>NC_138770.1:462090205-462755205 GCF_965119305.1 Pelophylax lessonae | reverse complement strand
CATACTTTTTTTTTTTTTTGAACACATGAATGGTTTGCTACAATGCCTGTAACACAAATATTTGCACTGGGGTCATTAACAGCTGCAAAAACTAGAACCCCTGCCACCATGTTAAAAAGAAATAGAAAACCCGCAAATAGACTGTGTGAAGACCCACCCTTTGTAAATGACCACAGAGAGATAGAGGCCAAGCCAACAAATAATTTGCACATTTAAAATGAAATAAAAATAGGACTGGTTAGCCTAGAGATACAGCTATCTGACAAAAGAAATACATTGAAGGATCTATGCAATAAAGACAAACCTAGCCTCTATGTACAGGCACCAGGCCTGCCAGCCACGTCTCAGGTTCAGGCTTTAACAGACTCGGCCATAAATACATATAGCTAAAGCTGCATAATCTGTATGTCCATTAGCACTCCAAGACTTTCTTATTGATTAAAAAGGCAAAAAAGTTACACAATGCCCACATCCATACAACCATGCTTTCATCAAACAAATTTTTTATTTTACCTAAGACCGAGTACATTCCAAAACCATGTAAACAAAGCAAACCAAAAGGTATTTCAAAACTGTAAAAGTATAGATTTTAAAGCTTGCATGTCACCACTAGTGCATCGTATCTACCAGAACAGGACCCACTTAGCAATTTCATACTACATCATTTATCAAGCAATAAACCTACTGTTCAGCACAAAGTTATACTGCAGAAAAGAGTGTGCTAGTTACAAAGTATGAAGCATTTATTCTACTCAAGATTGCCAGTGGGTGCATCTTCTATCCTAAATTACCAAGTGTACAAAGCAATACATAATAGGCCACAATCTACACACTATATAAATTGGTATTACAGCCGTCAATACCATCTTGTAGGTGACACAAGAAAATACCATGCACAGAGAATCAGCTAGCATCTTTATCCACTTACAATCCTCATTTGAGCAATATAAAAGGGATTAAAATTTTGCTTCTTGCTGCTGTTGCTAACCTCAGATCACTGGAGTCTAGAACATGACAAGGAAAAACAATAAAATGCCTGTTCTCTTCAGCACGCCAGATCAATACCACCAGCAATACATGATTTGTGTGCTTCTTGCAGTGAATTTACAAAGATGATTTTTTTTCTCCTAACAGCTGTCATTAAAAGGATTCAGCATATTTATACATCTACTCTATGACCATTACACAAATACTAAACACTTACTAAAAATAACACAACACACTACACCAGGGCAAGCAAAATCATGGTGCAAATTGCTGAAATGTGGTGAGACAATTTCCAGGAGAATTCCGTGTTAAACAAAGAGCAGTGATTCAACATGGCCTTGTCAGAGTCCATATGCCTTGGTGGCAATAAAGTGCAGCAAATGGCTATGAACTCGGGAGGAACAAAAACAGACCACATATCTAAGAGACAACACTGCTCCAAAACAGCTATAGAAGGCTAGAACAAGACGGGAATTCAGTAATAAAAAGAACTTTAGCCCCCAGCAATTGGGTAATACAGGATTAAACCAGTACTTAGAAATAATTGTCCCTGGCTAACAGGCTGAGGACAAGAGATATGCTTAGTGTTCATACGTAGTAGTAAACTCTCAGACTAACACTGTACCTACATGTCAATACAGGCACTGGTTGATAGGCACCAAAGGGCCCCTGTGCCGAGAGTCATTTGTACAACCTCAATCCTCAACTACTGGACAATTTAAAATGCTTACTCTGTGTAGATGGCAAGCTCTCAGGAGCAAGGCCCTCCTAACCCCCTTATCTTGTAACTGTACGGTCTCCTTTTATTTTGTAGAGCACTGTACAAACCATAGGCACTTTATAAATTCTGTAAAATACTACTAATGATCCACAGCTAGACAGAAGTGAGCCATGTTTAGTTCTACGTAACATCAGGGGGGAAGGTCTCAGTATCCGCCTGACCCACATCAATATTAAATGGGCCCCTAGCTCCCCAAGGGCACTCTTGTCTTGTAACAGTACAGTCTCCCCTTATGTTGAAGAGCGCCTTACAAACTGTAGGTACTATAAATCCTGTATAATACTACTGATCCACAGATAGAAGTGAGCCATGTTCAGGTCTACAGAATATCAAGGGGAAGGTCTCTGCACCAGTCTGACCCGCATCTAGTAAAAACGGGCCATTACCTCTCTTAGGGCCCTCCTAACCTTCTCTTCTTGTAACAGTACTATCTCCCTTTGTTGTAGAGTACCTTTAGATTTAAATAAATCCTGTATTAGAATACTAGATTATAAGCGCTCACAAGCAGGGTCCTCCTAACAGTACGGTCTCCCTTTATTTTGTAGGGCTCCGTTCAAACTGTGGGCACTATATAAATCCTGTATATCACTACTACTGGTCTACAGCTAGACAGAAGTGAACTGTGTTCAAGACTCCATAACATCAGGAGGAAGGTCTCAGCACCAGTTCATTCCATATCTAGTATATATGGGCCCCTAGTTCCCTGAGGGCCCTCCTAACCTTCATGTCTTGTAACAGTACTGTCTCCCTTTAGGTATAAATCCTGCATTAGAATACTTTAGATTGTAAGCTCTCGTGAGCAGGGCCCTCCTAACCCTCGGTAACTGTACTATCTCCCTTTAATTTGCAGAGTGCCGTTCAAACTGTGGACACTATAAAATGTATAATACTGCTGCTGATCATCACCCAGATAGAAGTGAGCCATCCATGTTCAGGACTATATCAGGAGGAAGATCTCAGTACCCGTCTGACCCGCATCCAATTTAAAGGTACCCCTAGTTCCCCGAAGGCCCCCTTAACCTTCTTTCTTTGTAGCAGTACTGTCTCCAGCTACGTTGTAGAGTTCCTTCAGGTTTATAATAAACCCTGTATAATACTACTAATGAGCCACAGCCAGATAGAAGTAAGCCATGTTCAGGTCTACATATAAGGAGGAAGGTCTCAACCCATCTGACCCATATCTAATATAAATGGACGGCCTAGTTCCCTGATGGCCCCCCTAACCTTCTTGCCTTGTAGCAGTATAGTCAGTGTATGTTGCAGAGAACCTACAGATTTATATAAATCATAATAACTACGTCAGATTGTAAGCTCTCACAAACAGGTGCCTCTTAACCCTCAGTAACAGTACTATCCCCATTTATTTTGTTCAAACTGTGGGCATTATATAAATCCTGCTACTGATCCACAGCTAGATAGAATTGAGCCATGCTTAGGTCTACATATGAGAAAGGTCTCAGCACCCGTGTGGCCCATATCTAATATAAATGGGCCCCTAGCTCCCCGATGGCCCCCCTAACCTTCTTGCCTTGTAGCAGTATTGTCAGTTTATGTTGCAGAATGCCTAAAGATTTATATAAATCATAATAACTACGTCAGATTGTAAGATCTCACAAACAGGTCCCTCAACCCTCAGTAACAGTACTGACCCCCTTAATTTTGTAGGGCACCGTTCATATCTAAATCATATAATACTCCAGATTGTAAGCTCTTACAAGCAGGTCCCTCCTAACCCTCAGTAACAGTACTATCCCCCTTTATTTTGTAGGGCACCATTCATATATAAATCATATAATACTCCAGATTGTAAGCTCTTACAAGCAGGGCCTTCCTAACCCTCGTCTTGTACCAGTACTGTCTCTATTTTGTAGGGCACCATACAAACAGTAAGCATTATATAAAATATTATTGATCCACAGCTAGATAGATGTAAGCCATGTTTAGTTCTATTCCAGGTTTATGTGATATGAGAAAGGGGTCTCAGCACCCGTCTAGCTCCCTGGCACAAATGGTAAATAGTCCAGGTTTAAGTGACACCAGAAGGGGGTCTCAGGACCCATCTAGTACAAGTGAGCCCCTAGTTCCCTGGCACAAACGGTACATCGTCCAGGTTTAAGTGACACCAGAAGGGGGTCTCAGGACCCATCTAGTACAAGTGAGCCCCTAGCTCCCTGGCACAAACGGTACATCATCCAGGTTTAAGTGACACCAGAAGGAGGTCTCAGGACCCATCTAGTACAAGTGAGCCCCTAGCTCCCTGGCACAAATGGTAAATCGTCCAGGTTTAAGTGACACCAGAAGGGGGTCTCAGGACCCATCTAGTACAAGTGAGCACCTAGTTCCCTGGCACAAACGGTACATCATCCAGGTTTAAGTGACACCAGAAGGGGGTCTCAGGACCCATCTAGTACAAGTGAGCCCCTAGCTCCCTGGCACAAATGGTACGTCCGCCCCCTGAATGCAATGCAGCTCTGGAAAGAGGCACAGGGTTGTGTTCTCTTGATAGCAGCGGTGCTCCTTCCCCCCCTCCCTATTGCATCACAAGTTTGGTAAGCACCAGATAAAGCCACATTCCAGCAGGTCACATGGCCAGTAACATGGGGTGGGGAGGGCTCTCCAGTAAAAAAAACCAAACTCGGCTCATTCCCAAAAACTTCGCCAAGGGGGGAAAGTTCAAATCCCCCCCCCCTTCCCAAATGGAGCCTTGGGGGGGGGGGGGGGACAACCAGGGCGTAATGTGCGTGCAAAGCGGCCATCGTACCTTCGTCCAGAAGTCTTTCCAGGTGGTTAAATATCCCGCAGAAGTTGGGCAGACTGCTCATCAGCTTCTTATCGTTCATGAGTTGCATGAGATAGTCTGGGGTCGGCTTCGGCTTCTCCTTTGTTTCCATTTCCCCCACCATTATCCAAGCTCTCCGAAAACAAAAAAAACACTTAGAAAAAAATAATATATATATAAAAAATAGAAATACAAAAAAAAAAAAAAAAATTTAAAAAAAGAGACTCGAGGCTCGGTCTTTGGTGCTACAAGTAGAAAAGGAAGGAGGAAGAAGAAAAAATAATAAAAGAGGTAAAAGTCAGAAATGTTCCTTATTCCGCCCCCGGGGTGTCCGAATACATAAGCGGGGGGCGGGGGAAGGGCTCTCCCCGCAAACTAACACTTCACCCCCCTGGGCTCTCCTCCACAGCACAAAGCGGCCCCAGGAAGTCTGGAAGCTTCGCCGAGCGGCGCCTCACACACACGACGGACAGCACTGTGCACAGAAGGGCATCGGACGTGCTGTGCCGCTCTCTCTCTCCCTCTCGTTCTCTCTCGGCGTGTCACTCAGCTTCCCTTCTAACACAAGCCTTGACCGTCTCCTCTCCTCCTCCTTAGCACAATACCACCGCCACCGCCTCCTCCACCTCTATCTCCGTCTCTGTGTAGCCGCCTAGGCATGCGACGACTAAGTAGTCCCGTAGTAGCAGGTCTCCGGCCGCCGCGCGTCTGCTTACTTCTCCTTCTAAAGGAGTTCGCTTCAGTTCACGCAGCACTGAGAGGAAGAGGTGGAGGGGCGGAGAGCTCCGAGGATAGGAGGAAAGCCAAGGGTGGGAGCAGGGGCGGGGCCAGCCTCAGAGGAAGGGGGTAGTCCTTGGTGACTGTTGTTAGGGGGCGGGGAGAACATTTTTTACAGGGGAGTGTAGAGAGAGAGAGGGCTCGAGGCTGGACGGGGCGCCGCTGTTGCACCGAATCACATCGTTCGTGTGAGGAGAGGGACGGCGGGTTCGGTGCTGTGTGGTGAAGGGAGACACCAATATTGGGGGAAATAGTGTGTGTTCTCCCCCCCCACAACAGCAGTATATGGAACACCCCAAGAATGAAGTTGGAGACCGCACCAGTGCACGAGGACTGTGGTTTATTCCTTCGTAGACCGCCGCATAAGGAAAGAGCAATAAGCTGTGATGGAAAGTTTTCATCTCTACACTCAGCTCAGGAGAATAACCCCATCAATGCCAGATACTTTTGGGCCAAAAGGAATATAGCCCAGGGGTGTGAGCTTTCCCAAAATAAAGGGGGAGGGGAGGGGGGCATGGTGGTGTTTGTATTATAACAGAAAATAAAGCTGCCAATAGACTCTGATTGTACAACCTCCTTTATAGCCCATGTTCACAGTGATTTGTCATTGATAGGTCAAAACGCATATCAAGTCGCGGCCAATGGCGCCGCTCCAATCGTAGCGGCGCCGCACCGATTTGCAAAAGTAGTTTATAGTTAGGTTGAAAAAAGACACAAGTCCATCTGGCTCAACCACTAAAAAAACAAAAAGCAGTAAAGAAAACACAACTATACAACCCCATATACACAATCCAATACTCGCAGTTGATCCAGAGGAAGGCAAAAAAAAACCCAGCAAAGCATGATCCAATTTGCTACAGCAGGGGAAACATTTTTTAGTGTAGTTCCTGCACTACTTTTGCTGATTTCAAGTGCGACTTTAAAAGACGTCTGTGCATGAAGCCGCACTGATGTCTTTTAAGTAGCTCCTGAAATCGCGCTGCTTCAGGGGAAGCAGCACAGTTGTTAAGGCAGAAGGTTTTAATCTCAATGCATTCTTTGCATTAGGATAAAAAAAAGAAACCTAGGTGTAGCAACCCCCCCCTAACAGCCCATTCAGACTGGCGCGACAGGATTTTGTGGGGCGACCTGTGAAGTCGCAGTGCACGGCGCGACTTGCACGGACTTCATATAATTGAAGTCAATGCAAGTCGCCTCCAGGTCGCCCCAAAGTAGTACAGGACCCTTTTTCTAAGTCGAGGCAAATTGTGTCACTCCTATTAGAACGGGTCCTGTACTATTCAAAGGCGAGCGACTGACCGCGACTTGTCAGGCGACTTGGTCGCCTGACAAGTCGCGCTAGTGTGAATGGACCCTTATACTTACCTGAGGTCCTTCTCTATCCAGCAATGTTCATGAGTCACTTGGCCACCCAGGACTCTCCCTTCCGATTGGCTGGGACACAGCTGTGGCGCCATTGGCTCCCAAGACTGTCATTTACCCACTTCAGCCCCGGGAGGTCATTTTTTTGCGATTTGGCTTAAACTGACAATTGTGCGCTCGTTTCCCCACAAATAGAGCTTTCTTTTGGTGGTATTTGATCAACTCTGCGGTTTTTCGTTTTTGTGCTATAAACAAAAAAAGAGCATCAATTTTGAAAAAAAAAAAAAAACAATATTTTATACTTTCTGCTATAAAACATTCCCAATAAAAAAAAATAAAAAATCTAATTTTTTTTATCAGTTTAGGCCAATTTGTATTCTGCTACATATTTTTGGTAAAAAAAATCCCAAAAAGCGTAAAATAACTGGTTTGCACAAAAGTAATAGCATTTACAAACTACGGGATAGGTTTATGGACTTTTTTTTTTATTTTATTAGTAATGGTGGCTGTAACGGATCAACTGGCACCCCGACTGGGTACCTCAGTTGACGGATGCTCCTAGTGCTTCCCGAGGGCTCCAAGCACTCCACCAGACACCATAAACAACTCAGACCCCACAAACCACGCAGCTTGGTTGGGGTGTCGCCGTCTCCCACCCACCCGGGACCTACGACAAGGCTCCAGGTTCCAGTGGGTGAACATCTCTTTCCCCAGAGAGTGAAGCAGGAACAGGAAGAAGCTCTTACAAGAGCTTAGTGATTATTCAAGGCAGTATGAAGAGCATAGCAATCCCTTGTAGCAGATTCCCCCAATAAGGTCCACCTGGGCGGTAACCTTGTGGGGAACAGGACATGAAATTCACAATTCAATAAAAACAGAGTTTTGCACTCCCATACAATGTACACAATCCCTCCCCTCTGCCTGATTACATTATCACATGCAGATTAAATTGTATACAGAAACAGAATTAACCTGAACTAATTATCTAGCCATCTGGACAGAATAATTTGAGGTCATTAACATTTAACAATGGGACAGGCATACTTAACACAATCTACACCCCCGCTCAATAGATAGACAATAGGACAAGACTTCCAATGACAGTCTGTCCGTCTTCTACATTGAAACATATAGAATACACATCTAGGTGTCACAGACTCCATGGCAACAGACCACAGGTGCAAAGTGGAATCAAATCTCCACATTTCTTGAGAGACACCGTTGACAAATATCACTCTCCCATCTGAAGCCATCCAAACCATTCTCTCAGCGTACCCCAAGTATCTGTCCCTCACTCCCAGTGACGGTGAGCACCGTCACAGTGGCGATCGGCGATTTTTATCAGGACTGCAACATTGCGGCGGACAAATCTGACACTGACACTTTTTGGGGACCAGTGACATTAGAGTGATCAGTGCTAAATAATATGTACTGTTACTGTATATAAATTACACTGACAGGGAAGGGGGTTAACACTAAGGGTGATTAATGGGTTAAATGTGTTCCCTAGATGTGCTTACTAACTGTGGGGGGGATGGATTGAACAGAGGCAGAGAGAAGTCTGTGATTCAGCTTAGCTGAATCACATGGTCTTTTCCTGCCTCTCTGACAGGAGAGCCATCTTACATTGTTTACATTCCAGGCGGCTCTTCTGTCAGTTTTGGCGAAGATCGCGGGAGGCCGGCGGCGATTGAGCCCGCTCCTCCCGCGGTCTGCCTCCTGTAGATCTACGTGATTATGCACAGCCGAGCCGCCCTGCCACAGTAATTCTGCGTGGGGCAGACAGCAAGTGGTTAAATTCAGTTAGCCAATTAGGGGAGAGGGGGTGAACCGCAGCTCCAAGTCTGAATGAAAACACAGAGCAGCAGCTTGATTTGGGTGCCCCAATAGCAAGCTGCTTGCTGTGGGGGCACTCGAGAGGAGGGAGGGCCTAAGAGCAGCAACGAGAGAGACCCGAGAAGAGGGGAATTCGGGCTGCCCTGTGCAAATCCAACTGCACAGAGGAGGGAAGAATGACATGTTTGTTATTTAAAAAAAAATAAACAAGACTTTGCGATTACTTTAGTAGCATCAATGTGAACCAGGGCTAAGGTCTCTTTAACACTTGTGCGACCTGAAAGTCACTCGATTTTGACACAACTTGAAGCAATGCCTGTGTAATCTTGAAGTCTATAGACCTTGTCACATCAAAGTGGGACCAAAGTAGTGCAGGGACAACAGTACTCATTGGAAATCTTGCGGTACGACTTGTCATACCACTTTGTAGTCCCAAGTTGTAGGAAAAGTCGCACAATTGTAAAAGGGGCTTAGAGTGGTTCTAAAGGCAGATGTTTTTTTTTTTTTTATCATAAGGGGTTTGTAAACCCTCCTTTATTTTTTTTTATAAAAATAACAAACATGCCTATACTTACCTGCCATGTGCAATGGCTTTGGACAGAGCAGCCCCGATCCTCTTCTTTTGGGGTCCAGGAGAACAGGAATGCACCGAATCCCTGCTGTGAGCCGCTCCACACTGCGGTGTGAACCCAGCCTAAGGCTCTACAACCACTTTAGGATAAAAAAACCTTCTCTGTGTGCAGCAGCCCCCTAGTACTTACTTGAGCCCCATCTCGATCCAACAATGTTCCACAAGAGCCTCAACTACCTGATGACTCTCTCTGAATGTCTGGCAGCAGGGGGCGCCATTGGCTCCCGCTGCTGTTATTCATAGTTAGACAGCTAATGAGAAGAGAGAAGGGGCGGGGCTGAGCCACGACTCTGTGTCTATTCAGACACAGAGCCATGGCCTGGCTCCGCCCCTTCTCTCTCTGATTTGCTGAGACACAGCAGCGGAGCCATGGGCTCCCGCTGATGTCAATCAAAGTCAGTTAGTTAATCAGGAGAGAGAGGGGGCGGGGCTGAACTGCAGCTCTGTGTCTAAATGGACACACAGAGCTGCAGCTCGGTTCAGGTGTCCCATAGCAAGCTGCTTGCTGTGGGGGCAGGAGGGAGGAGCCAGGATCGCCAGTGAGGGTCCCAAGAAGAGAAGAATTGGTGCTGCTTTGTGCAAAACCAATGCTCAGGGCAGGTAAGTATAACATTTCTCTCCTCATTGGCTCACTGGCTATGATTGACAGCAGTTGGAGCCAATAGGCTCCCGTTGCTGTCTCAGCCAATGAGGAGGGAGAGTCCCGGGACAGCCGTGGCTATCGTGAACTACATTGGATCGGTGGGAGCTCAGGTAAGGATTGGGGGGGGGGCACTGCACCCATAAGGTTTTTTAACCTTCAACCTGTAACCACTTAAGCCCCGGAGGATTTGGCTGCTAAAAGACCAGGGGGTTTTTTGCGATTTTTTACTGCGTGACTTTGACGGACAATTGCGCGGTCGTGCGACGCTGTACCTAAACGAATTTCACGTCCTTTTTTTCCCATAAACAGAGCTTTCTTTTGGTGGTATTTGATCACCTGTGCGATTTTTTGATCATGCGCTATAAACAAAAAAAGAGCGTAATTTTTGCAAAAATAACAATATTTTTCACTTTTTTTTATATGAAATTCCCCCCCAAAATAATGTAAAAATCAAAATTTTTTAACATTTTCGGCCAAATTGTTTTACGCTACATATGTTTGGTAAAAAAAAATCGCAAAAAGCGTATTTTGATTGGTTTGCGCAAAAGTTATCGCGTTTACTAACAAAGGGAAAGATTTTTGTCATTTTTGGTGTTTTTTTTTTAACGAGTAATAGCGGCGATCTGCGATTTTTTTTGCAGGACTGCGACATTGCGGCGGACAGATCGGACCCTTGACTGACATTTTTGACACTTTTGGGGGTACCAGTGACATTACTGCAGTAATCAGTGCTATACATATGCACTGTTACTGCAAAAATGACACTGGCAGGGAAGGGGTTAACTTTATTGGACAGGGAGGGGTTAAGTGTGTCCTAGGGGCGTGTTTCTAACTGTGCAGGGACATTGCTATTGGTGTAAAAACAAAGATCAACAGTCCTACATAGTAGAACCGTCTGATCTTCATTTTTACACCAGGGAGAATGACGGGCGGCTTGTTTACATAAGCCGCTCCGCCTTTCTCCCTTCACAGGAGCGATCGTAGTGTGACCGGCGGACATCGAGTCCGCCGGTCACACGCACTGACTTGTCTGTGAACGAGCCGAGGCGGGCGCGCGCCCGCCCACAATTGGCTCGCAAGTCAGTGACAGGCGAGTGACGTATCCATACGTCACTCTGCCTGGCCGGGGCTGACCACCGCAGTATATAGTCGTGCGGCGGTCGGCAACCGGTTAAAACCACTTTAAGGGCCAGCTCCTACCAGAAAGCATGTTTCCCGCACCGTGTTCAAATGCGATGCCCTTGCGATCCACAGTGGGGATCAGTGAAATGCTAACAGCCCAGATGCAGGTTGCAAATGCAGTTCAGATGAGTGCTGAGACCCATCCTCCAAATGGAGATGCTTTTTCCTGTGTGTGTATGTACCTCGGAGCTGAGTGTAGCAGCCCATAGAAGTGGATGCAGATGCAGCAGCTGCACAGACACCATTGTATGTCAAAATTTGACACATGGACCAAAGATCCAAATGCAGATGGTACATATTCAGATCTGTGCACCTGCTCCTGCCCAGTTGTCAAACTTTGACATGCGATTGTGTCCGATTGTGTCTGTGCAGCTGTTGTTCAGATTGGAGGATGGGTCTCAGCACCCTTATGGTGGTCACACATGCCTTGATTTTTTATTTTTTATTAGATCGATTAGTGATTTGAATATCCATAATCTCTTCCTATCCATTTATGCTGACCATACACTTTACATTCTGATTGCGCAATCGCTTTTAAATCTACTAACAAGTATTTAATGTAAAGGCCTGTGGGATTGAATTGTACAGGCTGGTTCTCACATTATGTAGTTCTGATACAATGAAAGTTCATACAATCAGATTGAAGAGTGTATAGCCACCCATACGGTAGCCAAACACACTAAGATAAATGACTCATTTATTTTTCAATCAATCTTTTCTAATGGATGTTTATTAGTTAAAGTAGAATTCTTAACCACTTGGCGACTCCCCTCCCGCAATGTACTGCGGGCAAGCAGCTGGTGTAGGCAAAGCAACATACTGGCGTGTCCCCCGCCTTGCACCCACTGTGATTGTATGCAGCTGGAGCCTTTTAGCAAGTCCTGGTCATGGCTGGGACCTGTTGGTCAGCTGAGTGCAATCACGGCCCAGACTTCTGTGTTGGTAAAAAACACAGAGCTCTGTACACAACGATCTGCCAGTTAGAAAAAGCAGTACACAATACAAACATTACACATAGTTAGGCACACATTTAACCCCTCGATTGCCCCTAGATGTTAACCCCTTCCCAGCGAGTGCCATTAGTACAGTGACAGTGTATAGTATTATCACTGTTTAATGTCAGCGGCAGTCAGTCAGTCAGTCCCCCCCCCCCCCAGCATCAGTTAGCATCAGACTGGCCACCGCACTATCGGAGTCCCATTATAAATCGCTGATCACCGCCATTAGTAGTATAAAAAAAATTAAAATTCCAGTATATACAGTATACCATAGTTTGTAGGCACTATAATTTTCA
Organism: Pelophylax lessonae; assembly: GCF_965119305.1. Lineage (NCBI taxonomy): Eukaryota > Metazoa > Chordata > Amphibia > Anura > Ranidae > Pelophylax > Pelophylax lessonae. The sequence continues at coordinate 462,742,933 of NC_138770.1, read as the reverse complement.
CACAAATCAATCAATATACACTTATTGAGATTTTTTTTATCAAAAACATCTAGCAGAATACATATTGGACAAAACTGATGAAGAAATTTGATTTTTAAAAATTTGTATTGGATATGTTTTATAGCAGAAAGTAAAAAATATTGGATTTTTTTTGTTTGTTTTTTTTTACATTTCTGTCTTTTTTTTTCATTTATAGCGCAAAAAAAAAAAAAAAACAGGTGCATCAAAGCTTGTCATAACATATCTTCAAGTCATCAATACATCACATCTTATAACAGGATAACGAAAAATCCAACAAGCTAACCTGTTTTATTTTTTTATTGTCCCTTTATGAGATGTGATGTATCGAGGACTTGAAGATACAGTATGTTATGTTATGACAAGCTTTGATGCACCTGTTGGTTTGTGAGTAGAATACTTGCCATTTTTTTAACATTAAAATATATTTTTGGAGGATAATGCACTAGACCAGTGTGCCCTCTGCTTTGCTTTATGGTTTAAGTGTATGCAGACCACCAAAAGAAAGCTCTATTTGTGTGAAAAAAATTATATGAATCTTGTTTGAGTACAGCATTACTTGACCGCGTAATTCCCAGTTAAAGTAGTGCAGTGCTGAATAGCAAAAAATGGCCTGGTCATGAAGGGGGTAAAATCTTCAGGCGCTTCAGCCCCTCTTCAAGGGGTTAAAAAAATGGCCCATTTCCCGGCAACACTTATGCTAACTAACCCGTGTCAGAAAGATCTGCAAACTTTCGTATTTTCAGGCCACTCCAGTCCAGTCAAGTGATCCTCCCTGTGTCAACCTCATCTCCCCTGCAGCCAGCACTGGTGTAAACAGGGAAAATCATGTAACCAGACTGGAGTGGGCTGAAATTACATAGGTAAACAGAGCTTTCTTACACAGGTTAGTTAGAATAGGTGTTAGGAGGGGGGACGAGACCTTTTTAAGTTTAGTTGGGTATATTCCAGAATTCTTTAACCACTCCCCCACAGCCAGGCAGGAACCTCCTTCTTCCAGGAGATCTACCCATACATCTTTTTGTTGTGGGCCCCCAGCGGATCACAGATTGGGGTAGAGGGCCACTGCAATTGGCCCTGTACCATGTGATCTTTATGACCAATCACATGTAAATACAGGCTGCAGCCTGTCAAGTCTCTCCTTTAACAGTGATCAGCTGTAGTGTGTAGTATAGTGCTGGGTATTGTACTACACGCAAGTAAAAAAAAAAAAAAAAAAAACATCTGTAAAAAAAAATTAAAGAATTGCAAAAAATAAAAGAATATTTAAATTTTATTCAAAAGATAAAACAATTAGGGGCTCATTCACACTTGCAGTGCTCTCAAAAGAGCTATCTGCATTCAGATTGCTCTTCAGGGAGCATTAAAAATGTTTAACCTCTTAAGTGCTAGACTACTGCACAGCAACTGTGTGCAATATGCGTGGTTGCAGTGCAGCTACAGCAAGGCCCCATTTACTTGAATAGGTTGTGGTTATCAAGTAGTATTCAAGAAAGAGATTGCGATGATCATTCTCTAAAGATGTGCTACACCCCTGTATTAGTATATACCATATCCAGGAGGGGTGCGAGTAAACTAGTCGATGAATATCTTAGACCCTATGTTACATGCATGCCTTCCTATATTTGTGATATGATACACTTCCTTCAAATCAATGATAACATTTCCATCACTGATATTTCCTTTTTGGTTACTATAGATGTAGAAGCACTTTATAGCTCAATCCCTCATGAGAATTGATTAGCAGCCATTAAACACATTTTATCCCAGTAGGGGAAACAAGATTGGGCATATTGTGAATGTATTATATTATTGTTGGACTTTATTCTCTCTCACAATGTTTTCACCTTTGATGGATCCCACTACCTCCAGGTGCAGGGGGTAGCAATGGGGACATGCTGTGCCCCATCATATGCAAACCTGTACCTGGGGGAGTGGGAACGAATGTTCCTCTCAGATGAGACTTTATCAATGTACATGGAACACATCTCTATGTGGTACCGGTACATCGATGATGTCTTTATCATATGGGATGGACCCCTTGATTTACTAGGAAAGTGTATAGAGATAATGAATAAGAACAATATAAATTTCTCCTTTACTATGTCATCCAATCCAGATAGAGTGGCATTTCTGGATGTGGAAGTTTATAGAGCAGATGACAACACACGCTGCAGTGACCTACATAGGAAATTCACGTCCGGAAACACTATATTGCACGCTTCAAGCTTTCACCCTAAACCTTTAGTCAATTCAATTCCCTATAGCCAATACCTCAGAATCAAACAGAACTGTTCTGATGATAAAACCTTCAAAGTTGCAGCCGATGACTCCATGATAGGTTACTGCAGAGAGGATACATCCTTAAAAAAGAGTGTTCAATCCAGCAAGCTCCAAAACTACACATGATCTATTATACTCTAAACCCAAAAAGTATGAGAACCTATTGAGGATTATCACAAGATATTCTAACCAACATTTACAAATAAGGAAAATTGCGGGGAAATATTGGCACATATTGGCCACGGACCCAATCCTTGGCCAGTGTGTCCCCCAAACCCCACAATTCACATTTTGGAAGACAACTGCTGTCAGAGACAAACTAGTCAAAAGTGAATTTAAAGGAGAGCTATCGGGAGATCCATGCAAATACAAAGGAACCTATATGTGTGGATCATGCAAATACTGCAAATATATGTATGTAGAAAAGAAGCCCATACTTCCAAATTAACAAAACTTTTAACCAAAACATTTTGCCAAATGCAGAACATTTGGGGCCATGTACATGCTTGTGTGTGACTACGGATGTTTTTACATCGACAAAACCAAACTGGAATTTTGGAAGAGAGCATATAGACATATTAGAAGCATGCAAACATGTAATCCTGATCTACCATTAGGCCGCCACACTATCACTGTACACAACAGGAAATTTCCCAGGATCAGGTTCCTGATCCTGAATCGGATCCATCCAAGCCCCAAGGGAGGAGATTGGAACAAAATTATTCTCCAGATGGAACTTAGGTGGATTCACAATTTAAAGGCCACCCATCCCCCAGGACTTAATGAAGCTGTTGTCTTCAGACCATTCCTGGAGGGGTTCTCTTCAGGAGGGATGGAGAAATAAATACAAATTTATAATTATCAACATTTAGAGTGTTCAAAATATCTCACTTCAAGCTCTATAATAGGGACCAAAACTAACTTATCTAATATTTGCAGTGTAATATTGGTTTTAATTGCTTGTGTAAAACTTGCATATGCTGTTTTGATAATGTAAACTTTGTCTCAGATACCCAGCCATATCATAATAATTTTTTATCAAAAATAAATTAACTATATGGTGAATTATTTGCAATTTATAGTGTAATTTTTCTCAGGCCACCAGATGGCATTATACATTAATTAGATATATGGCATGTGCTCTGGCATCTCTGGCGGCCCGGCACGGCAAAAGTTTCCAGGGCCTTTGAGGCAGGAGTAGAGTCTCTATGACCCTGCTTTCATCTTCTTCTGTCTCATCTTTGTTTCCTCCTGTTCTGCAAAAGGCGTCTGGGAGGACATCCGTGTCAGTGGAACGCACAGGTGTGACGTCATCTCACCACGATGCCATGGAGGGTATCTCGCGAATACGCGGTGGTGTGAGGTGGCGCTGCACGTCTGCGTTCCGGTAGGCCATTATGGACTCTGTATTCAGCAGCCAGCCTCATCGCACACAACTGTTTCGGGCGTGGAGCCTGATTGCGATAACCACTTGATATAAAAGCCTGGTCACAGTAAATACTCCTGTTCCCCCTTACTTGAGGACAGCCTATGTATATGTGCCTTTTGGTTGTGACAAAGATAGGTAAGTACTCTTCGAATACTATGCTAATGATTGTAAAACTGGAATGCCCTCCCTCTCTCTCTTGTTCTCGGCCTGCTTCTAAAACACATACCTGCCTTGTTACAAAGAGAAATACATATTTCTATAACATACTCTACAGTAAACCCCCCTCCATTGCGGGGGTTACGTTCCGGACCCAGCCGCGAAAAGTGAAATTCCGCGAAATAGAAAAACCCTATTAAAATGCATTGTAGGCATGTTTATTTTACTGTCACTGTACGTGTAGAAGCATTTTAAGGTCTTTAAACACACTTTTAAAACAATAGAAACTCATTTAAACACATAAAAGATACTTAGAGACAGAGCAAGAGCTATGAAAAACATAAAAATCTTTCATTTTTAATGATTTATATAGTAAAATAACATTACAAAAAAAACCGCGAATTACCGGGACCGCAAAAACTGAACCGCGATGTAGCGGGGGATTACTGTATTGATATTTATTACTATTACAGATTTATTTAGCTGGAATTGTTATTTATCTCTCCTTTATCACTATATACTTTTATATGTCTCCACTATCTTCTGAAGGGAGCATCTTTTCACACATTACAATATGTGATGATTTTTCACCTTCTATTCCTACAAATAGGCAGTCTTATTTAAAGTAGTATCTCTATTATTTCCAGTAGTCTTTTTCTTACCACCATCCTAGGTGGACTAGTATCTACAAGGTCCCCTTTTTCTTTTTAAAAATAGGAATATTTATATCAATCTAGCAATTAGTCAATATGTGCCTTTATTGCAGAGTCCACCTTTTTTGGCATCAGTTGCCATTCAGTGCTGGGTCCAGTTGCAACATCCCAAACATCAACATTACGTTTTGACAAGAGGTATATACAGATACTTTGTTCAGGCTTGATTGACGGATGTTCTGAGACATTGTGTTTATACTGTGAATGTGGAATCCTTCATCAATACAAACTATGTAAGTTTCTCCAGAATATTGCATTTTTTACCATTATTACTGTCATATGTGTAGCAGGATTCCCAGCTGTTTTGCTTAATATGGGTCCCCCTGGGTCACTGGGTGCAACAAAAGAACCTTTGTGCATGTTTCTCCAAGTGTGAGCACTGAGACAATGACCAGTCCAGTATCTTTGGTTTTTTGATATTTATTGAGAACTTGGATGGGAGAAGGGAATGAGTGGGATACTCCTTTGGCTCAGCTATGCACAATTTGCTAGGGACAACTGAAAAATGCAGATTGGGCGCTGACTTGGCACTGGCTAGATGCCGGTCAACGCCGGTTGACGCTGGTTAACGCTGGCTTGCTGCCTGTTAACTCCAAACTGACCTTGGACTGCTTTCTTACATAAAGAAGTCCTCTTATAAGCTCCCTTAAGCACTTCTTGCTGAGGTAGCTACTTGTACTACTGCTGCGCTGCTAAACTCTTCAGGGCCCACGCCGACACCCTCTTTCCCTCACTTATCTAAAGGGCTTAGACACTGGCACCCCCTTTCTCTAAGCCTTCCCTGCAGGTTAGCTGGCTTCCGGATCCCTCAGACCTTCTGGAGTAGTAGGCAGACACTGTTTTTTTTCAGAAACTTCTGCCCAGCAGCTCCACTCGGTCCACAGCTCTCTGGATCCCTCTCTCTGCAGCTCAGTTCAACTTCCGTCCTCTAGGCCAACTGCCCAGGACACCCTCACTCGCGCTGACAGGAGGAGAGACAGTCGTCACCCTCCTCCTGGGACTCTGCTTCCCGCCAAAGACGCCCTGTCACATACTCCCCTCAGACTTATAGCCCATCCCACGGTGCATTGCGGCAAACTCCACCTACTGAGATAGCCATAAGCCCTGGTGTACTATTGGTTAGATTTCGTCCACTGTCCAATAAGAACCCCCATTGGACACTGTGGGGAGGCTCCCTAGGCACAACAGGTCACACCTGGAAGCATGTGACAGCCTAGTTGAATGATCAGGCCCCCTTGATATGCAGACAGGGCCACCCACATGCTTTTTCCTAGCTCCTACCTAGGAGGGTGCAACATATGATATTGTATTCTTATTGATTCTTATGTTTGCATTCATAGAGGATTAACGCACTTTGTACAGTTGAAGAAGAAGCTATGCAAGCTTTAAAACGCGTCGGGTAATCTTGAAGTTAATCCGTATATTTCTTCAGTCATATGATGCAACGCAATTTCTGAACATTCCATGTATATTGTTCCATAGTGTGTATTTTTTGTATATGTTTTTATCCCTGTGATACAAATAAAATATGTTTTTTACAATATTATAGTATACTTGATAGGTGCCTATAAAGTCCCAATCTTCAGGGAAATTCTCTCCATGGTATAAGCAAGTAGTATTGCCCACTGAGTGCAACAGGTAGTATAATTCTTGCTGTGGCATGTGTACACCCTCACCCGCTACATTCCTAGCAAAAGGAGGGAGTGGTTAAGAGACTGTAAAAATGTCTCAACCTCAGGGTTTTACTGTCCCTCAGCTACAAGTGTAAATGAGCCCCTACACACTGACTACACCAGTGCAGCCAGCCCCAGTGTCCCTGAACATCTCCACATCAGTCCCAGTGTCAGCAAAAGGCCTCATTCACACAGGGTGTATCATTGTGTACCCTGTGCGAGTGCCATGTTTAGCCATGTGGAGATGCATAGGTGTATTCTTGTGCAGGCAGGTCCCTGTCTTTTTGGAAGTAGTGGCTGCACAGGCACAAACACTGCTCCCAATCTGGCATCTGTGTGGTTGCAAGCCCTAAACACAGACAGATTGGGAGCAGCAGTTGTGTCTGTGCAGCCTTTGCTTACTAATAGAGATAAATGTGACAGGATGCACATATGCACATTCTTGTGGAGGTAAACACTACCCTCGCACAGGGTAGGCATTGATACACCCCTTGTGAACAAGTCCTAATTGTAGAGCCAGTCACACCAGTGACAATATCACCAGAGCCATTGCAGCCAGCAAAAGCATTTCTGATCACCGCCATACCAGTGCAGTGTTGCTTATGCCTGCTGTCTGTACTAAACCTGGCCTGTTAACCATATTATTGCCTGCTGCCTTTACCGATCCTTTGCCTTTTTATTGCCCATGCCCCCGCCTGCTGTTGAACTGACCCATCTGCACATCCCGCTGACTACATTCTGGCAAGAAACCAGTCCCAGCTATGCCCTGCAGACAACTGCACTCCTGGAACCAAAGGGAATCTTTTGTTTTTCCTTTCTTCAGCCTACTTCCTGATCAGTGAATATGGCATTCCTGGGGGCAGACACGTGCTAGTAGTACTAGTTTAGTAATAAGGACTGCTTTAGGTGAAACTTCATTAAGCTACTGTATATTACCTGACCATTCGTACAGGGGAGACCATTAAAGTACATTGTTTTCTATGCAGTGTTGGTTGATTTTTTGTATAACCACTGGGTTTCTTTCTTTTTGCTTTTAAAAGTGGTTATTAAATACCACCAAAACAAAGCTTTAGCTGTCTCAAAAATGTTAAAAAAAATAATTCTGGGTATAGTACTGCATAACTGAGTAGCTATCAGTCAAAGTATCATAGCACTGAAAAATGTCCAGGTAATGATAGGGTATTATAGGCTGTAACTCATGTGGTTAAAAGAGAAGTATGGCCAAAGCTTTCTTTGGCTATATTTCTCTTGTAGGTCACAGGGGTGCAATCATATTTCTCCTCCTGTGACCCAGAGTCGACTGATAGCAGACTATTGCCCAGTATCAGCTGATGGGGCAGAACCATGCCAGGCTCTGGCTTTGGAAGGATCCTGACAACATTTTCAGGATTCACCCAGCTAGCTGCCTGACTGACAGCTGTTATCCCCTTTCAGCGCAGACTGAGCTGTGAGACTGAGCCAGCATTGCTCACCCCCTTCCCAGTGAGCACTAGAGGGACAGAGTGGAGAGTGGTGATTGATAGTTACTGTTCTCCACTCAGAGCAAAGTCAGAACTGAACAATCAGCAGTCATGTAATTGCTGACTTCTCAGTCTAAAGCTGGATACACACTATACAACTTTTGTTGTTTGATTTCATTTAGATTTACCTTCAACTATGTAGTGGTAGGGCCTGCCTGATTGCATACAAATTTGATAGTGTTTAGGTCTGACCTCCTATTATATGGTTTTGGTAAATCTAAAGGGAAAAATCGAACGGAAATTGTATAGTGTGTATCAAGCTTTAGAACCAAAAAAAAGCTGCGTCATGGGAAAGCTGCGTCATGGAGGTGAGTAAGTATGTATGTTAACTTGTTTTTTTTTTTTTTTATAAAAACGCCCATACTTCTCCTTTAAAGTTTAAAAGCTCACGTCACCCTGTTCCTACCCTTAGCCTGATCTCAACAAAACTGGAGGCTAAAAATCGCAGCCTTTCATCCTCCGTGCTGGTCGAGATAAATGATGCCTTCTCAGCACCTCCCTCTTACACACCCTTTGACGGTGACACTCTCAGATCTTTCCATGTGCACAGATTTTCTTGCTCGGAGGCAACAGTCTCTCAGCACCAGCAGATTGGGAGTGGTCATTACTGGAGTCGGTTAACTGAGCATTAACCCTTTACATACACAATAGCCCTAGACCATAAGTTTTAAAGCATAATTAAACTCTGTTCTAAACATAATAAATATAAAACAGTTCAAAGTGCAATATAAGAATATTTAATAACATAAAGTGGCATGTCATTACTGATGTTCCAGCCATCTTTTTTTGCTGAAGATGGCGCTGCATTGGAATTTTCTTCATGCCGACATCACCAACCCTGCTTCCCCCTTTTACAGATACAATAACAGCAATTCTGCACATGCGCAGTAAAAGAAAAAAAAATACCTGGGCTTTCTTTAGTTATAAAAGTTGCCATGGCGCTGTGATGAGTCTGAGGTGATTGAGCGCCTATGCCAGCCACAAGGGATAATATCTCTACGGCATGGCGCCCAGATAGCAAGGATAACTTGCCACAAGTTTGTGGCAGTGTTGAATTGTAAGTCTTGTTAACTTCTGCACATTTTCACTGGGAAGTTGTACACTTTACACACAAGTTCTACTTGACACTTTTCCAATTTGTATAAAATTTGTGTGGAAAGTCTCTAGCAAGAGCAAAATTGCAGTGGTGAGTCTACAGCAAGAGCTCTGCAAGTCAGTGAGCCCTGTGGTGGGATGACTATTACACAACATACCTGAACCAGAACTTGCAGCAGACTTGCAGAATGATTGCAAAGAAAGTTTAACAGAAGTCATACAATGCAGATTTGTTGCAAATGTGCAACAAACTTGTATAACCTGGTAAGTCTAGCAATAGCTTAGCAAGTAATTTTTTAAACTTGCAGCTCAATTACTTGCTATCTGGGCTTTGATCATGGGACAGGCTACTGTGGCATGTGCCAAGCTTTGAATGAACAATGAAACTGCGTATGCAAGAGTGATGTCATCGGCCGGAACAGACAGCAATATCTCCTAAACGGCACAGCTTTAGAACATATGGATGGTATTTGCATAGGATATTATACTATATACCGTATACTGCTTTTCAATGGGGGAAGGGGAAATGTTGGGTTTAATTCCGCTTTAAAGGAAACATATAGTACTCACAGCATCTATTGTAATTCTGACCTTTAAAGTTGAATTCCATGAATGGTTTATATTGTATAGTTACATTGGTCCAGCTTGGATGCATACCAGCCTTATCATTGTAGTAGTCTCTGCTGCTACAGTGGTGAATGCTGTCTTCTGGTTCCCCTGCTGCATAGTTCAATATATCTACCTATTCCAGTCATAGAACACCTGCATTCAGTGAATGGCGCCCATGCCAACCATATGTGTTCAATTTGCAGCAGGGCAGCCACTCAACATGGTACCTAGAAGGCTGCAATGACCATTGTAACAACAGAGACTACTATAGTGATTTTCAGTGTTTACAAGGATCCCACAGATATGGTATATGCATACTTACATTGATCCAAGCTGGACCGATTTAATTATGCAGTGTGTGTGCGTGTGTGGTGGGTGGGGTTGAAGGGCCAACTACAGCAATTGGATTATTTGTGTGTTTTTTTTTGTTTTTTTTTTTGGGGGGGGGGGGTGGGATTTAAAGCCTAACTCCAGGTTCCTTGTTATTTTTATATTTTTTTAATTTCTCTTTAACCGGGCATACCTTGCCTCAGAGCCTAACCGGGCATACCTTGCCTCAGAGCCTAACCGGGCATACCTTGCCTCAGAGCCTCAAAGCACTACAAAAACAGAAACAAACCAGAAAAAGAACAGTAGACACTATAAACCCCATCTTAAATCCAACAATTCGCTCTCAGAGCACTAAAGGGCTGCTCAGATCTGCCAAGGCATAAGTAAAAGGTTTAATAAACCAAAATTCAGAAAGACGCTACTCATTTTTAAAAGATACATGCAACTTTATGTGTGGGACACCACTGGTAGAAAAGGTACATTTTTGGAGTGTGCCTCCAGGTAGATATGTAGGCTCCTTGTGACTTTAAAAAGTTTGTTTGGGCCAAGCTGATCCAAGCAAACTATGTGCTTCATTTACAGATGCCCCTGCTGGGAGTGTTGTATAAACTGTATGTAGCATCAGATACATGCAGTATATAGCAATGTTTTTTGGCAGTGGGATGGGGACTTCCTGTCCTGTTCCTGAAACAAAGTAATCAGGCTGAGATGAGCACTGGAAGCACTGAAAACACAGGAAGCATTGTATTTTTTCAATGACTACAGGGCTTCTTCTGATTGGCTAAAGTGGAGAGGCAGGCAGATAACATTAGAATCTCAACCTCAGTGGAATCCTTGTAAAAAGGCATATTTTCCCTGATAAAAGTTGTCCTGCTGCTGGTCAGTTTTACACTACTGTATCCTCAGCAGAACCTTGTAGTAAAGCCCTAGCCCTAGCTCTGCAGCCAGCACTGTTTTTCTCTACTATATTTTGGCAAATTCTTCCTCATTAAAAATTTCCTTTTGCTGGCTATTTTATTCTTACTTTATTTTCTGTGGTATCCTAATTCTCAATGTGAGTGTGATAGAATTTGGCCAGACCAGGAAAGTTTAGCAACCACAGCAAACTACGGATATATATACAAGACTCACCCAAGCTCTACCGCCATATAAATGATGTGAAGACAGAGTGCCGGTGCTCAAGCCAACCAGTCCACAGTAGAAAAATCCAACAAAAAGCCAGCAACTCGGTGCTTCTTCTTAAAAGATCCTTTATTGATGCACAACAGAAAATACAATGTCCATAGATTCTAACACGTTTCGGCCTCAGCCTTCCTCATAGCATGCATGAAAAATAATAAAAACCACATATATATGTTTCCAAATGCAGCCACTCCCATAGACTGGGGTGGACTGACCAATTAAAATCCGGAAAGGTGTATAATTAAAACCATGTGAGAATGATCACTCTGAGAACAAAGATTCTGTTATAGCCAGAAAATGCTGAAGAAACAAAAGAAATATTTAACCCCATAATGTACAATATGCAACAATGGATGAATAACAGAACTTAATCGAATAAATATTAAAAAGCAAAAATAGACGAATAAAAATCTATGTGAGAAACAGATTAACATCCATTCTGTTGTTCATTCCAAGCAGTGTCCTAGTGTTTAAAGTGTGGATCCACCACACCTCCCTCTGTAAAAGAATGCGATGCAGGTCACCCCCTCTCACTGGTTTCTTGATTTGTTCTAAACCAAGAAAATAAAAATTATCAAGGCACCTACGGGGTGAATTCTATCTTCTATGGGCATAATCCTGCTTGAGGAGAAAGCATGTGTGGCTGGTAAAACTACAAAAAAAAGTCTTTTTTTTTTCAAACTGAAATTAATCAGTGAAGAAAATGGTAAATACTGCGCTACCCTATGTGATAGGATTTACTTGTAATAAAAAACTAGTAAGTGATGTGTGTTCACGTGGATAAATAAATAAATATTGCTGTGCTATAATTAATATGCTTTCTAAGAACAATAAATAAATTTACAAATATCAAAAAACCTCTAAAGTGCACGTGCAAACATGTAAACAATATTGGTGATAAACTTGTAAAGTGCTGGTGCTTAATTGATATTATTCAATTCATAACATATATTAACAAGAAAAGTTTTCCAAGCATGTATCCAGTGAAAAAAAGTCCATAAAAGTGAAAAATACACAAATGAGGGAAGTGCAAAAAGGAAGGTGCTCAAAAAAGAGAGTCTCTTGTGATGAAATGGGGATCGTGCAAGCCTTTGATTGCTAACACTCTGTGCCAAAAGGTAAGGTAGCCCACTTACCAGACGATGTGGATTCTTATGGCGTATACCAATAAGAATCTAAAACGCTTTAACTGCTGCTCCTTGGATGTGGATGGACGGATGGGCGATCTCGCTATGGGTACGGATGTGCTTTCGGCATAAGAAGAAAGAAGGAAGAGAGACTCCTCATAGTGTAGAAGGTTAAACACCTTTATTCAAAATATCTTAGGAACACATCAATCTTCATAAAATCATCCGTAAAAGTTAGTCCATAAAAACCCCCAAATCCGACACTGCAGCTAAAAACTTGAATCCTCCAGGTAAAATCACTCCAAGTAAAACCATGCGTGACACAGCAAAAAACTCAACCAAAGCAAACACTCGAGTATGGCTAAAAAGGATACCGCTCATGAGATCCTGTATTGCCTCGCGGCTGTGATACAACAGGACGCTGGTTTACTCCGCTAATGTGCGCCGTACCCGGAAGTGTGGGTTCCGGCGTGCGGTCCAGCTACAATCTCAGAGCGAGGCAACGTGTGTGCCAACTTGACGCGTTTCGTCAGAATGTGACGTCTTCGGAAGTGGTGCGCACGTTGCGTTCCAGCTTGGTTATATGCCGGACCATTCGCTCATTTCCGCTAATTAACCCGCACTATTAACCCCTTTAGTCTTAGTCTATGAACCGGAAGCAATTCACTAAGTTCATGATCTGTGTTTAGTTGTTTTGAGTATGGTAATTCTCAGATACAAAAAAGGGGGCTCCCCGGGATAAAATAATTAATTATTTTTATAACAGCCATGTGCCGACTATATTAAAAAACTCCATAGCAATTACCATTAATGTAATTAAATACTGCCAATCTTGGTGAATGATAAGGGTCCAGACATGTGTATTAGTGATTGGCTTCTGTTTACATATATACTTGTTTTCATAATCTTGATATAAAATGTAAATTCAGATATATGACGACAAAAAATTATATATAAATAAAAATAAAAATACAAATAATAAAAAATAAATAAAGTAAAGATAAGAGATAACAAAAATAAAAATAAAAATAATAAAAATAAAAATGAAAAAAAGGAAGAAATGAAAAATAAAAAATAAAAAATAAAATAAAATAAAAATAAAAATAATAAAAATAAATATAAAAAATAAATGTAAATAAAAATAAAAATAAAAATAAATATAAAAATAAAAATAAAAATAAGAAAATAAAAATAAAAAAATAATAATGTTAACAAAAATAAAATAAGAACGAAAAAAAAATATAAAAATGAAAAATTAATAAGAAGAAGAATTGAAAGAAATATAAAAATTGTTACATTTTAAAAGGACAACCCCTCATGAAAAAAAAGGGGGAAAAAGGGATTCCTTACACACATATAATATAATTAAAAGTTGGATATAAAACAATTTATATCTAAATCCTTGTTCATTCCCCTCGGTTGTATGGTGTCCAATTCACATATCCAGAATGTTTCATTTTTGGATATGGCTATTTTTCTATCCCCCCCTCTCCAGTGTGGTTCAACTGTATCAATCCCACAGAACTTTGCTAATGTGGGGTCTCTATTATGGTGAGTTCTAAAGTGCATTGATAGGCTGTGTTTTTTGTAGCCTTTCCTAATATTATTCAAGTGTTCCCCTATTCTAATGCTCAGTTTCCTTGTGGTGCGGCCCACATATTGGAGGCCGCATGGGCAAGTAACTAGATATGTTACATGGGTGGTAGCACATGTTATTAATTTTTTTATGTGGTATTCTTTAGATGTCGTATAGGATTTAAAAGAGATTTGTTTCCTACTTTTTGTTTTGACTGTGTTACAAGCCTTACATTTTTTACATGCATAAAAACCTTTAAAATCCATAAAAGTTGATCCCATCCTCTTAGGTGGGTCTGGGATATTGTGAACTATTTTATCCCTCAAATTAGGTACCCTACGGTAGATAAAAGAAGGTTTAGGGGGTAAAAGCCCCTTTAAGGTGTTGTCTCTCAACAGTATGTGCCAATGCCGCTTAATTACTTTTTCAAATTGTCTATAGTTCCTGTGGTATTTTGTGATGAAGGCTAGATTAAAGTGACTAGTGCTTATATCCTTATTTTTATTTTTATCCTCCAATAAAGTTTTTCTATCCACCTTTTTGATGTCGTCTCTCAATGAGACGAGTTCTTTTCCATTATACCCCTTATCTGTGAATCTGTCTATTAGAGTGTCAGTTTGTTGCACATAATCTATGTCATCTCTACAATTTCTCCGCATCCTTAGCATTTGACCTTTTGGGATGCCCTTTATCCAGCGTGGGTGGTGACAGCTGTGCGTGGGTATATATCCGTTGCGGTCAGTGCTTTTAAAGTAGGTATTTGTATAAAATTTTCCTTGTTTAAAATTGATTGTCAAATCTAAAAAATTCACCTCAGTCTTATTATAAGTGCCTGTAAAATTTATTTTGTAATTATTGATGTTGATGTCATCCATAAAAACCTTTAGGGCCTCCTCCGTTCCTGACCATATAATAAAAATGTCATCAATATATCTTTTATAAATTAGGAGATCTTTGTTGTTTTTTTGGAAGATTTCTTCTTCCTCCCATTTACTGAGAAATATATTGGCGACACTCGGGGCATATTTTGCCCCCATGGCTACGCCTCTGTGTTGCCTATAATATTGGCCATCGTGCCAGAAGTAATTGCTACCCATGGCAAGGTCCAGCATTTCTCCTAATAAAATTTGTTGGTCATGTTTTAGATCAGTTTTTCCTTTTAAGGCCCACATGATCGCTCGTAAAGCATCTGTTTGGTCTATATTAGTATATAGCGACTCAACGTCTATTGTGGCCATAATTAAGTTTGGGGTACTTTGAACTCCATCTAGGATATTAATTAGCTGTTTACTATCCCTCAGGTAGGCCGGATAGGTCTGTGCCAGAGGCTGCAAATTGAAATCCAGATATTCTCCCATCCTGGAGAAGATGGAATCTATTCCATTAATGATGGGTCTGCCTGGTGGTGCTGTGGTACTTTTGTGCACTTTGGGGACTTGATATATAACAGGGAGCCTGGGGTGGTCAGGGATGAGGTATCTATATTCTTTTTTGTTCAAAATGCCCTTTTTATGTGCCTTTTTTAACAATATTTTACATTTACTTCTATATTTCTTAGTGGGGTTATTTTTCAATTTCTCATATGTGGATAAGTCCTGCACCAATCTATTCAGTTCCTGTTTGTACATGTCCTTAGTTAAAATCACTATTCCGCCCCCCTTATCAGCGGGGCGGATGACTATATTTTTCCTTTTTTCTATTTGTTTTATGCCTTCCCATATTTCTTTCTTAGTTTTACCTTTATTTTTAGTTACATCCTTTAAATCTTGAGCTACCATATTTTTAAAAGTCTCAGTAAAATGGTTATTGGGGGGTTTGGGATTAAAAGTAGATTTGTTTTTAAGATGGCTATGTTTGTAATCACTGGGTGGGGAAGGGTTTATAACTGGAGCCAAATCATTCTCTTTCAAGTGGAAATGTTTTTTAATATTAACTTTCCTTATAAACTTTTGCAAGTCTATGAAAGTTTGAAACTCATTAAAATTGTTATCAGGGGCAAATTTGAGTCCCTGGTCTAGGACCATCAATTCTGCCTCTGTGAAAGTTTCACTGGTCAGGTTAAAAATTCCCTGGCCTAGTGTTCCCTTTTTCTTTGTGGAACGGCCCCCTCTGCATCCTCTTCTTCTCTGGCCCCCCTTCCATACTCTGGTTGGGGGGGAGGTGGTGGGGGTGGAGGTGGGTACTGTGGGTAGGGGTAGGGGTGGTACCAGGGTTTCCCCCTTCCTCCCCTGCCTCTCCCTCGGTAATTGGGATTCCAACCCCTGTTCCCCCTGTAATAAGGCTGGGGGGGTCCTGGGGGGTTCCCATAACCTCTGTGTGGAAAATCCCGTGGGTCAGATTGATTTGGGTAATTTGGTGGTTGGTAATAGGCCTGTCTCTCATTCCTAGGGGGATGGCTGTTATAATAGTTGTTGGGTGGTAATTTCGGGGTGCCCCCCGAATGTGGGCCTCTGGGGGTGTGGTTTTTCCTCTGTGCGCTTGGTGTTACAGGCCTCATCGGGGTGTTAATGATTTCCTCGGGTTGGTCCTGTTGGTCTCTGACTGGGGATGAATCTCTGGAGGTAACCTCTGGTTCCTCCAGTAGTTCCTGCCATTTATACACTAGTTTGTTTTGGTAATCTTTAATGTCTCTTTGATATTTTTTAATTTTTTTATTTTGCGTGTCTCTATCCAATTTATCTAAAAATTCTTTGAGGTGTTGATATCTCTCTTTGTATTCTGTTGTTTGTGAGTGAGGTTCTAATTGGCTTTTAATATTTTTGATTTTTTCTTTAATACTTCCCAATTTCTTCTTTCGCCTAGTTACTATTAACTCCAAAAGTTTGGTTTCACTATCTTTGAAAAAATTATACCAGTCTTCTTCAAGCTTTTTATCCTCTATGCTGTCATTGGGAGCTAAATCCCATCTGAGGCGTCTAGGTGTGATATCTTCTTTTATATATTTTTCCAAAGTGGTGATATCCCACCAGGTACGGATCTGTTTGTCCATATTATTTTTTAATGTTTTGAATAATTGTTCCAAATTAGGGATTTTTGTTTCAACTTGTCCTCCTGAGAATAGTAAATCCACATCTATTTTTTTCGTGTCAGCATACTCAAAAATGCAATATATATCCATGGCTGCGTGTGTCAGAATAGTTCCCCGTATATGGAATGGGATCTATAATAACAATAATGTAAATAATATACCCGCGCCAAGGTGTGGTAAAAAATTAATTAATATGTTGGGAAGCAGCAGGTATTAAAGGTCACTATCTACTATGAGATAGTGATCTGATAATAGTGAAGAAAATGGTAAATACTGCGCTACCCTATGTGATAGAATTTACTTGTAATAAAAAACTAGTAAGTGATGTGTGTTTACGTGGATAAATAAATAAATATTGCTGTGCTATAATTAATATGCTTTCTAAGAACAATAAATAAATTTACAAATATCAAAAAACCTCTAAAGTGCACGTGCAAACATGTAAACAATATTGGTGATAAACTTGTAAAGTGCTGGTGCTTAATTGATATTATTCAATTCATAACATATATTAACAAGAAAAGTTTTCCAAGCATGTATCCAGTGAAAAAAAGTCCATAAAAGTGAAAAATACACAAATGAGGGAAGTGCAAAAAGGAAGGTGCTCAAAAAAGAGAGTCTCTTGTGATGAAATGGGGATCGTGCAAGCCTTTGATTGCTAACACTCTGTGCCAAAAGGTAAGGTAGCCCACTTACCAGACGATGTGGATTCTTATGGCGTATACCAATAAGAATCTAAAATGCTTTAACTGCTGCTCCTTGGATGTGGATGGACGGATGGGCGATCTCGCTAGGGGTTCGGATGTGCTTTCGGCATAAGAAGAAAGAAGGAAGAGAGACTCCTCATAGTGTAGAAGGTTAAACACCTTTATTCAAAATATCTTAGGAACACATCAATCTTCATAAAATCATCCGTAAAAGTTAGTCCATAAAAACCCCCAAATCCGACACTGCAGCTAAAAACTTGAATCCTCCAGGTAAAATCACTCCAAGTAAAACCATGCGTGACACAGCAAAAAACTCAACCAAAGCAAACACTCGAGTATGGCTAAAAAGGATACCGCTCATGAGATCCTGTATTGCCTCGCGGCTGTGATACAACAGGACGCTGGTTTACTCCGCTAATGTGCGCCGTACCCGGAAGTGTGGGTTCCGGCGTGCGGTCCAGCTACAATCTCAGAGCGAGGCAACGTGCGTGCCAACTTGACGCGTTTCGTCAGAATGTGACGTCTTCGGAAGTGGTGCGCACGTTGCGTTCCAGCTTGGTTATATGCCGGACCATTCGCTCATTTCCGCTAATTAACCCGCACTATTGACCCCTTTAGTCTTAGTCTATGAACCGGAAGCAATTCACTAAGTTCATGATCTGTGTTTAGTTGTTTTGAGTATGGTAATTCTCAGATACAAAAAAGGGGGCTCCCCGGGATAAAATAATTAATTATTTTTATAACAGCCATGTGCCGACTATATTAAAAAACTCCATAGCAATTACCATTAATGTAATTAAATACTGCCAATCTTGGTGAATGATAAGGGTCCAGACATGTGTATTAGTGATTGGCTTCTGTTTACATATATACTTGTTTTCATAATCTTGATATAAAATGTAAATTCAGATATATGACGACAAAAAATTATATATAAATAAAAATAAAAATACAAATAATAAAAAATAAATAAAGTAAAGATAAGAGATAACAAAAATAAAAATAAAAATAATAAAAATAAAAATGAAAAAAAGGAAGAAATGAAAAATAAAAAATAAAAAATAAAATAAAATAAAAATAAAAATAATAAAAATAAATATAAAAAATAAATGTAAATAAAAATAAAAATAAAAATAAAAATAAATATAAAAATAAAAATAAAAATAAGAAAATAAAATAAAAATAAAAAAATAATAATGTTAACAAAAATAAAATAAGAACGAAAAATAAATATAAAAATGAAAAATTAATAAGAAGAAGAATTGAAAGAAATATAAAAATTGTTACATTTTAAAAGGACAACCCCTCATGAAAAAAAAGGGGGAAAAAGGGATTCCTTACACACATATAATATAATTAAAAGTTGGATATAAAACAATTTATATCTAAATCCTTGTCCATTCCCCTCGGTTGTATGGTGTCCAATTCACATATCCAGAATGTTTCATTTTTGGATATGGCTATTTTTCTATCCCCCCCTCTCCAGTGTGGTTCAACTGTATCAATCCCACAGAACTTTGCTAATGTGGGGTCTCTATTATGGTGAGTTCTAAAGTGCATTGATAGGCTGTGTTTTTTGTAGCCTTTCCTAATATTATTCAAGTGTTCCCCTATTCTAATGCTCAGTTTCCTTGTGGTGCGGCCCACATATTGGAGGCCGCATGGGCAAGTAACTAGATATGTTACATGGGTGGTAGCACATGTTATTAATTTTTTTATGTGGTATTCTTTAGATGTCGTATAGGATTTAAAAGAGATTTGTTTCCTACTTTTTGTTTTGACTGTGTTACAAGCCTTACATTTTTTACATGCATAAAAACCTTTAAAATCCATAAAAGTTGATCCCATCCTCTTAGGTGGGTCTGGGATATTGTGAGCTATTTTATCCCTCAAATTAGGTACCCTACGGTAGATAAAAGAAGTTTTAGGGGGTAAAAGCCCCTTTAAGGTGTTGTCTCTCAACAGTATGTGCCAATGCCGCTTAATTACTTTTTCAAATTGTCTATAGTTCCTGTGGTATTTTGTGATGAAGGCTAGATTAAAGTGACTAGTGCTTATATCCTTATTTTTATTTTTATCCTCCAATAAAGTTTTTCTATCCACCTTTTTGATGTCGTCTCTCAATGAGACGAGTTCTTTTCCATTATACCCCTTATCTGTGAATCTGTCTATTAGAGTGTCAGTTTGTTGCACATAATCTATGTCATCTCTACAATTTCTCCGCATCCTTAGCATTTGACCTTTTGGGATGTCCTTTATCCAGCGTGGGTGGTGACAGCTGTGCGTGGGTATATATCCGTTGCGGTCAGTGCTTTTAAAGTAGGTTTTTGTATAAAATTTTCCTTGTTTAAAATTGATTGTCAAATCTAAAAAATTCACCTCAGTCTTATTATAAGTGCCTGTAAAATTTATTTTGTAATTATTGATGTTGATGTCATCCATAAAAACCTTTAGGGCCTCCTCCGTTCCTGACCATATAATAAAAATGTCATCAATATATCTTTTATAAATTAGGAGATCTTTGTTGTTTTTTTGGAAGATTTCTTCTTCCTCCCATTTACTGAGAAATATATTGGCGACACTCGGGGCATATTTTGCCCCCATGGCTACGCCTCTGTGTTGCCTATAATATTGGCCATCGTGCCAGAAGTAATTGCTACCCATGGCAAGGTCCAGCATTTCTCCTAATAAAATTTGTTGGTCATGTTTTAGATCAGTTTTTCCTTTTAAGGCCCACATGATCGCTCGTAAAGCATCTGTTTGGTCTATATTAGTATATAGCAACTCAACGTCTATTGTGGCCATAATTAACCACTTGCCGACCGCCGCACGACTATCTACGTCGGCGGTCAGCCCCTCACAGGCAAACTAACGTAGGGCTACGTTGCTTGCTTGTGAGGGTCTAGGGAGCGAGCGCGCGCCCCCGGGGGCGCGCTCCCACTCCCGCGTGGTCACGGACCCCCCGCGCGTGTGACCAGCGGACCCGATGTCCGCCGGTCACTCGGCGATCGGCGGGGGAGAGGGAGAATGTCAGGCAGCTTGTGTAAACAAACTGCCTGTCATTCTCCTCGCTGCAAAGACACTGATAAAACGGATCTGGTATGTAGATCCGTTGATCAGTGTCCTTACAGCTAGAGCCACAGCCAATCACAGTAGAAACCACGCCCCTAGGGACACACACAGCCCCTCCCTTCCAAATAAAGTTAACCCCTTCACTACCAGTGTATTTTTACAGTAACAGTGCATATGTATAGCACTGATTACTGTAGAAATGTCACTGGTAACCCCAAAAGTGTCAAAAATGTCAGTCAAGGGTCCGATCTGTCCGCCGCAATGTCGCAGTACCGCAAAAAAAATCGCAGATCGCCGCCATTACGCGTTAAAAAAAAAAACAACAAAAATGACAAAAATCTTTCCCTTTGTTAGTAAACGCGATAACTTTTGCGCAAACCAATCAAAATACGCTTTTTGCGATTTTTTTTACCAAACATAGGTAGCATAAAACAAATTGGCCGAAAATTTTTAAAAATTTTGATTTTTACATTTTTTTTTGGGGGAATTTCATATAAAAAAATGTGAAAAATATTGCTATTTTTGCAAAATTGACGCTCTTTTTTTGTTTATAGCGCGTGATCAAAAAATCGCACAGGTGATCAAATACCACCAAAAGAAAGCTCTGTTTGTGGGAAAAAAAGGACGTCAAATTCGTTTAGGTACAGCGTCGCACGACCGCGCAATTGTGCGTTAAATTCACGCAGTGCCGAATCGCAAAATACCCCCTGGTCGGAATGGGGGTAAAATCTTCCGGGGCTTAAGTGGTTAAGTTTGGGGTGCTTTGAACTCCATCTAGGATATTAATTAGCTGTTTACTATCCCTCGGGTAGGCCGGATAGGTCTGTGCCAGAGGCTGCAAATGGAAATCCAGATATTCTCCCATCCTGGAGAAGATGGAATCTATTCCATTAATGATGGGTGTGCCTGGTGGTGCTGTGGTACTTTTGTGCACTTTGGGGACTTGATATATAACAGGGAGCCTGGGGTGGTCAGGGATGAGGTATCTATATTCTTTTTTGTTCAAAATGCCCCTTTTATGTGCCTTTTTTAACAATATTTTACATTTACTTCTATATTTCTTAGTGGGGTTATTTTTCAATTTCTCATATGTGGATAAGTCCTGCACCAATCTATTCAGTTCCTGTTTGTACATGTCCTTAGTTAAAATCACTATTCCGCCCCCCTTATCAGCGGGGCGGATGACTATATTTTTCCTTTTTTCTATTTGTTTTATGCCTTCCCATATTTCTTTCTTAGTTTTACCTTTATTTTTAGTTACATCCTTTAAATCTTGAGCTACCATATTTTTAAAAGTCTCAGTAAAATGGTTATTGGGGGGTTTGGGATTAAAAGTAGATTTGTTTTTAAGATGGCTATGTTTGTAATCACTGGGTGGGGAAGGGTTTATAACTGGAGCCAAATCATTCTCTTTCAAGTGGAAATGTTTTTTAATATTAACTTTCCTTATAAACTTTTGCAAGTCTATGAAAGTTTGAAACTCATTAAAATTGTTATCAGGGGCAAATTTGAGTCCCTGGTCTAGGACCATCAATTCTGCCTCTGTGAAAGTTTCACTGGTCAGGTTAAAAATTCCCTGGCCTAGTGTTCCCTTTTTCTTTTTGGAACGGCCCCCTCTGCATCCTCTTCTTCTCTGGCCCCCCTTCCATACTCTGGTTGGGGGGGAGGTGGTGGAGGTGGGTACTGTGGGTAGGGGTGGTACCAGGGTTTCCCCCTTCCTCCCCTGCCTTTCCCTCGGTAATTGGGATTCCAACCCCTGTTACCCCGGTTCATAGACTAAGACTAAAGGGGTTAATAGTGCGGGTTAATTAGCGGAAATGAGCGAATGGTCCGGCATATAACCAAGCTGGAACGCAACGTGCGCACCACTTCCGAAGACGTCACATTCTGACAAAACGCGTCAAGTTGGCACGCACGTTGCCTCGCTCTGAGATTGTAGCTGGACCGCACGCCGGAACCCACACTTCCGGGTACGGCGCACATTAGCGGAGTAAACCAGCGTCCTGTTGTATCACAGCCGCGAGGCAATACAGGATCTCATGAGCGGTATCCTTTTTAGCCATACTCGAGTGTTTGCTTTGGTTGAGTTTTTTGCTGTGTCACGCATGGTTTTACTTGGAGTGATTTTACCTGGAGGATTCAAGTTTTTAGCTGCAGTGTCGGATTTGGGGGTTTTTATGGACTAACTTTTACGGATGATTTTATGAAGATTGATGTGTTCCTAAGATATTTTGAATAAAGGTGTTTAACCTTCTACACTATGAGGAGTCTCTCTTCCTTCTTTCTTCTTATGCCGAAAGCACATCCGTACCCATAGCGAGATCGCCCATCCGTCCATCCACATCCAAGGAGCAGCAGTTAAAGCGTTTTAGATTCTTATTGGTATACGCCATAAGAATCCACATCGTCTGGTAAGTGGGCTACCTTACCTTTTGGCACAGAGTGTTAGCAATCAAAGGCTTGCACGATCCCCATTTCATCACAAGAGACTCTCTTTTTTGAGCACCTTCCTTTTTGCACTTCCCTCATTTGTGTATTTTTCACTTTTATGGACTTTTTTTCACTGGATACATGCTTGGAAAACTTTTCTTGTTAATATATGTTATGAATTGAATAATATCAATTAAGCACCAGCACTTTACAAGTTTATCACCAATATTGTTTACATGTTTGCACGTGCACTTTAGAGGTTTTTTGATATTTGTAAATTTATTTATTGTTCTTAGAAAGCATATTAATTATAGCACAGCAATATTTATTTATTTATCCACGTGAACACACATCACTTACTAGTTTTTTATTACAAGTAAATCCTATCACATAGGGTAGCGCAGTATTTACCATTTTCTTCACTATTATCAGATCACAATCTCATAGTAGATAGTGACCTTTAATACCTGCTGCTTCCCAACATATTAATTAATTTATTACCACACCTTGGCGCGAGTATATTATTTACATTATTGAAATTAATCAGATTGGGATGCTGCTGTATGTATGCTAAGCTAACTGTAAAAGAAAAAAAAATTAGTTGCATAGCCAGATATGTTTTGCCAGCGTACGCTATGTCTGACTGTAAAAATCGTACTGTATTGTAACACATTGTACAGCTTTAAAACTCTACATATACCCAGTGAAATGACTAAGCACAGCTGATACACAAGCTAAAACAAATCCTTCTACGTAAGTTGTACCTGTTTATCTGCAGCAATTTACAACACACAGATGAAAGGAATTTTTTTTACGGGGTTGGGATCTGTCGTCACACACACTGCAAAGCTAAAGCACAGAGCTGACTGTAATCTGGGAACTGACTAGAGGAAAGTGACTCCACCCTTCACAGGTTCAGAGAAACCTAGAGCTGAGGATATGAATCATCTTCTGTGTGCTTGAGGGGGTGGGCCATCTCCCAGGAGGCTGAGATGTCAGCTTAAAAGAGATGGGATTTTTTTTTTAGATTTATACTCCCCTAGGTTCATGCAGCATTGGTCCGATGCTGCATCTGTCCCCCCTGTCCCCGGTGCCTCTAACACTAAGAACCCGGTGATCGAACATCGCCGATCACTCGGTTCTCACAGCTCCATGAGCAGAGGGCTGCTGACTGTCAATCAGAAGCTCTCTGCTTGCCCCCCACGCTCACTGTAACGCTAGGCTGTGGAGGGGGTGGGAGCTGCCTGCTCAGGCTCTCAGCAGCTCGCTGAGAGGCTGAGCCATGTGCCAGTCCAGGCATGTGGGCAGATTCCGACTCTATTGTCATAATACCCAAGCCTGGACCGACTCTGTGACATCAGCAGAGAGCGGACTTCAGACCGCTCTCTGCTGCAAATTGGTCACAGGAGTGCAAAATGAACTGCACTCCTGTGATCCACAGGAGAAGTACAGCCAAATGAGCTTTGGCTGTACATCTCCTTTACTCTATTAGGAGTGAGTCATGCAGAAAGTTTGCTGAATTTCAAACAGTATTCACTGAACCCCTGGCGAACCAAACCCATGCAAATTCACCTGTCCCTATTAGGGCTCACTCAGACAGGTGACCAGACCCATCCTCCAATCTGAGCCACTGTCAACTGCGTGTGAATCCACCTTGGAGCTGTGTGCAAATATGGATGCACACGCAGTGGCTGTGCAGACACAATGGCACGACCAAATTTGACACTGTGCAATTGGATGCATGCTCCAGCTCTTGCATGCATGTGAAATTTTAACTTTTGTGTCCATGTAGTTGCTGCGTCTGCATTCACTTCTATGAGCTGCCTGCATGTAGCTCCGAGGTGGATTCACACACAGCAGACAGCAGCTTCAACTGGAGGACAGGTCTGATTGCCTGTCTGAATAAGCCTTTAAGAAGAATTTTTTCATATTTGCAGGTTAAACTCGTGCTACATAATTAGGGCTACAAATTGCTCTCTTCAGCGATTTATAGCTAAGCCTTAGGTGTGAATGTAGAGCAGTTGCCACTGGCAATCTTGTCACTGACCTGAAAGCTGCACAAACTCAATTGCGGAGCTACAAATCACTGTAAAAACAAAAACAGAAAATAATTAGGATTTACGTAGTAAGAAAATACTTAAGAAAAGATGCTCACAACTACGAATTTGCCAGTGCGGCCAGAGCCTGATCAGAACCTGCAATCTTAACAGTCCCTGCATATATTACTTGTATTCCTACTCCCAATTTTCATAATTAACACTAGGAATCTCCACACCCCCTCCTTCTTGGCATCTGAACCCCTTCCTCCTCCCTTTGTCAACACCAGCTGATCTTCCTGATCAGCATTTGGCAACTTGATATGTTCCTGTATCCTATCCTTATCAGCAAGCACAACCCCCAACAATTTGCCTCTACCATACCTCTACCATATCATACCAAATCTCTCTAGCACACCACCAAAGCACAGCCAGCAGGGTTACACACCTTACATCAGTACACCATCCTTATCCCCCAATCATCAGCCGCATACTTTCCATTGTGAGATAGCTCCTTTAGGTAAACCTCATACTTTCTGTCTGGTAGGCACCTACAGCCCTTCCCTTTGATTATTACCAGCATTTGCTGGCTAATAATACAGTTCCCAAAATCCCACGCAACCATAACCTCAGTTCTCCAGGTTTCTGTTCACAGCCTGCACAACCTCACACAAGTGTGCACCATTCTGGTCAGCATTTGCAACACACTCATCACATCTCTATTATCACTTTGGAATCCCAATTGAGAAATACATATTGTAAATGTCCTCAGTGTTTCATTGAATTTACTCAGCTCGACCTATTCCTCAGGGTGTAATTCCTTGACTTTCTGCAGATACCAAGTATGTGATTCCAATCATTTGGATTCTTTTTAAAGCAAATGGTTTCAACACAAATTAAAGAAGAGGTAGGTGTCTTAATACCCAAAACAATGTAAAATGCATTCTAGCCACTTTACCACCGGAGGATTTTGTTGTCTTACGTCCAGGCCACTTTTTGCGATTCGGCTCTGTGTGACTTTAACTGACAATTACGCGGTCATGCAACGCCGTACCCAAACGAAATTTACGTCCTTTTTTCCCCACAAACAGAGCTTTCTTTTGGTGGTATTTGATCACCTCTGCGCTTTT
This sequence comes from Pelophylax lessonae, assembly GCF_965119305.1. Lineage (NCBI taxonomy): Eukaryota > Metazoa > Chordata > Amphibia > Anura > Ranidae > Pelophylax > Pelophylax lessonae. Next base: position 462,716,819 of record NC_138770.1, on the reverse strand, counting down.
TATTTTTTGCGATATTAATAAAAAAATGCAAAAATTAAAAAACAAAACAAAATTTTTCTACTTTGACAGTTAAAAAATATCCAATATATTCAATTTTTGTCATATATTTAGGCCAAAATGTATTTAGCTACATGTCTTTGACCAAAAAATTCTCAATGAGCGTATTTTTAACCGCTTTAAGACCGGAAGATTTTACCCCATTCCTGACCAGGCCATATTTTGCGATTCGGCACTGCGTTACTTTAACAGACAATTGCGCGGTCGTGCGATGCTGTACCAAATTAAATTTTTTTCCCCCACAAATAGAGCTTTCTTTTTACTTTTTGCGCTATAAACAAAAAAAGAGCGACAATTTTGAAAAAATAACAATATTTTTCACATTTTTTTATATGAAACCCCCCCAAAAAAATGTAAAAATCAAAATTTTTTAACATTTTAGGCCAATTTGTTTTCTGCTACATATTTTTGGTTAAAAAAAACGCAATAAGCGTATTTTGATTGGTTTGCGCAAAAGTTATCGCAGCTACTAACTACGGGAAATTTATGTAATTTTTATTGTTTTTTTTTTTAACTAGTAATGGCGGCCATCTGGCAGTGATCTGCGTTTTTTTTTTGCGGGACTGCGACATTGCGGCGGACAGATCGGACCCTTGACTGATATTTTTGACACTTTTGGGGTACCAGTGACATTACTACAGTAATCAGTGCTATAAATATGCACTGTTACTGTAAAAATTACACTGGCAGGGAAGGGGTTAACTTTTATTGGTGATCAAGGGGTTAATGTATGCCTGGTGCTTACCAACGTGTGTGGGGTGAGGGGACTGAGTGACACAGGGACAGATCGCAGGTTCAGCTATGCTGAATCCTGTAATCTGTCCCTGCCTGTCACTTAGGAGATCCGCCCGCTTTGTTTACACAAGCGGGCGGATTTCCACACTCGATCCTCGACGATCGGGGAAGAGAGGCGGTGATCACCGCCTCTCTTCCCCTGGCCCGACTCCCGCTGTGACTGAATACAGCAGAAACGAGCCTCCGGCGGCGCGTGCGCGCCGCCCACAAGGGGAGGAGTCCAGCGACGTAGGTCTACGAAGCTGGACGATAACGAGCCACTTTGCCGCAGTACAGTCAACGTGACCGGTCGGCAAGTGGCTAGAAAATATGAGCACCCATACAAACTGACATGGTAGCAGTCCAGAGGTGGAGGTTTCTGAGTTTGCTAAACACTAAGTTTCAGGATTAAAAGTAGATCTTTGAACCCTTTAACTGGTTGCCGACCGCCGCACGACTATATACTGCGGCGGTCAGCCCCGGCCAGGCAGAGTGACGTATCGGTACGTCACTTGCCTGTCACTTCCTTGTGAGCCAATAGCGGGCTCGTTTACAGGGAAGTTAGTGCGTGTGACCGGCGGACCCGATGTCCGCCGGTCACTCGCCGATCGTCGGTACAGAGGGAGAAAGTCAGGCGGCTGATGTAAACAAGCCGCCTGTCATTCTCCCCTGTGTAGAAACAGTGTTCAGACGGTTCTACTATGTAGGACCGTTGATCACTGTTCCTACACTAGTAGCCACAGCCAATCAAAGTAGAAAGCACGCCCCTAGGGACACACTTAACCCCTCCCTCCCCAATAAAGTTAACCCCTTCCCTGCCAGTGTCATTTTGCTGTAACAGTGCATATGTATAGCACTGATTACTGCAGTAATGTCACTGGTAACCCCAAAAGTGTCAAAAATGTCAGTCAAGGGTCCGATCTGTCCGCCGCAATGTCGCAGTACCGCAAAAAAAATCGCAGATCGCCGCCATTGCGCGTTAAAAAAAACCCACCAAAAATGACAGAAATCTTTCCCTTAGTTCGTAAACGCAATAACTTTTGCGCAAACCAATCAAAATACGCTTTTTGCAATTTGTTTTACCAAACATATGTAGCAGAAAACAAATTGGCCAAAAATGTTAAAACATTTTGATTTTTACATTTTTTTGGGGGGGAATTTCATATAAAAAAATGTGAAAAATATTTTTTTTTGTTTATAGCGCAAAAAGTAAAAACCGCACAGGTGATCAAATACCACCAAAAGAAAGCTCTGTTTGTGGGAAAAAAAGGACGTCAAATTCGTTTAGGTACAGCGTCGCACGACCGCGCAATTGCCTGTTAAAGTCACGCAGTAAAAAAATCGCAAAAAACCCCCTGGTCTTTAAGCAGCCAAATCCTCCGGGGCTTAAGTGGTTAAGCTTCCCATGTCTGTTCCAGGTTTCTCCAGCTTATCTCCAGGTATACAGTAACTGTTAAAAGTATTGGTACCCCTGCCTTTTACCAAATTAATTTTCTGAAAATGGGTTGATAACGACACAAGTACTTGGCTTCAACCATTCTTTCGTCTACTGTCCAGAAAGCAGATACTTACCTTAGTTTATGAATTAACATATTATTCAAGAAATTAAAGCAAATTAAATTAAAGCAAAGGGAATTGATCTCTCAAACAGATTAATCTCTTTAATAAGTATCACAGGTGGCTTAAAAGGCTTGTCATTCACTTATGTGTTTTGTGTCATTGAGGTTGATTTATCAAAGGGTGCTAGGCTGTTTACTTTGCAAGAAAATGTTTACTTTGCTACTAAATTTTCCCTTAGGGCTCTTTCACACGGGCGATCCGATCCGATCAGATCTGCCTGTCAGTTTTTTAGGCGGATCTGATCGGATCCTCCATGCAGCTCTATGGGGCAGCGGGTGTCAGCGGAGACACCTCCGCTGACACCCGCTGCCATCCGCATCCGATCCTGTGCTTGAAATCTGGATGGATGGAAACCCTATTTTTCCATCCATTCAGTAATCGGATCGGATCTGATGAGAGCGGACAAGCGGTCCGCTCTCATCCGATCCCCCATAGACGGCAGCGGGGGCTGAGACACCTCCCTCTCCGCTCTGCAAGCGAAGTCGGTCCGCGATCCCCGCTGAGCAACACGGATCCGCCTACGGAGGCGGACCGTGTGAAAGAGCCCTTAAGAGAATGAGGAGCCGCTCTACTGGCATTCTTCATCCAATTATGTGCAAACAAAAAATATAGTTCTTTTATTTTCCTTGGATGTGATTGGGTATTCTTTGCAAAGTGAATTTTCACCACTTTTTCTAAGCTAAATGAAAATTCCCTTGTGGGAAGTCGGCAGCATATTTTCTTTTAGTAAATTTACCCCCTTGTGTGCCACACAGAGAGCATAGACAAGGCAAAGAAAAGCAGGGAGTTGTCTAGGGATAAAGAAGAAGGTAATAGACAAGCATGGTAATGGTAAAGGCTACGTACAAAGCCATCTCATCTTCTATGCAGGATGTGGAAACCTTACAAGCGGACCTGAACAAAATAACGGGGTGGGCAACTACATGGCAGATGAGGTTTAATGTTGAAAAATGTAAAGTAATGCACTTGGGGGCCAGAAACCAGAAAGCAAGCTACTCACTACTAGGGGGGAACCTCTGGGTGAGTCTAGGATGGAAAAGGACTTGGGGGTATTGGTAGACAACAGGCTTGGCAGTGGCATGCAATGCCAAGCCACTGCAAGCAAAGCCAACAGAATACTGGGATGTATAAAAAAGGGGATTCACTCCAGAAATAAAGAGATTATTCTCCCGCTCTACAAGACTCTGGTCCGGCCACATTTGGAGTATGCTGTCCAGTTCTGGGCACCGGTCCTCAGGAAGGATGTGCTGGAATTGGAAAGAGTCCAGAGAAGGGCAACAAAAATAATTAGGGGAATGGAGGGCATCAGCTATGAGGAAAGACTACAAGCACTGAACTTATTCTCTCTGGAGAAGAGACGATTGAGGGGGGATATGATATCAATGTACAAATACTGTACTGGCGATGCTAGCATAAGGAACAAACTATTCAGAGAGAGGAGATACAATAAGACACGTGGCCATTCACTAAAACTAGAGGAAAGGCGGTTTAACCTTAAAATGCGTAAGGGGTTCTTCACTGTAAGAGCGGTAAGGATGTGGAATTCTCTTCCACAAGCAGTCGTATCAGCTGGGAGCATTGATAGTTTCAGAAAACTATTAGATGGGCACCTTAAAGACCACAACATACAGGGGTATACAATGTACGGTTAACAGCAAACACACACACACATCATTGGTTGAACTGGATGGACTAATGTCTTTTTTCAACCTCACTAACTATGTAAACTATGTAAATCTCTAAAAAGCGGCATGCTGCTGTAACTATTGCTTAAAGTATAAAGAAGTTCAAGGTCCATATGCCCTTTGCCAGTGCTGTAAACCAAATGTTGGTCTAGGCCCAGCCACTTTCCAATCCACCATCGTTCTTTTTTCATGTCTTTATTTTTACAATATTTATAGAATAATGTTTTAAAATATTTTTATTTTATTTTTTCCATTTTTAGTTTTTCTTGTGAAGCTATGTCAAGCAACCACAGGCTGGGACAGCAGGGATATAACTAAAACACTTAAAAGAGATCATATGCATGAAATTTAGGTGTTAGGCTGCTTTCACACATATGCAAATTGGATGCGGCATGACGGGAAAGTGTGACCGCCTCTCAAAAGAGTCGGTTCACACAGTTCTGGGGTGGCCGTTGTCCACATTTGGAAAGAGTCCTGTGCGTCTATGGTTCCAAATCAGGTGCGAATGCAGGCAAAAATTCGGACCTTATTTGCACCTAAATTGGTGAACAAAGACGCACCAGACCCCCTGCTATGAAATTGCGGCTGCAGCATGTGTAAACCTGGCTGTAAGTGGATTACTTAATTGGTTTGATTTACTAAAACTGGAGAGGGCAAAATCTGGTGCAGCTATATATGGTAGCAGATCTGCTTCTAACTTGTGCTTGTTCAATTAATCTTTGACAAAAAAACCTGGAAGCTGGTTTCTTTGCAGAGCTGCACCAGATTTTGCACTCTCCAATTTTGGTAAATCCACCCCAATATGTGCTTGAGATACTAGCCTGCCCTACTGCACATGACTTATTCAAGAGGGCCTTCACCACAGTTAAAATTTTAATGACTTGTGTTGTGAATTGTTTTTTTCAAAAGTGATCTGCTGTGAGAAAAAAGGCAGCTCTTGAACCGGCTTTTAGCCTCAACTGTTTAATGCATTTTAGTCATCCCAAACTAAAAGGTAAAATCTAGAGAAAAGAATTTGCCATCATCAGAACATTTTTAATCAGGGAAAATTGTCCAAAAGGTACTAGAAGAATACATACAGGTCACAGAGAATACAGCAGTGAAAAAATGACCATCAGTAGAACAATTTTAAATTGCAACCAGGGGAGGGCTGGCTGCCTTAGGTCTGGGGGGCAAGTTAAGTCAAGTGGCCCATTAAACCACGGAACCAGCTCACCATCCATGCCCACCTGGTTTTATAATGGATATTGCAAGAGAAACATGATGCAATGTAGTAACATAATTTAATGTTAATAGCAACAAAGGAGGTTTAACAAAAATACATGATATCACGCCAGGCGGGACCTAGGAAGCTAGAAAAACAGTATTTCTCCTGCGCTCGAGTGGCCTAGGAAACTCCTGTCTGGCGGAGATGACTCAGCCTGACAGGAAAGTGACTGTAGTAGTATTGCGCCGTCCAGGTGAAGGAGCGTACTCGGCACACTCCTACTGCTCCGCTGCAGCTCTGCAAATATAACATTGTGCAGCGCCAGCTGCATACAGTGTCTGGCCCGTACATTAATCCAGTCCTAAGTGTGGCATCAGAGCTGCCTGGGGAGGGTGGGGGGGGGGGGGGTTGCCACCCTGCCCCCCTTCCCAGTCCTCCCGTGATTGCAACTCTGGGTCCAAATTTACAAGAGACAATGTGCTTACGTCAGTGGATGGAATAATCATCCAAAAGGCACTGAGACTTGAATCTTATTCATATAAAATAGTGAGAAGAAACAAACCATTCAGGGAGATCACTGGCTCAGATTAGGCTCCTCGCAACAGATATGGCTACCCTCCAGTAGGTATCCGGCTGGTTACCAGAAAAAAAACATGAACCAAGAGAAGAAGTTTCAGACCAAACTGATTCATTGTTTTGCATTTTTCAGTATCCAATACATTTCCAGTGCCAGAAAACACTTAGCACAGCGTAAAACTTGAATAGATAGAAAACCAGTATGGAATTCACCAAATGAAGTAACAACTTGACAGCAGTTACTAAGCAGATATTTAGTGGCAGTGAAGTCATTGCATTCTCAAGTCCATCCATCAACTAATCCAAGTAAAAAAACATTAACTAAAATCTTCATTATGAAACTTTGGTTGTCAACAACCCATCAGGAAAAGAGATACATAGAGATACTATGGGAAGTATTCATAAAATATGTACAGGAATAAAGCTCAATGTGCTTAGTTTCAGCCTTGGTGGAATACCATGCAGAGGAGATTAAAGTAGCACAAAACCAGTTACCCTTCTGGCTCTTGTTGATGTGGTAAATTGTTACTGCCAGTTTACAAATTTAACCCTGTAAAAATAGAATCAATACTCTTTTTATCTATTTGACCCGAGGCTGAGAATTTACAGCTTGTTATCTGCTGTGTATCATGTAAACTTCAGTAGGTACTATCCCTGAATGTTTCAGTAGTGGAATGCCCCTGGCAATAAAGCAAAAAGTCCATATTACCAATGATGTGACTGACTGAAATGGATGTTTTTTCTTCCCTAAAATAAAAATTTACAACTGATATCATCCATTGTGCAGTTCTTCCTAACACATTTCTAACAAATTAGCTGGCTGTGTAAGAAAAAAAATGCATATTTTCAGAGAAATAAGGTAAATAATTTATTTTCACAATAAAATAGATATTTTATAGTAGGTAAAGTAAGTATTGAATGCGTCACTATTTTTCTAAGTAAATATATTTCTAAAGGTGCTATTGACATGAAATTTTCACCACATGTCGGCAACCACCCTTGAAATCCATGCATACAAGAAACCAAGAATACAAGAAACCAACACAAATACATTCAGAAATTAAGTTATGTGCAATAAAATGGAATGACACAGGGAAAAAGTTTTGAACACATGAAGAAAGGGAGGTTCAAAAAGGCGTGGAAAGGCCAGACACCAGCTAAAATCTATCAGCAATTAGAAAACAATCCTGCCCCTTGTCAATGCAAATTAATATCAGCTGGTTCAGTCTCAACTGGTGGCCTATCAAAAGGTGTCTCATTACCAAGGTGTCACAGAAGAAACATCTCATAATGGGTAAAAGCAAAGAGCTCTCTCAAGACCTTTGCAACCTTATTGTTGCAAAACATACTGATTCCATTGGTTACAGAAAGATTTCTAAATTTCAGAATGTTCCAGTGAGCACTGTTGTGGCCATAATCCGGAAGTGGATAAATGGGCCACAACCAGGTGCTCCTCACAAGATTTCTGACAGAGAAGTGAAAAAAATTATGAGAAGATTTGTCCAAGGGTCAATGACCACTTCTGGAGAGCACCAGAAAGACCTAGAATTACCAGGTACAAATGTTTCAAAGAAAACAATAAGTAATGCACTCAACCGCCATGGCATGTATGCACACATAGCACGCAAGACTCCATTGCTGAAGAAAAAGCAACTTGGGCAGGTTAATTGACCTTTTATCTAGTATTATACATGGGTGGTTGTCAACACCACCTCTCTGATATTATACATTGTGCAATGGGTGTTTTTTCGATGTAATTTCATACCTTACATATTAATATTATATATAATTTTCTACACAGTACTTGATATGTACTTGATCCTTAACTCCAGAACCATGGGTCAGCAAAGGGTGCAGGGCCATTTTTGCATATGTCTCCTACACTTACAGTCATTTAATCTGATGTCACACGACTAAGCACATGAAACCTATGGGGAAGAATTCCTGTGCCAGCTCAGTAGCTTATGGGCTGCTGCTATAGAGGGTTCAGCATGTATGCCCAGCAAACTGTGCATTTTTTGGTAGTTTACATCAGGGACATGAAATGGTAGGGGCTGCTGCAGTAATGAGGAAGCCATAGCCAAACATTTGTACTGAGGCATTCACTTTATTATATACACCATGGTCTACTACTACACTTTGTTTACAACACAAAAGTCCCTGAGAAGAAGACGGGGTGTCTAAGCTTTAGTGACACTGCATGATAAGTAGTATGTTGTAGTTAAAGTGGTTGTAAAGGATTTTTTTTTAAATAACAAACATGTGTATACCTACCTGTTGGTACTCTTGGCTCCTGCTCTTTGGCTAGTGTCCTCAACAGGAACCTGCTTCCAATGGGGGCTTTCTTTCAGGCTCACTCCTGAACCCTGCTGCTGCATCCCTTGACACAGATAGCAAGACTTGCCCCCCCCCCACCCCCGCTCCCTCATCACTGGCTTTGATTGACAGCAGTGGCAGCCGATGGTTCCCCCTGCTTCAGCAAAGCCCGTGAGACCCAGAAGTGAGGGGAGAGAAGAACTGCAGATGAGGCAAGTATAAGGGGGGGGGGGGGTGAGGGGCCAATACTGATGCCTAAACATTTTTTACCTTAATGCCAGGAATACATTAGGGTAAAAAATGTTTAGGGTTTAGAACCACTTTAATTAGTGGTTTATTTTCACAATTGGACAGGTTTTCTTTTCAGAAATTTTCCGGAAAAACTATAATTAAAAACACAGGAGTTACTTCTTTCTCAGCATCAGTAGTAGCATTTTATATCATTGGTAGTCAAATAATGTGCATTGGATGATCAAGTTGGACTAGTCAGTCCCAGAAATCAATAGAGTCAGGACCACCAAATGAATGTGGACAAGCAATCCCAATACAGGGTTCATTGCCATAGCACAAGGTGGCCGAAAAAACGAAAATGATCCGGAAAAGTGCATTGGAGGTTGTATGTATGAATTTGCATGAGACTCTGCAATAAAAAAATATATTATCTATTGATGACTAATATGCTGTATGTGGTATAATACAAAAATGTATTTATATAGGATTTTGTTTGTAGGTAGCAATATTACTATTTCACAAAGGCACACTTTTTTGTCCTACACTTTTTGTAAATGGAATACAGCAAGCAATTTTGGATAAGCAGGTTCCCAACTGCATGTTCTTTCTTAAGCTAGAGATTCTTTTAACCAGTGATCTAGGTTGCCAACAGATAATATAGGTAGTGTTTAGTGAATCTGTCCCTTCAGTGGCCAATACTGTATCAAGAATAGACTCTACAAATCTTTTCAAAATATCACTATAATATAAAAACATATCGGAAGCTAAGATGATTTGAACCTCGATGGCTACATTTTGTTTCAACTCAGATGACAATCTATGACCAAGGCAGAACATTTCTGGAGTCATTTGTAACTTTTTTTTGTGTAACTTTTGAGCAAAAGTTCAATGAAACATGAGCAATTATTTTCCATGATTTTATTGTAAGCCTCCACAATATTCCTCTGTTGACAATGTACTCTACCACTTCTGTGCCACAAGAGATTTCGGGAGAGTTTCTTGACACTCAGCTGTGAAATGTTACTGGAAACCACACCAAACTATGAAATGTCACTGAACTCTCCCAAAATGTACTTTCTGAGTGTGCACACCACAGTATATCTCATGCATATAGCCTCAGCCACCTCTGTGTGAATCCTCCAAGCATCCCTGCCCCCCCCCCCCCCATCCAAAACCAGTTTGGCATTGTTGACACTTTTTTCAGATGTAAATGTGCACATGTGGTAGCAGATGTGTTGAAGACTCTAACGTGTGTCATTCTTGGTAAATAATGCATTACAAATACACAGAAAGCATGAAGCTTGGGTTTCTGAGCAACTCATTTCAGTAACTTGGTCATACTGCAGAAGGTACTGTTTTTAAGGGTTAAATACAAAAACTGCAATGCAGCGCTTAGTGTAGACTGAAATGAAAACAAATATCAATGCAAAAAGTAAGAAAACATAGTTCAATATGTAGTCGGAAATGATAACACCACTGTGATAATCCAAAAGTCTTCTTCTATGTGAAAATTGCCATGCAACAGTCCACGAGACACCCAGTTCTCCAGTGATCCAGGCTTGTGTTCATGACGTCATTGCATTTTTCTGTCCAGGAAGTGATCCCTCTGTTTTCCCATGACGATTGCTATGTACAAGCATTTGTTATTTATGTGAGTGTCAGGGCTCAAATTACTGATACTTATCAAACACGCCTACAGGGTTAATGCGAGTTAATAGATGTGGTTGATAAGCATTTAATGAGCATTAAAAACACTCCCCCAAACGCCCTATGTGCATACGAGCGTTTTTGGCTTGTTAAAACCGAACCACATACACCTGCAATAGTTGGTTGTTTGGGAGTGGGCTGGGAAGCCCAGCTGAAAGTGGAATATAAAAAAAAGAATTGCTGGCAATAAAAAAGTTGGGGAAGAAACGGCATAGGGCCCCCCCCCCCCCCATCAATACCAGGTCCTTCGGATTTTGGAGAAAACCCTTTGTCAATATCAAAACATAAAAAATGTTTTGGGGTCGCGGTGTTGTGATTGACGATGAATCTATACCGGGGAGTATTGTTTTTGTTTTTTTTAATAAATTAATTGTCAAAAACTGTCTCTGTGTTTTATTTATTTTTGTCACTTTTTTGGGTGAATGAGTAGGGGTACAATATACCCTTACTCATTCACATGAAGGGGGCGGAATCTTGGGGCCCCCTTGTTAAAGGTGGCTTCCAGATTCCAATAAACTACTTGCCCGCAGACCCCCACAACCTCCATCCAGGGTTGTTGGGAAGAAATACATTTTGGTGTGGGGTTCCACTCAAAATCCATACCAGACCTGAAGGGCCTGTTATGGATTGAAGGGGAGACCCCATGCCAATTTTTCCCTAATTTTTTTTATTGTCAGTAATTCTTTTTTTTTTTTTTTTACACTCCCCGCTGACAGCTGATAAGAACCAGCTAAAATTCACACTGTACATAATTTACTAACACCCTGCAAACACACTGCAACCGCATGCCACAGTTTCAAACACCTGCTTTTAAGGCCAGTGTGAACTTAACCTTACTATTCTTTGTTAACAAATATTTCCTAGCAGTTTTACACTATGTGGCATTGTTCTCTCAAACCCTGCCTTTTATTGTTACAAAAGGAGTAATATACTCACAAAACAAGAGATGCATCAAAGCTTGTCACAATACAACAAGAGACCTCGGTACATCACATCTCATAACAGGACAATTAGCATGTTAGATTTTAATTGTCCTGTTATGGGATGCGATGTACCGAGGTCTTGAAGAAGCTGTTGTATTGTGACAAGCTTTGATGCATCTGTTGGGTTGTGAGTATATTACTCCTTTTGTAACAATAAAATACATGGTTTAAGGATAATGCACTAGGCTGGTGCATCCTCTGTTTTGTTTAATGATTTTATTAATGAAGTGTGTATGGTCAACAACATTTAGGTAAAAGACCAAAGAAAGAAAAAGAAGAAAGTAATATAAGGGGAATATGATCAATGAGAGAGAGAGAAAGGAGAAAAAAGGCACAGAGAGAAGAGAGAGGGAGAGAGCGAGAGATGTCAGCAGCAACCTAAAAGCAAATGAAAAGAAAATTTTGTAGTCATGCATGTCAAGGTGTTGACATTTTAATACAACAAATGCTGTCCTCCTTAATTATATTTAAAATTGGACTGCAGATATATTCTTGGGTAGTTTAACATTTTTTTTATTTTTACAACACAGAGGGGTGATAACAGAGCAGAAAATAAAATAATAAGTAAAGAGCCCAAGAAAAGCAATCTTTATAAGAAATATGTTGAAAATGCAAGGAAAGGTTTGGCATTACAGCAACAATCACAACTGGGGTATTATAGCCATTTATCTGATATAGTGCATTTTAAAGCAACCCTGTCATATAAATAAAGGGTATGAAGCAAGCTTGTCCCCTCAAAGAGGAAAGGGAAGACTATACCTGGCAAATAAAATGCGGTAAAATACCGCATGCGGTAAATCAGTTAAAAATCATGTGGGATATTCACGCTAAATCATATAAATTACAAATGAGCAGCTGCTTAAGCAATCTGTGACACTGAATCCAAGAATTGTGATAAATATATAAAGAAACGCTAAAAAATTAAACTCAATATTGTGAAAACACAAAAATTCATCAATATGACATTAAACGTATTGGGTGAAAAACATGTATAAAGAAATCACACTATATTTTTAAATAGTGTCCATAAGAGCCCACACACAAGGGCTGAAAAGGAAAAATATATGTGAAACAAAGGTAACAAATTGTTCATGATTCACTTGCTCCACCAGTGTCCCCACACAATTCGTAGTGCAAGCATTTAGATTTAAATGCCTAATGCGGCATTTGTCCATTTAGCAGTAATTACCGCATTATTTAATGCAGTAATCTTACTGCATTGAGCTGGTTGCTAAGGAGTGGGCCGGGAAGCCGGTCGGCTCATCAGCTGTCAGCTCTCAGCTGATTGTAAAAAAAACATACCGGCATTTTAAAAAAATGAGAAAAAAAAAAAAAAACGACTGGGGACCCCCCCCCCCTCCAGTCTATACCAAGACCTTTGTGTCTGGTATGGATTTCAAGGGGAACACGCCAAAAAAGAAAAAATGGTGTGGGGCCCCCCCACCCCAAAGCACCTTGTCCATATGTTTATGAGGACAAGGACCTCGTTCCCACAACCCTGGCTGGTGGTTGTGGGGGGTTTGCGGGCAGGGGGCTTATCAGAACCTGGAAGCCCCCTTACTGAATGAGTATGGTCCACCTATTCCCCAAAAAAGTGTCAAAAAGTAAGAAATACACAGAGTTTTTGACAATTCCTTCACTGACCCAGCATGCACTGGTCAGTGACGTCACACGGAGGGGTGGTGCTACCAGGTGATGTCGCCAGGTGGCCCCGCCCTTACCTATGTAAGAACTGTCAAATCCGGAGAAGGCAGTATGTGGTCCGCCTTTGTGGGTGACAGATACGTTTTTTTTTTTGGGTTCCGGCGGTGGTGGCCGCGTAATTGACAATGGATCTACATCTGGAAACACTGTTTTTTTTTAATAAAGGAATTGTCGAAAACTGTCTCTGTGTTTTTCTTACTTTTTGACACTTTTTTGGTGAATGGGCAGGGATTGTACCCCATACTCATTCACATAGGAGGGGTGGGACCTGGGGGCTCCCTTGTTAAAGATTCCAATAAGCCCCTTGCCTGCAGATCCCCACAACCACCAGCCAGGGTTATAGGGATGAGGCCCTTGTCCCCATCAACATATGGGCAAGGTGCTCTGGGCAGGGATTTGTGTTGATCAATGCCATGCTTGCCATGGTTTGTATTGCTGGAAATCGTGAATGATTCTGGATTACACCAGGGGATAATAATAAACATTTTTTTGCTGTTTGCATTTTTTTTTACTTCAGCAAAAGGAGTTTTACAAGGTGTGTGTGTTTGTGTGTTTTTTTTTTACATTTAACTTTTTCTGGAATGTGTAGGGGGTATTAAAGTATAACTAAAGGAAAAACTTTTTGTTTTTTTCAGTTTTGGATAGAGTGGAGAGGGATTTTTTTTATGCTGTCTGTGCCCCCAATAGGTAGATTCACCCTCTCTATTTATCCTGTTTACCATTAGCATTAAAAGTGAAAATAAAAGGAAATCCCAATTTCTAGGTTGCCCCTAGAAAAGTAATAGAGGGTAAATCTTCCAATGGGGACACTAGCTCTGACGGCCTGATGGTCCCCAAGGGATTCCTTTAATTTGCAGGGATTTCATCTCACTTTCTGTTTTGGCTATGGGACAAGAAGTGAATGGAAATCTCCCTAAAGAAGAACAGATGGTAAAAAAATAAATAAACCAACAGGGTTATAACTAGGGATAGACCGTTCATCGGCAAGGCTGATATATTGGGGGCCGATATGTACTTTCCCGATATATCGGTATCAGCCTCGACATTGGCCGATATTGCCAATATTTTTGTGATGTCATTCCGCCTATTTAGGCCGCCTCCCTCGCCTTGGACAGCCTCGTCTGGAGTTGGGACTAGTCTTGCGGGAGTGTACCACAGCCATACACCAACCCACAGCAGCCCGGTGCCAGCCAGCCACCCACATCCACTGGCCCTGTACCAGCCAGCCAGCCACAGCCACTGTACCAGCGAGCCAGCCAGCCACCCACAGGCCCTGTACCAGCCAGCCAGCCACAGGCCCTGTACCAGCCAGCCACAGGCCCTGTGCCAGCCACCCCCAGGCCCTGTACCAGCCAGCCACAGGCACTGTACCAGCCAGCCGCCCACAGGCCCTGTACCAGCAAGCCACCCACAGGCCCTGTGCTAGCCACCTACCTACCACAGGGTGCCAGCCAGCCAGCCACGCACCGCAGGGTGCCAGCCAGCCATCCACCACAGGGTGCCAGCCAGCCTCCCACCACAGGGTGCCAGACAGCCAGCCACCCACCACAGGGTGCCAGCAAGCCAGCCACCCACCACAGGGTGCAAGCCAGTCACCCACCACAGGGTGCAAGCAAGCCAGCCATTAAGCATTAAATAAAAATGAACATGTTCAGTATGTCAAACACTGTCTTTATTTTTCAAAACTTTAAATGTACAAAATATCGCTCATATCGGCCGATATCAATGCGTTGTGACCAAAATATGGGTATCGGCCCTGAAAAAATCATATCGGTCTATCCCTAGTTATAACCCTCTCTCACCCTATCAAAAATGAAAAAAAAAAATGTTGTATATAGTGCTTCTTTAATGTATCCCTATGCTCATTCTGCTCAGGGGAAGGGAACAAATGGGTGTGGGGGGGGGGGGGGGGTGGGGGGGGGGCTGGGAGACGAGGGCTCTTGAGAATGAATTCTTAAACCTTTTCAGCACTAAAGAACAATCCAACCATCTTTGCCTTTGAGCATCAAGTTACAAAATAAATTTATCTAAAGACCATTGATTCATAACCTCACAAAAGAACAGCAAGTGTATCTATGGTCAAAATAAAAAAAAAATACTTTTATTAATTTCCACATTGTGTTCCAATTATTTTTAGCCTACTTGTATTAATCTTAATGATACTGAAGTTTGTAAACCTACTTACTAGTCTGCTGTGGCACAGTAAAGTGGTATTAAACCCCCCCCAAAAAATGTATTAAATTGCAGCTTACTATTTCTTAGATGTGGTGTCCTTTTCCTTTATTTTCACTTGGTGATGCAACCACGAAGTCTGTTATTTTTCAACTTACTTTACCAGACCAAGTTGTCCAGACAAAGTAGCATTTTAGAGGATTGATACAAACCATTTAACACTAACAAGGGTGCCTGTAACGCTGAGCGCTCCGGTCCCTGGTTCTGGACCGGAGCGCTCGCGGCGTTCGTTCCAGATCCACTCACCTGTGCCCGCTCTGGCTCCCTCCTCCGCTCACGTGGTTTCCGGCGCGCGCGCCCCTGCACCATAGGGCGCGCGCACGCCGGCTGTTTGAAGTTTAAGGGGCCAGTGCACCAGTAATGGTGCCTGGTCCAAACCTCCCTTCCTGTTTCCTGTGTCCTGTTTCCTGTTTCCTGTGTCCTGTTTCCTGTTTCCTGTTTCTTATATAAGCGACCTGCCCCTTCCTGCCCTTGCCGGATCTTTGTTGCCTTGTTGCCTTAGTGAAAGTGTTATTTGTGTTATCCCTTGCCTGTTGCCGAACCCTTTGCTAACGACTACCGCCTCTGAACCTGTGCTGCCGGCCCTGACCTTTGCTACGTCTGACTACGCCTCTGCCTGTCCCTTTTGTACTATGCCTATATCAGCAGTCGGTGAGGTTGAGCCGCTACCAGAGGACACGACCTGGTAGTTACCGCCGCAGCAAGCCCATCCCGCCTTGCGGCGGGCTCTGGTGAAAACCAGTAACTACTTAGAACCGATCCTCCGGTACGGTCCACGCCAATCCCTCACTGACACAGCGGATCCACTCCCTGCACCGCTCCTGCTACCAGTCCGGACCCTGACAGTGCCTACAATTGTCAGCTTTTTTAATTTATGTAAAACCTTTATCCCAAAAGGAAAAAATGGATGGTTGCTGTCGATGAGGAGGCAATAAACAGTAGCAAGCACATCGACAGGGCATTAATGTTGTTTGTATCTTTTTACAGCAATAAAGCCAGGAAACTACAATGCCCTCATTTTTGGGACACTGGTCTTCATATTACACCATAATGTTTTCAGTTTTGGGACCTTCCACTGCCTCAAGATAGCAAGTTGCTATGGGAATGTGTTGTGCTCTGTTCTACATGAACCTGTATCTGGGGGGTGGAAGCACCATATTTTCTCCAATGATGTCGATGTACCTGTGCCACATATTTTCTTGTTGTTCAATGTCCTGCTGAATGTGCAGGCCAAACTTGCTTTTACTGGTACTAGGTGTTTCTTTCTGACTCATGGTTTACCACTCCCAATACCAGTTGAGCATGACCCCCTTACAATGTGGGCAATACCTTAAAGAGATATACTGTACAACAACTATTAAAATCAAATGGAGAAGCTTGTAAAACAATTTTAGTTGTTGAATGCTAACCAACAGCAGACTAATCAGCTACTGCAAGAAGTGAAATGCTTAACCGCCCAACTGATGCAACAGTTGACTGAAGTCCACCAGGCCTACGTAAAGGAGGCAACAGCAACACGTTAGCCTGTTTCTACAACAGCAGATACAGGGCCTGTCAGAAAACCAGATGATGGCACAAGGGCCAACATCTACACATAGACAGCTGGTGCAGAGTGCATAATGTAGGTTGGCCCTGGAGGATGATTTTGAAACCTATGTCAGCATCTTTGAGAGAGTCACTGAACATGGGAAACTACCTGCGGAATGGAGGAAGAATGTACTAGTGTACTTTTTTGGAAGGGGCAGTCCCCAAACAACTAGTTCGACTCATGGATTGCCGGACTTTTACCAATGCATTTCATCACAATGACATTTTCAGGGGCACCCACATCAATATGACAAAACACTTTGGAAGGAGTTTAAGCAGTCCTGTAGAGAGAAGGTTGCCTGTGGGCTGGCTGATCCTGGACACTGAGCAATGAGATTCAGCCTTTCACAATGTAGCAGCGCCACGATTCTCAGAGCTTCCTGTTTGTGGTTTGTATCTGTTTCTCATAATAATGCTATATTTTATTTCTGGTAAAATAAAATTATAGCAGTAAGCACTATATCTCTTCTTGACTTCTTTGAACTGACACGTATTCTTAAAATCTGGGTTTGCCAACCAGCTTTTAAGTTTCTGGGTCAGTTCTCTGAAGGCTTGTTGATGTCTGCTTGTAAGCTGCATTACTGATAGCTTACCAAAACTGACTTCATCTACCAGTACCCACCTGGGATTAGATTTATTTGAATAGGCATATATGACAATTGTGGTGAGGGTCATATATCAAAGGTGGGAGAAAGCCCAAAAAGGGAAAGAAGTGCTAATTTTTCACTGTTTTTCAATATTTGAATTTTTGGTTGATTCATGGACTTGCATGGTCTTTTTCACTGTTTCACATTGCATTTATGTTATTGTATTTAATATTGTAATATTTAATAATTTTATATTGTAATTTATGCACTAATATTTTTAATACAACCATGACTTTGATAACCTTTAGCGCAGCACACACATACACATTATAGGAGCCGGTCACATGCATTGCCACCGAAGATGGCATTACCTCATCATCCTCAAACATTCAATTTAAAATGTAACAGTTTAGTTTTGTTTTATAATAGTTCAGGCATTTTAGAGATTAAACATTGCACAGGAGTAAACCTTTCCTGTGCACTTCAGACAAGGGATTTATTAGCTTCTGTAGCATACATTTAAGTAACTGGGAAAATAGGGGGGCTTTAAAAAAAAAAAAAAAATCTCATGCATAACATGCAAGTGCATGAAGGTATCCTATTTTGTCAGCTTAATATTCAGCAAAGCATTACAAGCTGAACTAGTCCACTTCACTCTTCGCTATAAGGGGTGCCTTGGGAATATTCAAAAGGTACAATATTTGACTGGGAGTGCCAGTTGGAAATTCAATTTCAGAACACACCCTTGAATTAAACATCTGCCATCATTAAAACAGAACCATATGTATTTGAGGGACTTTCACATTGCTTTTATGATACAAGATATTACCACTGCATGATTACTTGTTCCAGAAAACTTAAGTTAAACTGTCAGCATAAAGCAATAGGTTTGCCATAACCATCACACTGGTATGATCTTTTACAGCTACTATTATTTTTGGCGTTAAATCCTTGTGCAGTAACAAGAAAACACGTGATAAAAAACTTTTAATATTCTGACAGTTGAGATAGCTGGCAGGATCACAGAAAGCATTGTGAAAAAAATGCATCTGTCTTACAAAATTAGTTTACTAAAAAGATTCTTCCAGTTTCCAAAAGAAAGCTTTGTACCATTCATTTTTATTCTACAGAATTAAAACAGTGGCAGCGATCAGAGACCTTTTTTTGGAACCAGTGACACTAATACAGTGATCAGTGTTAAAGTTATGCACTGTCACTTTACTAATGACACTGGCAAGGAAAGGGTTAACATCAGGGGTGATCAAAGGGTTAAATATGTTCCTAGGGAGTACTTGCTAACTGTGTGGATGGTGCTTGTACTGTAGGAAGGCAGAGATCTGTGTTTATGCTTATCAGAAACACAAGATCACTGCCTTCCCTTGTCACAGAACAGCGATCTGACTTGTTTACATTGGCAGATCGCCGTTCTGCCTGTGCCTCCAATGTCGGACATCACGTACATGCTCCAGACCCTGAATTGCAGAATTGCGCACCTGTTCCTGATTCTGCGCAGAGGAGCTGCCGCTCCGCAGAAAATGTACGTGTGGCGGTCAGCAAGAGGTTACATCTTTTGCAGCAGGGTCAAGTTTCACACGGGTAAAATGCAGATCAGTGTCCTGCCAGCTTACAAAAAAACAAAACTATATACTTTCTAAAGACAGAGAAAATATAGTATAAAAAGACTCAATTATTTTTCAAAAATGTATATATTTATAAAATTTGATTTTTTTTTGTAATTTTGTTTTTATTTTTGTGAAAACAAACACAGTACATTTTCCAAAATGTAAGACTGCCCTGAGTTAAAAAATACTGTAGCAAAATGTGCTTGCAAAACTATGAAAAAACGTGAAACTCATATTTATAAATAGGTGACACATTACACATTTTTGCAGAGTTGCAAGTGCATGCAAATAAGCTACAAAACATACATTCACTCTTGTTGTTCTTTAGCTTTCACATGCATGCATCAGCATTAATTTTATTCCATCTGTATTGGTGTGGCCTAGAACCTGTATGCTGTATATCCTGATTGTCAGAGATTACCTGCTGCAATGACCTTTTGCTATACTTTATGGCTATGCCTATGCCTCATGCATTGGCACTATTTTTATTTTGGTTTATTTGACATGAGACCTATTCATGACCATAAATTTGGCTAACAACTGGTATTAGGCCTTGGCCTGTTAGCAGTTGGTCGCCACATCCTAAGGTCATTTTGAGGTTGCTCGCTGGGAGTTTTTGCAAAAAAAAGCTACTCCACTGCCAGGTGCTTCCAGACACTGGAGACTAGGCTCGATTCACATCTACAGTATGCAAGTTGCTCTTGAGCGTTTCAGCAATTCTTTTTGCTGTGCTTTCTGCATTTTTTTAACCGCGTATTTATTGCAAGTTTGCTGCAAATTGTGTTTTGCTCTTTTTTTATTTATTTTTTTTACATTTACTGTATATATCTGGTTGCTAGGAAGTGGGCCGGGAAGCTGGCTGCCGTGTCCTTAACCTTCCTAGCGGTATTCCCAAGCGTGGCTCGGGGTTAAATTTCAGAGCCAAAAGCGGTAACCCCGAGCCACACTCGGGGTACCGCCAGAAGCATCGCTGGATCCTGTAAAAGAGGTTTCTTACCTTGTCACCGGGATCCAGCGATGTGTCCGGCGGTGTCTAGCGGCGGATCTACCTCCCGATCATCTCCGTGCCCCAGCTTCCATCGCCTGCGACGTGACGTTCGCAGGGGGGTGGAACCGGGCGGCAAATTCAAATGTAAAAACACACAAAACACACTGATACCATTCAAAATAAAATTACATTAGTTTGCCCCCCAGTGCCCGTTCCTGCAGTTTTACTGTACATTTTATGTAAACATATATATATATATATATATATATGCAGTATATATATATACAGTATATACGTATATATATATATATATATATATATATATATATATATATATATACGTATATATATATATATATATATATATATATATATATATATATATATACGTAATTCTTGTGAATGAGCAGCCCAAACCAACTGTATACATTATATATATATATATATATATAATATATGTATACATAATATATGTATACATACATATATTTATATAATATATATAATAAATGTATACAGTTGGTTTGGGCTGCTCATTCACAAGAATTACATGCAAAATAATGGTACCGCTTTCAGCACCTAAAATCCAAAAGAATCATACCGCCAGGGAGGTTAACAACCAATGAGTCATCAGCTGTCAGTGGATCCCCGCTGACAGCTGAATGTAAAAAAAAAGAATCGCTGGCAAAAAGAATTCATGAAAAAAAACGGCGTGGAGTCCTTCCCCCATGTCAATACCAGGCTCTTCCAGTCTGGTATGGATTTGGAGGGGACAAAATAAAAAAAAATGGCGTGGCCCCCCCCCCAAATCCATACCAGACCCTTATCCGAACATGCAGCCTGGCAGGTCAGGAAAGGGAGGGGACGAGCGAGCGTCCCCCCTCCTGAACCATACCAGGCCACATGCCTTCAACATGGGGGGGGGTGCGGTGCTTTGGGGGTGCTCTGCCCCCTTCACCCCAAAGCACCTTCTTCCCATGTTGATGGGACAAGGGCCTCTTCTCAACAACCCTGGGCTGTGGTTGTCGGGGTCTGCGGGTGGGGGGCTTATTGGAATCTGGAAGCCCCCTTTAACAAGGGGGCCCCCAGATCCTGACCACTCCTATGTGAATGAATATGGGGTACATCGTACCCCTACCCATTCAACAAAAAAGTAGTGTAGTGTGACAAAAGACAATAGACAGTTTTTGACAAGTCCTTTTTTAAAATATCTTTTCTTCCCCCTCTCTTCTTCTGCCGGGCTGCATGCTCAGATAAGGATCTGGTATAGATTTTGGGGGGGACCTCAAGACATTTTTTTTTTTACATTTTGGTGTGGGGGTGTCCCCTCTAAATCCACACCAGACCCGAAGGGCCTTGTATGGACCTGGGGGAGGACTCTACGCCATTTTTTTCACTGATTTTTTTTGCCGGCAATTCTTTTTTTTTTACATTCAACTGACAGCTGATGACTCATCGGTTGTTAAGGACGCAGCAGCCAGATTCCCAGCCCGCTCCTTAGCAACCAGCTATACACAGTGAAAGTAAAGCCAAAAATAAAAAAAAACACACAAATCACAAAACGCAAATTGCGGCAAATTCGCGGTAAAAACGCAGTACTTGCATTTTGGATGCAGGTCCATTGAAGTCTATTACATGCAAAATGCTGCATTTTCCGGAAAAAAAATGTCCCTGACCCTTTCCAAAAATGCAGAGGTACAAAAAATGCATTGATGTGAACGTGTTCCATAGGAACCAATGCTAAAAAATGAAATGCATTTCTGCAAAAACCAAAAAGCATTAAAAAAATGCATTAGTGTGAAACGAGCCTTAAAATGACACACAGACAACTTTTGTCTCATCAGTCCTCAGAATATTTGCCCAAAAGTCTTGGGTAATGATGGACGAACATCGGCCAGGGCGGTTCGCGAACGTTAGCCACAAACTTTTTTCAAATGTCCACAAACCGCAAATTCGTGACGGGCCCCATTGACTTTAATGGGAGGCAAACTTTAAAAACCTTTAGGTCATATTTGCAGCCACAAAAGACTTACTAGCTGTGCACAAATAGTCCCACCACATGGACAATGTCATAACAGTAGTATTGCAATTGGAAAAGTTTGCCTAAAATTTTTTTTTTTACAGCAAAAAAATGTTTTTTTGTTTTTTTTCCTAAATGAGCCAGAACTGACAGCAGCTGGTAAATACATGTCAAATACATATGGGGTCCATTCACACATCTATAAAATGGATCCGCATTCATTCAACAATTTGGGGGAACGTTTACAGACCCATTGATTTTCAATTCCAGTCTGAAAATTAGGCATTCACAGGATAAAGAAGTAAGTGTCGGCCATTCCAGGCCCCAAAAATTAGCCCACATGGGTTTACCTGACAGCTAAGAATGTTGTATTCTGTGGCTGAAGGTACATTAGACATTCACAGGATACAGAAGTAAGTGTCGGCCATAAAAAGCCCCAAAAATTAGCCCACATGGGTTTACCTGACAGCTAAGAACGTTGTATTCTGTGGCTGAAGGTACATTAGGCATTCACAGGATAAAGAAGTAAGTGTCGGCCAGTATAGGCCCCAAAAATTAGCCCACATGGGTTTACCTGACAGCTAAGAACATTGTATTCTGTGGCTGAAGGTACATTAGGCATTCACAGGATAAATACGTAAGTGTCGGCCATGAAAGGCCCCAAAAAAGTATCGGCTATCAGTTCCAACAAGCCAGCAGTCAAATGTTGGGCAAGAGGGTTATCCGGCGTCATCATTTTTGTACGCTACAACATTTGGGCCACGGAAGCCTGCCTTTTTCCAGAACAACGTGAGGACGGCATGATGAAAGGTGGAGTGGAGGACAATTGTGAGGAGAGAGGAGAAGGAGAAGAGGCTGGACGGTGAGAGCCTGGAGTGTGTCTTTGGGGGTTCTGACGGTGTTGCTCCCACTGGGCTCGGTGATGGGAGTTCAGGTGCCTTCTTAAGGCGGTCATCCCTAGGTGAGTGTTGGGCTTACTGCGACTTATGCGTTGACTGCAAAGGCTGCAGATGGCAACACTGTTGTCAGCAGCGGACACATTAAAAAAAGCCCACACTGCGGAACCATGTGCCCGCGTCCTGGGAGTGCCAGATGTGACCGTACATGGTTGATGGCTCGCTCCTGATACATTTGCAGTCTGCTTTGTCCCTCCTGTGCAATGCAAGTTCTGCCTGCTTCTCCTCCCTATCTGCTGGTCTGTCTCTCCCTCTGAACTCCCCTCCTCTTCCTCTCTTGTGGGCACCCATGTGACGTCCATAGACACGTCATCATCCACGTCACTTTCCCCACCACTAATATTCGAGATCTCGGATTAGGCAGCAACAGCAGGGACCAACCTCCTTGGGCTGATCTGGATACTGTCGTCAGACTGCTGAGTGATGGCTGTTGCTACCTTCTCTTCCTGATCCGATGCCAACAATGGCTGCTCATCACAAATGTCTTGTGATGGATCAGAAAATAATTCCAGTGACTCAAGCGGAGGGTTTATGGTGGTGGTGGTGTTGGTGGTGGTGTCTTTGGGGGTGCACACAGCAGAGAGTGAAGAGGGTGCACATAGACAGGATGAGGATGGTGCAGAAGAGGAAGGCTGAGTGAGCCATTCAACCAAGTCTGGTGCGTCCTTTGATGTAATCGAATGCACCTTCTGAAACTTCACACTTTGGCTCCGGCCTACTGCTCCTGCAGGGTTGGCCCCTACCAACCTTGCATAAGGGCCTGCCTCTTCCTCTGCCTGTCATTTTTTGAATTACCTTGTGACAAAAGTCTATAGAGAATCGCGGTACATGTGGAACAAGATATATAACACCCTCTTCAATCTGTGGTATTGAGGGGCCACAAGTTTATCACACCAGTTCTACAAATAATTGGCCAGTAACTGTTGTCACTGTGTGTAGCACAGTTAACGCAGCAAAAGAGGCCAAATTTTTGCAGGACTAAAATACACTCTTAGAAAAGTATACTGTTAAATAACACCCCACTTCATTATGTGGTATGGGGGGGGGGCACTGGTCTATCATACCAGTTGTACATAAAATTGGTCAGTGAGTTTGGCACTGTGTGTAGAAGAGTTAATGCAGCAAAAGAGGCAATATTGTTGCAGGACACAAATACACTTATACAAGTATACTCAGATAACACCCCACTTCAATATGTGGTATTGGGGGGGGGGCACTGGTCTATCACACCAGTTGTACAAAAAAAAATGGCCAGTGAGTTTGGCACTGTGTGTAGCAAAGTTAATGCAGTAAAAGAGGCAATATTGTTGTAGGACACAAATACACTTATACAAGTATACTCAGATAACACCTCACTTCAATATGTGGTATTGGGGGGGCCACTGGTCTATCACACCAGTTGTACAAATAATTGCCCAGTGAGTTTGGCACTGTGTGTAGCAGAGTTAATGCAGCAAAAGAGGCAATATTGTTGCATGACACAAATACACTTATACAAGTATACTCAGATAACACCCCACTTCAATATGTGGTATTGGGGGGCCACTGGTCTATCACACCAGTTGTACAAAAAATTGGCCAGTGAGTTTGGCACTGTGTTTAGCAGAGTTAATGCAGCAAAAGAGGCAATATTGTTGTAGGACACAAATACACTTATACAAGTATACTCAGATAATACCCCACTTCAATATGTGGTTTTGAGGGGCCACTGTTCTATCACACCAGTTGTACAAAAAATTGGCCAGTGAGTTTGGCACTGTGTGTAGCAGAGTAAATACAGCAAAAGAGGCAATTTTGTTCCAGGACACAAATACACTTATACAACTATACTCAGATAACACCCCACTTCAATATGTGGTATTGGGGGGCCACTGGTTTATCACACCAGTTGTACAAAAAATTGGCCAGTAAGTTTGGCACTGTGTGTAGCAGAGTAAACGCAGCAAAAGATGCAATATTGTTGCAGGACACAAATACACTTATACAAGTATACTGAGATAACACCCCACTTCAATCTGTGATATTGGGGGGCCACTGGTCTATCACACCATTTATAATACTTTAAAAGGGCTTTTGTCACTGTTTGTAGTATTGCTGCAGAAACGCTCAACACACCAGTCACAATGCTGCACAGTGCACAATACAAATCCACTATAATATGCTTTCTATATTACAAAGTATATTATAAGTGGATTACACCCCTATATAGTGTACTGCACATCTATAACAAATACCAGTCCTTAAAATTACTTTTGTGGACCTTAACAGAGCGAAGTGTGTCACTGACGATCTGTCCCTGGTGCACACAGCAGACCTCTCCCTACACTGACAAAAGAGACTGTAGACCTATACCAAATACCAGCCCTTAAAAGGACTTTTGTAGATCTTAACAAAGCGATTTGTGTCACTGACTATCTGTCCCTGGTGCACACAGCAGACCTCTCCCTACACTGACAGAAAGCAGAATGTGAAATGGCCACCAGCTCAGGTCTATTTATAGGGTAGGGGGTATGTCCATGTGCTGCAATGTTTCAATTGACTGTCCCGTTCCACCTGATGGCTGTGTCATGGGTCAAAGTTCTCCCCAATGTAAACTAATATGTCCACCCCGATCAAAGCCATGTGTTTGCAAAATTGGTGGGCTGCGAAAAAGTAAAGCTCGCCGCGAACCAACCACTGGGCGAACCGCAAGGCCATCCCTAGTCTTGGGGATAATCAAGATTTTTTTGGCAAATGTGAGATGAGCCTTTGTGTTCTTTTTGCTCAGTAGTGGCTTTCACCTTAGATAGCTGCCATATCCCCGGTATTTTTTTACACAACGGGCGTTCCGCTTTACCATAAATATTGTCCCAGCGGCGGATTCACCACAGGATCACTTTTATTGGTGGCAAGAGAGATGCGGCAAGAGAGATGCCCACCCCCCCTCCCGCCTTCCCGGTTGTTTTCCCGGCTTACCGGAGCCGTCGGTAGCGGGGAAAACGATCCGATCCCCTGTGCTGATGGCCAGGGAGTCGAGTGAGGTCAAAATGGCCCCCACTCAACTGTATGCCCTTAGAGGACTGGAGCAACGTCAAACATCACTTCAGCCCAAGGGCCTTAAAAGGCCAATTTTTTTTTTTTAATTACTTTTTTTTTTATTGCTTAAGTGTATATGTGAGATCTGTGGTCTTTCTGATGTTTACATTCCTTGTGATAGGAAATAAAGTGAAAAAAAAATATTTTAAAGGGACAGTGTAAAAAAAAAAAGTACAATTTATAGAAAAAAATAAATATTTAAAGGACCCATCCCTCTGAGCTCAGGTGCAGAAGCGAATGCAAGTCGCATCCACATATGTAAATTGTGTTCAAACCACACATGTGAGGTATCGCCGCAATCTTTAGAGCGAAAGGAATAATTTTAGCCCTAGACCTCATCTGTAACTCTAAACTGGTAACCTGTAGAAATTTTTAAAGCCTCGCTTATGGAGATTTTTAGGTACCAAAGTGTGTCTCCATTCCACGAGCGGGCACTATTTTAAAGCACGACATGTTAGGTATCAAGTTACTCAGCTTAACTTTCACATTATAGAAAGTATTGGGATAACTTTACTGTTTTCTTATTTTTCAATAAAAAAAATGTATCTTTTCAGAAAAAATGTGTTTGTAAGACTACTGTGCAAATACAAAAAAAAAAAAAAAAATATATATATATATATAATGTGTGGGGGTTCTAGGTAATTTTCTAGCAAAAAATACTGATTTTATTCACAGTTCATTCGTGATTTAGCAAGGAGGCGGGCAATTACTTTTTCACATAGGGCCAGGCTGGTTTAGACAGCTTTTTTTTCCCTTAATAAATGAAATCATAATTTAAATACTGCATTTTATATTTACTCTGGATATCTTTGTGTAGTATTAAAATGTGCTTGTTTGTTTATGTTGTTTGCTATGATCTGAATAATTTTGGTGTGACAAATATGCAAAAAAATAAAAAAGCAGGAGGGGGCAAATACTTTTCACAGGACTGTATGGGGGATATAAACAATTACATATTCTGTATTATGCAGTCAGCTATTAGCATTAGCGAAAAATTCCAGGCATGGGTATTTTATACATAGTGTGGTATTGGGGAGATTACACTCATGTGTGGTAAGTGCTTTTCCAATGAGTTGCGCCAGTTCAAACTGCATTTTATGGCATGGCAGCCCACTTTTATTGAAACAGAAAGCTCACATACACATCAGTTGCCCTTGCAGTGGTTCTTCTACATCAATATGAACAAAGAAAATACCAAACCACCTGGCTCCCTTGTTGGCAGCACTGCTGCTCTTCTTACTAGTCCTTCTGACTGTGTTGTCCAGCTGTGCTGGTTCCCTTGCCATGCTTAGCCTTTAGCCTTTAGCCTTTAGCTTTTTAGCCTTCTCCTGACACCCCAGTAGAAGTCCATCTAAATCCTGGAATGAGACCTTCTGTCTCCTTGGACTCCTGGCTGGGGGTATTTCTGAACCCCCCTAGGTGAGACCTCCTGTCTCTTGGCTCCTGGCTGGGGCACCTCTGACCCCTGGGTGAGACCTTCTGTCTCCCACATTGGGTGCTTTCTCTAAACTGGGAGTGTTGAGCTATCCTCAGGCTTGCATATATAACAACCCTTCACACCTGTGTACTCAGACAAGCTGCAGGCACCTGGTAAAATTTGGACACAGGATTGAAAGTTCTGATCCAGAATGACAGAATACGGAGAAAACTAAAATCACAGCTTTCTCAGCTCAGAAATGATAGTCTGGAACCTCGCATTGATCCTTCATGCGAATCCTATGTCACATTCTTCTCCATTTTCACAATGGCAGGGTCTTGGCCTGCCACAATAGTTACATTGGTCCAGCTTGGACCAATATAACCATTTATATATATACCAGGCAAATGCCCTGTGAAGCTGGAAATCACAAAAGTAGACACAGCTACTTAAGTGATTTCCCGTTGCTTCTGGGTCCTGCACCAGTGGGTTGCATTCTGCTTATTGAACACAGGAGGATGGCCGCTTTGCACGGGTTCCACTCAGAGAATGCTTTACCTTTCCTGAATGAATGGAAAGATTTCTCTGATTGGACAAGGTGACATTCACACTCTTCCTCACCACCTCATCCAATCAGATAACACTTTGCAAATACTGAGCAGCTGACCTCAGCACGAGACTCAGAAGCAAGTGGATATCCCTGAAGTAGTGATAGTGAGTAGTGACTTCTGGCTTCCAGGGGCATTGGTCAAGTACTGTATATTATATACATAGATACTTTGCTCCACGCTGGACCAATGTAACTATGTATAAAATACCCATGCATGGCATTATTATTTATTACAACAATTTTTTTTTCATTCTGAATTCCCAGGATGACTAATGTTCTGCAGTATTGGGAGCAGGTGGTCATCCTATTAAAGAAGAACAGAAATTAGACAAATCAACAAGTATCTAATAAACATTGAGGCTGGCCTTAGATTATGCAAATTTCTTTCCTTCAACCAGGGTTTAGGGAAAGAAAGTCACTTGAACCCCCCCATCGACATAGTCAGTGTTGAAGGAGGAATCTCTCCCACTGCCCTATTGTATTGTGACATCAGGAAGTTTCCCTGCAGCCAGAATACCAACATAACTACTGGCAGCTATGCCGTATGATGATACTATAAAAACCTGACAGACTGGTTGTACTGAATTTGATCGATAGATCGACTTCAGTACAACAAGCCTGCACATAGATGTATTGAAATTCATCTGGTTCCTGCTGAACCGGCTGAATTTCGATCCTTCTATGGTCGGATTTACTCCGACTGATATAAAAACCTTGGAAAGTTACATTTACAAGGCAAAAAGAGAGCTATTTACACAACTTTAGAATTCATGTTTACATACAGCTCTGGTAGTGTTATCATTTGCAGCACACCATGTTGCTATCACTCTTGATGGCCAGCTTGATCGGCATATAATTGTGTACATAAAATGTGAATGAAATAAAGAACAAAGGCTAAATATACCGAATACTATGCCTCATGCTGTTATCAGTAAACAGTATTTGTCTCTATAGGTGTCCTCTAAGAAGGTAATCAGGTTCTAGAAAACGTAAAGCTCCAGAAAGCTTAGAGCTGATGTGTATGTGTATTTCTCTGTGTGTTTCCTTCTGCACTAAAAATGTAGGTTTATGACAAAAGCTATTAAATATTACAACATTTTCCAAGCCAGATTTTTTTTTTTACCAATATGGACTGCTCCATTTTTCAGGGCTCATTGCCTTTGCCAAGTTTAAATGGCTGTAGAAATTGCATGGGCAATAAAAATGCATCTTAGTAATAATATTTTCAATCATTCTCTTTCTAACCAGTGTGATGTATTCAAGCATGCTGTGAAAAATGCAACATGCTGCTATTTTCAAGTATTTTGAGCCTGTATAGGAAATAATTAAATGCTTATAAAATGCACAGAAATAACTGTACATGCATTTTACAAATTTTATGTGTTTTTTTAAACCTTATGGCTAGGCAAATAACAAGAGGAATGTAAACCGGTACATAATGTTTAAAAAACATAAAAACAGTTATAGCATTTGGGAAAATCTTGGAGGAGACACCTGTTTTATCTCTTTATAGGGACAAACTGACGTTGAGGCCGTGGATATTCTTCTTGCCTAAAAAGAGTATTCAGTTTGGATTGCTATCCCTGCCTGTGCCAGCTTGATCAGTGTAGGTACATCCTTACGAGAGAAAAAAAAAAAATGATACAATGGTTTAAAAAAAAAAAAAAGTGGTGGCGGATAGGAGTGTGGACCAACGTTTGGCTCTCAGCACCATCAAAGGTCAAGTTTCTGCCCTTTCTAGCTTATTTCAGAGATCTTTTGACTCTCAATCCACGATTAAGAAATAATCTGATTCTCTCTGCACCGCACAAACAGCCTTTTGAACCCATTAGAAACATTCCTCTCTCTACTTTCACCTACAAGTTGGTATTCTTTGTAGCCATCACTTCTTCAAAGCTAGTATCTGAGTCGGGAACCGTAATTTGCAAGGAACCCTTTTATTGTTTTTTCAGGGGCAAGGCATAGGAGTTCTTTTTTTCCTAAGGTAGGACACAGTTTGCATTTTGGTTCCTTCCTGTGATTGTCTGACGGGGGGGGGGGGGGGGGGCAAGGATGGCCTTATGAGATAAAAATAGAAATGAAATCAATAAAAAAATATTTACGAAATGTAACTCTATAATCAATGCTTAACAAATAAACTGATAAACAAAACAAAAACAAATGCTACCTTTACGTGCAGAATCTTTGCCTCTCACTTTAGGTCTGGCTGATAAATAAAGGGAATTTCCTAAATTTAATAGAAGCTCTGGCAATAGGGGAGATAAATATGTGCTTCTTTGTTGCATACTATATTACCACACAAGCATGCAATGGCATACTGAAAACAAAGGGGGGCTCTTCCCATATCAGCATCAGGTAAACTCTCTGCAGTCCTCCCAAAAATAATAAAAGGCCATTGGAAAAGAAAAAATAAATATACCTCCAAAAAACCCCCTGATTTAAGTAAGGGTGAGCAGCTTATGGCCAAGGGATTTTACGTTTAATGCCTGCCTAGGCTTCCCCCTGACTGTAGGATTCCCCCCTCCTTTTGCTACTTCTTACCCCTTATGGAAGGGCAGGCAGCCTATGACCATAGGTTCTAACCCTGCAGCTATGCCTGCAGTACCCTGACTTTTTAATAATAAATATATATATAAATAAATATAAACAAAATATAAATATTATATAATAAATCTAAAAAATAAATATATATAAAAAAAAAAATATATATATATATATATATATATATATATATATATATATTGTGACAGGAAGTCAGGTAAATCTGTGGATGTAGTCACAGACAGGAGATACATTTCCACCTGGTTTAGAAAATTCACCAATTACTATAGGGTGTCGGCTGCAAAGGTAGCCAGAACTGTCTAAGGACGTTGAACAGACTTCAGCTGTTCAGAATGAGGAAATTAAGGCCTCTATAATTGGTCCAGAGGAAGTCGAAGGATTGCTGCCTCCTGATGCTATGGGAGCTGGGGAATGGAGGACAGTCAGATGTGTGCCTCCCGACGCTGTGTGAAGCCTGGGAGAAGGATTGCTGCCTCCCGACGCTGTGTGAGCATGGGAGAAGACCTCCTGGAGCGATGTGCGCTGAGGAGGGTAAAAAGTGTGAAGACTACTCAAGGTGAGGTCTTGGACTATTTCTATGTGGAATGAAATAAATGCACTGTTTGCTATGAGAAGAGACAAGCAAAGGAATGGTTGCTATGTGAAGAGACAAACAAAGGAATGTGTTCTATGTGACGAACAAAGGGACATGTTCAATGGACATTTGTTGTGTGAAGAAAAAACATGGACTATGGAGTGTCTGCTGTAGGATCAGCAAAGTTTGCCCAACAGTAGGTTGGAGACAGACTCCATAGGTAGGTTCCTGTATGTGAGAAGGTAGCCGCCCACAGTGGCAAGGATTTATTTTGTGTTTTATTTTTATTTTGATGTTTTTGAGGCTTGCACTTGTGTGAAGTAAATTGCAAGAATAAACCAAACTGTTGTTTGCAACCACTTCTCGGCTATCTACCTGTGTAAACGCACTCCCCAAAGGGGTCATCCATACCCACCACCGAGCTAATCTCCCACAATATATATATATATATATATATATATATATATAATAAATATAAAAAGTATAAACAATATTCCGATGACTTCCAATTTCCTCTTTATCATCCCTGCCAGCACCCCAACCCTCCTCCTTGTGTTTTGATGTAATTAGAAATTGGGTGGTTCAGAAGCTGCTTGTGAGTGCAGCCTCCAGCTGAGCATGTCTGCTGTGGCATCAAAAACTCCTTTCAGGGATAAGAGGATTGGAGGCAGCTTATTTACAGCTCCTCCCCAAGATGCTGCACTTTGTGTAACCTATCCCCCCCCCCGATCTCACCATAACCATGTGCTTCTGCCAGCACACCAACCCTCCTCTTCACCACCGGCACTCCAGTCCTACTCCTCTGCCTCCTGCTGCCTCATTGCATTCCATATACTGGTGTAGGGCAAAGATGGCATTATATGCAAAATATTAGTGATTGGGGATAGTCTGCTGGGGAAAATAATTTTACCACTATGGTGTATCACAGAACATAAGCTCACAGAAAGGAATATTTAGCAAAGCTGACATTAAGACAATGGGGAGTTTTTGTGACATTCTTTTCTTCTTCTTCTCCAACAGCAAATACCTTAAAAAAGATCCAATAAAACATAGACTCCTCACAGCCAGTTGCAGGATTAGCAGAAGAGGAAGAGGAAGAGGAGAAAAAACATGCAGTGACACCACTGGCAAACAAGTGACTATTCTTCCCCCTTCAGAAGCAGATGAAGAGGAGATTGAGGAAATAAGAGGGAAATAGCTTCTCTGCACCCTTAAGGAATAGGGGAGGAGGAAGAAAGTGGCACATATACTATATATAACCACCACAACAATACCAAAAAATGCAGGAAAAAATAAAGAATTTAAATACATATGAAAGTTAAAAAAGTAAACACAAAACAAGAAATTGAAAAACCAAATTGCGGCTGATGCGCCATCTGGAGCTGTACTGCCCAGTCACTGTACAATATTTATAGCTACCGACTCTCAAAAATACACTCTAATTTCTATTATTATTTTAAGATAAAATCTGCCTTCTCTCTACCTATTATATTGTGGCCTAACTTAGCTGCTTGCATGCTTTCTAGTTCCTGAATAATATTTGTAGCCATTTGCTCTCTAATAATACATTCTATTTAAAAAAAAAAAAAAATAAAACCTTCCCTGTCTCTTTCTATATGCTAAATATACAAAGTGATTTCCATTCAAAAATTTCAACCACTAAGCTGCGCATTAGAAAAGTGCATGTGCAAATAAATAAATCACTTAATACATGATATTGGTGAAATTGTAAAGATATAAACTGTCAATAGTCTTCAAATAAATCTGCAGAGAAAATTGTCCAATATACTCCATGTATGGTGCAGTTCTCATGAAGAAAATAATTGGTGAAAGTGATATCAGATAATGAGAGTCCAGTGATTGATGATGATTGGGTCAACAGAAAATCCACCACCAATGTGACACCACTCCCATCAGCTGGCAACTCACCACAAATTATTGCCCCCCCATTCTCATGGTCAGGGCTCATGCGCAGTGGAAACACTAGTAAAAGGATCGTCCTTAAATCATCATCCTCCAACGGGTCTGGAGCATTCCCTTAGTCCTCACCACCTCCATGCTGGTATACCGGACCCTAGGGAACAGCCTCTGAGCCTCTGACAGATTCTCCGGTGTGCCGTATAGCCACGCCCCTACGCGTTTCGTCACTTCCCACTTCATCTTTCTATATGCTGCCTGCATATACAAACCCACACTCACGTAAATAAACACGCAATCACAAACACACACACACACACACACACACACATACACACACACACACACAAAGCCTGTGTAATAGATGTGAGGCAGGAGGAAGTGAAGCTGGTTAGGACTTCGGAGGCATCTTTATGTTTGCCTGGGGAAGCTGTGGTAACTGCTGGGGGGGGGGGCATTTTCTGACTGAGTTTTTCTCACCTCCATGTGATAAGTAGGGCACAGCTCGCCACACGGCACTCCCTCCCCAGATAAAAGCACTGTGGCTAGGACAGCTCCAACAGGGCAACTACATTTCTTGGACCTCAACACACAACTGAGACAAGGCCCAAAAGTAGAACAGAATACAAACATCTTCTCCAGACTAAAAGCCCAAAGGTGAAAAGCAATCCAGAAAGATGCTCCAAGCATTTATCAGCTCCCCATCTATTAATTGGAGAAAGAAAAAGAGAGAGCATTAGGACTAAAAGGGATTTTGTTTTTCTGCTATGGAAAATACGACAGTGAAGAAGATAGGCTTTTATTCCTTTTCTTAAATCATGTTTTTCTTTTTTAAGATATATACCACCTTTTGTCATCTTTTGTCATCCTGAAAGTAACTAAATAACGTTAGAGATTAGAGAAATAAAAACCAACTTCTTTGCTTATTAAGCCTTGCTTTGAATCAGGGGCAACAAGTGCATCTACAAAATTACATGTATGCAACCCAGCAATCCGTCTTTTATGAAGTCGAACTTTCAGAAAGATGACAAGGGAAACCGTATTTCTGTCACAATGGTGGAGGCAAAGTGCAGAAGCCAACACAATGACATACAGTTGCATGCTATAAATGCACCCCTATAACTTACAAGCGAAAATTATACTCTTTTAAAGTAGAGAGAAAAGCAGCAAAATGCTGTTTTTACTTAAAAGGCAGCCTGACTTCATTTTTACCTTTGCTATGAAAGTGTCCATTGGTCTTTCTTGAACTCGGCATTTTATATCTATGTGCCATTTTCCTTTCATCAAATAACAAAGGCAAGATTTCAAGTATGAAAAAAAAAGAAAAGAAAAAAACAACTAAATCAGTAAAAACAAATGAGAAAAATAAATATCAACAACTTTTTAATCTAACAAAAAAATTAAGCTTAGAAAAATGCAACCACATAAAAACAGATTAAAGAGTTTGCAGCTCTATTGGAATTATAGTATGCACATGCATTTTCTGAATGGAATATAAAATGTTCAGTTGTTTAATGATGTAGTGCCTAATGAAAAAAGAAAACTTCACTTGCACTACAAACAAGCAATAAAAAAATATTTTGTTGCTAAAACTGGTAGTGATATCATATTAATACAGACACAGGCTAAAGCAATATGGTGGATAGTACCACATTACCAATATTTGTCTATGCCTTTCCCTCTTATAATTGTGTCCACTTTCGTTAAAGAGGACCTCCAGGCTCCTTCAGAAAAAATTTAAAGTCAGCAGCTCTTAGGTTCTGCTGCCACCATTTCTTGTATGGGGAAGTGGCGGCTTCACAGCTGGCTTCCTACTGCGCATTCGCAAAGCACGCTGCACTTTGTGAATGGCCCGGCAGCGGAACAAGGAGGAGGGGCACCACAGAGAAGTCAACCCGAGGAAGAGGGAGCAGGTACCTGTCAAAGCAGATACCCCCCCCCCCCTGAAAGGTGTCAAATGTGGCAGCGGAGGTGGGAAGGAAGCAAACAAGCAAGCAAAGCTTCCCCTTTTGAGTGGAGCTCCGCTTTAAACTCTCTTTCGACCACCCCTCTTCTCCACCCCACAGCTCATATATACTAACCTCATTTCTTCCCTCTTTCTATTACTACACTCACCACCTCCTTCTAATTCTGAACCAACATGCTGACAAAACCTCCAGGGCACTGGGGCATGCACTTTCATATAAATTACACTTCCATATTACCCCCCTCACATGTATGCTTCCCCCAACATCTGGGGATATAGGCCAAAATCTTGGTCTTCCACCATTAAACTACCACTCTCACACCCTTTACCCCCCTTCCTCTTCATTTGAAGCTTACTGTATTTGTCTACTTTCTCTATTTTCTCTGATGATTACAAAGATCTATCAGCCCGCTGGACTAATATTAAGCTTCCTTGATGACTTCTCTGCCTGGTTACCTTACTTTCTCTCCTTTTTTAAATCGGCAAAATCATTCTTAGCTTCAACATTCTTGTTAAGGTTAGCACTCCAGCTAATTTCCAGCTTCTCAGCCAATCTACTCATTCTGCCAACTCTTTGCAACCTCTTCAATAATCCTTTTTCTCCTTCTGATCACAACCTTATTAGCTTCATGTTTTCCTTGCCTTCAACCCACTATCCCTTCAATATAACAAACGGATTCCCTGCCAATATTTAACACCAAACACCGCGTTGTGGAGTTTAGTGGTCAAACAGTTAACCATTAAAAAAAATCAAAATAGGTGAAAAAACTTTGTGAAAGATAAATAAACAAATAAATACAGGCTAGGGGGGCTTCTGTTTGTTGTGAGGGGACGGAGGCCGCCATCTTGTTCCCGGACCTAGTAGCTGCTGCGGGGTCCCTGTAACCGAACGGCTCGGCGGATTGTAAGGAAGCGTAGAGGCCTCGTACGTTACTGCGGCTGCAGATTAATAGACCTCGGACCGGCGTCCGCAACGCTCTGCTTCCTCGGAGAGTGTCCACTTTTTGTGGCTCTGGCGGGAGGATGAACGGAGGATAAATGGTGCCCAAACCGGACAGCGGCACCTTCCTCCTCTTCTTTCTGCTGGTGTTAACCCTGACCGAGCCGCTGAGGCCAGGTCCACGAATAGCTCTCGCAAGACTGCAATCAGGATTTTATTCCCTCTGTTTTCACCTGGTTTTCTGATGCATCTTGGATGTTGAATTGAGCTCTTATGCCAGGAGTCCTTCTGCACCACTGTCAGTACAAGACAACTAGAGAATATATATTCCAAAGCTCTCCAAATCTACCATCTGGTAAGAGGCTATTGTGGTATATAAAGTGTAGGTGTTTCACACATACCCTCACCCGTGGTGATATAAGAAGCTCTAACTGGATTGATCGCTATCTATGCCCTTTTAAATATATTTCTGGTAAGAAGTAAATCTGGAAAGGTGGTGGGAAACTGTCACATCCCTTGCCGAACTATCACTTCATTTTTTCGTCACCATTTCACGTTTTTTGGACACTCACCTGTTTAAGGTTCAAATTGAAATTTCTGACTTTTTTCATTTCAAACACTTGATTGTGGACAATCTATCACAGTTGGTTTTTACATGTCACAGGAATTGTTTGTTGTATAATTGAATATATTTTATTTACATTGTATATATAAATGTTGATTTATATTTGCACATCATTTTTGTAGCACACCAAACCTTTTTCACTATCACTTTATTTCCAACATTTGGATCTTTGGTTGCAGCACAATTATTTTCTACTAGGGCACTTTCTCATCTTTCTATTCATGTTTTCCTTGCCTTCAACCCACTATCCCTTCAATATAACAAACAGATCCCTACCATTATTTAACAACAAACACCTCGTTGGGGAGTTTAGTGGTCAAACAGTTAGTCAAACCATTCAAAAAATCAAAATAGGTGAAAAAAACTTGGTGAAAGATAAATAAACAAATAAATACATAAACATTCACTGCTGCCACTTTAAAAGAATAAATATAGCCTAACATCCAAAAAATCGCCAATATCTGAATATGAAGCAGGGCTGTGATATAAGCAATCAACCATACCTTACCTTAACATTTAGGTACTCAAATACTGACAGTTACCAGGTAGCATCTGTCATACTTTTTGATTGATATCCCAAAACTCTTGCATTCACTAAGAAATAAAGTTAAAATCAAATTATGGAATTATTATGGAATTATATAATCAATTATGGAAAGGGATGTTTCAAACTTAACAACTTAAGCCCCGGAAGATTTTACCCCCTTCCTGACCAGGGGGTATTTTGCGATTCGGCACTGCGTGACTTTAACGGACAATTGCGCGGTCGTGTGACGCTGTACCCAAATCATTTGACGTCCTTTTTTTCCCACAAACAGAGCTTTCTTTTGGTGGTATATGATCACCTGTGCGATTTTTTGATCATGCGCTATAAACAAAAAAAGAGCGACAATTTTGCAAAAATAACAATATTTTTCAAATATTTTTATATGAAATTCCCCCCCAAAAAAATGTAAAAATCAAAATTTTTTAACATTTTAGGCCAATTTATTTTCTGCTACATATGCTTGGTAAAAAAAATCGCAAAAAGCATATTTTGATTTGTTTGCGCAAAAGTTATTGCGTTTACTAACTAAGGGAAAGATTTTTGTCATTTTTATTGTTTTTTTTTTTAATGAGTAATAGCGGCGATCTGCGATTTTTTTGTGGGACTGCGACATTGCAGCGGACAGATTGGACCCTTGACTGACATTTTTTACACTTTTGGGGGTACCAGTGACATTACTACAGTAATCAGTGCTATACATATGCACTGTTACTGTAAAAATGACACTGGGAGGGAAGGGGTTAACTTTATTGGAGAGGGAGGGGTTAAGTGTCTCCCTAGGGGCGTGTTTCTTACTGTCATTGGATGTGGCTGTGTGTGTAACAGCACAGATCAACGGTCCTACATAGCAGGACCGAGTGATCTGTGCTTTTACACAGGAGAGAGTGACAGGCGGCTTTGTTTACATTAGCCGCCTGCCTTTCTCCCTCTCTACCCGACGACCGCGAGTGACCGGCGGACATCGGGTCCGCCGGTCACACGTGCCGGCTTCTTCGGGTACGAGAGGGGGCGGGAGCATGCCTCCGGCGGCGCGCGCTTGCCCCCTCTTCGCTCCCAGGCTAGTAACGTACCAGTACATCACTTTGCCTGGGAGGGGCTGACCGCCGCCGTATATAGTCGCGCAGCGGTCGGCAAGTGGTTAAAAAAAATTTAATATTTTAAAGCACAAAGTAATGTTTGGTGGTTGTCCTGTAAAATGACTGTAACAAAGTAATAAAGTATAGCTGAACCCTAGTGTAGCAACCTTGTTGACAAGAAAGCAGAAAGATAGGAGATAGTTCAGTTCTCACTTTAGAACAATCTAGTCACCATGTCAGAGTAAGGATTGATTTTTTTATCAAGTATTTGCCCAATTTTATAATGCAAATAAACAGTGTCATGGCTTTTTCAGGCCACACATATCCTTGTTCAGCTGCCATCAATAGCATATCATATCATCAGAGTGGTCCAAGGCTCCCTGGGGACTAATGTGTACCAGAAGATACATCTCATTCCCTTGTTCCTCCCTACCTTCACATAATGCTGCCTGCTGATTAAAAATATATCATTGTTATGACAAACAAAGTGGGCAATAGGGCCAGTGGCTTAATTTTCCTCTCCTTGTATCTTCTTTCTACCATATGCATTAATAAGGTTTGGTTTCAGTCCTGCAAGATATTGAGATTCTGCATGATTAACAAGTTTCACTTGCCTTGGCTAGAGTTAATGGGGGAAGTAATATGCATGAGCTTCTTCATGCAATACTGCAATACTGTCCCACTATCCTTATTTATTCTCAGCCAAAAATAATAGGATAGTTTTAGTTGTATCGCATTGCTGAATGTGAAGTGCTCTAGATTTAATACAAGCTTTAATCAGCTTTAATATTTTGGCTAAAATACTAAAATATGCCATGTACAAAAAACACCTACCTGCTGTGTCCAAAGCTAGAAAAACCACAAATAAAAACAAAAAATGTAAAAAAATGTTTGCCTGGAGTATCACTTTAATTCCAAAAACACATGCTTTTTTTCTTAAAAAGAAACTGCGGGTTATATAGGTATACTTTACAGTATGACCTGACCCTGTCCTTGTGGCTTTTGCCTTACAACTTGGTCTGCAGGTAAATGAGGAAAAAATATAAAAACAGAGACATGAAAAAGAAATAGTCTTCTGAGACAGAAAGAAACAGTAAGAAACAGTATCTGTTGTTTTTTTGCATTAAACAAGTATTTTAAATGTAAATGTCTACTTTAATTAACAGATTTTTTCAGACCTTTGCCTTTGGTCCTTTGTAATCTTATTTTTTTTACCCTATTTTAATAATGTATTTTTTAATGTAATTTGTATAGTGAATGATGATAGCAGAAAGCAAAGATACTGTATACCCATCACCAACTGCTCTGTTCTTGAACATGGAGGCTGCAGTTGGTTTAAATTTCTGATATGTTGCCAGTAAACGCAGCTGCAGACATGGCCTCAATACAATCAAAAATTGTACAAAAGGTCATTGAGCCTTGCCTGAACAACCAGTGCATTTAAAAAGAAAATATGGTATATTTTGAGTTATTGTTGTAACATTTAAGTCAAAGTATTTTATTTATTACTTTTTTCAGTAAACTGACAAACAGTAGTACAAACAAAAAAAGAACCCATTTGCCTTTTTGTTCCTCTTTGTGTTTTAAGATAAATATAGTTATTCAGAAGCAATTAAAAGGGTATATACTGTACTGTAGATCATTGTTGATATTGCCATTATCAAAGGATAGATTACTGGTATGTATAAGGTGGCTCACAGACTTTAAAGGCCACTATTGTTAAAAATGTTGTCTTCTGTTAGCTCTTTGGGGTATACACATGCAATAGTATTGAGTATGTGCATTTATGTTTTATTTCAGGTCTTGATATTTTTCTTCACATTAATATGCAGACCAAGCTGACCAAAAAGTAACAGTGACAGATAGTACAAACTACAGGGTGAGCACAAAAACACTCCTTTATTTCAAGTATTTATAACATCAAAATCTATTAGAGTATGCTTACAAATTTGGTGACTGCAGATACATTAAATAAAAAAAAATATATATTTTTTTTTTACCTGCAGAATCTCCGTGCTTGCCTCCCACCACCGGAGGGCAGTGAAATCCAACATGGTCCTTACCCCACAGCAACACAGCTGGTGCATGTTGGAATTTGTTTAAACACACTGTGTTGTGCAGAGTGCCTTTCAAAGCAAATGTAATGTGGATCTGCCTACCAACAAGCCCATTTTGAAGTGGTACAACAATTTCATTGAGAAAGGATGCATCTGTGATCAGAGAAAGGCACATTCAGGCCGACCATTGGTCTCTGAGCAAGTTGTTGATCACGTTAGAGAAGCCTTTTGTGCAGCCCCAAGAAGTCAACTTGCAGAGATAGCTGAAAGTTGCATGTCCCAAAAAGCACGGTAAGCAAGATCTTATGCAGACACTTGCGGTTTCACTCTTACAAGCTGCAATTGGTCCATCAGTTACACCTACAAGTCAATGAAATGTGACTTGAATTTTGCCTTAAGGCGCATATCAAGTGTGTGTGATACCAACTGAAAACTTTATGAGCTGAAGCAACTGAAGCCACCAATGTGTAAGAATATTCCAATAAAGTTACATTCTATATCTGTTGGAAATCAGGGAGTATTTTTGTGCCCACCCTGTTTAACACTGCCAACTCCTAGAAGCTGTGCTCTCTAGATATTATGTAGATCATATTTGAGCATACATCCGATGTACTGGCTGAGAATTTTTGTTTGAACTCACCAATTCTTTTTCATAGTGGGGTTGCCTAATTTGGAATGTGGTGTACATTTTACAACAAACATCTTTTTACGTATCAAAATGTGCTGACCAAAAGAGGCATATAATTAGTGATTTGTGATTTGTTTTCAGGATAGGTGATCATAATGCAATATGTTAAGATACAGTTGTAAACTGTAGAGATAATTTAATAATAATTTGTCTGCAAAGGGAAGGCTCTTACATATGTACATGGGTACTTCCCATGGGCTGTCCAGTGGTGTGGTCCACTCAGGCTCCAGGAATCTACAGTGGCATGATAGTGTGACTATGAGGGCCAAATGGCAGCAGGCCTGCAATGAAGTACTGGATCAAGGGTCTTCACTCTCAAAGGATATGCCAGTGAGGAACATGGGATAGCCCACTCAGGTGAGAAAAAAACAGCTTTTGAAGCATTAAAAAAAACTTTGCTGAGTGCTGGGAGCAAGGAAGGAGGGCGTGGTTGGGTTGGATTGGTGGTGGTAAGGATGAAATGAGTGAGGATTCATTTTGCCATGAAGTGGGCTTTAAGCTGGTTAAAAAAACACAGATCAAAAGTCCTGATATCACTGGACTTGTTCTTGGTTAAGGATTCCAAAAGTGCAAAAGTGTTGCAGCTAGAGACAACCAGGAAACTCGCATTTAAGCGTAATCAGCAATTAAACCTGCTGTATATCTGTCTCTTCGGGTTTCCTTTAAAGGGATTGTAATTTTTTATAAAATTGAAAAAGACCAAAAATTTGGAAAAAAAAAAAAAACTTTTTACTTTCTACTATAAAACATACCCATTAAAAAAAAAGTCTTTATAAATTTAGGCCAAAATGTATTCTGCTACAATTTTTTGGTAAACAAAAATCCCAATAAGTGTATATTGATTGGTTTATGTGAAAGAAATAGCGTCTACAAACTATGGTATATATACTAGATTTTCTTTTATACTAGTAATGGCAGTGGTCAGTGCCATATAGTGGGACTGTGATAATGCGAAGGGCAATCCGACACTAACTAATACTGACATCACAAGAAACACTAACGCTAAGTTCACACCTATGCATCTTGCGAGCCATGTTTGCGCAGGCACAGCAGCCAATCAGCATTTTCCCCCTGTCAGAACACATTAGAACAGCAGGGGAGATCCCTGTACTAACATTGCATAGTTAGTTGCATTTAAAACCTTTATGTCAAAAGGAAAAAACTTAGTTAAAAAAAGACACAAGTCCGACTGGCTCAAACAATAAAAAAAAAATGTAAAGAAAACCCAGCCATACAATCACATATACACAATCCTATATCTGCAGTTATAGGACTACATGTATAACTGCATGTATAACTGCAGTGTGACCTGGAATTTGGCTTCAGTTTGTTTGTGTATCTAAATCTGCTAGTACATCTAACACTGCTCACCAGACTGAAAATGCCGCAGTCCATAGGTACCCCTGTGCTCACTCATCTAGAGTGGAAGGTGTTTTTGGCCAGATCACCAGGCAAAAAAGCCTAAAAAAAACAAATGCAGCCACCAAATCTAATGATTGGTAAGCTGCAATATATTACATTTTTGGTTTTGGGTTATTCATTTTAATAAAATGAATAAAATCCTGACAAATATTCATTTTGGACTTCAAGTCTTGGACTGAGAAGGAAGTTGACAATAAAAAATATATATTTTTACTGAATAAGAAAAAACTATATAAAGTGTAAAGAAATTCAAGTTATAATAACTATAGCTGTGGAGCGCACTAGCAACCTGGGATTTGGCCAGCAATGAAAAGAAGAATTTAGGTTGGAAAAAACTTCTTCTTACAGGGTGTGTCAGCGGATATTTTAGGATCTCAGGAACATTATTATTTTTTAAATTCCTTCTAGTGTGTACTTGCATTGCTGAAAAAAAATCCACAGAACCTAAATCTTTTCAGCAGGCACAAAGGCTGGTAATAAATAACACTGATCTTTCTTGAAGAGATCTTTGCAGGGGCGCTGTTTAAACCAAAGTTTTATTGGTGATATTTTATATTCCTGCCCACAGAACCGCGGGCAGGGCTGGCATGCAGCATGACTGGCAGGGTTGGCATGGGGACAGCCTAATTAGATAATCAGAATGTT
Organism: Pelophylax lessonae; assembly: GCF_965119305.1. Lineage (NCBI taxonomy): Eukaryota > Metazoa > Chordata > Amphibia > Anura > Ranidae > Pelophylax > Pelophylax lessonae. The sequence goes on along the minus strand of NC_138770.1, from coordinate 462,673,846 downwards.
ACATAGCAGTGACTTAACCACTAATATTACGCGTGCTTTCAGCTGCTGGATTTTACAGTTGAACAAAATATTCAAATTCACACTAGCAATCTGATATGTAACATTTCTACTTATAACTCACTCCATTATCAAAACTCTATTCTGTAAATTCATAAGTTCTGAAAATATTTTTTTTTTGGTCGTGAAAATGGTGGGGGAATACTTGAGTCTCTCTTTTGATTTTCAAATGTTCTATCTATAATTACCTTTTTAGCAACTAAACTTATGCCTAGAAGAGGGTAAAGAATAAAGGGAATAAAAATGTGTTTGAGTGCTGAGAGGGAGTTGTCTCTGCAAAAAGGACATTGTGACAGGATGACATGGTGTTGGTGGATGTATAGCCAGTGGTGTATTTAGGTTTTGTGCTGCCCTAGGCCTGATAAACTTGGGCACCCCCTAATTTAAATATGGCCCACCCCTTCCTGTAAAGGCCACACCCCTTCATGTTTTTTGACCCGCCCTGTAATCTGTAAACCACAGACCACAACCACAGTCTATCAGTGCAGCCTCATCAGTGCCCATCAGTGCAGCATAATTAATGCCCATCACTGCTGCCTTATCAGTGCAGCTTATCAGCACAGCCTCATCAGTGGCCATTAGTGCAGCCTCATCAGTGGCCATCAGTGCAACATACAGTATCAGTGCTGCCTTAAAAGTGTAGCCTCATTGGTGCCCATCAGTATAGTTTATCAGTACCCAGCATTGCCGCCTTATAAGTGACCATCAGAGCAGCATATTAGTGCCTATCAGTGCAGCCTTTTAGCGCTCATCAGTGCAGCATATCAGTGCCCATGAGTGCAGCACATCAATGCTGCCTTATCAGTGCAGCCCCATCAGTGCAGCTTATCCGTGCCTATTAGTACAGCCTTATGTCACATAGTCATTATACAAATGACGTCCATAGTCATTATACAAATAAGTGAAATAATCTGTGGCAGCAAACACAAGTCCAAATATCTTATAAGATTGGAGTAATCTTGCTAACCCAGTGACATTGTGATAGCACATATGAGGTGAGCAGGTCCAAAATATTATTGCCATTAAAAGTCTTAATTGTATATGATGAAATTCAATATGCTCGCTCCAGGACAAGGATTTTTAAGGAAATGAAATTATATTATTGACATGATGCCTGCCATACCTGGGAGCGAAGGAGGGTAGGTGGAGCATTAGGCTGAAGTGCCACACGTATTAGCATTGGCGGCTGTCGGGCCAATCGTATTAAGTGTGGTCGGCGGCCTGCAGTCTGTCCCAATGTCCTCACCGGCATATCATACCGGCAGGTAGCAGTGTGACTGCTTTATGGGGGGTGCCAGATGGATTTGGACCCTGCCCAATTCGCCCCATAAGACTTGCACTATACAAAAAAGGTAGCGCAAGCCAGCAGGGAACCTTTTCGTGTGGGAGCCGGGAGGAGGCTGTTTACATTTTTTTCGTGTGGGGTGCAGCTTTTTTGCTGCCCCCCTGCAAAGTGCCGCCCTAGGCCTGGGCCTTGTTGGCCTAGGCCAAGATACAGCACTGTGTATAGCAGATCAGTTAAAGCTATTGGTAGTGGCTGTGCTGGTGGTAATAATGACCGTAGTAAATGGAGTCATTTTTTTCATAGCAGGTAGTAAGAATATTGGTTAATGGTAACTGGTAATGGTGGGGATGATGGTGAAGGTGTGGCACTTAGTGAAGGGCATCAGTTATGGGTATCAAAAAGACTCAACCCTTTTAGGGCTAACATTTCATGTCCACAATGTTTGCCTTCTCCAAAGGATGAAGGAAAAACTCCCCCTATATAATTTAAATATCTGGGATAACTAACACTATGTTGAAGACACCAGTGATGGATTAATACCCAGATTGCAAGCAACTGTGCTGCAAGTTTGAAATTGACTTGCTAAGCTATTGCTAGACTAGCCAGGCTTCACATCTTTGTTGCACAATTGCATGTCTAGTAGTGTGTACTAGTTTGTCTACATTGCAATAGTTGATCTCCAGATCAACTTTCTTTGCAAACATCCTGCAAGTGTGCTGCAAGTTCTGGTTCAGTTGTGTTGTGCAATAGTCATCCAACCACAGGGGTCATTGTACCTGAATTTTCATGCTGTAGACTTGCAGAGCTCTTGCTGTAGACTCACCACGGCAACTATGCTCTTGCTAAAGACTTGTCATGCAAACTTGCTACAAATTGGAAAAGTGTCAACTAGAAATTGTGCTTCAAGTGCTCTGCAAGTTTACAATTTGCCAGTGAAAATGCGCAAGTTAACAGACTTACAATTCAACACTGCCACAGATTTAGGAAAGTTATCCTTGCTATCTGGGATTTATAGATCAAAAATTCAGTAGATGATCTGTAGGCTTAATGTAAAGATTCATGAGCTAGGTATCATAACTAATGATACCTACATTATATAAAACAGTTAAAGAGACTATATCATGCCTAGCTGGACCTAACATCTATCAAAATTTCAAAGAATATCAAAAGGGAACAAATAGATTCCAGATGGGTAATATATCCAACTAGATAGTAAATCCAATGTTATCTACTTTAAAAGGCCTATGTGCACTAACTTACATTGTTAACTCAAATGGCCCTAATCTTTGACTACATGGCTAAATAAATAAAAATCTTTTCCAAAAGAATCCACCACCACATCAACATACTAAAAAGGACAGGGGATATTGGGATATGTCTATAAGAGTAAGCAATTTGGTATACCTACAAACAGATTCAGATCACAAAGATAGTTGCTTGTTGCAACACCAAGGATATATTTGATAATCAAACACAGCGTTTCCTGAAAAAACAATGGCCACAAACACCATTATAAAACTCACCAGAGAATCATTACTAATCATTATTCATGTGGAGCACAAGAATGGTTGAACCCCCTATTTAGTCATTTCATGGTTTTTCTTCCTAGGATTCATTTATTGCAATGTATATATGGACAAAAAATATGGAGGTGAAATGTTTGTTGTGCTTTTTATGATGTTATATTTGTGATATAATAGAAAATATTTTATTGCGCACAAATTGTGATCCTTGGGGTGCCTTTCAAGCCCAGGTCTATTTTTCTAATCTACTATGTTTCATTCTTCAGGAATGTGGGGCCCCCTAGTTCCTAAAAATGTGGTGCCTTTATGTTTCTATCCAATAGAAACCATATATTTTGGCCTCCTAAGTACATATGTTATTTAGACCTTATTATTTTGGTGAACAATGCTTTCAACAGTTTAGAGTGCCTAGAGAGTAATCAAAAAAGTACCTGTTCTGCACACTTGTGATTTGAGTCACTTGTTCTATCTTAAGGCTCATTGAGCAAAGGAGTCAGTTTATCATTTGACCTTGAGTGATTGTACTGGGAGGACAGACTGACCTGGGAAAGGATGGGGTTTGTAATGGGGGGGGGGGGGGCAGAATGACCGGGAGGATTGTATCAGGATACAGAATGACCCAGGGGGATTGTACTGGAGGATAGACTCAGTTTGTTCCCCAGTACAATCCCCCAGGTTTAGTCTATTCTCCAGTTCAATCATCCCCCTAGGTCACTTTGTCCCCCAGTACAATCATCTCTGCTGGTTAGTCTGGTGGTTATACTGGAGGACCGACTGACCTTGGGAGGGTTTTTTTACTGGGTATAGGCTGACCTGGGGGATTGTACTGGGGGACAGATTGATCTGGGAGGGGGGTTGTACTGTGGGACAGACAATGTCCCAGCAGAAGGGATTCCTCCATTCACGTAATTTTTATTCAAAACAGCGTTTATAAACAATGAAAACTGTGCTTTGGGTAAGTGTGAAAATATTAGGTGGAATAAGCTGCAAACATACTATGAGATTTTAAACATAGTGACAAGTATTATGGCAAAAGAAATGCTGCACTAACTCCTTTTACCTCAAAAGCTCAGCCATTTACCACCATAAATAAATAATTATGTGACTAATTGAAAATCAAAAGCAGTAATAACCACATATAAATAACACATGCAATATCTCAATAATGTGCAAGAAACAATTAAAGTCCAAAAATGGTAAGATTGTAAGTAAAAGATTGTAAGTGTCCAAAGAAAAAATTAAGAAAGTATGACCACATCTACCAACAAAAGTCCTGGAAATGAAAGTATCCAAAGACAGCTGTAAAAGCCTCCACCAGATAACAAAATTCAGACTTACCAGATGGAAATGACCCTCTAACTCAGAAGTCTGAAAGAGCAAAAACAGTCTGTTCTGCAGAAATTCCCTCTTATATAGTCAACGGAAGGCTGGGTTTAGCTCCAATCCTCATCAACCAAATGTGACTAGAATCTCGGTACTTAAGCATCCATCCTCATAACTCATACAAGAAATAAGAGCAAATGCCCCACATAGTGTAAAACCATCAAATAATCTTTTATTATAAAATTGTGTTGCACTCACATTTAAAATTATAGGAAAAACACTCTCCAACCAGTAAAAATATGGCTTCCAGGAGGACCTCCAGTTATGCGATAATGCCAACAGCAGGATCCGCCCTACACATTTTATCACACCTGGCATCTTCTGGGGCATGAACTATGCAGGTTAAAGACAAAATGTATATTTCCGATCTTTACAGGCCACTGGTAATCATTGGCTCCCATGGCGGGATCAATATATAAATAATCACAGACCATCCAGAGGGTCTCTTATGGCCAGCCAAATAGAGGTCTAAGGGAATTGAGAAGTAAATCCTTATGAGTAACAGTCTAATAAAGCTCAAACTAAGTATAAATCCATCCAGATCTGTAGTATATAATCCTCACCTGTTTTGCCAGCATGCAACGTGTGTGGCTCTTAGGGTGATTGCAATGAAAGGCCAAATTCCATTTCCTCGTGGCATATAAAGCCATTTAAGTAGGTGCCTATTTAAATAAGGGCTTGCAAAGATCAGAAATACACATTTTGTCTTTAATCTAATACTAATAATGCAAGTGGCATTCTATTTGATATACTATATACCTTACATAATTTACAATTGGCTAAGTCATTTTACTATATGGGATCTAATTATATACAGTGGTGATGATGCTTTTCACAGTTCCCCTCATCTATATCCACCAACATGTGCCTGGGTGGCCCCAGTGGTCCACAGGGTCCTTTTCCTGCATTTGTAGCCCCTGGGTGTTGATTGAGGATAAATTAAAGAGCAGTGGATGTTTTAAAATTATTTTTAACCACAGATGTTTATCAAGTCCTGCACTCCATAGTGTGGATTGGTATTGCTTTATATAATGTATACATTTTTACATAAAAATATACATGGGATATGTATATTTTGAATTAATATTTTGAATTGAATTATACCATAGTAATTTGTTTCTGTTATAGAATCTCTATGTTCCTTCATGACATACACCCCTGAGGAAGGAAAAAAAGAACTTGTATTTTGAAACGCCTTGGTTATGTTTGCTAAATAGATATGAGAGTATGGTATTTTAACTTACGGTCATGTGGTTTATGTGTATACAAAACAGCTGTGAACTATACACATTGTTTTTTAAAAAAGTTTTTATTCTTTTTACATGAATAAAGATTGTAAAAGTTTTTTTGTAACACTCTTCACATATTTTTTTCTTTTGGTTGCCCTTAAAGTCTCATAATTGAAGGTTTAGTGCTTGTTGAAACTTTTTGTGCCTTGAATAAACTTAAAGCAGAACTTTACCCATAACAACTTTCTTCTTGCTAGAGGCTGCCATTTTGCTGAAGCCCAGAGCCCCCAAACAGCAATATATCAAGTAGAACTAAACCCATTAATTTAACGGTTTCAAAAAACAATTACACTCCTGAAATGCCGGGATTGCTAAATGTTACATTTGCTTGTGTCCTCAACCAAACTGTCAAACCATAAAATGGCTGGGTCCATAACTGATCACTTGTGCAGCGCTATGGCAGTTTCAATTTGAACAGAAGCAGCGTCCTTGGCTGTAAAGGATAGGAGGGTTTATTTCCGCTTTACGGCTGTCAGCAGGTCGGCCTCTACAAACTCAGCAGTGCCTAAAAATGCCTAAAATGGGAGAGCAACTGAGCATGTGAAGAGTAGGGTGAGACAGTGTATAACTGGATTTTTGAACAGTATAGACACATATATTTTTAATGTCTTACATAACTATACCTGCAAAAGGGGCCAGCCTGAATTGATCTAGCAGGACTTAATTTTATGACTAAAGTTCCACTTTAATATTTGTAATAGTTCCTCGTAACTGAGATCCTGCAGCCCACTTACCAGTTTTGTTGCCCTTCTTTGGACTCTCTCCATTTCTAGCACATCCCTTCTAAGAACTGGAACCAGAACTGCACAGCATACTCAAGATGCGACCGAACCAAAGTTTTTTTAAAGTGGTAGAATTATAGTCTTATCTCTTGAATGAATACCCTTTTTGCTGCATGCTAATATTGTGCTCGCCTTGCTTGCTGCAGCTTGGCATTGCATGCTATTGCTGAGTCTGTGATCAACTAGGACCTCCCGGATCTTTTTCCCTCCTCAATTCCCCCAGAGGTTCTCAACCTAGCGTGTAACTAGCATTCATATTTTAAGCCTCCAAATACATTACTTTACATTTCCCTACATTCAACCTCATTTGCCATGTGTTTGTTTGCCCACCCCTCTGTTTTATCAAGGTCTTCTTGTTAAGTTTCTATATTCTCTCGTGAAGTTATTGTCCTGCTTAGGCTTGTATCAGAGGCAAACACTGAGACTAAACTACTTATCCCAATCTCTATATAATTTATGAACAAATTAAATAGGATTGGTCCCAGGACAGAGCCCTGGGGTACCCCACTTATAACTGCAGACCATTCAGAAGATATGCTATTTATCATCACCCTTTGGACGTGCCCCTGTAACCAGTTTTCTATCCAGGTACATATACGATCAACAACACCAACTTTGGTAAAATCTAGATACACTATATCCACAGACCTTTCTAGGTTAGTCTGGCAAGAACAATCTTTCACAAATCCATACGTGTTACTACAAGTATTGAGTTAGCCTCCAAATTCTCCAGATCTCAATCCAATCAAGCTTCTGTGGAATGTGTTAGATCCATGGAGATTCCACCCCGCCACTTACTGGGCCTAAAGTATCCCCTACTGACAGCTTGGTGTCAGATACCACAGCATACCTTCAGAGGTCTAATGGATTCCATGCCTCAACAGGTTATCGTGGTCATAATGTTGTGGCTAACCAGTGTGTGTATGTATGTAAATATATATATATTTCACATCTGAGTATTTTTTAGTTTTTATTATACTTCAGTGTAAATGCTGTTTTTTGTAAGGCTATGTTAGCATAGGGAGTGGCAACATAACACTACTTTGCACAAGAGAACACTTGTGCAATACCAAATATACTTCAAGAACATGGGTGATATTTGTGCATGTTCAAATAATAATAATTTAAAATGGACATCTGGACAGCAATATAAAAGCTCCAGTAATAGGAGGATATTAAAACAGGCCATCAAAGATGAGAGTAAACATGTGGCATCCACATTGCTACATTATCACTCTCCAAGTATCCAAAGCCCCACAAGCAAAACATTCATGTTTGTATAACATGAAAGAATTATCAGTGGTTCCTCCTTAAAAGAGACCATGCAAACTAATTTACTGCATGATATTGAGGTAGCAAACATCTGATAATAGCAGGCTCTCTTGTATGCATACACCAAACACATGACTATTGAAATAGCTTCAAGTTGTTTGCCTTGTCAAACCAGAAGGAGAGGTTTTCTCTAGCCTTGTGCTAAATAATTTGTGATTAAAAAGAAATCTACCATCTTTGTGAAACTATCTTGTACTCATCTGTATGCTACTGAGCACATTTCACTTATGCATAGAGTAGCAAAACAGGCCAGGATGTTCCAAGTTTAAATGTTGCAGGATAACAAACTCTAAATTCAGAGTTTGAAATCAAATAAACCACTGCTTTTTGGCTTAAACAAGACATTTTAAGGACAAGGATAGATGCTTTGCACACATCTTTACAACGTACGTCTTTAAAATAAAAAAAAAACAGCCAGGCATAGAAGGTTTTCTCCTGTTACCGTAAGCGTAAGCAATTTAATGCAGATTCATTTCTAAACAAGTTAAATAACAGGAACGCAAAACAAATGCAATTTTTAACTGCTCCAAATATTGTCCAGGCTGGAAGAATCTTCCTGTTGGTAGTGGATTACCTGCTGGGAATCAATAAAAAATAAGCCATGACAAAAGTTTTCACCTCACTCTTCCCTTCACATGTAACATGAACTCTAGTGACAAAAATAAAAATACTTTTGCATGCCAAAGCAAGAACTCTTCCCTTTTGTTTCTGTCTTGGTCTTTCTGTACCCTTTAAAATGATAACTATGACCTTTCCAGTGGTAACAACAATGGGTCTAGGAGAGAGGCCATCAGTTAACCATATGGCCACAAAAAGTAGAATTGTTTTTGGGCAAATTGTGAAAAATGTAAATATACTCATAAGTGCATCTTTCAGATCAGTCTAATAACCAAACAATCTCAGTCTGTGCAAACTGTTTTTCCGTTCCTAATGATACGTAGCAATGTTTTGGTGTCAAGGGCTCCTTTTGTGAAAAATATAGACACTGTCCCTGAAATTCGTAAAGATTATCATGGCCACTCTATAAAAGTCTACATAATAAAAATTGCAGCGCTAAATAAATGAAGTTCAAAGGAAATCATTAAAAAATAGTCCCTATAGTGCTTGAACATGAAAGTGCGTAGTGACAGATGAAAAGAAAGTCCATTGAAATAATATCCAAAGAAATGTGATTGTTTAGATGAATATGCACCTGGTGCACCTACATTGTGATAATAAACAGAATGTGAGCTTACCAGATATCTAGACTTCACGGTATAGGAGTCTAGACAAGCATTTAAATAAGGATCCAGCACTTAAAGCAAATCCCTGAATGGTTAGACCAGAAAAGGAAGGTAACATGGCTGGCCAAACAAACCCCTGTTCCTTAGACGTGACCAATAAGGAAGAAAAAGGGAGTCCACATAGCGTAAAACCATAAAACACTTTTATTTTGATGAAAGGTTACTAAACACTTACAGCAATCCAGTGAATAGTCAATGGTTTAAATGGTAGTTCCCAGGATAAAAACAACTTGTATACAAGCTCGTTTGGCATGGTAAGTCTAGACATAGACCACGTCCTACATGTTTCGTAATATGTGACATCATCGGGGACATGGAGTCTATGCCCACCTCCACACCATTATATAGTGTCCAGGGCAGGAATATAAAAGTCTGTTGCACCTCCACACGATAAGTGTTGATGCTTGCAACAGATCCATGTACCTGCTGGACTGCAATCCATCGAAAAGTTGGACTGAATAAATGCCTCTTGTTTGGACACACTCCTGCTTAAGACCCAAAAGTACCTCCATTAGTTTTTATTTACCTACTGATGTTATTTTTTTGCAGTCTACAAAGTCTGTCCACCATTCCAGAAAGCAGGAGAAGGGCAAGCAGCAGCAAATAAAGGGGGAAATTCTATGATCAGAGGTAAGGGTGGGTAACAAAAAGTTAAGCATCGAATCATACAGCCATAGGCTGCGGGCACTTTCCTAAATCTTCCTTTTTCAGTTGCACATATCAAAACGGCAGTGTGGAGAGGCTGTGGGGAGCTGTTTTTTTTTTTTTTTTTACCCTGGCAGGGTTGAATCCCATAGGAGGTAATGAAGTGGTTGACAAATAATTTCTCTTTAATTCTTCCATGCGCAAAGCAGCCACTTACCTGCAAGTACAGCTATTTCCCTCCACCTCCACCTCCTCAAGGGTGCATATCAGCCATTTTTTAGATTCCTAGTGCATTTTTTTTCCCCTTCTTATCCTCCATAAGGCCACATATCAAACATTATTTTGGCTTTTAATACAGCATTTTTCTCTGCCTCCTCAAAAGCGCAAATCAGTCTTTTTTATATTGCTAAACTAATGCACAATTTTAGTGGACTGTGCTACAAATTGGTTTGTACCCAGCTGCCATTATTTGGACCAAAATGTCCAGAACCAGTACCATTAGTTTGTATGGAAGACCCTCCTTGACCTCCATTTGCATGTGGAATGTAATGAAGCAGCAGTAGGTAAAGGAGAAATATGGAGTAAGAACATTGGGTTGCTGGCAGTTAGAAGAAGGGGGATTTGTTTGGGTAGTCTTCACCCCCTCCTCTTTATAATAGGAAAAATCTGGAGGATCTACTACCCCCAACAAAAACCAGACCCAAAATGACCCACTTTAAGGATGTGGTGAAGAGAAACTCTATGGATCAGAAAAAATCCAATCCAATTGTGGATGATTTATTGTAAGGCAAGAAGACAATTAAAAGACTAAAAAGTAATCTGAGGTGGAAACTGCTAGAAAGCAGCAACATGGAAGAGTCAGGTGAATACAATGAAACTGTTAATAGTCCTCTGCCTTGCAGCAAAAAAAAACAAAAAAAAAACAAGCTGTCCCTGCCCTGTTTAACCACTTGCTGACTAGTCGCCGTACTTTTACTGCAGCAGGTCGGCTCTGTCCCATGAAATGACGCACCGGTACATTGCTTTGTGAGACAGCTAGTGGGGCACGCGCCAAAGGGGGAGCCAATCAGCGGGTCCAGCAGACGCGATGTCCGCCGGGGACCCGCGATAGCTCCCCATGGAGACAGAACAGTGGACTGCCGATGTAAACCCTGCAGACCGCTGTTCTGTAAGTGATGAACACAGGGATTCTGCGTTCCTCCTATTTAGGAACACAGGCCTCTGTGCTCATACAGCAAGCCCACCCCCCACACAGTTAGAAATAATCCCCTGGGGACACACTTAAACCTTTGATCCCCCCATGGTGTTAACCCCTTCCCTGCCAGTGTCATTACTACAGTAGCAGGGAAGGTTTTTTTTTTGTGATCCTTCTATGATCATTTCACAAGCCACGCCCCCCCCACAGTTAGAATCACTTTCCTAGGCTCACATTTAACCCCTTGATCACCCACAATGTTAACCCCTTCCCTGCCAGTGTCATTATTACAGTAACAGTGCATATTTTTAGCACTGATTACTGTAGTAATGTCACTGGTCCCCCCCAAAAGTGTCAAAAAGGTCAGTTAGGGGTCTGATCTGTCCACCGCAATGTCGCAGTCCCACTAAAAATTGCGGATCACCACCATTACTAGTAAAAAAAATAAAAGGGTATAAATCTTTTCCCTAGTTTTTAGACGCGATAACTTTTGCGCAAACCAATCAATATACAATTATTGGGATTTTTTTTCCAAAAATATGTAGCAGAATACATATTGGCCTAAAATTATTTAAACATTTGATTTTTAAATTTATTTTATTGGGAATGTTTTATAGCAGAAAGTAAAAAATATTTTTTTTTTCAGAATCTCAGAATTGTCGCTCGCTTTTTTTGTAGCGCAAAAAATAAAAATCGCAAAGGTGATCAAATACCATCAAAAAAAGCTCTATTTGTGGGAAAAAAGGACATCAATTTTATTTGGGTACAGTGTGGCATGACCGCGCAATTGTCAGTTAAAATAACGCAGTACGGTATCGCAAAAAATGGCCTGGTCATTAAGGGGGTAAAACCTTGCGGTCCTTAAGTGGTTAAGAAAACATGGCAGGGAGAGATGGCAAGCCTAGAACAGGATTGATGTAGATGACAAATGATCTCCATCTTACTTTTTTGTTTGAATTGCGTGGAGGGCAAGGATATGAAAACTCATAAATATGTTATGAATGCTGTACTAGACATTACTCAAATGACTAGCAAAGATGAAGACTTTGATGAGAATTCAGCAGGATTCTTGTTACATAGCTACATAGTTAGTCAGGTTGAAAGAAACACACACACACAGAAAACTTCCATATATACTATTCTATAACCACAGTTGACCCAGAGGAAGGCAACCTAAAATAAAGCATGATTCAGTTTGCTCCAGTGGTAGAAAATAATGTCTGCCTTATCATCCATAAGGCAATAAAATATTCCCTGGATCAACTACCCATGTCGTTATTACCTCTAAATGTTAATATCCAGTTATACACTGTATTATGTGCATGAAAGTGAATAACTCTACTCCAAGTTTACTATATGGACCACTTATTTATTTATACATGGCAATCATACCCCCTTAATCTGTTCTTCTTAAAATGAGAATACATTTAGTTCTAATATTTCATCATAGTTGAGCTCCTCCATGTTTCTTTTTCAGTTTGATTGTGCTTCTCTGCTCCAGTTCCCCGAAATATCCTTTTTGTGAGTTGGTGCCCAAAATTGAACCACATATTCTAGATGAGGTATTACTAACTATTTGTAAATGGGCAAAACGATGTCTCCCTCACTCTCTCTCCGGAGTCTATACATCTTTGAATACAAGAAAGTATTTTGCTAGCTTTAGAAACTACAGCTTGGCCTTAAATGCTATTATTAGGTCTATAATTTACCAGAGCACCCAGATCCTTCTCCACCATTGATTCCCCCAGCTTTTCTCCTCCTAGAATGAATGATACATGCATGTTTTTAGCCCTCAAGTGCATAGTTTTACATTTAGCAACAATAAACCTCATTTACCACATAGTTGCCCAATTAAATAGTGCATTGAGGCCCGCTTGTGAGTTGGAGACCTCCTGTAAAGACGTTATTCCCCTGCATAGCTTGATGTCATCTGAAAACCCATAAATGGTACTTTTCTTTTTATCCCAGACCATATATTATTTACAAATATGTCAAAAAAGTAAAGGTCCCAATACAGAACCTTGTGGTATACCACTAGTAACCTGTCATGGTTCCAGCCTGCAGATTTGTTTGTAAAATTCTTACCTCCTTGCTGCAGGTTTCTGCTAGATCTCTGACTCCATTTCACAAGTGATGTTTTGCTTCCTGGTTCACCTATGGGTGTCACCTGCTCCCCTGTGTGTTTATATCCTTTCCCTTCTATTACTTCCTGGCCCCAGACCATATAATATTTACAAATATGTAAAAAAAAGTAAAGGTCCACTCCCAACACAGAACCTTGTGGTACACCACTAATAACCTGTCACGGTCTAGCCAGTAGATTTGTTTGTGAAATTCTTACCTTCTTGCTGCAGGGTTCTACTAGATCTGTGACTCCATTTCACATGTAATGTTTGGCTTCTCTGTTCACCTATGGGCATCACTGTGGGTTTATATACTTTCTTTTCTATTACTTCCTGGCTGGGTCACCTCCCTGATTGCTTTCCTATATATACATGTGCTCAGTGCAGTGCTCCTTGCCTGAGCAGCTTCACAGTTCTCGGAGCTCCCGTGCCTTTGTCTCTTGTGTATCTTGTATCAGATTACCTGTGAACCGACCCCGGCTTCATTTACCATCTATGCTTGTTCGCTCCCCGCCCTGACCTCGGCTGGTCTCCTGGATTTCTGGTTATCTCCTTCTGCTTGTACTCTCCACACGTGTTGGTCTCCGCATCCTCAGCTGGGCATACCTGGGGGCCGCGACCCGGTTCCAGCTTGCTGCAAGTTCATCCCCACCATCAAAGGCTCTTGTGAAAAAGCAGGTTGGGGCTTAGTGCCCGCGCCCTGGGGAACCCTGAGTTGGCGATCTACAAAGGACTCTTGACATAACCTTAGACATTCCAGAGAATATAACCATGTGCTTGTGACAGAATCACCTTTTCTTGTGGTAGAATCACAAGATTATTTTTTAGTGAAAGGGATAAAAAAAAAAAAAATTGTTTTGGAGCTCATTGTGTAAGGTCTATGTGTGCTCTTTTTTCTTTTTTTTTCAAGCAATTAAAAAAAACCCCCTTGAATGGACTGTCAGTAAAAACCATCTGATGTGCCCTAATTCCGCCAAGCTTAAAGTTAGAATCCAAAAATAAAAATAAAAATGGAAAAACATAGCTTGGTGTTGACAATTAAAATGCCAACTATCAATTAGCTCTTGTGGAAAAATAACAAAGCTGTTGATACTGATATAAAGGTCCTTATTTGTGTACTTTTATGTTTGTTATTGGGTACCAACACGCACAGATACACATTGTTCACAAATATTAAAATATATATATAAAAAAAAAAACTCTGTTAAAAATGTTAGTCAGCACCAGTTAAGAAATATACTCTGTGAAAATACATATGCAGCTGCCTAGCAGTGAACTGAACAGGGTGTGAGATATAACTGTAGACAGTGGATGGGGAGAGGCTGTAATAAGACAGCATCACACAGATCAGCAGCATTAAGATGTTATAATTGCACCCTCCCCTCCCAAATTCTCCGAGATACACAGCATTTTTCTTGCTAAAGAACATTCAGCCACTTCATACCTTAACAGACTAATGCCTACAAGCCCTATTACTATTTCCCCGTGTACTTAATCAGCAGCATTCCCTCTGCTTTCCTTATCACATGATTAAGCTCAGGGGGGTGGAGTGAAACACGTTGTGGGCATGGCCTGGCTGGAGCTCGGGCTGGGGCTGTTTCACTTTCTTACCTGGTGTTTGCAATGATGTACGGCTCATATGGACATTTTCTTCCCTGTACCAAGCTTTTTTATTGTGATGGGCTGGCCCATAAGAATGCCCCCATTATTTCTATTCTATTCTCCTGACCTGAATTCAAAGGCCAGGAAATGCATAATCGGTAGCAGAGAATAGGTGCAGGAACTCTCCCTTTTTGAGTCACCCCTTGTCTCCGCCCCCTACCCACCTCCCAGCACCGTTCCTTGGTTCCACCTCCTACCCACCTCCTAGTACTGCTCCTTTTAGAAAATACAGAACCAAATATCATTTTGTGATAATAAGTAATTTGTATGGAATTTGTTAATGATAACAAGAAATGCAGTAAAATAGATGCCCCGCAGCCAGCAACAATAGATCCCCCCACTATAATGTACACCCCTAGCAACAATAGAACCACTTATAACAATAGAACTCCAGCAACAACAACAGATCTCTTAGCAGCCAGCAGAGAGACAGACCTCTCCCTCAACAGTATCCCTCCCAGCTCCAGATCCCTCCCAGCAACAATTGACCCTCTCAGTAACATTAGACCCCCTTCTCCAGCAACAATAGATTCCCCACCATCAACAATAGCCCTTCCCAGCAACATTAGGCCTCTCACAGTCACAATAGATCCCCCAGCAGCCGACATCAATAGACCCTCCACCACACCCCAGCAACCCTTTCCATTATATACATTCAGTGCTTGAGGTGCTGGAACTGCATTCCCCCATATTCCTGCTGAAAAAAAGCCCTGGTTGGTAGTAAGTTGCTATGATGGTAAACAGCCGTAGTAACTTTCTGGGTCCGCTGCAAACCCATGCTTGATCTAAACCCATCCTTTTTGATGCTGAGGATTTGGGTTTTCATCAAAATCTAAGATACTGTACCTACATTCTTACTTTTATGTTTTAATTTCTTTAGTGTTGTTCCTACCTCTTATAATTAATTATACAGTATGTCTTTTACTGTTAGATTTTCATGAAGAAAGCATTCTCATAGATTTGTTTTCTATTGGTGAAATGTAAAGAATGTGTATACAACTAAAATAGTTTTCATATACTGTGAATTCTGAAAGTTTTAAAGCATGACCAAGGAAATGTTAATTTTCCTTGGTATTGGAGAATCATCTGTGATTTTTTTTTGCAGTGGGAATTCTACAGCAGAACTGTGCTTAGAAAAATTAAATACTTCCAGGGCTCAAATCTTTCTTACACAAAAACAACTAAAAGAGTACTATATTTAATAGTTAATGCTGACAAAAAAAAAGCCATTGGTCAGAGGTTTGGAGCACTTTCTAAATGTTGCTCTGTAAATGCCACAATAAATATTTATCCATATGAAGGCTTCTTTCTGCCCAAGGCAGCTGCAATCTGCAATGGAATCTACTCCTCCTTCTCCACCCCCAACATTCTTCACAGAATTTCTGTAATCATCCATAGGCTGGTAAAGGAAACACAAGCTCCTTGTCCATAGACATTTATGAATCCTTCTTTATGTTTAAAAGTTCAAGATATTTTCTTGAGTAGCTGGAGAGTTCAGTTTTGCAGACACTGGAATTTTTTTTGCAATGCTTCTGTCAAATATTGGATGAAAGTTACTATTGTTATTATTATTTTTTTAATGGTTGTATCTAGGCACAAATATTGTGGATATCATTTTGATTCCATCTAATATTTTTGATGCTGCAATTTCCTAATTATTTTGATATATTTTACTGAACATATAATGTTCATAAGCTTCAAGAAGTTTGGTTCGTACTTTAATGAAAATGTGATTTTATTTACATTTGAAAACAGTGCTACATTTCGTGAATATTGTACCATCATAACATGTACTGTATATTACCAAATACATTTACTGAAATTATAAAGGACACAAATGCATTACATCAGTGGTGTCAAACATGTACCTTCTTTGCAGCCTGTGGAAGTACTGGTATCACCACTAATCTGAAGACTCAAAGGCACTACAACAGGGGTCTTCAAACTATGGCCCTCCAGTTGTTCAGGAACTATAATTCCCATCATGCCTTGTCATGTCTGTGAATGTCAGAGTTTTACAATGCCTCATGGGATGTGTAGTTCTGCAACAGCTGGAGGGCCGTAGTTTGAGGATCCCTGCACTACAATAAGGGAAATGATTTTCCTTCTCCAACTCTAGGTGTTGAACTTTTCAGACATACTGGTCTTGTGTCATCTGGAAGAGGCAGGCTCCTAGTGAGTAACTTACTGTTCTGATCCCCAAGATGTAGCAATTGTGTCTTTCCACATGCCAGGGGTTGCGTTGCTTTTATGAGGATCACTGAGACCTGGGACAATAGTTAGAGTTAATATAAAGTTGTTGAGAATTTTATACAGAGCTGACAACATGTCTACAATTGATTCCCTTGCCACACTGTACAACAGTCAGACAGTGAGGGAGGTTAAGGAAGGATGTCTTTATAGTTGTACTATATTCCATGATGCAATAGCATTTTCTGCATGCACCTTTTACTGACAACCTGTGTACTGTTGTCATCCTCTCATTCTTGTAATGTAAGCAGAGAAAGCTCTGTAATCAGAGAGGGCACATGCCACATACTTTACCTGAGCCACATACTTTATCTCCCTGTAGACTTGAGAATTCTCCCATCCTCTACCTTGTCTGTTACCTCCACCACATCGTTTTTTAACCAAGGGGAGCAACCTGTTGTTGATGGGAATGGGTGAATCAGCCCGCTTTTGATTTCAGGGGGTTCATCAAAACCTGTTTGAAATTAGCGAGACCTAAACTTAGCAGAAAATCCCTTCTTATGTACAGTGCTTTGCGAAAGTATTCGACCCCCTTGAACTTTTCGATCTTTTGCCACATTTCAGGCTTCAAACATAAATATATAAAACTGTAATTTTTTGTGAAGAATCAACAAGTGGGACACAATCATGAAGTGGAACGAAATTTATTGGATATTTCAAACTTTTTTAACAAATAAAAAACTGAAAAATTGGGCGTGCAAAATTATTCAGCCCCCTTAAGTTAATACTTTGTAGCGCCACCTTTTGCTGTGATTACAGCTGTAAGTCGCTTGGGGTATGTCTCTATCAGTTTTGCACATCGATAGACTGAAATTTTTGCCCATTCCTCCTTGCAAAACAGCTCGAGCTCAGTGAGGTTGGATGGAGAGCATTTGTGAACAGCAGTTTTCAGTTCTTTCCACAGATTCTCGATTGGATTCAGGTCTGGACTTTGACTTGGCCATTCTAACACCTGGATATGTTTATTTGTGAACCATTCCATTGTAGATTTTGCTTTATATTTTGGATCATTGTCTTGTTAGAAGACAAATCTCCGTCCCAGTCTCAGGTCTTTTGCAGACTCCAACAGGTTTTTTTCCAGAATGGTCCTGTATTTGGCTCCATCCATCTTCCAAACAATTTTAACCATCTTCCCTGTCCCTGCTGAAGAAAAGCAGGCCCAAACCATGATGCTGCCACCACCATGTTTGACAGTGGGGATGGTGTGTTCAGGGTGATGAGCTGTGTTGCTTTTACGCCAAACATAACGTTTTGCATTGTTGCCAAAAAATTTGGTTTTGGTTTCATCTGACCAGAGCACCTTCTTCCACATGTTTGGTGTGTCTCCCAGGTGGCTTGTGGAAAACTTTAAACAACACTTTTTATGGATATCTTTAAGAAATGGCTTTCTTCTTGCCACTCTTCCATAAAGGCCAGATTTGTGCAGTATACAACTGATTGTTGTGCTATGGACAGAGTCTCCCACCTCAGCTGTAGATCTCTGCAGTTCATCCAGAGTGATTATGGGCCTCTTGGCTGCATCTCTGATCAGTCTTCTCCTTGTATGAGCTGAAAGTTTAGAGGGGCGGCCAGGTCTTCGTAGATTTGCAGTGGTCTGATACTCCTTCCATTTCAATATTATCGCTTGCACAGTGCTCCTTGGGATGTTTAAAGCTTGGGAAATCTTTTTGTATCCAAATCCGGCTTTAAACTTCTCCACAACAGTATCTCGGACCTGCCTGGTGTGTTCCTTGTTCTTCATGATGCTCTCTGTGCTTTAAACTGACCTCTGAGACTATCACAGTGCAGGTGCATTTATACGGAGACTTGATTACACACAGGTGGATTCTATTTATCATCATTAGTCATTTAGGTCAACATTGGATTTCAGAGATCCTCACTGAACTTCTGGAGAGAGTTTGCTGCACTGAAAGTAAAGGGGCTGAATAATTTTGCACGCCAATTTTTCAGTTTTTTATTTGTTAACAAAGTTTGAAATATCCAATAAATTTCGTTCCACTTCATGATTGTGTCCCACTTGTTGTTGATTCTTCACAAAAAATTGCAGTTTTGTATCTTTATGTTTGAAGCCTGAAATTTGGCAAAAGGTTGCAAAGTTCAAGGGGACCGAATACTTTCGCAAGGCACTGTATGAGAGGGGTGAATCTTAATACTAAATTCTTGCTATTTTCAAAGATAATAGGCAGACTATTTTCAAAAAAGAGGATAAGGAGCTGGGCACTGCAATAGAGGACAATCAACAAGGGTCCTTTAAATTTTACTTTGAGAGCAACATAGAAAACAACAGATCCTTTAAATGAAATGCTTGCCAAATGCCTTTGAGCTATATGTGGTTTTACAGAACAGTTCGATCTTGACAGACAACAGATAACTTCCAATAGGGGCACTTGTTCTTGTGACCCTGGTGATAACCAGAGATTCTCACACTTTAGAGGGATTTTCTCTCATTTACTGTTTTGGCTGTGGGGCAGGAGGTGAAGGGAAATCTCAATTGGACAGGGATGGCAAAAATAAATCTTACAGGGGCTATAACCCTCCCTTACTATTTTCAAAATGAAAAAAAAAAATGTATTTTATTCTTCTTTAAATACAGCAGCAAAAAAGGCAGCTTTGCTGTGAAACCAGATTTTTTTTTCTTTCATCGAACAGTTAGTAGCATCTATGGAAGATCCAAAAGCTATAAGAAATTTAACTCTTAAAAAAGTTAAGCTAAAACCCTTAACTTCAACTGTAAATTTGCCAGTGGCACAACAGTTCAGACACTCAACATTTTTTTTTAGGACTACATTTTTGTATGTGTCAACAACAACTGTGGAGGTTGTTTAGATACCTAAACCCTTCCTTTTTCACCCATTTTTTACATAGTAAAAAAACAATATATTTTTTTCTTCTTTTCTTTTTACACAGTTGGTAAGGTTGAATAAAGACATCAGTCCATTCAGTTCAACCTGTGTAGGTGTGCATGTTCATAATCATTTCCCACATCCCTGTATACTGTGCTGGCTGAGATAGACGTCCAAGAGTTTTTTTTTTTAAAACTATCAATACTTCCTGATAACACCACAGATTGTGGAAGTGCATTCTACATTCTTACTGCCCTGACAGTGAAAAACCCCCTATGTAGTTTAAGGTTAAACCGCTTCTCTTCAAGCTTCATTGAGTGACCCTGCACCTTCTTACACTCCCTGAGACTGAATAGTTTATTCCCTATGCTAGAATCGCCATTGAAGTATTTGTATATTGCTATCATATCACCTCTCAAGCTTCTCTTTTCCAGAGAGATTGAGTTTAGTGCTTGTAGCTGTTCCTCGTAACTGAGGTCCTCCATTCCCCTTATTAACTTTGTTGCCCTTCTCAGGACTGTCTCCAGTTCCCGCACCTCCCTCCTGAGGATTGGTGGCCAGAATTTGACAGAAAGCTCCAGATGTGGCCGAACCAGAGTTTTGTAAAGTAGCAGGATTTTTGATTAATCTCTGGAGTAAACTCACTTTTTTAAGGCATGTTAATATTCTGCTAGATTTGCTTGGTGCAGCTTAGCATTGCATGCCATTGCTGAGTTTGTGATCCACTTGGACCCCCAGATTTTTCTCCATCCTGGATTCCCACAGAGGTTTTCCCCCCTAGCGAGAAACGTGCATTCACATTTTTAGCCCCCAAGTGCAGTACTTTACATTTTTCAACATTAAACCTCATTTGCCATTTTGTTGCCCACCACATTATTTTATTGAGGTCCTCTTGTAAAACGTCTATATCTTGCTGTGAAGTTATTTCCCTACTTAGCTTTGTGTCGTCAGCAAACACTGAGATTGAGCTATTTATACCAACCTCTATATAATTTATGAAAAGTATTCGCTATTTATCATCACCCTTTGGACACGCCCCTGTATCCAGTTTTCTATTCATGTACAAATCCTATGGTCCATGCCTACAGACCTCAGTTTGTGAATTAACCATCCATGGGGGACTGTATCGAATGCTTTTACAAAATACAGATACACCACATCCACCGGCCTTCCCTTATCTAGACAACAGCTGGCTTCCTCATTGAATGTTAACAGATTGGTTTGGCAAGAATGACCCTTCAAAAACCCATGCTGATTACTAATAATTATACTGTTTTCATCAGCAATTTTTTGGATATACCTAGTCCCTTATCCCCTCCGATAGTTTACATACTATGTTAGCCTGACGGGTCTATAGTTCCCAGGTATATGTTTTGGCCCTTTTTTAAAATATTGGTACCATGTTGGCCCTTTGCCAGTTAGCTGGTACCATTCCTGTCAGTATGCTGTGCATAAAATTAGGAATAGTGGTCTGGCTATAACCTGACTGAGTTCCTTGAGGACTCTCGAGTATAAGCCATCTGGTCCTGCTTATTTATTTGAGTTGTGCTTTTTTAGTCTTTTCTGGACCCCGGCTTCTGTTAGCCACAAGGTTACATTCTGTACAGTGTTACTAACCCCTCCTTTTCCTGTGTAAAAACTGAGGAGAAGAAAGCATTTAGTACAGTTGCCTTATCCTTGTCATTTGTAACCAGCTTCCTATCATCATCCTTTATGGGGCCAATATCCTCTGACCTCGCTTTTTTACTGTTGATATATGTAAAACATTTCTTGGGATTTTGTTTTTCTCTCCTCTGCTATGTACCTTTCATGGTCTATTTTAGCTGCCCTGGTTGCTTTCTTACATTTATTATTGCATTCCTTGTAGTGTTGGAATGCTGACAATGCCCTCCAGTCTTATGTTTCTTGAAGGCCATTTTTTTCTCTTTAATATGTCTTTTTATGTTAAAGTTTAGCCACTCAGTTTTAACCTTCGCTCTTTTATATTTATTACCCATTGGAATACACTGAATAATACCTTTTATTTAATATGTTCCTAAAGCACTCCCATTTTTCCTCAGTGTTCATTGTTTCTAGGATTTGGTCCCATTTATTATCTTGTAGTATTGAGTGCAGTTTACAAAAGTTGGCTCTTTGGAAGTTTAGTGTTTTTCTTGTACCCTTGTGCCTTCTTTTCCTATGATTTATGCTGAATATAATTATCCTGTGATCACTAGATCCCAAGTTGTCCCGGATCTCTTCATGTGCAACCAGATCTGTGTTATCTGTAATTATTAGATCTATCAAAGCATTCTTTCTATTTGGGGCATCCACCAATTGGGACATGAAGTTGTACTGTACGACATTTAAGAATTGATGGGCCTTTAAAGAGTTAGCTGTCCCCTTCACCCAGTCAGTATCTGGATAGTTGAAGTCTTCCAATATGATGATGTTGCCCTGCCTCGCTCTCATTTCAAACTGTGATAGAAGGGCCAACTCCTCCTCATTCTACATATTAGTGGCCTGCAGCATACCCCCATTAATAATTTCTTGCTTGTCTCATTCCTTTGGAGCTCCACCCACAGGGACTCCACTTCCTCCTTTCCCTATTTGCAATGCCATCCCGCACATTCACTAACAAATCATTTTTAATATACAGGCAAACTCCTCCTCTTCTTCTACCCTCCCTGTTTTTATGATTTATGATATTTGCACTTTATATTTATAGCACAGTGCACTTAGAGTTTGTGCAATGTTTCATCACGGGTATATTTATTGCATAAGCTTGACACTTTATGTGTATTAGAATTTTTTAAGCCAATCAGTCACTTTTTAACTTGATTCACGTTTGTGATTTTTTGCTTTCACCTGTAACTAGGTTTATTTATATTTATATTTTACATTTGCACCTTATTTTTTGTACATCGCACTTTATGATAGTATACTACTCTAGCAAAATAGTAAATTTACTTTAATTTAATTGAGGCAGCGCCACCACTCACTCGCACAACCAGCACATTTAAATAACACAGAACTCCACCCACAGGTGGTGGTTTATTGTGAGGGCAGCAGCCGCAGGCACAAGCATTACAAAACATCTTTTTATTAAAAAGGCAGCACCAACACTCACTTGCACCGTTAGCACTTATTCACTATTTATGAACGTGCCTCTCAGTTTTGTACAGGTGCAAATTATTTCCTGCGTTTTTATTTTTTATTCAATACCGTTGAATCAACGCGAGAATATTGGTTCCAGTGTGCTATCAAGGGGACGAGTTTATCTTAGAGAACCTGTCTTTTGATTTGCCATTTCTGGTAAGCGTATACCCATAGGGAGCCTGTTTGGATACTGTGATCCTGATACATATGGACTTTATGGACTTTATTTTCCATCATTCAAGCTAGCGCAACTTATTACAAAGAAAATATTTGTTGGGGTAGTACCAACTCAGAACTAGCCTCCCTAAGGCTCTTTTCTCTACCCCTCCTAACTGTCACTTAGCTACCTACCTCTGGCCCCTGTACCTCCATATCTCCACCCCCCTCTATACTGGCCCCCCGCCAGAACCTGCTGTGTAATGTTTAAGCTCATTTCCAGGTCGTTGATGCTTCTCAGTGTTTCTCCCTGATTCTCTAGATCCAAGAGCTAGAGAAACAACTAGCTCACACCTCACAAAGCACTGTTGACCCTTAAATGGCTCTTCAAGGAACACATACATGGAGCAAGATGTGCACTGGGGCACATCACCAATCCTGCTGTACATCTTACACTCTATTCTAATGGTGATAATGCTTTTCTTGCTCTTTGCTCCTGTCTCACTGATTACTAGACCCAAGCTACTCCAAATTTCCTTGATACTTCAAGTTACTCCAATTTACACCAGTACTTCAAGTTACCCCAGACTACTCCAAGTAACTTTTAACTAGTCCAGGTATTCCAGGTCACACCAAACTACTCCTAGTACTCAACTTACTCCAAAATACTCCCAATACTCCAAGCTTCTCATTGTTACTCCCAATACTCCCAGTACTCCAGCTACTCCAAGTTATTCCCGATATCCCGAGTTTCTCCTGATAGCCTGAGTTACACACAGTTACTCCCGATACCCCGAGTTACTCACAGTTACTCCTGATACCCCGAGTTGCTCACAGTTAATCACGATACCCAAGTTAGTCACAGTTACTCTGGTTACTCACAGATACTCCAAGTTATTCACAATTACTCCAATGCACCATGTTATTCACAAATACTCCCAGTTACTCACAATTACTCCAATACTCCCAGTTACCCACAATTACTTCCAATGCACCAGGTTACTCATAATTACTGTAATACTCCCAGTTACTCACACGTATTACTATCCACCACATTACCCACAATTACTTCCAATACTCCCAGTTACTCGCAATTAATCCCAATATTCCCAGGTACTCACAGATACTCCTGATGCACCAAGTTACTCACAATTACTCCAATACTCCAAGTTACTCACAGTTACTCCCAATGTTCCAAGTTACCCACAGTTACTCCCAATGCTCCAAGTTACTCAAGTTACTCCTTTTTGTGGTAATATTTTTTCCCTGTTTGGTTATAAACAATTGGATTGGGGTTTAGTGTGTAAGGGCTTTTTTGAGGAAGTTTATTTTATTTTAGCTAGTGCCTTTTTGGGGGTGCACAGTGTATACTTGTTATTGCTGCTGACACAGGCAAAGCTGTCTTTTGCAGCATGTCACTGCTTACTTGTGGAGTAAAGTAGAGTGCACCAAAGAACCACAATGTTATTACTCCTAATGCCATAGCTCCCACTACATTTAGATAATCACATTTATAAAAAATGTCAGGCAGGCCCAAGGTGTGAGGCAGAGATTCTGCACATGTAGGTAATAGGAAGCAAATATAAATTGCAGGTTGGAGAAGAGGAAAGGGAGTGGCAGAACAGCAGCCAGGGGGGATTTTGTCCAGTGGCAGGGGCAGCTTTCCTGGCTTGCCAGACTACATGCTCAAATCAGGTTATGGTATGGATTTCGAGTTGCATCTCATACTTTGTATTCTTGTTTTTTCTAGGGTTCCTTCTTAAATACACTGCTCAAAAAATTAATTGAACACTTTTAAAACAAATCAGATCTTAATGGGGAAAAATCTCATGCCAGATATCTATACTGGTATGGACTGGGTAATGTGTTAGAAACTAAAGGATGCCACATCGTTTGATGGAAATGAAAATTATCAACCTACAGAGGGTTGAATTCAAAGACACCCCAAAAATCAAACTGAAAAAATGATGCAGTAAGCTAGTCAATTTTGCTGAAATTTCATTGTAGCAACTCAAAATGGTAGTTTGTTGGGCCCCTACATGCTTGTATGCATGCCCAACAACATCGTGGCATGCTCCTAATGAGACAACGGATGGTGTCCTGGGGTATTTCATCCCAGATCTGGACCAAAGCATCACTGAGCTCCTGATCAGACTGAGGTGCAACCTGGTGGCGTCGGCTGAACCAAAACATAAGGTTCCAGCCGTGTTCTATTTGATTTAGGTCAGGCAAACGTGAGGGCCATTCAATGGTACCAATTCCATCATCCTCCAGGAACTGGCTGCATACTCTCACCACATGAGGCCGGGCATTGTCGTGCACCAGAAGGAACCCAAAACCCATTGCACCAGCGTAGGGTCTGACAATCGGTCCAAGGATTTCATCCCGATACCTAGTGGCAGTCAGGGTGACATTGTCTAGCCTGTAAAGGTCTGGGCATCCCTCTGTTGATATGCCTTCCCAGACCATCACTGACCCACCACCAAATCAGTCATGCTGAACGATGTTACAGGCAGCATAACATTCTCCATGGCTTCTCCTGACCCTTTCACGTCTTTCACATGTGCTCAGGGTGAACCTGCTCTCATATGTGAAAAGCACAGAGTGCCAGTGGCGGACCTGCCAATTCTGGTGTTCAATGGCAAATGCCAATTGAGCTCTATGGTGCCGGGCAGTGAGCACAGTGTACAGTATCTACCACACCTAAGGGTCCAGTATAGAATTCAGAGGGACCTGTTTTTTTTTTCCTGTGTAGAGTCCCCTTGAAATCAATATCTGATACTGATCAAGGACAAGGGTCTGGTATGTATCATTATGGGGAACCCATGTCATCATTTTTGTGAGGGTCAACTATTACCATCAAAGCAGACTCTCACCTAGGATTAGTATCTGATATAGATTAAGGGAATCCCTAGTCATTTTGTTTCCATGCAGAAGTAAGCTCCCAAAGATGCAATTTTCCGGCAATTTAAATTTATTTTTTCTCTTTCTACTTAACAAGCAGGTTAAAGTGGTGTTCCAGCTGGGGAAAAACATTTAAAGTCAGCAGCTACAAATACTGTAGCTGCTGATTTTTAATATAGAGACGCGTACATGCCAAGGGGGCCCGTGAGGTCAGCTCCTCCATTTACGATCGGCTGCCAAGTGCTGCCACCACCATTTGTTCTAACGGAAACCTTTTGGCTTCACAGCCGGTTCTCCCCTGTGCATGCGCAAAGCGTGCTGCGCATTCTAACTGGCTCAGTGGCGGGGGAAGGAGGAGGGGGGCTGAACTTCCGAGGGATGGCTGTGTTGTCTCCTGGAAGTGGGGAAGGGCACCTGTCAAAAACAAGTACCTGTTCCTCCCTCCCACCTCAAAGGTGCCAAATGTGGCACTAGAGGGGGGAGGAAGCAGATGAGCAAAACTTCAACCTTTTTGGTGGAAATCCGCTTTACAGGCATCACCCAGGCATGCTATTTTAAGCATTAGTAATCATTGTTGCCCCACCTCACCCAAAGGACATTTTTAAAAATATTTGGTTTGGCACATGTTTGCCAGGACAGTGCCCAGCTCCCTAAGCAATTTGTTTGAAAATCCCTGGCCTGTTAGCCTAGAAAATGGACTTTACTGTTTTTTAACATTTAGCTCCCATTGACTGTGATGGGCTCAGATTCAGCACCCAAACTTTAGTTATGTTCAGCAAACCCACCTTGAACTGTACTTAGGTACATTTGGCTCACCCCTAATGCTGAGGAGAGTCATACAAAGGCTTGAAACTCTAAAGAACTCTCCTACCTTACTATCTTCTGTAGCATCCTTTTCAAGGCAGGTGTCTCTTCTGCAGCTGCTGCACAGAATGAAAAAAATGCCCCCAAATCACCCTCATGCCTGGCATCCTAATGCTAGCTTGGCAAAACTTGACTTGGCTTTGTAGCTGCGCCCATTCCAAATTGTGGAATCATCCTCCTTCCATGAGTTTATTGCCCCTGATACAGGTAAATAGCAGGTACCCAGCCAACATTATTTTCTCAGAAGTTTTGTAATTTGTATGCCTGGGGAACAGGGGGCCACACTGGGCCAGAGTTGCTTTCAGCTCTCCAGACTTAGGTCAAGAGGTGACTGACCTGACACTATTTTCAGCCAGGCAAGGTCATGCCTGGAAAAAAAATCACACCTTGCTATCCCTGGCCAGTGTTAACCTGGCATAAATGCAGTGTAAACTTTAGCTGTCTGCCACCTGCATTTTGTGCTCACTATTTTTTTTTCATATTTGTTTCTTTTTTTTGTAATTTGTTATTGAAGTTGTGGTCAGTATACAGCAGAGGCCAAGCATGTCTGCAATTTATCCACTTTGATAGTGTAATCTTACTTCTCTAAAGCACTCAACAGTCGTTATTATTGTTTTTTTAAATGTATGTATTTCATTAAAATCAAAGCACTGGATGCATAGCTGCAGGGAGAAAACCTATAGCCATAGGCTGCCTGCCTTTCCACAATGTAGTGGTTTTCCTGCCATCTGACAACCCACCTAAACCCAAAAATACAGGGGGGGGGGGAGGCTGTTCACATTCTGCACCAAATTTAACGTGGCATGCTGTGTTTACAGGCGATGTCTGTTAAACTCCACAAATTCAAGTCAATAAGGCCGTGCTGCAACTCCAAGCAAAACACTTTGCTCGCAGTTGCAGTGCATTAGTCTCACTATAAATTGCTGTTTAGAGAAAAAAAAAAAGGAAAACAGGCTGGGCCACTTCTTGAATGCCTGACAGCGGAGAGGAGAAGTCATATGGCCAGCGAATAGGGCAGGTAGCAGAAAAAATTAAGCGCAGAATCATATGTCAATACCCTCCTCATTCTTCCTAAATCAGGACCATCTAAAAGTTAAAATTTCAGGCAACTCTTAAAGGAAAGTTAGAGGTGATGCTTCATAGAGACAATAGGTGCTGATTTGAGCATTGCTAATGTGGCCTTTTCCCTTTTCTCCCCCCACTCTCAAAATGTAGCCCCTGCCCACATCAAGCAAACATGGCCATATGTGTGGGGATGGTGCCTAATGTCATTAACCAAATGTGGCCATGTCCTTATTTGGCATTATTTGGCCACTATCCCATGCCTTTATGTACGTTCAGCTGTTAGTCCCAAGTGCCCAGTACAATGGCCCAGACAAAATGCTGCCACATTGGAGCAGAGATTCTATCAGCTCATCAGGAGTTGGCTGACCCTAGGCCATATGTGTGTTAATGGCACCAACCTGTGGGTTGCAGGCGAGTATTAGTGTGAATACATAACAAGGACTGTGTGTGAGGATCTTGGGATTTTTGCACCATGTCAGGACATGTGTACCATGTTGTCATTATTCAAAGAGATGACCAGAATTTTAAACCATGATGAGGTGGGAAAAAGGTTGTTAAAAAAAAATATCTGGAAGAGATGCTGCAGAGGGAATGTGGCAGGATCCCATTTCATGGCCAACATGCCTCAGATCCGCAGGTCCATAAAAGAAGAAGCAGCGGTGGTGGTAGCTGCCTAAAGTCCTTCTTCACTGTGCATCACACAGCTGGCTGTGGGCAACATTCACACATAGTGCCTAACCAATGTGATTAATGATTATATAGGGTAAAGACTTATTGTGGAGACCCTTACAATGGACAACCCCCTTTGCTATTGGATATCAAGGATGACGCACTGACTCGAGCTTGCCCAGAATACAATCAAGCTGCTGGGCTGCCCTGTGGAGCATTTAGTGCTTTAGATGGCTTACTGACATAAAAGCAATCTGTCTGTCCCTAGACACACTGGACCAGCTGACCTTTATAAAAATGGATCAGCAATAGGTACCAAAACCCTGAAATCAGTGCTATCACTTACATGTTTTATATTATATTTTGCTACCTCTGTGATGTCAGTATGAGCCAAATTTGGGCATTTTGTTCTGCAGATTCATTACTGCATTGCACTTTAATGTTTGTGGTGTGTTATGCTGCCTGGCACTATCAAAGTGTCAAAATGAAACAAATTTTTACACAGTTGCTCCTCAGCAGTCAAATTTGTGCATTTTCTTCTGCAAGGTTATTCCTGCATTTTGCCCCAATGCTTGTGGTTTATTATGCACTGTTAAGGTGTCACAGCTGCTCCTTAGTTATAACATTTAAAGTGTTTGCTGAACGCTAAATCATGCTTTTTGTCTTTAATTTCCATTAATCAAGAATATTGAGTGTAGTCCAACAGTGATTTTTTTTTTCATTAAAACTTGCCTGGTCTCTCCACAGTAAACCACAAAATGGTAAAAGTTATTCCATACAGTGCATATGGTCTGTAAAATATTTTGGTGACTTCTTTTTGGTCAAAAAATGAGCTCTAATATCAATGTTTTAATTAAAATCCGCCTGATGCCCAGTTAGGAATATTTTAATACATGAAAAAAGAGTTAGTATGGTATTTTGCCTTTGTCTTTTTTTTTTTGGGGGGGGGGATAAATACACTCTAAAGTTGATTTTTTTTACTCAAGGTTGACTGCTTTCCCTCCTGTTTAAATACTGACTGTGGAGGTATTGAATAATTTTGCCCATTTCATGTGAAATGTACACTATATTGTCAAAAATATTGGGACGCCTGCCTTTACACACACATGAACTTTAATGGCATCCCAGTCTAAAGCTGGATACACACTATCCAACTTTTGTGGTTAGATTTGCTTCAGATTTACCTTTTCTATTTAGTGCGAGGGCCTCCTAGGTTGCATACAAATGGAAAGTGTTTAGGTTTGACCTCATATTATATGGTTTTGGTAAGTCTAAAGGAAAAAGTATTCAGAAAATCTTATAGTGTGTATGGCCCATTAGTCCGTAGAGTTCAATATTGAGTTTCCCATGCTTTGCAGATTTAACAGCTTCAACTTTTCTGGGAAGGCAGACCACAAGGTTTAGGAGTGTGTCTATGGGAGATTTTGACCATTCTTCCAGAAGCGCATTTGTGAGGTCAGGCAGTGATGTTGGACAAGAGGGCCTGGCTCGCAGTCTCCACTCTAATTCATTCCAAAGTTGTTCTATCAGGTTGAGGTCAGAAAGTTGTGCATGCCAGTCAAGTTCCTCCACCCCAAACTCGCTCATTCATGTCTTTTTGGACCTTGCTTTACGCACTGATGCGCAGTCATGTTGGAAGGGGCCATCCTCAAACTGTTCCCACAAAGTTGGGAGCATTAAATTTTACAAATTGTCTAGGTATGCTGACGCCTTAAGAGTTAATTTCACTGGAACTAAAGGGCCAAGCCCAACCCCTGTAAAACAACCCCACACCATAAACCCCCCTTCACCAAATGATTTTGATTAGCATGAACATAAACTGCAGTCCCACTGGCCCAGGTAAAATGCACACAATTTCAGATTCTGGTAAGCAAAAGCAGTGTAAGAGAGTTTTTTCTTTTTATTGCAAATGGATGGGTAGAAAATGGGGAAGTATTTGCCCAAAGATATGCTTTAACACATATCCTCCTGAGCTACACATATTTACCTTCCTATGGAGAGGAGCAAAGCGAAGTGAATTTTTGCAGCTGAGAAGGGTAGCAATAAAGTGAACACATTGTTTTGCCCTGCAAGGGAAAAGCAGTGGTTAACTTTAGGCTTGTTATATTAGAAATATAACATTAGAAAATAGTTGAATGAGCATGTGTGGTCCAAAAATCTCATAGCATTTGCAGAACAGTTTTTGCCCTAAAAGTCTAGTCAAATGAGCCTTCCTGTTTAAGACAACAAAGTACAGAGGTAAAGCTGTGCATATATAATCCTAGTGCTGGGGAAAATAATATTGACAGGAGAAACATTCCTAACCTGCCCTGTCATTTTGTTCCCTGAATCATATCCTTAATCTGACCAATAAATGTGCTTCATGTACCCGTCTAGAATTAAGCTAATCGTTTGGATTACCATGTTAATAAATGTTCATTCCTTGGTTACAAAATACACATATGTAATGCAATACAAAAATTGTAATTGTTGTTTCTTTAATTAAATAGAGTTGACTTTCAGATCTTTATATCTTTTAAAGGGATCAGGGGGGTAAACAGGTGGCTTTGAGACAGTTCGGTCAACCTAAAATCCACTTTATGCAGCACGAAACAGAAAGAAATGTCAGGCTTGTCTTCAAATACAGTTCCCACACACAGCATGTAAACTTCTGTTCAGCACAACAAAGGCTTATAGGGCTAACCTTCAGTGCTCTGACCACAGTAGATTCAATAACTAGACAGGCCAGCTATTACAGGCCAGCTCACCCAGCAGGTCAAAGTGCTCTGGTGGAGCCTTCCAGACAGCATTCGGATCTCCTCACCACTGATAGCAAAACAGCCATAAACCAGCCTCTCCGACCAGCTACTTAATAAATGTCCCTGAAGGAGAAGTACCTGCCTTCTTCAATTAGCCCTTTCTTTACCCTGCCCCAGGCTAACTTTCTACACTTTTTTGCTTACTGAAATAGAAGTTTCTCCCCTGGCAAAGGTTTTTAATACATATTTTGTGACACGTGCTTGCGATTTCATTGATATTTGGGATAAAATGAAGAATAATGCCTATTTTCTTGAATTTGGGAAACAGTACAGTGATGAATGCATAATAGAGATATTATACTCTTGCTGTAAGAAGATACAAAATCAACCTAGTATCTGACTAAGACGGATAAAAGAATTTCAATAATAATATGAACAATTGTGTGGGATATACTAAAAGCTCTAACAAGCAGGGCCCTATGATTCCTCCTGTTTTGAATTGTACTGTAACTGTATTGTCTTCCCCCACACTGTAAAGCGCTGCGCAAACTGTTGGCGCTATATAAATCCTGTATAATAATAATAATAATATACTAAAGGTATGGCTTTCCCTTAGATTTATTTTTTTATTTTTACCTTAACAAACCATCTATAAAGAATACAATTGCTCTGACCTTATTCATTCGAATTTAAAACCCCTAAAGCAAAAAATCTGTGAAGACCTTAATAATTTCTCAAAATGGACCTAACATGGGGAGCGAGAATGGCGGTAATAAAAATGACCATCCTTCCTCAAATTTTATACCTATTTAGAGCATTACCGGTCCCCATGCCCAAAACACATTTGAATGTCCTTACAAGTATTATTAGGAAATTTACATGGTTAGGCAAAAAAGCCTGCATAGCCTTCGATGTACTCACTGCACACAAAACCATGGGAGGAGCTGGACTACCAAACTTACAAGCTTATTGGTGGGCCTCCAGGCTAGACCAAATAAAACATTGGTGCACCAGCAGTGAAACTCCATTATGGGCATTAATTGGGTAAGACTTGGTGCCGACTAAAAGCCTAACACTCATGCTTCAATGTGATTTATGGATACCTTGGAACTGGCCAAACATTCCCATCACAGTCAAAGCTTCTCTGCAAGCTTAGAGAGCTATTTCCAAACTAACACCCACAGTAAACCTTTTCCACGCCTGTGATATTCCCATCAAGATATTAGAATCTAAATTTAAAAAGCTTAATGTCACTAAGTTAGGTGATCACGGTCTATCACTCATAAAACAACTCTACAGTAATTGTAGGCTTAAAGATAAAGAGGAAATTATCCGGGAATTCTCCCTTCCTCATGACCTATCACTCACCATCTCTAAGATAATTTTCACTCTAGCTAAGCATCCAATATCAGAACTACTAACTAATTCCCAAACATGGAATTTCATCTCCACAGTACCTCCCCTAACTAAAGGTATATCCCTCTTTTACTCCTGCCTTACATCTGATTCCCTTAAAATGAAATCGCCACATATGCTGAAATGGGAGAAAACGCTTAATAAATCCTTCACCCAAAAGCAATGGCAAATAGCGATCAATTCGACCCACAAACTATCACATTGTACAAATCATTGGGAAATGATGACAAAGATTGTAAATAGGTGGTATTTCACTCCCTATAGGTTATCCAAAATAAATCCCTCCCTTTCACCACTA
Source organism: Pelophylax lessonae (assembly GCF_965119305.1). Lineage (NCBI taxonomy): Eukaryota > Metazoa > Chordata > Amphibia > Anura > Ranidae > Pelophylax > Pelophylax lessonae. The sequence continues at coordinate 462,640,946 of NC_138770.1, read as the reverse complement.
TGCTGGAGAGAATGTGGTAAAGTGGGTACCTTACAGCTTGTCCTCTGGGAGTGCCCCTCCCTCACAAGCTTTTGGAAAGCAATTTTCAATTGTATGGCATCTATCACTGGAATCTTAACTCCGCCCAAACCAGAGTTGGCATTATTGAATCTAAATATTGAATTATACCCACTGACGTATAGACAAATGATTGTACATCTCCTTTCGGCTGCCAGAATTTTAATATTACATAAGTGGAAAACCACCGACACCCCAAATCTTTCTGAGGCAATCACCCTGGTTAATGAGAACTATAAACTAGAAAAAGCTTTATTCTTCAACGCATTAACCCATCACAAATTTCAAAAACCTTGGTCGGAGTGGCCCTTTTTAACACCTGATATTAGAAGCTTATAATGTAACTTTCAATTTTGCTTAGTTCTACTCATTCTGGTCCTGGGGATGATGAGAGGTGTCGACAACCCGTGGCTTGGTGACATTGTTCCCCTAGGGGTTCTAAGTCGGGGTGATTCAACACCTCTCTTCTCCTCCCTTCATCAGAATAAACTTTGTTAACCTTTACATGCATGATGCCTGTACGAAGCTAATACTACTGTTTGAACACTGTATTATCCACTTTTTGATAATGTTCTACCTTGTTGTGGTTATTTTCCTATATCACATTCTGTTACTGTGATTTTCTGTTTTTCATCTGTATTTGAAACTCAATAAAAAATGTATTGATTGAAAAAAAAAAAAGAATTCAATTGGAATAGAAGCAGACATGGAATAAACATATGATAGTGACTGTTAATTCCTAAAATGTGTTGACTGCCCAACTTTTTCTTCAATTTTATGGCCAGAAAGTGTTCAAAGACCCGGTAGAGCAAGATAATAATGTACACCACCCGATACATAATGGCAGTCTCCACCATTACCGTTCTGGGACCTACATGTCTTTCTCATCTAACTACTCTTCAAAATCTGTTGTCTAACATTTTTCATGCAGCCTTTCTCATTAAAAATGACTTTTTGACATCACAGATGTGAACACTTATGACGTTTGAGCTTTTCATTTCTCCCTGGCAATAAGAAATAATAACCAACACTTAAAGCCTTTCTGACCTCACCAACAGAATAGCAATTATAGTTGCATGAGCTTTTATCTGTCTAATCTTTTCAATGAGCCTGCACATACCCCTGGAAAAAATGTAAAACAGATGCCTGAAATAATTTCATTCTTACGAATATGAATATGTTTATGGGAGTTGCTCCTACACCTCTTCTGGATTTTAAAGTAACAAGCTACTACAGTAGAGCTTCAAAATTCAACTTGTAGACAGACAGGATTTTGGGTAGACACTCTGTCACTATGTAGTATTGCCATAGTTACTCCCTTGATTGGGATGCTGTAACAAAGAAGTAATTTGTAATAAAAGTATGAAGAAACAGGAATTGCAGCACACTATGAAACAGTTGCTTTCTGTGTGAATTGACACTTGTCTCTTTTTAAGATGGAAAGTTTTCTTCTTTTTTTTTTTTAATATTGATGTACAGTCCTCTTTGTGTTATCCCTTAAAGGCTTTTGCTACGCCTTCCACCTTTGTCCTGTCTGTCTGGTTTTTCTATGTTTTTTTTTTTTTTTTGGAAAATGTATATATCTCTGGGCAGAGTAAAGTAGAGCATTTGAAACGTTTTAGGATCTGCTACCACAATGAAATATTGTTGCTGTGAAAACTAGAGCTGTTGCCATAGGGACACTCCGTTTAAACATAGTCACCATATTACCACAATAACTTTATATTGTCCTAGAGATTTAAAAAGTGGTCCCTTTGTGCTAAGAAACATTCTGCCATCAGCTCTTTGTAAAAGGGAGTGCATGTGGTGCTAATTTGTTTCCATGGAGGCTGAAACGATTAATCTGCAGAGGGTGTAAAGATGAGAGTTCTCCACACAGCATTTCAGAAGTGTTTTTTTAAAAAAGGTTGAATCTCTCTCAGAGACTATCCTTGTGAGGGTAGACATTTGTTTATTAATTCTGGAGTTGTTCTTTTTTTCTTTAGCTATTATATTTTTTTCTGCTCCATTAGCCTGGCTAAAAGTGAGACTCCATTTGAAATATTGTAGTTAGATATGTTTTTAACAATTTGTTTGCCTAAAATTTGAGCAGTTGTAATGATTATGCTTATTCCAGTTGTTTTTTTTTTAGCTTGTGTTACACATTGCAAGCAAATTTATAGTCATTATAAATAGTTTATTATTTATAGTCATCAATTTAAGCAACAGTTTCATGTCTGATACTGTAATATGTTGTAAAAAAAATAAAAATATTGTAATAAAAAAGCGGAAAAAAAGTGCGCCTTTTTCAACACAGGAGAGGCTGTAGCAAAATAGAAAAATGATCTTTCACTGCGAAATATACATTGCCATTGAAATCAGGGCATCATATACCATTCAGCCAAAGGACACCAGGAGGAAAGCTTTACTGTCCTGATTGGTTATACACTGAGGAAGTGAGTGTTAATTGCCACAGAAGATTTACTAAAATGTGAGCACTCAGAATCTTGTGCAGCTGCGCATGGCAGCCAAACAGCTTCTAACTTCAAAAAAGAAAATATAGGAACCCAACAGGTTCTAAACCCACGCAAATTAATAGCCAAAAAACAAATAAGCTACAATAAAGAGCCGTGTGTTTTAAAGTGTAAAAAACACCTACATTGGGAAAAGAAATAAAGAAACCGCGCTCTTACATCATAAAATACCACCATAGTGATAAAAAAAAGGGAATAGACGAATAAATAAATAAATATTCATTTAAATGATAAAAAATACCTAAAAATTGTGAAATCAATATATAATCCCACATGTGAATAGCATCCTTAGTGAGTATAGAAAAGGTTCCTCTCTACCAGCATGCAGATGCACTGTACATTCATCAGATTTAATTGACCCCCTATTACAGGGAGTTAACTTGCGCATATGGTAAAATCCAAGATGTCATGCATGAGGTCACAGGAATTATTTCAAACTGCTGCTGTCATCCTTTCAATATGTACATAAATAGCATATTCAAAGCTCCAGTGTTGCCATATGGGGGGGAGAGGAAGAAACACTCTCATGGTGCAGTATATCAAATAATTAAAAAAAAAAAATGGTTGTATTGCACTTACATCAAAGAAGACAGGGATCAGCATGTATTGTATAGGAATCACCAGTTTGCGCTCCACCTGCGTACCAGCTGACTGGAAATTACGTATTTCAAACACCACCCAACACCGTTTCATCAGTCTTTGTCTGACATCCTCAGGGGTTACCATCATGTTATGTTTAATTTTAGGTATAACTTCCAGGAACAAAACTTTTGCTGAATTATCATTACTTAGGCACCACTTTCCTGTCTTAAAATGTATATAGAGGCAACGCCCTTTTAGATAGACTGGGGAATTCTTAGTCCCCCTTTAAGTTTTTATTGCTGTCTATGTCCTTGCTGGGTAGGTTCACCCTCTATATTTGTCCTGGTGACCAATAGAATGTGAGGGGTAAATCCAAAATTTTAGAGCTGTCACCAGAGCAAGAGGTGAGGGTAAATGATCCAAAAAGGACAAATGTCAAGGTGACAACTAAGATGGGAATCTTTTATCATGTCCTCATTGCCTTCTATGTGTACAATAAAGGCCATTCAGAAGATGTTTTATTGATAAAACTCTAACTCACAGTTTTATCATTGAATGATATTTATTGATATTTATGATTGAGCTGTGTACACATGAAAAAGTGAGGACATGAAAAAAATGAATTCCGTGTAAGTATTTTACCACACTAGTCCTAAACAATGAATGGGTTTGTGGACAACTGAAAGTAATTAATTGACAAAAAAAAAAAAAACCTGTTCCTGTAACCATTGTAATAAAGAAACCAGGAGTACCTGGAACTATCTAAACGTGTCCAGTACAACGAGTGATATTGATTTCTTAAAGCTTTTTATGGGAAGCAGTGGTGAAATTAGTGAAATTACATGTGTTTCTTCTACCTAAAACAGGAAAGTATTGGTTCATTTAGGACATAGAGGATAAAATTTGGTTTGTGTAATCTGTGGGCGGGGGAGCTTCAATTTACAGAAAAATGTATTCCACCAGTAAGGAATTCACTGAATTTCAAAAATATGAGTATCATGTATTAGTATATATCAGTATATTTAATATCAATATATATTAGTATATATCAGTATATTTTTAACAATGAAGACACATAAACAGTATTAAATTCAGCAAGGATAGAATTGAATAATAGGGTTTTACATTGCATCTAGAAGTTAATTTGTTCTGCTGATGATCTGCCCTTGCAATCCATTTTGCACTGTAAGATATACTTACATAGGAAGTAAATAACACTATTGCAAAAATAAATGAAAGAGGGGCAGGAAAATCTCTCTCTATAATTTACATCCCATTGTTAGTCAAATAAACAGGAAATTCTCATTGATGGGTAAAGGGGGACTGAGCTGGTAACAAAGTATCCAGGAGCATAGGAGTGACCCCCATGCTAACTCAATATTACCACTTAAGCCCTGGAGGATTTGGCTGCTCAAAGACCAGGCCCTATTTGGCGATTCGGCACTGCGGGACTTTAAGGGATAATTGCACGGTCGTGCGACGCTGTACCCAAATGAAATTGACATCCTTTTTTTCCCCGCAAACAGAGCTTTCTTTTGTGATTTTTATTTTTTGCGCTATAAACAAAAAAAGAGCGACAATTTAAAAAAAAATAACAATATAAAAAATTCTCAAATTTTTTTTAACATTTTAGGCCAATTTGTTTTTTGCTACATATTTTTTGTAAAAAAATTGCAATAAGCGTATTTTGATTGGTTTGCGCAAAAGTTATTGCATTTACTAACTACAGGATAGATTTATGTCATTTTTATTGTTTTTTTTTTTTAACTAGTAATGGCGGCGATCTGCTATTTTTTTGCGGGACTGCGAATTTGCGGCAGACAGGTCGAACCCCTGACTGACATTTTTGACACTTTTGGGGGTACCATTGACATTACTACAGTAATCAGTGCTATAAATATGCACTGTTACTGTAAAAATTACACTGGCAGGGAAGGGGTTAACTTTACTAGTGATCAAGGAGTTAAGTATGTCCCTAGGGGCGTGATTCTAACTGTGGGGGGGCGTGGCTTGTGATGTATTTAGAGAGACATAAGATCCTACATAGCAGGATCGCATAGCCTCTGTGATTACTTTAGTGAGAATGACAGACAGCTGTGTTTACATCAGCCGTCTGTCTTTCTCCCTCTCCTGCGGGAGATTGCGAGTGGCCGGCGGCCATGGGAGGCACCGGTCACACTCGCTGGCTCCCCAGGGAACGAGCGGGGGCGGGAGCGCACCGCCAGCATCGCGCGCGCTCGCCCCCTACAGGCTCGTGGGCGAGCGACATAGGGCTACGTCACTTTGCCTGTAAGCTGCTGAGTGCCGCAGTAAATAGTCGTTAGGCGGTCGGCAAGTGGTTAATGGGGTTTGATCTGGTTGACCTAGAGATTTATGCAGAATTTGAAAATATTAAGTCACTTGCGGGGGGGGGGGGGGGCTGCGCATTTGAGCAATTGAGGGAGATGGCTGCCTAGACTTCGCGTTCTGCACCACCAGACTCTTACAACCCAGCTAACAGAGCTAAAATTTCACCCCGGCACAACAGCTGGAGCTCCCACGACCGCGGACACTGCAAGGCACCCAGGGGCAATGCACCGCTCGCCTAAACATAGGCGGAAGCACTGATCACAGCCAAAAGCCTCCTCTGCTACGGGAAGAGGCAAGATGGCGCCTGAACCTCCTGAGCCTGATGACTCCACGAGGCAGGAGGACCAGCCTATCCGACAGACAGCCTGCACCAGTTCCCCATGGACCTGGTAAGCTCTGTATAAACTGACTCTGAGACATTGCTTTCTAAATTCCTCCCCATAGTGGGGGATGAAATATCCACGGCCTCCAGCAAGCTCTCTTCAGATCTCATGAGGGGCCTTAAAGAAGGCCACCACACAAATCAACTAGAGCAAAAGATGGATTTAGCCACTACAGTTCTGGAGGGCCATGAAGATGAGGTGGATAAGCTCAATACTGAGCTTGGAAGCTTACGTGATAAACTGGAAGATGCTGAAAACAGGGCCCGTAGAAATAACCTCCAAATCAGCAAGATCACAGAGGCCATAACTGATTTGAAAGGCGCTGCCACAGCCTTCTTTCAGGAACTAGCACCGGAGATTCCACTTGAATTCCACCTGGTATTTGACCGCTTTCACAAATCCCTTGCACCGAAACTCATGGACAGCCGCCCTTCTAGGGATGTCATTATAAAATTTCACTATTACCGCACTAAAGAGAAACTTTTGAAAGCGGCTAGAGAACATCCTGACCTCTCCTTCCAGAACAACTCCCTCCAATTGTTTTCAGATCTTTCCCTGGTCACGATCGCCAAACGGTGGACTTTGAAACCATACCTACAGATCCTGCAAACCCAAAGTATCAATTACAGATGAAGGTTCCCCTTTAAACTCTCCTTTTCCTACCAAGGCCGCCAGTTTAAAGTCTCCACACTCCCTGACTTGCGACACCACTTCCAGGAATTGCAACTGGGTCTTCCTACCTCCCAAACGGAGCCACCTTCCTCAACATTCCGTCCTAGGCTGTCTCCACCCCTCCAGAAATCATCTCAAGCATCTCGGCAAGGCTCTCAGGCCCTCCACTCCCTTCAAGCCCAATGCTTCCAGGATGTCCCTATAGGCTGAGGGACCTAGTTCCCTAGGACTGGGTCATACATCTCTACATGGGTCTGGGTTTCCCCTCAGGCTTTCTACCATTTTTTACCAATATTGGCGGTATTAGACGAGACATATACAGTTACCGTGTGGCAGTCCTGTGCCACATCGTTGGTGTTCTTCCTATGTTATTATACTTTAGATGAAAATACATATACTGCTTTGAATTCACATGCAGGTCGCAATGGCACGTGTGGTTTTGCCACCCTATGCTGCCCAATTTGAGAGATGGCAGGCCTGGATAAGGGTGACCCATGTGCGCTGACTCCATAATGTTTTACTGTTCAATTTGTTGTGCCCTTCGTTGCTCATTGTGGCTACTTGTCTACTTAAATTCTCTCGCTACAAGTGTTAGATAGGTAAAAAAATGTAAAGAAAAAAATAAAATAGGAAAACAAATATAATAATAATAACCTCCCCAGGGGGAGCTGCCACGCCGTCACATCACGCGGTCCGCACTGTAGGCGGCCGCGTCTTTCAGCAGGAACCAATTTTTGCATGTTTTCATTGTTGTTCATTGTTGCCATGTAAGTGTATTTCTTGTTTCAATAAATTGTTATAAAGGGTAATACACTATTGGCGCATCATTTTCCTATTTCAGGGGGAGTCACACAAGTGATAGGCACCATCGTTTGCATATGCGAGTCTGATACGCCCTTGTGAAGGGAAGAGCCTCATATGTCCCATGAGCTGGAGCCGATTCTGTGTACCATCTGAATTTAAGAATTTATACACCAACCTATGGTTCAAAGTCTACCCTCTATCTATATCTGGTAAGAAGCCTATATTATCACCGGGTCACACCAGACATGTTTTCATCACTAAGAGTGGAATTTGTGGTCACTACATCTGATTTTAAGTGGAATCTGGTAAGGGATCACTTCACACTTTTTGTTTGCTCTCCAGACCACTTGGTATTGGCTCACAGTTGCAAGATTAGAAGACATTACCTCTATTCATTTATTTATTTCAGAGACTCTTTATTTTAGAGTTTTTGTGCACTGTCACATTTATTTACTCATTTGTGAGACTCTTTGATTAGAGCTTCTTCTTTGCACAGTTTGCATCACCGTTGTTTATTTTGGTGATTTACGTTTATCACAATACCTGCGTTGTCACAGTGTTGTACATTTTTTTGTATGCATTTTAATGTATGAAATTTTTGTTGAGCGCACTACTTTCTATATCTACCAGTTGAACTGCCTTGTGTCCTCCATTAATAAGTTTTGGTGTCTAGGTTTTAATTCACATCCATCACAGTCTGGAGTATCAAGCTTTCTTCATCAAGGACTTAGGACTTCAGTCAGTACGACATACTGCATTAGGAAATTATGTAACATTCTTTTTGTGTCCCTCTGTTGGGAGTTCTCCCTCATATGCTATATTTGATGTAAACATCTCATTGTTGAACTAATTTGTCAATTTTTTTTTTTGTTTGCAATTAAATGCTTTGTAAAAGAAAATATTAGGTCACTTGCAAATTTGAACCAGGGTCTTGGGGAACTGAATCGCCTCTTACTGTTTACACTCTAAGATGAGCATGTTGACAAATGTTGGTCTTTCCAAGGGGGGCATTCAAGATTCACACAATGTTCACCAAAAACACAAGCATTTTTCAGTTGGATTCAGTTGAAAAAATGTGTGAATATTTGGTGACATTTGTGTAAATCTTGTAAAAACATGAAAAAATGAATAAATAGACCCCATATAGCTTGAAAAAGCAACATTCTGCAAAATATCATAGTCCTTGTCACATGGGATGGAGAGGGGTTTGGGGGGAACATAATGTGTTTTAGTCTGCTGTTGTGTGTAACAAAATCATGTACTGTGCTCTGCTAAATCATAAAAAACAGTATTGTGTTATTATTTATCGTGACTTTTTAGAGGTGGGTTGTGCACCAAAAAGTGCCTGTTTGGCCTTAGGCTCCTTTCACCTATCATCAGACATTGTTCTGCTCAGGTGAGTATAAACTGCCACTGCCACAGTGCTTTGCAGTGCCACAATTTGAATGCAGCATGTTTGACAGGCTGCACTGCCTGTCAAGCTCTCCAACTTAAGTGAATGATATCGCAGTTGTGGCGCAGTCTAACAATGCAAAATTACCATTTGGCAGTAAAAAAAACAAACAAAATAAAACAGGCATCAGGAGGTGGCAGTATCACATGCTAGACACCTGAAAAACCTTGTTTCACTGACCTCCTAAAAGAGATCCATTACAGATAGAGGGGTCATTAAATACTGCTCCTGTAAAAATGATTGTTTTAAAACATTTTTTTGTATTGATACATGTCCCCCCAGTGCAGTACTGGGTCCCTATACACTTTTTATGGCAATAACTTGCATATATGCCTTTAAAATGGGGACTTTTGATTTTTCATGTTCGTGTCCAATAGAATTTAATAGAGTTTGAATGTTTGCTAGAACTTTTCCACTGTTCGAGATGTTCCTTACTGTACTGTAATGAAATGTTTAGAAAAGGGTTAGGTGGTTAGCTTTAAACCCATAGTATGACTAAAGTACGTGAGTTTGCAACAGTTTAATGTTAGCTTGTGCTGTAATATGTATTTATTTACGTTAATGCACTTCATTTAAACAGTTGACATTAAAGACCTAGTTATGAAAAGTGAGCAGCAATTAGTGACCTGGGTGGGTGCTGTGAAAAAGCCACTAAAATATATGTTTTCATAGTATTTAGTTTTATATAGTACCTATACACAGGTTTACACAAATGTTCCGTTTGTCGCAGGAATATCAGAAGCTGCAAAGGATTGATTTTTTACTTGTGTACTTATACAGCCTGTTTAGTATATGTAGTATAGACTACACATTAGTTATGAAAAGCAATGCTTATTTCCAGCCTTATGTATGACTTTTAAAACATGTGACTGAAGCATTGTTCAACTCTTCATTTGTGTCAGTGTCACTGTACAGCTCCCTATATATATATATATATATATATATATATATATATATATATATAGATATATATCTATCTATATATATATATATATATATATATATAGATATATCTATCTATCTATCTATCTATATATATATATATATATATATATATATATATATATATAAGGTCCCTATACTGTACATATATAAGCCCTGGCTGTTGCAGTGCAGCTACACTTCAGGGAAAAAATAAAATGTCTCATAATAGTTTGTTGTGCTGAAAAAAAGCCTTGACAGATACTTTTGTTCTGATGTGTCAATGCTGGTGCAAAAAGTTGCACTGATACTATCTACTTAAATATGACAGTGGAGGCAACAGTTCATACATGGTGCCTAATAATGACTTAATGGAAATCTTTAGCCAAATGATAACTATATTTGTCCTATGCTCATTTTGCTGTGTGGAGATGGTGTTCCATTTTTCCAGGCAAAGCTTATTGAAGGAATGATGTCATGCTATAAAGGTTAAGAAGCAGACAGTGAGATAAGTAAAAATAACCACTGACAGACTGACATAACTTATATATAATACATGTATTTCTAAACTGTAATAATAATGTCTGCAATTAACAAGGGATACAGAAAAAGCAAGTACAGTATACATGTTTAGCTAAATTAGGCAAACACATTTTTGTGTAATTTTCTTTCACAGACTATATATATTACATATACATTCCATTCTTTAAGGGCATAGAGCAAACAGGTCACACGTAATGCAAAACAGTGTTGTAGAGAGAATTGAAATAAAATATAAATTGCTTTAAATCTATAAAAGCATTCTGTCATTGCAGTGTGGTCAGCAAAGAAAAAATCATCAGGTTTGAAATCTTTTATTTAAAGCTGTACACTGGAAAACTTAATAAAAAGTCTTCTGTTACAGCGGGGCTGTCCCACACTTCCAAGGTTAACTGCTTGTTTAGTCTAGGGCACATTTTCTCAAACTTTTTCACACAGAGGACCCTTGAAAAATGTTTCCAGTGTTAGGCAACCCCTGCTAAAAAATACTATATCTACAACACATGATACATTGTGTGATGGTCAGTGGGAAAAATGCTCCTTACACTTGTGGCTGTTGGGAAGAATTACCCCCTTATGGATAGCTAAAAAGATCACTGGTGTAAGTGGGAACTTATCTGAGAGGCAGAAACTGCTTGTTGCTCAAGGAACCCCTAACAACCTCTGAAAGAACCCTAGGGTCCCATGGAACCCTTGTTGAAAAATCCTGGTCTAGGGGACATAAAAGACAGTTTTTTTTTAATAGTTCAATATTTTAATTTAAATGATCTGATAGTAACAAATATATCAATCATTTGAACAATAGTCATTTCTCAGGTTGTCATTGTGGCAAAAACATAAGTCCATAAAAAGAAACAAACAAAGATAATGTAAACCATCATCAGATAAATAAACAAAAGCATTAGGCTCGGTTCATACTACGTCGCTCCGACTTAGGGGGCGACCTGTGAAGTTGCGTGCAGCGCGACTTTGGCGCGACTTGCACAGACTTCATAAAATTAATGTCTATGCAAGTCGCCTCCAGGTCGCCCCGAAGTAGTACAGGACCCTTTTTCTAAGTCTGAGTTGTGTCGCTCCTATTAGAACGGCTCCTGTACTACACAATGGGAGCTTGACGGACCGCAACTTGTCAGGCTGACAAGTCGCGGTCCAAGTCGGATCAATGTGAATGCGGTCTTAGAATGCTCTCAGGTAAGTATTCTGATACAAAATAAGGATGATAATCATTATCAAAAGTTAGAAAACATGACCCTGATTCACAAGGGACCAGAAGCATAACAATTCCAATCAGCACATTTTAATTTTGTCAAGGTATTAAAAAGTACAGTAACAATTGCAAAAGTGGTGGGAAGGAGGTAGTGGGTAGAAGGTAAGGGGAAAACCACTACTCTTTTACCGGAGTATATAGTCACAGTTAAAGCCATATAAGGCCCTAAAGACAACCTGAAACTAACAAAATTATTCAACAGAAAAGGGAAGAAGAAGAAGAAGAAGAAAAAAGGGAAAAAGAAGAAGAAGAAGAGAAAAAAAACGATAGGGAGAGAAGAGAGGAGGGGCAGGTCAGCCGGGGATTCGCTAAGGAACCGATATATAACGGATTCACGGTTCCCATGTGTTCTCAAACTTCTTATTATTATAAGGAAGAATACAGGTGAGTCTGTCATTGACTGTAATCCAGTTAAGCTTATGATTTACATAGTCAAGGAGAATTACTGATTGTTTCCAATTTTTAGCAATAGTAATTCTTGCCGCCAAAAACTTATATGTGATTAATTTCACTGACTTTCTGGGAACCTCATCAGATAGCTTTTGGAAGAGGGGATCTATGGATATTTACTTTTTTCACTGAGTAAATTAAATTAAACATTCAAATCCAAAATCTGGTCACTATAGGGCATTAGCACCAGACATGATGCATTGTTCCCATTTGGCTGTAGAGTCTAAAACAGGTGGGCGATGTGGACCAAGTACCAACCTAGAAGTGTTTTTTTTTTTCTATTGTTTTCCAATAAACGTAGAAGTATTTTATAATTAGCTTTTATTAATGTTGTATTAATACTTTAGCTAAGCGATATCTTGACACTCAGATAATTCAAAGGTAAGATTCCGGTCCCATTCCCATGGATTAAAGTAAAGGAAGCTTGGAATGCAGATCTGTGAGGGAAGCATATATCGCATACACTTGTCACCTCAAAAGACCCCTTGTTTGGCAGGATAGTTAAAAAATCCTGAGCGTAAGAGGTCTGTCCAATAAACTGAGTTTAGATCTGATACAATTTGATTATATCTAAATATTTCACTAGGGGGCATCTGCAGTGTATCCTTAAAATGGTGCAAAGAATATAGTTGGTCACCATTAGTGATGGGCCAAACACCCCACTGTTCAGTTTGCACCAGAACATTTCGAACATAGCGAACATACAAACTCTAATAAATTCTATTGGACACGAACATGAAAAATCAAAATTCCTAATTTTAAAGGCTTATATGCAAGTTATTCCCATAAAAATTGTAGGGACCTGGTACTGAACTGGGGGGACATGTATCAATGCAAAACATTTTTTTAAAACAATCATTTTTACAGGAGCATTGATTTTATTGATGCTTAAAGTAAAACAATAAAAATGAAAAATTCCTTTAAATATCGTGCCTTGGGGATCCCCTTGATGCAGGGCCGGTGCAAGGATTTTTGACTACACAGGCGAAGATGCATTTTGGTGCCCCCCCCCCATTCTTCCTCCCACCCCCCCCCAATATGGCATGCACTTTATTTGTACTCCATTAAGCTACAGTGGTTCTACTGCTTAGAGTGAGTAACTTACAGAAAAAAAAAAGAAGAACACCAGCCCCCTGTCTTCTTTAACCACTCTACCACCGGAGGATTTTGCTGTCTTACGTCCAGGCCACTTTTTGCGATTCGGCGCTGTGCGACTTTAACTGACAATTGCGCGGTCGTGCGACGCTGTACCCAAACAAAATTTATGTCCTTTTTTTCCCACACACAGAGCTTTCTATTGGTAGTATTTGATCACCTGTGCGATTTTTACTTTTTGCGCTATAAACAAAAAAAATTTTTTATATGAAATTCCCCCCCCCAAAAAATGTAAAAATCTAAATTTTTTAAAATTTTTGGCCAATTTGTTTTCTGCTACCTATGTTTGGTAAAAAAAATCACAATAAGCGTATTTTGATTGGTTTGCGCAAAAGTTATTGCGTTTACTAACTAAGGGAAAGATTTCTGTCATTTTTGGTGTTTTTTTTTAACGCGTAATGGCGGCGATCTGCGATTTTTTTGCAGGACTGCGACATTGCGGCGGACAGATCGGACCCTTGACTGACATTTTTGACACTTTTGCGGGTACCAGTGACATTTCTACAGTAATCAGTGCTATAAATATGCACTGTTACTGTAAAAATGACACTGGCAGGGAAGGGGTTAACTTTATTGGAGAGGGAGGGGTTAATGTATGCCTGGTGCTTACTAACGTGTGTGGGGGGGGGGAGGTGACTGAGTGACTCAAGGACAGATCGCATGTTCAGCTATGCTGAACACTGCAATCTGTCACTCCTTGTCACTTAGGCGATCCGCCTGCTCTGTTTACACAAGCGGGCGGATCTCCAAACTAGATTCCCCAACGATCGGGGAAGAGCAGCGGCAATCGCCGCTGCTCCTCCCCTGGCCTGACTCCCGCTGTGACTGAAAACAGCGGGAGCGCGCCTCCGGCGGCGCGCGAGCGCCGCCTACAGGGGGAGGAGTCCAGCGGCGTAGGTCTACGTCGCTGGACGGAATCGTGCCACTTTGCCGCAGTACAGTCCCAGTGACTGGTCGGCAAGTGGTTAAGCTACTAGAAACGGGCGCCAAGCACACTGATGTCATGCTCACCCTCCTGTACCCGCCACGCTTTTAATGCAAAAAACACAATACCCAATTGTGAAGTAAAATATTAAAGAAGCCGTTACACCAAGTAAATAGATACCAAACATATCACGCTTTAAAATTGTGCACGCTTGGCGGAAACTACGATGTGTAAAAGTCTCCATAGGTGACACTTTAAAGGTTACCAGTTTAGAGTTACAGAGAAGGTCTAGCACTAGAATTATTGCTCTCATTCCAACGATCGCAGAGAAACCTCACATGTGTGGTGGAAATACTGTTTACATCTGCATGCATGACCTATGTATGCATACATGTTTGAGATTTGGTGGCAAGTAGTTAATTATCACCACTATCAAAGTGCTTTCAAATGTGCAAAAATCACAACAAAACAAAATATCTTGCATAAGCAAACATAAAATGCAGAAAAAACATTTATCATATAATCGTGAACCACAATAAAGTACTATGTAACATTGAGAATAATATATGTACATTCCAAAGTGCTATTACAGTAAATAATATGCATAAAACAAACATTTCATGGAAAACATCTAAGTAAATTGTGCTGTGATAAACTTGTGCAGATCCACTGCAAGGTGTTTGCACCGACTTCACCAGGACAGAGCATCGCCAAGACAGAGCACACACCATCTGCTTACCAAAAACTGAGGTCATATGCGCTTGTCATCTGCCGCATATTTGCAGCCACTTCGCTCAAAAAGTAACACTTCACAGCCATTTAGCTCAAAGATTTAAGCACACTATAGTGCATTACCAGGACAATTACACCATTTTTTGCTTTATCCTAGTAAAGTTTGATGTAAGTACATACCTTTTTAATAAAGCAGTGTAGTATGTCCTGGTAATGCACTATAGCATGTTTTATTCTTTGCATACATGGGGTTTCCCATGGTGGTTGGTGCTGGACTGGGCGAAGCGGTGAAAGGACGCTCTTGGGAGAAAGCTGCTATACCTGCATTGTTGCTTTTTTGAGCAAAATGGCTTCAAATATCTGACAGATGACAAGCACTTGTGACCTCAGAAGTTAAAGAGATCAAAGTTCTGTATGATATCTAACATGTGTATTGCACATTTTCACGCACAGACGTTTTCATGCGCAGGCACCCCCCGCGTGCATTTATCTTTGTACATGCATATATAACTGGGTGGGGGACAATGAACAAAAACATTTTTGTACTTAAAGTGTAAGTCCACCCTAAAACTAAAATATCTGCATCTACAGACTTCCATGATCTAACACTAACCTATAGAGACCTATAAAGTAGAAATCAGTATACTTACCTTTTTTGAAGTGGATCTGATCCGATCTCCAGCGGCTGAAGTTCTGCAGAGGACAAGGCTGACGATAGCAGTGAAATGAATGGGAAGTGACGTCACCCATAGACTCACTATGGGGCTTCCGTTGTTGGTAGTGTCCCCTGCACCCGCATCCACAGCGAAGCTGCGGCTGACAGCTCAGTGTTGGATCGGGTCGGATCGGCTTCAGAAAAGGTATGTATGCTGATTTCTTCATTAGAGGGCTAGATAGGCTGTGTTAGATCGTGTATGTCTGTAGATGCAGGGATTTTAGTGTTCGGGTGGAATTCTACATTAACCTTTTTTTTCATCACATAGGGGACAAAAAGTCCCCTGAGTTATACATTTTTGGTGACAGATTTAAAAGACCCTGCATGTCTTCCCTGTGCTTAACTGAATGTCATGCAATGCAGATCACACTGCATTACATTCTTCCCCAGCCTTAATGGCAGGGGGAAACTGTCAATGGGGATCCTGAAGTGATGTCATTCACGTTGCTTCAAGGCCAAGAAGGGGAGGAGAGCGGACGTCTGTCCACTCTTCTCCCGCCCCTCTACCCAGTGGCACCCACTATGCTGGTTCTGGACCCGCTAATGGGCAAGCTGAACCCAAGATACATAGTGGGGGCACTTTACCAGGGTGCAGTGTTGCCAAAAAGGTATAAAAAAAGGCAAAAAACATATTTCTACATTTACATAAAGATCAGGTTAATATAACTTATCACAGGGTTCTCCTTTACAGTGTAAGGGGGAACTCTGTGGACTCTGATGTAAAAGGGACTGTTGCAGAACCCAGTGTAAAAGGAAACTCTAATGTAAGGGAGTCCCTGGTCACCACAGCACCCTCCTTACAAAAGAGTCCATAGAGCTCCCCCTTAAATTACAGTCCACAGAGATTGCATACATGGCACAAGACACGGTCAAAGATTGCATACATGGCACACGGAATGGTCAGTGATTGCATGCATGGGCAGGACTGGTACAATAATATACACTTGCTTCCCTCACCTTCCACAGACATGGGAAAAATAAATATTGATCACTGACTGTGCTGTACACCCTTCAAACCACGCTCCTCCTGTGCCCTCACACCTCTGGACCCCTTTACATTACACAACCCCCGCCCCTCTGAACCCCTTTATACCCCCACACCTCTGAACCTCTTTACATTACACAGCCCCCACACCTCTGGACCCATTTACATTACACAACCCCCACACCTCTGAACCCCTTTACATTACACAGCCCCCACACCTCTGGACCCCTTTACATTACACAACCCCCATACCTCTGAACTCCTTTACATTACACAGCCCCCACACCTCTGGACCAGTTTACATTAGACAACCCCCACACCTCTGAACCCCTTTACATTACACAACCCCCACACCTCTGAACCCCTTTACATTACACAACCCCCACACCTCTGAGCCCCTTTACATTACACAACCCCCACACCTCTGAACCCCTTTACATTACACAACCCCCACACCTCTGGACCCCTTTACATTACACAACCCCCACACCTCTGAACCCCTTTACATTACACAACCCCCACATCTCTGAACCCCTTTACATTACACAACCCCCACCCCTCTGAACCCCTTTACACCCCCACACCTCTGAACCCCTTTACATTACACAGTCTCCACACCTCTGGACCCCTTTACATTACACAACCCCCACACCTCTGAACCCCTTTACATTACAAAACCCCCAAACCTCTGAACCCCTTTACATTACACAGCCCCCACACCTCAGGACCCCTTTACATTACACAGCCCCCACACCTCTGAACCCCTTTACATTACACAGTCTCCACACCACTGGACCCCTTTACATTACACAACCCCCACACCTCTGAATCCCTTTACATTACAAAACCCCCACACCTCTGAACCCCTTTACATTACACAGCCCCCACATCTCTGGACCTTTTTACATTACACAGTCCCCCATACCTCTGGACCCCTTTGCATTACATATAGGGTGGTAGAGTGGCATTTTAGGGTGGTATAGTAGCATTATAGGGGCAGGTTAGGGGGGTATAGTGACTGTACAGTGGCAGACTAGGGTGTTATAGTGGCAGGTTAGGGCAGTATAGTGGCAGGTTAGGGTGGTACAGTCACAGTGGCAGACTAGGGTGGTATAGTGATTGTATAGTGGCAGGTTGAGGTTAGGGTGATATAGTGCCAGGTTAGAGCGGCCGGTATAGTAGCAGGTTAGGGTGATATAGATAGTGCCAGGATAGGGTGATATAGATAGTGCCAGGTTAGGGGGGTATAGACGGCAGGTTAGAGTGATAAGTGGCAGGTTAGGGTGCTAGAGCCAAGTTAGGGTAATAGAGCCAGGTTAGGGTGATAAGTGGCACGTGGGCAGATTAGGGTGATATAGTGTGGCAGGTTGGGGTGATAAGTGGCAGCAGGTTAGGGCTGTAATGTATTTAGTGACAGTGTGTGCACTGTGCTCAGTCACTTACAGCAATAGCAGTGAGGTGATGAAGATTCCCGGGCTGCCTGCTGTGATGTCTCTTCCTGTTTCTGGAGATCAGCCAGCCTGAGGATAGGAGTCTCTGTAGGAGGAGTGAAGAGGCAGCTACACACCCCGACCCCGCCCACCAACTCAGGCTCCAGAGAAAATAACATCCGAACAAGGGGAAGGGACAGTCACAGTCACGGTGCACTGCTGACTGTAGGGGGATGGATGGATGGATCATGCTGATGCTGCTGCGGCGCTGCCTGCCTGCGAATTGAACTGCCAGCCAGGTCAGTGAATTAAACAGCGGCCGGGGGTGGGGCTGTGCGGCGGCGCAGTCTCCTCTTGTCCAGTCAACTCAGTGTGAGTGTAAAGCTGCCGGGCGACTGCTGGACAGTGCGGGCGGCTCACTCTTCGCTGGGGATTCTCTTGCTTTGGCGCCCTCCCTCCTCTGGCGCCTTCAGGCGGCCGCCTTGGCTGCCTTATGCTTGGCGCCAGCCCTGCCTTGAAGTGCCTTTGATGTAGCGCATCTGTATGATGTATGTAGCCTATTGCAGCAATACTGACATTTCTAAAGGAAAAAATGTCATTTAAACTTGCTCGCAGCTGTAATGTATTCTTGGCTCCCAGCAATACAGATGCCATGTCAAGCTGACCAAGATTTTCCATTGACGTCAATGTTAAAGACGGGGAGCAGTGCCATGCCAAGCTGACCAATATTTCACATAGACGCCAATGTTAAAGACAGTGAGCAGTGCCTTTCCAAGCTGACCAATATTTCCCTTAGATGCCAACGAGCACTGAAAGCCGAAAATTGGTCTAGGCAGGAAGGGAGTGAAAGTGCCCTGCATTTAAGTGGTTAAGGGGAACCCTATGACAGGATTAAAAAAAAAAACGGCATAGGGCCCCCCCCAAAATGTATATCAGGCCCTTTGGGTCTGGTACAGATTTTAAGGGGAACTCTATGCCCTGAGCGAGCGCACCCCCCTCCTGAATCATACCAGGCCACTTGCCTGGGACAAGGGCCTCTTCCCGACAACCCTGGGCTGTGGTTGTGGGAGTCTGCGGGTGGGGGGGCTTATCGGAATCTGTAAGCTCCCTCTAACAAGATGGCCCCAGATCCTGCCCCCCCCCTATGTGAATGTGTATCGGGTACATCGTACCCCTACCCATTCACCCAAAAAGTGTACAAAAAAATAAACACAAAAGACAGTTTTTAAAAATTCCTTTATTCAAAAATAAAAATAAACAAATAGTGTCCCTCGATGTAAATCCATTGTCAATCATGACGCCCGCCGCAGCCAAAAAATAGAAAAAAATTGAAAGACGCGTCCGCCACTTCTGAGGCGTACCTGCCAAATGACTCTCTTGAGCTTTGACAGCTCTTTTAGAAACAAGGGGCAGTGCCACCCAATTACGTCACCCAATGGCACTGGAGTAATTATAATAGGCATAGGAGTAATTTGGTGCAGGCAGGGATATGATATCTGAATCCCCCAGATATCCAAGGAGGTATCTAGCCTGTTTGCATGTATTTGTTATTGCCAGAGAAGAGGTAGCAACATTTGTTACATCTGACCAAAAGGAGCTTATTGTAGGGCATTGTCATAGTATATAGATAATGGTTCTTTCAGCAGAGCCACATATTTTGACAGATAAAGATGGAATTTTCCCCAATTTTAACCTCCCTGGCGGTATGATTATGTCAGGAATTACATACCAAAAGCGGTACAATTGTTTTCATGGAAATTTGGCGTTATGTATTATAGGCCTACAATTCTTAGTAATTACTAACTTAAACCTGACCAAAACAAGAGTCTAGTAGACATCCCAGATGTGATAAATTTGAAACACAAATGCGTGAATTATAATCGAATCAATAATATTATTTTATTATTTAATATATAATATATATAATAAAATTATATTATTGATTAGACTATAATTCATGCATTATATATTATATATAGATATATGTGTGTGTGTATATATATATATATATATATATATATATATATATATATATATATATATACACACACACACATATATATATATATATATATATATATAATATATAACGCGTGAATTATAATTGAATCAATAATATAATTTTATATATATATATATATGTGTGTGTGTGCATATATATATATATACACATATATATATATATATATATGCATATATATATATATATATATATATATATATATATATACCGGTATATATATATATGCGCATATATATATATATATATATGCAAATATTTCAGTTAAATTAACCTGGCCCTAGAAGAAATGACTGGGGTAAAATGCAGGCCTAATATGTCTTGCCATCATCCTCTGGAAGATCTGGAATATCCCAATGTAATTGATTTTTAGATATCATAAGTCTTTTGGTCTGTAGGGTTGAGTAATGATGGGGATCTATTTATTTTTATATGGTTGATTAACCACTGAATTACCAGGCCTTTTTCTGACACTTGTTGTTTACAAGTTAAAATCTGTATTTTTTTTCTAGAAAATTACTTGGAACCCCCAAACATTATAGATAATTTTTTAACAGAGACCCTAGAGAATAAAATGGAGATCATAATACTTTATTTCACACCGTATTTGTGCAATTTTTTTTTGGAAAAAATACACTTTTTTGAAAAAATAACAAAACAGTAAAGTTAGCTCAATTTTTTTTCTATAATGTGAAAGACAATGTTATGCTGAGTAAATAGATACCCAGCATGTCATGCTTCAAAATTGCACACGCTTGTGAAATGGTGACAAACATTGGTACAATCAGTGGGAATTAGTTGCTCCCAAAATGTGGACCCAGACTCATAGGCGATGCTTTAAAAATTTTTACAGGCTACCAGTTTTGCTTATTCGATCGCTTCTGCGTGCAAGCTCGGAGGGATGGGTGCTTTTAATTTTTTTTTTCTTATTTATTTTACCTTTTATTTTTTATTTTTACACTGTCCCATTAAAAACGAATTTTTTGATAACTTTTATTCCTATTAAAAGGAATGCAAACATCCCTTGTAATAGAAATAAGCAGGACAGGTCCTCTTTAATGTGAGATCTTGGGTCAAAAAGACCTCAGATCTCACATCTTCACTTAAAAGCAAAAAATAAAAAATAAATTCATTTTTTGTCAAAATGGGCGCTTTAGGGCCGTTGGGAGGATGCCCCCGTATGACGTCACTTCATAGAGTCCAGTGGGGGTCATCTTGCTCACACTCGACTTCCTGCCTAGGACCCAAAAGGACTGGATCATTTTCCCCGCCACCAACGGCTCCGGTAAGCGGGGAAAACGACCGGGAAGCGGTGGGAGGGGGGGGGGCCTCTCTCACCGCCCATAAAAGTGATCCCGCTGTGAATCTGTCGCTGGGATCACTTTTATGTGAAAGAGAACCACTCACCCTGTTATAAAATACCGGGGTTATGGCAGCTACCTGCTGCCATAACACCAGTATTTAACGCCAAAGTAGCGATGTAAAACTGCGGTGGGCGGTCCGTAAGTGGTTAAGCAAAAGTTCCACCTCCCTGTGCCACATTAAAAGAAGAGGAATTGTCTTGGGCCACACATAAAATGCACTACCAATAAGGATAGCTAATGAGCAGAAAAAGTTGGACAGATCACAAGTTACCGATCACTGATATAGATAATGTATCTATCTGAGTAATAAAACTTAATTTTTTTACATTAATAATGTTTATTAAAAATATTAAAAGAGGCCAACATAAAATTGGTGCAATATTTGGCTCTGTTTTTCATAAACTAATGCATTAATATCTAGTTCGATTGATGTAATAGAAACTCTCAAAACATTCCAATAGTGCTCATCAGATATTTTGGTTTTAATTTTGCCCTTTGTGTGCTTTATCCTTAGAAAAAGGTGGTAACAAATATAGGTGCTGCCGAAAACTGATGACATGAATAAGGTGTGATAGTGAAGAGAGACACGGCCATATATGTTTACTTAGTGTAAATGCATTTTTACAAAATCAACATTTTCAAGTAAGTTTACGATTTTGTGCTGAGCCGCATTTATAGCCATCTTGGACCGC
Source organism: Pelophylax lessonae (assembly GCF_965119305.1). Lineage (NCBI taxonomy): Eukaryota > Metazoa > Chordata > Amphibia > Anura > Ranidae > Pelophylax > Pelophylax lessonae. The sequence continues at coordinate 462,618,937 of NC_138770.1, read as the reverse complement.
ATGCGGCCCATGGACTGTAGGTTGAACACCCCTGGTTTAGATCATACCTGGATTTCCACTGGCTTCTGTGTTCAACCCCCAGAATTAAAATAGAGACCTAGGGATTAGTGATGAGCCAAAATGCCCTGGGTTTGGTTTGAGCATGGTCCTTCACAGAACTCCAAAGAAATGAATATGGCAAACCTGAACCCTCTTGAAATGAATGGGAGCTGAATCTGTAAAAAAACAATGCCCATTTTGGGGCTAATATGGATTTAAAGGGGATTCCACAAAAATAAATGTGAGAGGTCCTCCTCAAAATCCATACCAGACCCCTAATCTGAGCATGCAGCCTGGCTGGCCAGGAAAGGGGGAAAGAGCATGCACCCCTCCTCATGAACCATACCAGGCAACAGGCCCTCTACATGGAGTGGACAAGAGTCTCATCTCCACAAGCTTGGCCAGGTGTTGTGGGGGCCTGTGGATGGGGGCTTATTGGAATCCTGAAAGTCCTGTTTAATAATACTGTAAGGGGGCCCTGAGACAGCAGCCCTTGCTAAAAAAAAAAAAACCCGATGATCCGGTGTACTTGTTCAATCCAGGCAGTACTCATAGCCAAATGACAGCTCCTCCAGCTGTCATCAGCTATATAAGAGATAGGACGGCAAAAGTGGTGACATCATTGAGCAAACATGGCCATGGTCAATGAAGTCACTGCTTTTCCCGCTCCTTTGCTTAAAAGGAGTAGGGGTGGTTCCCAGGGACATGGCTTCCTTAGGGACCAGTGACAGCAGTAAGCTGTCATATATACAGTAGAAGTAGTAGAAATACCGCTTCTATATTTGATTTTTGACTCCCCCCTAAACAGGGGGCTGATCGGGCTAAAGTTCAGGCCTCAGACTGTCATGAGCTATATAAGGGAAGGGATGGGGATAGTGGTGACATCATTTACCAAATATGGCCATGTTCAATGATGTCACTGCTATGTCCGCTCCTTTGCTTAAAAGGAGTAGGGATTCCTGTTGACATTTTTGTTCCCAGGGACCTGGCTTTGTTAGAAACCATTGACAGCTGTAAGCTTTCATGTATAGAAACGGTAGAAAAACCACTTCTGTAAATAATGTTTGGCTTCTGCCAAAGTAGGGTGCTAAACCGATTAAAGTTCAAGCCTCAGACTGGAAAATCAGCTCATCTCTACTTAGAGATATGTTACAGGAGGACAATGCCAGCTGACAATGGAAAAGTTTAGTTGTGACTGAATTGCAGGATCATCTATGGTTTTCACCCATACAAGGTGAGGGGAACCAGAACATGTGTCATATAAAAAGATAACAAGCTTGTTGGTTTTTGTCAGGGCTTGGTAAATCCTGGTTTGGGTCCAAGACATGAGAGGGATGAAGTCCCCAACCCTGGGTCCACATTTTGGGAGCAACTAATTCCCACTGATTGTGCAGCTGTGCACAACCCCTTTTAGGTTGAGAGTAGGAGGCTGCATCCTCCACCTGCAAGGAAGCAGCTAGAGATGCATGTGTGCACAAAAGAGATTGAGTACTGTCTGGAGGAACAGACAAAGGCTCAAGCCTGTGGACCAGAGCAGCAACATTGCAAGAGCAAGCTAGTGTCCATTATGTAGATTGCTGGAAAATCGCTCCGTATGTGTTCTGTGAACTTCCTTTTATTAAAGTCAGAAAGGAAAGACCTTTAAAAATAATTAGTTCGTGGACTGTGTCTTTAAAGCACTGCCTTGAGCTAATCTTCCTACACTACCTATTTTTTTTTTCTGTGCAGACATTTCCCAGTTCCATCAGTGTTTCCAATTCATTATAATTGTTTTTCCATGAAGACTGATCTTTTGAAGGATCTTCTCCTTGTTTTCCTTTTCTCAATCTTGCCTTCTGACACATATCTGAACTCTGCCTGACTTTTTGTATGCTGTCAGACTGTATGACTCACAAAAAGCCTCGCTGCAGTTTTTTATTAATTAGCTAGAGTAGGAACTTTAATGGAATCTCATTTTACCTACTGTCACAGGTAGCAGACCTGGCTGTATCTATGATATATATATACTAAGACATACGTATATGAAGATAGAGGAATAGCAGATATCCGGGGCAAGTAAATGGTAGGGGGGTGCAGGTGGGGGCAAAGGGGCAGGAGCATGCCATGTTGCCAGCTGATGGAAAGGTGCTCTTACCACCATGTTCCCAGCTGGTGGGAAATTGCAGGGTCCATTAAAGGTATGAATGGACTTGTACAACAGGGCAGATCTCAGTATGTGACCCAAAGGTTTGTCTAGCTGGACAACAGCAGACAGACAGGAATAGACTGTTGGGGGGATTTACTAAAACTGGAGCTTTCAAAATCTGGTGCAGCTCTGTATATGGGATTGTATGGTTGTGTTTTCTTTTTTTGTTTTTTATTGGTTTAGCTACATGGACTTGTGTCTTTTTTCAACCTAACTATGTAAATATGCAGAGAAACCAATCAGCTTCCAAGCTTTATTGTCAAAGCTTAATTAAACTAGCTGAAGTTAGAAGCTGATTGGCTACCATGCACAGTTGCACCAAATTCTGAGTGCTCCAGTTATAGTAATGTTCCCCTACAGTGCAAGTGAACAGGAGACAGGCACAAACAAAAAACCAGGAGTCATTGGATGCGCAGAAAAACAGGAGTAAGAACCAATGCAGACAGACACACCACACAAAGCTAAAGCTATTACAGATCAGATCACAATATATAGGACAGAAGATCCAAGATCAAACCCAGAAACAGGCAGAGTTGCTGTGTGAGAGTCAGTGCAGCCTCAGGTTGCAAGGATGAAGCCCCTAAATTACAAACATAACAGAATAAATAAGACGTAGGTCTAAGCGAGCAGAAACGCATACTAACAGGAACCTAACAAAACACCAAATTCAAGATTTAAAAGGGGAACACGTGGTAGACTTGTGACAGTTACTATACTTTATTTGCAACTCATGCATTTTCCTGACAGATATTTGCTACCTTAAATATAAAGCTGAGCCCCGGGCACAGCAGAGTTCATACAGCTGTGGAGTGCAAGCTCTGGCATTACTGAAACTATATTATATGCAATATGTTTTGAAATTACGGAGGATTGTTGCTATCCACTTCTTTAGAAAACCCTAATCTGTTAATAAGTAATATCTAATAACCACAATAAGTTCTCTTTAAATAACCTTTCTCTCTCCTGTGGAAGCTGCAAATTTGGTCACAGAACTGCCCCAGTGCAGTCCAGGGAATACATTTTTTAATTTATGTTTATTATTTATGAATTATGCTTCTGCATCCTCAAAGTCACTGCCTATCCACTGCTGGCATTACTACCCTTAAGGTAGCCATACATGGTTCAAACTCATAAGAACCAACCACAATCTGAGCTCTAAGTGGCCTTTCAACACCATCCATTTCCATATATACGGTACTGTACATGCAGAAAAAAACGTAGCTTGCTGTCTTCATTTATTTCTGTGCTTTTATGTGCTGTTATGCACACCACCTTGTAGTGGGTTTTATTGAATGAGCTTGAATGCTAATATTACAACTGTAGCACCCTACGAAGTAGGTGTTAGGTAAAAGTATAGTGGGCCTTGTCTGCTTAACAGCAGGGCCATGTTTTCAGTTGTCATGGTTCCCAGGTGTGGCTGTTGAGACTGGGGAGTCTCCCCACTGTGCTCTATTAGAGGGCTCTCATTGGGCAGTGGAGGAACCCCAACCAATGGCACACTCAGGCTTGTATCTACCCCAGAAAGGCAGATTCTGTCGCACAGCATTCTGGGAGTGGATATAAGTTTGAGGGGAGCACATGATGCAGGTCTTTGGCGGGAAGCAGAGTCCTAGGAGGGAGAGTGCGGCTGTCTCTCCTCCTGTCGGGTGTCCCGGGCGGCTTGCCTAGTGAGAGGGGAAAGAAGGCTGAGCTGAGCTGCAGAGAGGATCCGGTGCAGAGGACCAGCAGAGCTGAGAGGGGTCCAGTTTCAGGAAAGCATTCCCAGTTCTTGAGTACTGCAAACTGCCCCTGGAGGTCTGCCTAGAGAGAGGGGACCATTCTGGTGAAGGTCATAGGGATCCAGGAGCTAGCTAGCCGGTGCAGGAGCAAGTGTAAAGGGGGTGTCAGTGTTGACCCTGAAGATCAAAGAGGGTGCCAGTGTGTGGACCCTGAAGTGTAGAGAGGGTGCCTAGAGAGAGGACCCTGAAGTGTAGAGAGGGTGCCTAGTGAGAGGACCCTGAAGTGTAGAGGGGGTGCCTAGTGAGAGGACCCTGAAGTGTAGAGGGGGTGCCTAGTGAGAGGACCCTGAAGTGTAGAGGGGGTGCCTAGTGAGAGGATGCTGAAGTACAGAGGGGGCGCCAGTGGTTGGGCCCTGAAGTGTTAAAGTGTACAGCGTGCAGTGTGCAGTGTACAGTGTTGAGAGTTTCAGCAGCAGAAGCAATATACAGAGGCTACCTCAGTCAGCAAGGACTGGAGGGAGCAGTGTTGGGGACTTTTGAGCTAACCAGAGTGTCAGAAGTCAAATTCAAGTACAGTTCAGCAAGTCAGTGTTTTTCAAGAGCCAGCAAGCGTTGGTCGGCAACCAGCCGGCGTCAAGACTGCGCTGAAAGGTATTTTTCTTCAAAGTGTCCCATTTGTTCCTAGTTGAGCCAGAGGAGTAACCCACTCATTCCCTTTTCCCACCCCCAATATAAAATAAACAAAACAAACCAAAGATGCCGGACTGGTCTTTGACTCAAATAATGCTAATTACATCATATCTAATTATAAAAGGATGGGAAAGATCCTGGGCATTCATTTTACTGCTATTTGGGGGTGGGGGGTTCTGAAAAGATATTTTTTTTTAACCTCTTCCGGACCGCCAGCCGCCTTTTTACTGCAGCAGGGAGGCCCTCATGCCCAATTTGACATAGACCTACGTTGGTCGCGCGCCTGCAGCTAGGGGAAGTGGGGAAGCCGATGCACAGGGCAGGTGGCTCCGATTGCCGCCTGACACCCACCATCGCTCCCTGCTGAGAGAGAAGAATGGTCAGCTGTTGTAAACACAGCTGACCGTTCTTCTCCCTGGAATGATCATAGAGCCCCTGTGATCCTTCTATATAGGATCACAGGTCTCTATGATCATTTCACAAGCCACGCCTCCCCACAGTTAGAATCACTCCCCTAGGCTCACATTTAAGCCCTCGATCACCCACAATGTTAACTTCTTCCCTGCCAGCGTCATTATTACAGTAACAGTGCATATTTTTAACACTGATTACTATAGTAATGTCACTGGTCCCCCCAAAAGTGTCAAAAATGTCAGTTAGGGGTCTGATCTATCAGCCGCAATGTCGCAGTCCAGCTAAAAATCGCAGATCGCCGCCATTACTAGTAAAAAAAACCAATAAAAATTGCATAAATCTTTCCCGTAGTTAGTAGACGCGATAACTTTGGCGCAAACCAATCAAAATACGCTTCTTGTGATTTTTTTTGTTACCAAAAATATGTAGCAGAAAATACATTGGCCTAAAAATGTTAAAAAATTTAGATTTTTAAATTTTTTTTTGAGAATGTTATATAGCAGAAAGTGAAAAATATTGTTTTTTTTTTTTTCAGAATTGTCGATTTTTTTGTTTATAGCGCAAAAAAAAAAAAATCACACAGGTGATCAAACACCACCAAAAGAAAGCTCTATTTGTGGAAAAAAAAGGACATCAATTTTATTTGGGTACAGCGTCGCACGACCGCGTAATTGTCAGTTAAAGTAATGCAGTGTCGAATTCCAAAATATGGCCTGGTCATTAAGGGGGAAAATCTTCCGATCCAGAAGTGGTTAATATACAGAAATTAGGCAATAGTTGCCTGACTTTACTTTTCCATCTACTTAAACAAATGTAAGAGAATGGGGTGAAGAAGAAAGGTATCACATACAAAACTTCCACTTACAGCAATAATGACTTGAAATAAGAAGACTGAAAGTCATGTTCATATCTTTTTACTATATCATAATAAATATCTTGACACAGTTGCTCCCACGCCATGGAGCTGACTGTCATTTTTGGATTGATTTACTAAAAGAAAATAGACTACACGTTTGAAAGTACAGTGGCACTCTGCAAGCGCAATTGCCCCAGAGCTTAGTAAATGAGGTAAATTTTTACTTTACAAGGAACACCCAATCACATGCAAGGAAAAAAAAAAAAAATTTTTGCAGAACCCTCTCTCATTAACTAAGCTCTGGAGCAACTGCGCTTGCAAAAGTGCACAGTCTATTTGCCTTTAGTAAATCCACCCCTTTTTTCCATCCTTCTTGGTTTTACGCAGTTTTAGGCCTCTTGCACACGATACTTCTGTTTGAGCATCTCCTTTTGGCCTCTTGCACACAATACTCCTGTTTGATCATCTTTTTTTTCCAGACCTTTTTTTTGTATGTATTTGCGAGTATTTGCGAGTATTTACGAGTATTCGTGAGTATTTGCATGCATTGAGGCTTAAATCACTGACTAAAAATGCAGATTTTTCTATTTTGTTCTTACTGAAGAATGTACAGCGCTTGTTTACGCTCCTGTGTGCATAGGCACATTACAATTAATGGGCTGTATTAGCGCTCAGAAAAAAAAAAAAGCAGTACTGAGCTTTTTCAAGCCGAGAGATGCTCAAACAGGAGTATCGTGTGCAAGAGGCCTTATGCAGTTTATGGTTTTATGCAGTAAGTAGTTTTCCTTCTGGTAGTTCAGTTGTTGAGAAATATTTCAGTGCAAGCTGATTCCTTCCATAAACCTTTGGGTATTAAAACAGATTTCTTTGGATTGTCCATATTAAAGGAGAAAATTTTAAAACCTGCAGCTCTTATTATTCTGAGGTCTATTACTTGCAAACGCGATTCAGAAATAATAGCAGGCTTTAAGAACACAGACAAGTGCAGTTTGTGTAACTTGGCAACTTTCCACAGGCCCTTCTCTCCCACTCTTGATGCTTTTCTTATTCATACCATTAGACATTATCTGCATTCCTAAATCAACTCCTTAAAGACGTTTTCTTAATATTAAAGGGAAATGGGTGATTTGTGGTCATTTTTTAGTTTACATGTTTATAAAATTATATTTTATATATTTCATTTGCTATAACAGCCTTGTTTTTTCTAATAATCATGAACATGGTGCTTTAGTATATGTTCAACTCAACAATTTCCAAATTTCTTCAACAATTTTCCTTTGTGAAAAGTATTCAACAATTTTCTCAATTTCCCTTTGCGATTATTAAAGTATGTAAAAATGCATTTTGGGGTTGCCTAATAGGAGAGCTCAGTGCTAGCTTCTGCAAACTGAAGATCTAGATGGCATAAAGGGAGATAAAAAGTGGGGAGAGCCACTCATTCGTTCTAAGGGGGTGGTAAAAAAGAGGTTGAGTCACTCAACTCCCCCCCCCCCTTAAAGCGGAGTTCCGGCCACTAAATTTTTTTTTTAAAAAAAAATACCCCCGGGACAGTCAGGGCTAGTACATTCCACAATGGATAGCCTCTGTACTGTCCCGGGTCGCAGTTACCTTTTAGAAGAAATACTTACCTAGAAAATTTCTTCTCCAGCGTTGCCATCTCGGATGTGGGCAGCTGAAGCCAGCGTGTCCTCTTCCGCGTCCTCTTCACCCAGAATGCGCCTGCACCGGCCCCGCTCGTCACTTCCGGTGCGGCGCCGCATTCCTCCACAGCTTCTGGGCATGCCCAGAAGCTGTTTAGCAGGGAATGAGGCACCGCACCGGAAGTGACGAGCGGGGCCGGTGCAGGCGCATTGATTCCTGGCAGAGATGACGTTCAGCTCCCAGGAATCAACGCAAAGAGGAAGTGACGGCGCGGGCCGCAGCCGCAGAGAGAGGTAGTGCAAGAAAGGTGAGTATATTTTTCTTCAATACCCAGGTAAGTAAACAACAAAAAAAATCATAACTATGCATTTCTTTTTCAGGTGACAAATAGGAAGCGGATGGTCCAAAATTAATTATGCCGATTTTGTGGCCGGAACTCCGCTTTAAGCTGCAATAGTGGCCAGATGGTTTTGTACACATGCTGTGGACAAAGCAAAGCTTACTCCCCATGTCCCATTCCATGAGCAATACTACCACCGAATGTGATCCATTCAAGGATGCTGTGTGAATCCTCCATATGGCTTTATAGTGTGGGCTCTTCCAGGTTAAAACAGGCATTGAAAAGGCTACCTATCTCTTCCCAGCTGGCTGTCAACTGCTTTCTGAAGAGTAATCCAGCACAGGTCGCTTTTCAGAGAAGTGCTAAGGACTGCCACTTGTGTGACTGAGCTCTTAGTTATTCAACTTACTTATTCAGGTTTGTGTATAAACCGGGATCCTGCTAGATCTGACAGTCAAACAGTAAACCTAACTTAATAACCTGGAGTACCAGACTTGCACTTGCAATATGCTGGCTGCACAAGGCTAAACACAAATTATGTAAAAGTCATATTTCATAATTATATGACTGGGCCTGTTCAAACCTCTGAATCAAACAGGAACGCAGTTCAAATGAATGAGCTGAAATCACACTGGATCACACAAAAAGCTTTTCAAAAATTCACTGCATCAAATAGTACTGCAGTACCATTTGGTGGTAGCTGTGGGGAGTATGGCTACTTTTAAAAGATGCTTGGACAATCATTTCCAAGATCACAACATTCAGGGTTATGGGAAATGATCACGTCACTGACACACACACACCCGCACAGGTTGAACTGGATGAACTGTTGACTTTATTCAACCTCAACTACTATGTAACTATGTAACCATGCAATCCGGTGCAGCCAAACGCACTGCGTTTGAGGTGTCATTAGGAATATATTGACACCTGCAGCAGGTTGCACACCCAGTGCGTTTCAAGCGCAGTGTGGGAAACATGCATAAAACATGGCTTTCCTGCACCACGTTCTGGTGTGAAACCCCTAAAAGATTTAAAAAAATGTTTTTATTTGCTGTTGAACATAATACATAGATGAATACATTTATAACATTTCCTTTAAAGTGTAACTGTACTTTTTCACTTACATTTATTACACACTTATTCCCTCCCTCTCCCAGCATATTATATTATTTTTCAGTGTAGGAATTATTTATTATTATTAAATTATTTTATCCCCAGTGTCTAAGCACAGAGCAAGGTCAACAGTTTCAAGTGCCATGCAAATTTTAAACCTAAATAGAAGAAGCCAATTCTGTGGGTTTTCCATTGTTGAATTTCCTTTTTTCTATATTATTTCAAAGGGCTATATACTGGTTCATTCAAAATTCACTTATGACAGAATGGCTGCTAGAAAAAGTATGTTTGCCCAGCTTGGGTGAAATATAGCTGTACTACTCCAGTGAGCACTAAGAACCGTTCATACCAGCAGTGCTGAGCTATATCGGGTAGTATTGCCAAATGCAATCTCATTGCCAGAACAAGGCAATTTTCTTTATGTCCTCTAACGTTAGTTCACATCATATCCCTTTGTTGGTGTGTGCTGAAAAAAAATGTAAGATATGCTGCAATTTTCGACAGTGCAGCATGTTTAACCACTTTACGACCGCCCACCGCAGATATACTGCGGCAGGCAGCCGCTCCTGGGCAAAGCGACGTAGGTATACGTCGCTCACTCTCAGGAGGCTAGGGGGCGAACGCACGCCATCAGCGGCGCACTCCTGCCCCAGATCGTCAGCGGGGCAGCCGATGCGTGTGCTGAGAGAGAAGAACGGTCAGCTGTTGTAAACACAGCTGATCGTTCTTCTCCCTGGAATGATCACAGAGCCCCTTGTCTCTATGGCCATTTCAGAAGCCCCGCCCCCACAGTTAGAATCACTCCCCTAGGCTCACATTTAACCCCTTGATCACCCATAATGTTAACCTCTTCCCTGCCAGTGTCATTATTACAGAAACAGTGCATATTTTTGTTACATAGTTACATAGTTTGTGAGGTTGAAAAAAGACATCAGTCCATCCAGTTCAACCTATGATGTGTGTGTGTGTGTGTTTGCTGTTAACCGTACATTGTATACCCATTTATGTTGTGGTCTTTAAGGTGCCCATCTAATCGTTTTTTTAAGCTATCGATGCTCCCTGCTGATATGACTGCTTGTGGAAGCAAATTCCACATCCTTACTGCTCTGACAGTAAAGAACCCCTTACATATTTTAAGGTTAAACCATTTTCCCTCTAGTTTTAGTGAGTGGCCACGTGTCTTATTGTATTCCCTTTCTCTGAAAAGTTTGTTCCTTATGCTAAGGTTGCCAGTACGGTATTTGTACATTGATATCATATCCCCCCCGATCGTCTCTTCTCCAGAGAGAAGTTCAGTGCTTGTAGTCTTTCCTCATAGCTGATGTCCTCCATTCCCCTAATTATTTTTGTTGCCCTTCTCTGGACTCTCTCCAGTTCCAGCACATCCATCCTTAGCACTGATTACTGTAGTAATGTCACTGGTCCCCCCAAAAGTGTCAAAAATATCAATCAGGGGTCCGATCTGTCCACCGCAATGTCGCAGTCCCGCAAAAAAATCACAGATTGCCGCCATTACTAGTAAAAAAAACAAACAATAAAAATGACATAAATCTTTCCCGTAGTTAGTAGACGCGCAAACCAACCAAATACGCTTATTGCGATTTTTGTTACCAAAATATGTAGGATAAAACAAATTGGCCTAAAATGTTAAAAAATTTAGATTTTACATTTTTTTTTTTTCGAGAATGTCATATAGCAGAATGTGAAAAATATTGTTTGTTTTTTTTTCAAAATTGTCCCTTTTTTTTGTTTATAGCGCAAAAAATAAAAATCGCACAGGTGATCAAATACCACCAAAAGAAAGCTCTGTTTGTGGGATACAAAGGACATCAATTTTATTTGAGTACAGCGTTGCAGGACCGCGCAATTGTTCCTTAACCACTTAAGCCCCAGCCCTATTTCGGACACTTTTTGTTTACAAGTTAAAAGCAGTATTTTTTCCTAGAAAACTACTTAGAACCCCCAAACATTATGTATATTTTTTTAGCAAAGACTCTGGAGAATAAAATGTCGGTCATTGCAAAACTTTTTGTCAAGCGGTATTTGCGCAGCGGTCTTTAAAACGCCATTCTTTGGAAAAAAATTGAAAAATCACATTTCACTGCATTTAAAAAATACTTAACAGTAAAGTTAGCCCATTTTTTTGTATATTGTGAAAGATGATGTCACACCGAGTAAATAGATACCCAACATGTTACGGTTTAAAATTGCGCCCCCCCGTGGGATGGCGACAAACTACGGTCAATAGAGATCTCAATCTGCGACGCTTTAAATTTATTTAACGGTTCCCAGTTTAGAGGTAGAGTGTAGCTCTTTTTTTTTAATTATTGCGCACGCTCTGACGATCGCGGCGATACCTCACATGTGGGGTTTGAACAGCGATTTAATTCGCGGCTCGACTTGCGTATACGTTTTTTTTTGTGCGCGAGCTAACGGTGAGGGGGGCGGCAAAATTTTTTATTTTTTTTTCCTATTTATTTTTTATTTTTTTTAAACTTTATTACAGGTTTTTTAAAAAAAAAAAAAATCTGATCTCTTTTATTGCTGTCACAAGCAATGTAAACATCCCTTGTGACAGCAATATGTGTGAGAGGTACACTTTATGGAGGGATCGAGGGTCTAAAAGACCCCAGACCCCTCCACTACACTTCCCTGTATGCAAAACGCCGAAAACGGCATTTTTGCATACAGCCGTTTTTTAAATTTGCCGCCTTTTGCAGCACAGTAACCCGGAAGTGACGTCATGGACGCCGCCTCCGGGTTACGTCATTGGAGCCTCAATCGATGCCGTTTCCGGCATTCATCGGGACTCCATCCAGCCGGTGGATGTGCCGGCTGGGTGCTCGGGGCTCCCGGTGGGGCGGGAGCCCCGGGCAAAGCCACGGAAGGCGGCGGGAGGGGGGGGACGTCCCCTCCCGCCCCCCCGGGTAACGATCGAGCGGCTCCCAAGCCGCATCGGTCATTACCGACGGAAAGCCGACCGTCGGCTTCAAACCACGGTACCGGGATGATGCCTCTAACCAGCAAAGTGTACCGACGTATCGGTACGTTGATATGCGGTAAGTGGTTAAAGAAACACAGTGGCGAATCACAAAATAGGGCCTGGTCGTTAAGGGGGTAAATCCTTCCGGTCTTAAAGTGGTTAATGCGCTGTAAGAATATTGTGTTTTTAGAAAGCAATGCAGCTCATCATGCATGCTGTGTGATGTGAATTTGCCCTGAATCTGGGCCATTCTGCTGCTTGTGTTTCTGTGCAAGTGTGTACAATAAGAGATGTTATAATGCACACTTACCTGAAGCAGCTTTGTCCCACCAAAGGTACTGTAGCATCCTGGCAGAAGGATGACCTAGGGCCTGTCTACTAGTCAAGGTCAGTGTATGGAGCAGCAGACATTGGAAACAGGTGATAGGTCAGGAATGGTAAGACAGGTTTAGTAATTGTATGATTTTATATGGAGAATTATTTTACAAATATACTGTAATTGATTTACTGGCACTGGTTGGTGCCATCAAAGGCTCTTTTTGAGTTCTCTGATGGATGATGACAGTATTAAACCAAAAAGCAAACATTTATTATATTGCAGCTTAGCAATTCTTAGATGTAATGGCTGCACCCGATTTCTTTTTTAGGCTTTCTTTCCCTTATTTTCATCTTTAGACTTTTTTTTTTTTTGAAAGAACAAGTTCTCTTGCAGATATGATACAAAATGACAAAAAAGCAAAAGAAGGGTCATGTATAATAAAAACATGAATACAAATGATCATATAAGTCCATAAAGCATCCATAGAAGAAAGGTGAAAAATATTGATTCCAGTGACTAAATAAACATGTTCTATAGAAAACACACCACAAGTCCCAGCATGCGTAGGAGAGCCAGTCTTCCCAAATCCTTTGTATGTGAACACCAACACCAAAAAGAAAGAAAGATAAAATGTGGTATGACCCAAATACCCGCGCAAAGGAAGTACAATTTAAATGGTGAATAAAATTATAGTGAGTGAAAATCAATAAAAATCAATATTAATAGTGTAGGAAAATCCTAAATTAGAAGCAGCAATCAACATGTGATCCGTAAAAAGTGAAAAAATAAATAATTATTACTAATTAAAAGATTGCGCTCAACTAAATCACTAATATGAACAAATACAATATTGTGCAGATGGTGCAAAATAAAGTGCAAATTGTATCAAAATAAATAAATATAAATATAACACACCAAATCTGTGCAAATAATGTCAAATAAATATAAAGTGCAGTGTTGGAAGATATGGATTATTCCCAAAATGTGCAAAATCACTGCAAAATGTCCATAAATGAATATATAACCAAATAGTCCATAAGTTGACAATGAATATCCAAGTATAGATGAGGGAAACATGCTTGGTAGCAATATACACCTCCACCAGAACACCCAAAGTGTATAAATGCTTACCAGTATCCGTGGACCCCTTCAATTATAGGGGGTCTATAAAGCGAGTGTCACGGAACCATGAACCAGACGTACAACAACAGATAAGTGAAAATAAGAAGGCTTTATTGAAAATCAAGCTGTAAAGCAAAAGTCCAAACGGATGGCGAAACCGAGGCAGAGTCCTTGCGAAGCCAGAGGTCAGGAACCAGGAGGGTAGTCAGACGAAGCCAGGATCAGGAACCAGCAGGGTAGTCAGACGAAGCCAGGATCAGGAACCAGCAGGGTAGTCAGACGAAGCCAGGATCAGGAACCAGCAGGGTAGTCAGACGAAGCCAGGATCAGGGACCAGAAGCAGCAGCAGTCTTAGAAGCATGTGAACACAGGAGGACCAAGCAAGGAACTGAAGCCACAGACCTCCTATATATATGAGCTAGGCATCCAGCTCCTCCCAGTGGGAAGGAGGAGCCGCAGGGTGGGAGGCTACAAGAAACCCAGAAACCAAGATGGCCGCCAGCACATGTCAAACGAAGGAGAACAGCAAGAAGGTAAGACCATGACAGTACCTCCCCCTCAAGGGCCCCTCCTCCGCTGAGTAAAGAACGGTTTCTGAGGGAAGCGTGCATGGAAGGCTCGGAGCAAGGCAGGAGCATGGACATCTGCGGAGGGAACCCAGGAACGCTCCTCTGGACCATAACCACGCCAATGAACCAAAAACTGCACCCGACCGCGGACCAGGCGTGAGTCCAGGATATTGCTCACCTCATACTCCTCACGATTGCCCACTTGGACCGGACGAGGCCGAGGAACCGAGGAAGTGAAACGATTACACACCAGTGGCTTCAACAGGGAAACATGAAACACGTTGGAGATCCGCATGCCAGGAGGAAGCGCAAGGGCATAGGCTACCGGGTTTACCCTGCGAAGCACTCAGAAGGGACCAACAAAGCGAGGCACCAGCTTGGGAGTGGGCACTCGAAGGTTGAGGTTGCGGGTGGACAACCATACACGGTCTCCGGCCTGGTAGGAAGGAGCAGGCGCTCGTCTGCGATCAGCCTGGAGTCTCTGGCGCTGCGCAGAGACCTCAAGGGACTTCTGGATCTGTACCCAAGAAGCACGTAGGACGGAAAGGTGATCCTCCACAGCCGGAATATCCTGGGAAGAGAATACCTCCGGTAACACGGCAGGTTGGAACCCATAATTGGCCATGAAGGGAGACGTCCCAGAGGAAGAGTTCACTGCCGTGTTCCTGGCAAACTCAGCCCAAGGCTGGAGGTCAACCCAATTGTCTTGGTGATCGGAGACATAGCAACGAAGGAATTGCTCCAAGGCCTGATTGGATCGTTCTGCGGCCCCATTGGACTGAGGGTGGTAGGCCGAGGAGAAGGAGAGATGAATCCCCAACTGGGAGCAAAAGGCGCGCCAGAACCTGGACACAAACTGACTCCCCCGATCCGACACAATCTCCTTGGGCAAACCGTGCAACCGGAAGACCTCCCTGGCAAAAATCGTGGCCAACTCCTGTGCAGAGGGTAACTTCTTGAGAGGAACACAGTGGCACATTTTGGAAAATTGATCCACAATCATGAGAATGACCGTATGGCCTCGGGATGCAGGGAGGTCCACAATGAAATCCATCCCCAGGTGTGACCATGGGCGCTCCCCGGTGGCTATGGGTTGCAGAAGGCCCAACGGAAGGTGCCGAGGGGACTTACTCTGGGCACAAACGGAGCATGCCGCTACATATGCGGCGATGTCGGAACGTAGGGAAGGCCACCAGAACAGACGTGAAACAGCCCAGGACAGCTGATTCTTTCCAGGATGCCCCGCGGTCTTGGAGTTATGGTAGGTTCGCAACAACCGAGTGCGCAACTCCTCAGGCACAAAACATCTGCCGTTGGGTCTCCCAGAGGGAGCACCAGATTGAGCCGCCAAAATCTGCTCACCCAGGGGAGAGGTCAGGCTGGTGCCAATGGCGGCCAGGATCTGATTCGGAGGTATGACCGAAGTCGGAATCGACTCCTCCCTGGACAGGTCGGAGTACTGCCGTGATAAGGCATCCGCCCTGATGTTCTTGGAACCGGGTAGGTAGGAGACCACGTAATTAAAACGTGACAAGAACAGAGCCCATCTGGCCTGACGTGGTGTCAATCTCTTGGCCTCAGAAAGGTAGGTCAGATTCTTGTGGTCCGTCAGGATGAGGACCGGAACCACCGAACCCTCGAGCAAGTGCCTCCATTCTTTAAGGGCCTGCACGATGGCCAATAACTCCCTGTCACCAATCTGATAGTTGCACTCCGCGGAAGACAGTTTCCGGGAGTAAAACCCACAAGGAAGCAGAGGACCCTCTGGTGTTCTACGCTGAGACAGAAGGGCGCCTACTCCCGTCTCAGACACGTCCACCTCGAGGACAAAGGGCAACCCAGGGTTGGGATGCGACAGAATCGGAGCCGACACAAAGGCGGACTTTAGAGCCTCAAAAGCTCGGATGGCCTCGAGCGGCCAGACCTGGAAATTACTGCCCTTCCTGGTCAGATCCGTGAGAGGCTTGGCTAGCATGGAAAAGTCCCTGATGAACTTCCGATAATAATTGGCGAAGCCCAAAAAGCGCTGCAGGGAGCGAAGACCACTGGGCTGGGGCCACTGTAAGACAGCCGAAACCTTCTCAGGATCCATGGAGAACCCCTCAGCGGAAATGATGTAACCTAAGAAGGTTACCTGGGATCGGTGAAATTCGCATTTCTCAAGCTTACCGAACAGCTTGTTCTCTCGTAACCGTTGCAACACTCGTCTGACATCCAGAATGTGGGTCTCCATGGATTCAGAATATACCAAGATGTCATCCAAATAGACCACCACACACTGCTGCAACAGGTCATGGAAAACATCGTTAATGAATTCCTGAAAGACTGCGGGCGCATTGCACAACCCAAAGGGCATAACCAAGGATTCATAATGACCGGTCCTGGTGTTAAACGCGGTCTTCCACTCATCGCCCGCCTTGATCCTTACGAGGTTATATGCCGCCCTCAGGTCGAGTTTGGTAAAGACCGTGGCCCCTTTGAGGCGATCGAACAGCTCGGAAATCAAGGGTATCGGGTAAGCGTTCTTGATCGTGATGCGATTGAGACCCCTGTAATCGATGCAAGGCCTCAACTCACCGCCCCTCTTTTTCACAAAGAAAAATCCAGCCCCAGCCGGGGACGAGGATTTGCGAATGTGTCCGCGTGAAAGCGCCTCCTTCACGTACTCCTCCATGGCCTCATTCTCCGCTACCGACAGTGGATAGACCTTGCCACGAGGAGGAACGGCACCAGGTTGTAACTCGATGGCACAATCGTATGGGCGGTGCGGAGGTAGGGCAACCGCGCGCACCTTATCGAATACATCCCGGTACTCCTCGTATTCGGGAGGCAACAGAGAGTCCGAGGAAGTACACAGCAACTTGACAGGCCCATGGATGCAACTAGCCCCACACTGCGGTGACCACGAGAGGATCTCGGCCGATCTCCAATCGAAAGTCGGATTATGCTTCTGGAGCCAGGGGTACCCCAAGACCACCGAGTAGTGTGGAGACGAAATAACCTGGAAGCAGACCGACTCTCTGTGAACGGCACCAATGGCTATCCCCACTGGAAGGGTCTCATGAGTCACGTGTGGCGGCAGAAGGGGTCTGCCGTCTATCGCCTCAAGAGCCAGTGGAGAACCTCGGGCCTGCAGAGGAATGGAATTGGCGGCAGCGAACACACTATCAATGAACAAACCACCAGCACCAGAGTCCACCAACGCCTGGGTCGTCACAGAGCCCCCGACCCAGGAGAGGACAACAGTGATCAGTGGTTTGTCAACATGGGAAACCGGGGACGAGGAGACTCCACCCAAGATCTGCCCCCGACAGGATCTCAGGTGCGAGCGTTTCCCGGACGGTTCGGACATGCCAACCGAAAATGCCCACCGAGACCACAGTACATGCATCGACCCTCGCGTCTCTGGAGTACCCTCTCCCCCTCGGACAGGCGAGCAAAGCCCAGCTGCATGGGTTCACCCCCAGCCAAGTCATCCCCAGGAGGCGTGGGAGGAGAGGGAGGCACGGGTGGAACAGCAAAGGTAGGCGCCAATCTGTTAGGAGGCCTCCGCAGACTCTCCTTAAAGGAAGGTCTCTCCCTGAGTCTGGTGTCAATCAAAATCAAGAAAGAAATAAGAGACTCGAGCTCCACTGGTAGGTCCTTAGCTGCAACCTCATCCTTCAAGGCATCCGAGAGACCATGAGAGAAAGCAGCGACCAGAGCCTCATTATTCCAGCCCACCTCTGCTGCCAGGGTACGAAACTCAATGGCGTATTCAGCTACGGATCGTGAACCCTGTCTGATGGACATAAGGAGCTTCGCAGCAGAGGCAGCACGAGCCGGCACATCGAATACCCTCCGAAGAGAAGCAACAAAACCGGAAAACTCGGCAACCACCGGATTGTTGTTCTCCCATAAAGGGCTGGCCCAGGCCAAGGCCTTGTCCGAGAGCAGCGAAATTAAGAAGCCCACCTTTGATTTCTCAGTAGGAAAGGCATGTGGCAGCAACTCGAAATAAATGCCCACCTGGTTAAGGAAACCTCGGCACTGAGTTGGCTCTCCCCCAAAGCGCTGTGGAAGGGGGGCAGAACCGGTCATACCCCGAAACACCGCAGGCGCAACAACAGGTGTCGGGGTAGACTCTGGCGCAACAACCAGAGCGGCAGTAGGAGCGGGCCCAGGAGCGACAACCGACCCATCGGCAACGGGAGCGAAATGAGCCGTGCGTTCAAGCAGGGTTTGCAACGCCACGGCGAACCGACCCAACAGGTGATCCTGCTGATCAAGTCTGGCAACCAGCGTGGGTAGCGAGGATGGCCCTGTACCGTCAGAATTCATGGCTTGGTCCTAATGTCACGGAACCATGAACCAGACGTACAACAACAGATAAGTGAAAATAAGAAGGCTTTATTGAAAATCAAGCTGTAAAGCAAAAGTCCAAACGGATGGCGAAACCGAGGCAGAGTCCTTGCGAAGCCAGAGGTCAGGAACCAGGAGGGTAGTCAGACGAAGCCAGGATCAGGAACCAGCAGGGTAGTCAGACGAAGCCAGGATCAGGAACCAGCAGGGTAGACAGACGAAGCCAGGATCAGGAACCAGCAGGGTAGTCAGACGAAGCCAGGATCAGGGACCAGAAGCAACAGCAGTCTTAGAAGCATGTGAACACAGGAGGACCAAGCAAGGAACTGAAGCCACAGACTCCCTATATATATGAGCTAGGCATCCAGCTCCTCCCAGTGGGAAGGAGGAGCCGCAGGGTGGGAGGCTACAAGAAACCCAGAAACCAAGATGGCCGCCAGCACATGTCAAACGAAGGAGAACAGCAAGAAGGTAAGACCATGACAGCGAGTGAATATAATAGACAGCAGGCTTCAAAATAGGCATCAACTTCACATACTCCAAAACGATTCCTCCTCCAATACCATTAGACCTGGGGATAGGCTCCCACACAATATACCCAGAAGGAAAGAAGGGTCTTGATAGTGAAGTACGTTAATATAAAGTAATGTATTAAAAAATGGATGCACTTACAAACATAAACGATATCAGGGCATTATGGATGATTGAGGTCTCCAGGTTAGGAACGCCTTCCGTGTACCATCTGCGTTGTACCAGGAGCCAGAAATGACGTATTGGTGCAGTCACAGATCCTACGTCCCAACGCGTTTCGTCAGCTCGTAATCTGACATCATCAGGGTCATGATTATGACCCTGATGACGTCACTTTATATTTATTTGGCATTATTTGTACAGATTTGGTGTGTTATATTTATTTATTTTGATACAATTTGCACTTTATTTTGCACCATCTGCACAATATTGTATTCGTTCATATTAGTGATTTAGTTGAGCGCAATCTTTTAATTAGTAATAATTATTTATTTTTTCACTAAAAAGAAAGGAATGGGCGCTTACCAGATTTAAATGGCTTCCAATTTAATGGAAAAGCCTGAAATGCTTTGGGGAGATATGATTCCCAAAAATGCAAGATACCGTTCATTCTATCATGCTTCCAATCCACATGCAAGAAATAATAGCGTAATCTAGTTTTCTAAAACGCTAATTTATTATTTAAAAAGTGCACTCACATTTAAAATATGCGTACAAGCATATATAGGATCCAAAACACAAGCTGCAGCGTGAATTCCAAACGAGTGTGGAGAGCGGCCAGAGAGCGTGGTGACATCACGTCTGGTCCCACCAAATGCGCTTCACCATATGGTTTTGGGAATCATATCTTCCCAAAGCGTTTTAGGCTTTACCATTAAATTGGAAGCCATTTGACTCTGGTAAGCGGCCATTCCTTTCTTTTTAGTGTTGGTGTTCACATACGAAGGATTTGGAAAGACTGGCTCTCCTACGCATGCTGGGACTTGTGGTGCCTTTTCTATGGAAATTTTTTTTAGTCACTGGAATCAATATTTTTCACCTTTCTTCTACGGACACTTTATGAACCTATATGATCATTTGTATTCATGTTTTTCATTATATGTGACACTTTTTGTTTGCTTTTTTGTCTATTGGCTCGTGCCATCACCCTTATTGTTTCAATTGCAATTATTTTTTGTACCTAGCGTGGGTTTTTTTTAAACGTATTTTCTGTTGCAGATGTGACAGTTAAAGGGATAAGACAAACTATTTATTACTGACAGGGGGCTTACAATATTCCTTTTTTTTTTTTTATACAGTATGTAAAACCTTTATGCCAAAAGCTGTACATCTAAAACTACCCTCCCCAAGACTGACAATGCTGCTGTCCAAAGGTGCCCCATGTGCAGTGGCGTTGCTATAGGGATGCGGACTGAACCCAGGCAACACGCTCCAGAGGGTGACATTATGTTTTACGGGGGGGGGGGGGGTGACAAAATGCTTTTCCACAGAGGGGGTGACACCATGTTTTACCATAGATGGGGGGGGGGGCACCATGTTTTACTGCAGGGAGGGGTGACACTATGTTTTCCTGCATCAGGTGACACTAACCTGTAAGAATATTTAATAATAAATATCTTGCGCTCGTACTTATGTCAGAATATTTATACTGCTCTGAATAAAGCAGTGTATTTATTTATGGTTAATAAGCAAAGATCTGTGAAAAAGGAGAGTCTTCACCTATTGCCATAAATCAATGTCGAGAATTCTTTTTAATTGATTAATTTCTTTTTAAAAGCATATACCAATCTTAGTGAGTACAATCTACAGTGTGGAATATATATAAAAATATTTATTCTCAAGACATGCAAACACGATATATGATCAAACAAGAAATGACACAAAAAGATAACTCTACAGAAAAATACTAACTTCAAATAATCAATGCAATGTGATGTTTAGCTCAATAATGAAAGTGAAAGTAAAACAAAGTGAAAGTAAAAGTAAAACGAAAGCAAGATTACCATTTCTTCCCAGGTATAGTATAAGCCATAAATTAATGTTCTATATAAACAGACTACAATGGTCTGCGTAATGCATAGTTGAAAGTCATTCCACTGCAGATGAAATGAGAATAAGCCATGCAAAACGGAAGACTTAAAATTGCAAATAATGCACTAAATCTGATATTAATAAAAATGTATAAAAACAAAAATCAACTTTTTAGAGAAAAATCTACCATGGTTTATACGGCTGGGATTGTAATCTCATTACCCTTAAATATGCAATATAAAACATATAAGGAAAGAATAAACAATTGTTGAATAAAATCAAATAATACAGCAAGGCATAATTACCACACTTAAGATAGTGTTACCAGAGTCCTAAGATGGATGCCAGTGAGGGAGGAGTTTCCTCCAAGTTTCAGATGAATGATGTGGATCAGGGAGTATGTCTGGATGAGTCTATTGAAAAATGTAATAGCATGTGTGGTGTAAGTGTGAGGTATGTTGTCAGTAGTGTAAAGTGTGTCTATCTCATATCTGGGTTGGTCTTTTATATGGTAAGAACAAAGAGCTATAAAAATTACCATAAGTAAAACCCAGAGGGATGAAACATTATCTCCATTGGCTGGGATATTCTATACCTAAACTGGTGAGGTCAGAGACACACCCCTTAAAATAATTAACCCCATACTTGGTCTAATAAAATTAAATGATTTCTCTATATGTGAGATTAATCATATAACACAACATAAAACTTTCTCCAGACTCCCAGTACATACATAAATGTCCACCTGTATCTCCATAATTCACCTGTGCAAGTAATGCCATTCCAATAATTATATTATTTAACACAATATAATATTTTTATATTGGAATATCTCAAATTATCTCAAGACTGCACCTGGTATTTCGCCTCCAGAGGGCAGTATCGTACCGTTCATTAGATTTTGTATTTAACATAATTTGAAACAATTACCCATCCTTCTTATCTCATGACCTCTTGACCTCTAGCTAGTGAATAGCCATTACTTATTTGGATTGTGACATAGGGCTGTCAGACATAGTCTAGGTTTGGGAATATTTACGACACCTTGAGCACTAAACCAGCCCAAAGCAATTCTTATATAAACACTCCTACCACATGCCTTAACATGAAGTAATTCGTTTTTAAGACGCACAAGTCCTTACACATCATAGAAAAGTATACTTATATATATATATATATTATATATCTAATATTATATAAGTATCAAGTTCACACTTCTATATTAATAAGAATACAATGTATTATCGTTAATATACATCTTACATATGATGATGTTTTCTATAAAAACTTATATGGTTCATCTTTAAATGTCTGCTAGAATATACTGGGGTATTGTCCATTGTTATATACTTATAGACAGACTGAGATATCCCCCCTTAACATAGCGTCAGACTGACTAAGTTTTATCTGATCGAGATGTCAAAAGAAATCTTATTTACGATTACATAGAAATACAAAGATCTCTGTTGAAACCATAGACCCTTTGTAAGCCTGTGAGAGACATTTTGTTTAACAAGTATATATATGAACTTTGTTTCACCTTAAAAACAAGATGGACGCCATCCTGTTCAGAATCTCTTATATGCATAATATGAAATATACATGGCTTTTAAAATCATTTTTCTTTTTACCTATTATTATTTTAATCAACCCCCAATAACCCCGACATATCCCCCCCTTTCTTCCCAGTAGACAAGTGAGCAACTTAGGCCTATCTGGAAAGAAAGCTTTTTAAGGAGTAGTAAAAGGAAAAAAAAAATGTCTTGTTCTCTTTTTGTAAGAGAATATTTCATATTGGGAATTGTTCATAACTTTTAAGTAAAGCGGTAAAAATGAGAAAAAAAAAAATCAGTTCCAAATGTCAGTTCGTAGCGACTTTGCTTAGCGTTAGCTATGTCATAAACTGTTCCTTGTTAGTTTTTTTAAATTCTGATCTCCTAGTAAAGAAACTCAAATGTTCCTTGAAATCTGCATCTCCAGCTTGCAAAGTCTTGATGGAGACAGAAATTAACTGCTGCAATGGCATTAGCAACTACCATTCAAAGCGCAGTAAAACAATGTTGGCAATCAGGAATCAGAGAAATCTGTTTGAACGTTCAACCTTGGATGTTGGTTGGATAATGAATGGTTTCAGCATGGTCTAGAGTGTCATACACCTAGACTGAGGTTTTGCTCACATGCGCAATGCACCATTCTCACATCTCCTTCAACTGAAAACAGGAGGTAGTGCGATTCCTCTCAATGGATTTCCTGGGATCAAATGCACAAAGATCTGTAGAAACAAATCTTCCTCTCCGTCAACAAGAATCTGGGGCGTCTCGCAGCTTGATTCCTGAAGAGGGACCCAATTCAATGAGGTGTTCCATCCAGAGCTGGGCTTTAAGGAGAGATGACCCATCCGATCGCTGTGTCTTTGGCAAACATCATCGTCTGTACCAATCAACGACCTGGCATGGAAGGTTAAGCTCTTCCTATTGGATGAAACATATAGTATGAATATACATTCTTATCAATTGACATTTCAATGCGATGTTGGTACCCTAAGCTTTCTCAGAGTTCTCCTTTAATCCACCGTGTGATCAGTCCTTTTATATGAGCACCACGGAAGGTGAGACTATATATGCGACCTTTCCTAGGGCGACTGACTTCTGGGGCTTATTAACATGGTGATGTGTTTATCGCCATGGATACTACACATTGGACAATAATAAAATGATACAATATTTTGTTAAAATTTTACCTACTACTTGGGGAAAAAATATAATATCTCCCCCTTTGGGGCATCAATGCGATTTATTGTAGGCAATAAAACTACCTGGCATTGAGGATTCCTTCTTGGTTACCGTATACAACCTTTAACCTCTTGACTTCATTATGTCATTAGGGTTTGATCCTCCTTGGTATCACCGTCATTGGCGATTTTTCAAAATGTGCCCGCTTTGAGCGACCTGTTTGAGTCAGAGGGATGAAGTGACCACTGAAAAATAGGAGGGTAGTTAGTATCTCACAACCAAGATCCCCCCCTGACAGGGATTTCAGGATCCTCAATGCTGTGACCTGGGATAAAAGGGTGTTAGAACCTCTGCATCCTATACCTCTATTCAGTGTATCCCTTCTGATTCCTTACCACTTGGGCATTTAAGGATTTTATGGCCTTTGGCTGGCTACAGGATTTGTTCCTAGAGATGGATTTTATTTTAGTTCCGGGCTGCAGTGCCCTGAGTGAACCAATTGATCAGCCGATCAATTTGGCATCTACTCAGCTGAAAACTTTTACAGAATTGGATTATTGGCTCCGCCTCCTGCTGTGCCTATGTCTCTCGGGTTCAGACAGATGGGACAGATCCCCATCAGAACCATTTATTCGGTTCTGGCGTGAGGTCTGGGCCTAAATGTCACTCTAACTTCCCGAGGATTTTGGGGAGCCCTAGGATGGGGCAAATCCCTATTTATTTGTGGGTGTCCCCCCCTTGTTAATGGGATGTCCGGTGTCCTCCTTAAGGTATCCGGTGTTCCCCTTGGGGCCTAGGTGGCATATCTTGCTCCTTTGCCAAACTTATTATTTTTATGTGCATGGGCAATGCATCAAAGCACAGGGATTTAAATTTCAGATGGTTGTACTCAGACCTTCATTGAAGGGTGTTAGGCACTTTTGAGTACAGCTGAAAAAGAACTTTTAGTGGGGCTTTGGTGCTGTGTACATTTTAAATTGTAGATTACAGCTCTAGCAGCAGTGAAGTTTTGTATGGGCTGACTTTTAAATGACATCCTTGAGGCACAACACAGACAGTTGTTTTCATAGGCCTCAGGATAATCAATGTCTAAGACAATGTCTAAGGACCTTTTCCTTAACAAAAATCAGGACAGTACTCTTTTTAAAACTTTGTAAAAAAAAAACTGGAGGTGCATGGTGTCTTTTTAGGGGCGCTAGTCTTTTTGCAGTGACCTGATATGACTCATACCTATTTATGCATGGCTGCCCAATTTCTGCCCTCCTATATTAGGAATGTGGCTGGGGTAGGACATGGACTCTTTGCCTGATTCCCCCCCTTGTCTGGGTCATAACCAACAGACTGGGAGTCATATTTAATGTAGGACTAATTAAGCATTACCCTTTTGCATGGACACCATGACCTTATGGAACTCTATGTATTTACTGATGAGTTCCTGTCATGAATTAACTGTTACATTTTTATTTATTTTTATTTTTTTCAAAATTTTCCACTGCTGATTACTCGGCAACTTTTGCTAGAAAAACATTTTCCCTTGCTCAAAACTTCCTAATTATTGCATTAATCATTAACATTTCTCTTCCACATGATTACTTTCATTATAGCTTTCTTGATAAAACTTCTGCCACAGTTCTACTTTATTTTTCAGTTTCACGCTACATTCTCTTAACTGAGGTGTCCCAATAGAGGTTACTTTCACCTGCTCAAGGAGGTTCCTAATCTCATTCTCTCATTTATTTGGAGTGGAGATTGAAACTTTACTAAACGCCTTTTTGCTGAGCCTTGTGGTGCAGTTCCTCACACAGACATAGTAAGATTGGCCATGACTCTAAAAGTATGTGACCACACTTCCTGACGTCTTTTGGTGTTAGATAAGCTTATTGGTGAGTTCATACATACAGGTTGTCCTCTACCCATGTCAGATGCCCTTTATTGGCCCGACTTTTTGAGGATTTTGATATATGACTCTAACCAGCATTTACATATTCCACCATTTCAGACTCAGAGAGGTGTTTCCACACATTTATGATCTGTGCCAAATCTACTGGGGTTGTGGCAATACCACTAGGGACTGACACCTTGCCAGAGTTGGCAGCATGAACATTACCTGCTGTAGGCATTTCTATCACATTCATGATTAATAAAAAAAAATTCCAAAAAAAAATTTTTTTTTTTTCAAAGTTATTGATTATGTCACCTGATCAATATTTATGATTGGCATATGTAAGAAATCAATAATTATCTCACTAGGGCCTCCATTATATGTAAGAATATTTAATAATAAATATCTTGCGCTCGTACTTATGTCAGAATATTTATACTGCTCTGAATAAAGCAGTGTATTTATTTATGGTTAATAAGCAAAGATCTGTGAAAAAGGAGAGTCTTCACCTATTGCCATAAATCAATGTCGAGAATTCTTTTTAATTGATTAATTTCTTTTTAAAAGCATATACCAATCTTAGTGAGTACAATCTACAGTGTGGAATATATATAAAAATATTTATTCTCAAGACATGCAAACACGATATATGATCAAACAAGAAATGACACAAAAAGATAACTCTACAGAAAAATACTAACTTCAAATAATCAATGCAATGTGATGTTTAGCTCAATAATGAAAGTGAAAGTAAAACAAAGTGAAAGTAAAAGTAAAACGAAAGCAAGATTACCATTTCTTCCCAGGTATAGTATAAGCCATAAATTAATGTTCTATATAAACAGACTACAATGGTCTGCGTAATGCATAGTTGAAAGTCATTCCACTGCAGATGAAATGAGAATAAGCCATGCAAAACGGAAGACTTAAAATTGCAAATAATGCACTAAATCTGATATTAATAAAAATGTATAAAAACAAAAATCAACTTTTTAGAGAAAAATCTACCATGGTTTATACGGCTGGGATTGTAATCTCATTACCCTTAAATATGCAATATAAAACATATAAGGAAAGAATAAACAATTGTTGAATAAAATCAAATAATACAGCAAGGCATAATTACCACACTTAAGATAGTGTTACCAGAGTCCTAAGATGGATGCCAGTGAGGGAGGAGTTTCCTCCAAGTTTCAGATGAATGATGTGGATCAGGGAGTATGTCTGGATGAGTCTATTGAAAAATGTAATAGCATGTGTGGTGTAAGTGTGAGGTATGTTGTCAGTAGTGTAAAGTGTGTCTATCTCATATCTGGGTTGGTCTTTTATATGGTAAGAACAAAGAGCTATAAAAATTACCATAAGTAAAACCCAGAGGGATGAAACATTATCTCCATTGGCTGGGATATTCTATACCTAAACTGGTGAGGTCAGAGACACACCCCTTAAAATAATTAACCCCATACTTGGTCTAATAAAATTAAATGATTTCTCTATATGTGAGATTAATCATATAACACAACATAAAACTTTCTCCAGACTCCCAGTACATACATAAATGTCCACCTGTATCTCCATAATTCACCTGTGCAAGTAATGCCATTCCAATAATTATATTATTTAACACAATATAATATTTTTATATTGGAATATCTCAAATTATCTCAAGACTGCACCTGGTATTTCGCCTCCAGAGGGCAGTATCGTACCGTTCATTAGATTTTGTATTTAACATAATTTGAAACAATTACCCATCCTTCTTATCTCATGACCTCTTGACCTCTAGCTAGTGAATAGCCATTACTTATTTGGATTGTGACATAGGGCTGTCAGACATAGTCTAGGTTTGGGAATATTTACGACACCTTGAGCACTAAACCAGCCCAAAGCAATTCTTATATAAACACTCCTACCACATGCCTTAACATGAAGTAATTCGTTTTTAAGACGCACAAGTCCTTACACATCATAGAAAAGTATACTTATATATATATATATTATATATCTAATATTATATAAGTATCAAGTTCACACTTCTATATTAATAAGAATACAATGTATTATCGTTAATATACATCTTACATATGATGATGTTTTCTATAAAAACTTATATGGTTCATCTTTAAATGTCTGCTAGAATATACTGGGGTATTGTCCATTGTTATATACTTATAGACAGACTGAGATATCCCCCCTTAGCATAGCGTCAGACTGACTAAGTTTTATCTGATCGAGATGTCAAAAGAAATCTTATTTACGATTACATAGAAATACAAAGATCTCTGTTGAAACCACAGACCCTTTGTAAGCCTGTGAGAGACATTTTGTTTAACAAGTATATATATGAACTTTGTTTCACCTTAAAAACAAGATGGACGCCATCCTGTTCAGAATCTCTTATATGCATAATATGAAATATACATGGCTTTTAAAATCATTTTTCTTTTTACCTATTATTATTTTAATCAACCCCCAATAACCCCGACAAACCCTAGTGACGCCACTGCCCATGTGCTCTTCATCTTGAGTGGGGGCACTCTAAAGACAGCCATACATGGATCAAAATTCAGCCGGTTCAGCAAGGACAGACTGAAATTTGATCCATGTATTGGCACTGAGGTTGTACAGAAGTTACTAATCTGCTTCTGTAAAACCACCCTGTCACATATTCCTGCTCGATCAGCACTGCAGGCTTTAGCCTGCAACACTGATCAGTGTGTTGTGCTGTCGAGGAAACTAGAATACAATAGCTCAGCAGGTAGGAATCAAGTCAGTTTTTTCCCTTTAACCTCCCTGGCGGTATTCCCGAGTGTGGCTCAGGGTGGAATTTTAGTGCAATTAGCGGTAACCCCGAGCCACACTCGGGTTACCGCCAGGGAGCATTGCTGGATTCTGGTAGAGGTTACTGACTTTGTCCCCGAGATCCCACGCGATGTGTCACTGCAGCATACGGCGGCCAGATCTTCCGCCCGATGCTGTGAGCCCCGGCTTCCGTCTCCTGCGAGCGTCACATCGTAGGGAGGTGGAACCGGTGGCAAATTCAAATAGTACACATATATCTATATATATATATATGTATATATATATATATATATATATATATATATATATATATATAAAATATGTATATATATATATAAATATAATATAATATATGTATACGTGTATATATATATATATATATATATATATATATATATACACACACACACACACACACACATATATATATATGTATATATATATATATATATATATATATATGTGTGTGTGTATATATACAGTGCCTTGCGAAGGTATTCGCCCCCCTTGAACTTTTCGACCTTTTTTCACATTTCAGGCTTCAAACATAAAGATATAAAACTGTAATTTTTTGTGAAGAATCAACAACAAGTGGGACACAATCATGAAGTGGAACGAAATTTATTGGATATTTCAAACTTTTTTAACAAATAAAAAACTGAAAAATTGGGCATGCAAAATTATTCAGCCCCCTTAAGTTAATACTTTGTAGCGCCACCTTTTGCTGCGATTACAGCTGTAAGTCGCTTGGGGTATGTCTCTATCAGTTTTGCACATCGAGAGACTGAAATTTTTGCCCATTCCTCCTTGCAGAACAGCTCGAGCTCAGTGAGGTTGGATGGAGAGCGTTTGTGAACAGCAGTTTTCAGTTCTTTCCACAGATTCTCGATTGGATTCAGGTCTGGACTTTGACTTGGCCATTCTAACACCTGGATATGTTTATTTGTGAACCATTCCATTGTAGAATTTGCTTTATGTTTTGGATCATTGTCTTGTTGGAAGACAAATCTCTGTCCCAGTCTCAGGTCTTTTTCAGACTCCATCAGAATGGTCCTGTATTTGGCTCCATCCATCTTCCCATCAATTTTAACCATCTTCCCTGTCCCTGCTGAAGAAAAGCAGGCCCAAACCATGATGCTTCCACCACCATGTTTGACAGTGGGGATGGTGTGTTCAGGGTGATGAGCTGTGTTGCTTTTATGCCAAACATAACGTTTTGCATTGTTGCCAAAAAGTTCGATTTTGGTTTCATCTGACCAGAGCACCTTCTTCCACATGTTTGGTGTGTCTCCTAGGTGGCTTGTGGCAAACTTTAAACAACACTTTTTATGGATATCTTTAAGAAATTGCTTTCTTCTTGCCACTCTTCCATAAAGGCCAGATTTGTGCAGTATACGACTGATTGTTGTCCTATGGACAGAGTCTCCCACCTCAGCTGTAGATCTCTGCAGTTCATCCAGAGTGATCATGGGCCTCTTGGCTGCATCTCTGATCAGTCTTCTCCTTGTATGAGCTGAAAGTTTAGAGGGACGGCCAGGTCTTCGTAGATTTGCAGTGGTCTGATACTCCTTCCATTTCAATATTATTGCTTGCACAGTGCTCCTTGGGATGTTTAAAGCTTGGGAAATCTTTTTGTATCCAAATTCAGCTTTAAACTTTTCCACAACAGTATCTCAGACCTGCCTCGTGTGTTCCTTGTTCTTCATGATGCTCTCTGAGCTTTAAACGGACCTCTAAGACTATCACAGTGCAGGTGCATTTATACGGAGACTTGATTACACACAAGTGGATTCTATTTATCATCATTAGTCATTTAGGTCAACATTGGATCATTCAGAGATCCTCACTGAACTTCTGGAGAGAGTTTGCTGCACTGAAAGTAAAGGGGCTGAATAATTTTGCACGCCCAATTTTCCACTTTTTTATTTGTTAACAAAGTTTGAAATATCCAATAAATTTCATTCCACTTCATGATTGTGTCCCACTTGTTGTTGATTCTTCACAAAAAATTACAGTTTTATATCTTTATGTTTGAAGCCTGAAATGTGGCAAAAGGTCGCAAAGTTCAAGGGGGCGAATACTTTCGCAAGGCACTGTGTATATATATATATATATATATATATATATATATATATATATATATATATATATATATATATATATATATATATAATATATATATATATATATATACACATATACACGTATACATATATTATATATATATATATATATATATATATATATATATATATATATATATATATATACTTTAACTTATTTATAGTTATTTATTATATTATAATTTATGATTTTGTGTTTCAAACTTTATCATACCCGAGATGTTATAAAGAAGAACGCACAGTAAAACAAAATCATATGTAAATAGTTGGTTTGGGCTGCTTGACCTTAAGAATTACATGCAAAATAATTGTACCGCTTTCAGCACCTATAATTAGAAACAATCATACCGCCAGGCTATAGCAGAAAAAACGGACTCATCTATGGACTAAGAAGCCTAGTGCAGCCACCACATCTAATGTTTGGTAAGTTTTAATCTATTACATTTTTGGTTTTGGGTTTAATACTGCTTTAAAC
Organism: Pelophylax lessonae; assembly: GCF_965119305.1. Lineage (NCBI taxonomy): Eukaryota > Metazoa > Chordata > Amphibia > Anura > Ranidae > Pelophylax > Pelophylax lessonae. The sequence continues at coordinate 462,588,028 of NC_138770.1, read as the reverse complement.
AAGGTGATCATATCTTCTCTAACCATCTCTTTTTAAAGTTAAACACAGTCTTGTCAATTAATTCAGTTCTTTTTTTCATAGCTGAGATCCTTGATGTATTTTATTAATTTGACTGCCCTTCTCTGCACCTTTTCCAGATCGAAGAGATTCATTTGTCCAAAACTTAGCAGCATGCTCAAGATAAGACTATTCTCTTACTTTGTAAATGGACAAAATAATAGCTTTAGAAGTTGCAGACTGGAATTGCATACTGGTATTACATTAAAAATCTACAAAGACACGCAGATCTTCTTCCATCATCAATCATATTTTGGCTTCCAAATGCATATTTTTGCATTTATCCACAATGATCCCTAATTGTTGTATATCTGCCCAGTCAACCATTGAGACTGATTTATCAAAGGAGTGCAAGCTATTCACTTAGCAAAATGCACATTCTTATATCAAAATGAATGTTAGTGAATAAAGTGAACCTGTGTTAACTTTGAATACAGAGTCAGGAGCTGGCAAAAATCCATATTTTTATTTCATTTAAATGATTGGGTATTTAAAGTAAACACATACTCAAACTATTTACTGACATTAATGTTAACCTGCTGTAGCACCCTCCTAGACAGGTGATAGGTAAAAGCATCTATTTTGCTACTGCTGCTTATCTGTTAGTTTTGCCTGTCACATGTTTCCAGGTGTGATTCACTGGGTCTGAGGGAGTGTCCCCACTGTATCCAAGAGGGAGCTTGTTGGACATTGGAGGAAACCCAGCCAGTGACACATCCTGTTTCATGGCAGTCCCAGTGGGAGAGCATGTGGCAATGCATCCTGGGATTGGCCATAAATAGGGCGGGAGCATGTAACAGGGCGTCTTTTGGCGGGAGCAAAGTCCCAGGAGGAGGTGGACGACTGTCTCTCCTCCTGCAGAGAGAGGAAGGTAGTCCAGGCAGTTGGCCTAGGGACCAGTAGTGAAGCTGGTCTACAGAGGTTCCAGTGTGCTGACCAGTGGAGCTGCTGGGCAGAGGACTTTGGGAAAAAGAGTATCGTGAGTACAAAGGGATCTGCCTAGGGGTCTGCCTAAGAGAGGGGACCACTCCAAAGAAGTCAGGGGATCAAGGAGCCAGCTCACTCAGAGTGTTACAGTAAAGGGGGTGCTGTGTAGTGAACCCTGAAGATTAGGAACAAAGGGGGTGCCAGTAAGGGCCCTGAAGTTGTTCGGCAGTACAGTTCAGTTGCTTCAGAGTACAAATTACCTCAGAGAATAACTTCAGTTCTGCGTCAAAGCTAGTGACAGACTGAAACCAGTGGCCTAGCCGTGACTAGCTCAATTTCAGTGTTACCCAGCGTTACTCAGTGTTAACCAGCATTAACTAGAGTTAACCAGCGTTAACCAGCATTTACTCAAGCCGTCCCTGCCTATTGTGCATAGTTTTGTTCAGTTGGCTTATCCCACTCATCCCTTCTCCTATCCAAGTTCCTAATAAAACATAAAAACCAAAGAAACTGGCCTGATTCTTGTCTGAGGTAAAAACACTTGGAAAATGCCAGATTGTTCTACTATTGCTAATGGTAACCCAGGGGGTCCCACAACCAGCAGCTCCCTTGGGAGTAGTGCTACACTGCACTTTGCAAAATTATCATTACTTTTGCTTGGTGAATAGCCTCTAAACAGGACTGGAACAGTGAGACAAGGGGGAAGAGGAGGGGGTACGGCAGGAGGGGAAGAAGCCCCAGGCAAAGTGTTTTTCATTTGGGGGGGGGGACACAGAACCTAGCAGTCTTCCACCACTTGCTTACTCTGCATTGTATGGTGTCATCAGTCAGAGCTACAAAGGTAATGTCTGCTTCTGTGTTTACAAGTGGTAGTGGCACTTCCCTAGCAGTATCTGGTGTTAGTAAGCACTGGATTTGCATATACCCCAACTCCACCTTCTGTCCTCCATACCATGCTGCCTTTAAACCCACATGGCTTTAATCTGCTGAGCTGTCATCACCACCACATTTAACATCTCATTGGAGGACGGAGAATGGGAACTTTCAGGGCAAACTGCAGAACACAGCATTTTTGGGACTTGATTGATTGACAGATTGAGGCTTTTATACCCAGGAACAAGAACACTAGGGCTAGTCTCTCTCTTTCGGTACAGGGCACTATACCAGAAAGCCTGAAGAGGTACTCTGCCTTTCCCTCCCAGGCTCAGCCCATTTCAAGCTTCTGCTTTTAAGTAAACCTGTCACTACAGGGTGGTCAAGGTGTCAAATACCTGCTATCCTCTCTGCATGCTGTGGTTCCACCTGACAGCTTCTATGTTCTGACATCTGAGCCAGTGGGTTAAACAACAGCGTGCAGCCTAAGGAGTATTCACATACAGTAATATTTCATGACATAAGCCTCTGGAAAGTAAGTATAGATGCTCATCTTTTACAGCCCAGGCTTTTACAAGTGATCCTATGGTGGCACAGTTACTTTAAGGATACAAGTGTTAAAGCTGATTGTCATCCATAGAACTGAGTTCTCTTTTTCAGTTCTGAAGCATCTTCTACTTCTCCAGTCCCAAAGATGTTTACCATCTCTATGAAAAAGTCAGTTAGAATGGCTCATTCCTTATCTCTAATGCTCTCTTGCTTGCTTTCCCACTCTGCCTCTTGCTCTATCACTCCCTCTCTCCTCTTCCTTCTATTTCACTTTGTCCCTCATCCATAGAAGTGGGTTAGCCTTATCAGACCTGAAGCATCTTCTACCACTCCAGTCCCCAAGAAGTTTACCATCTATATCCCGGGTCCTCAATAGGCGGGCTCTGGGCCGCGTCTGGACCCTGACATGCTTAGATCTGGACCGCGGCGGTCTTTGCTGAAGCTGCCTATTCCTTTTATTACTGGTTGCTAGATCACCGGCCGCCTGGCGTCTAGCAACCAGTGACGTCACACGCCCGCCGCCCAGCATTCACAGCGGAGGAGGAACTTATTCCTCCTCGCGCCTAAGCACCCCAGCCGCGCTGCATTCCAGGAGTTGTAGTCCCCCATAGTAGTTTGTGGAAACATGGAGCAGAAGGAAGCTGGGCTTCGGCAGCAGGCGGTGAAGAGACATCTACTCAGGCCACTGTGCAGCCACAATGAGAGACTGCACCTGTCAAATTCAAGCTGTGATGTCGGGAATGGGCGGAACTGCTACCCAGTCCCGCCCCCTGTGTCAAGCAACACATGCATTGGGAAGAAGGAGAAGGAAGATATGGCAGCCAGCAACAGAAAGGTATTTTAGAAAAGTAATCATGTGGAAGATGGGGGACCTTTGGGGAAGATGAAGGCAGAGGAGAGGTGTGTGTGTTGCAGAGGTTGTAGCAGCTGGGAAGAGGTGCAGTACAGAGGCATTTATGTACATTCGCTACTATGGACAGCTTGGTATAGCAGTACTCCTGATTTTTAACATTGGCCTCAATGAGAAATCTTGGTCAGCTTGGTATGGCACTGCTCCCTGTCTAACAAAGGTGTCACCTTTCACACTAAAGGTCTACTTCATTTTTTTGTGTATAGTTCAAAAGTTTTGGGGAATGCCTTTTTTTGTTGTTGGCGTTCTGTATTTGGAATTTGACGGTCACTTTTGCGGACCTCGGACTGAATGGAAAATTGGTAAGTGGACCTTTCAATTTTATATTTGAGTACCCCTGATCTATATGAAAGAGTCAGTCAGAGTTGCTCACACCTTATTTCTAGTGGTGGACGAGCTGTTCGGCCCAAACATTACCCATTCAGTGAACACCTGAATTTGTGGGGCGCTAAGCAGATGTTCACCCACTGAGCGCCCCACAATGCACTGCACGCTGCACAGTGCATTCTAAGCCCTGACTGGGAAAAGCTTTGCCCAATCAAGGCACAGTGAATAGCTTCCCTGCTGACAGCTGAATGAAAAAAAAAAAAAAACATTGCCGGCAAAAGAAAGATGTGAAAAAACGACGTGGGGGTCCCCACAATCCATACCAGGCCCTTTGGGTCTAGGGCCCCTAGATTCCAGCCCCGCCCTATGTAAATGAGTATGGGGTACATTGTGCCCCTACTCATTCACTAAAAAAAGTGTCAAAAAGGAATTTATTTCTGGTGGCACCACCCGCATGTGACATCACCAAGCCAGCATGCACTGATCAGTGATGACACATAGGGGCGATTTCACCAGGCGACATCGCCAGGTGGCTCGGCCCCTTACCTATTTACTAATTGTCAGATGGTGGAGCAGGCAGATGGCGGTTAGCCTTCATTGCGGGTGGAGCTTTTTAATTTTTTTTTTTTTTTTGGGGTCCAGCAGGAAGAGGCCCTTGTCTCTATCAAAATGGGAACAAGGCACTTCGGGATGGAGGCTGCATGCTCGGATGAGGGTCTGGTATGGATCTCCCAATGCCTTTTTTTTCATGGGGATCCCCTTAATATCCATACCAGACCTAAGACCCCACGTTTTCGCATTGTCAGCAATGGTATTGTATTTGTTAAAAGAAAGCTAGAGCGCTATCTGAAACAAATGATGCTGAAAATTTGTATTGGTTGGTTGATTGCTGGACTTCATCGGGACTCCCTGCCTATCGGGGTAGGCAATATCCACCGAGTCCCCGCTGTGGAGCATTTCTAAAGGCTATGTGATTGCTGTATTGTGGTAAGTGGCTTTTCATCCTTTCTTTGAGCACACTGGGGATGCATGCAGCACTTGGAAGAGATCACCACCTGCTCCAGTTTAGCTGATTATCATTATAGAGATTTAACTGTTAACAATCACATTTTTATGGGACATTTGATGTAAAAGCTGAGCTTTCTCTTTTTACCATAGTTGTTCACACAACCAGTATTTGTGCATGGTTTTTTATCACTTATGTTAAGCCTTTCACATAAGATGAGATGGGAACAGGGTTTGTTTACACTTTCTTCCATCCGTTCACTATATTTCACATTGGGATTTCACTTTGCCACAGTTATTGTGTTATGATTTAATTTGTTTCAGATAGCGCACTAGTTTTCTTTTATCACATTTATTTATCTACCAGTATTCAGAGAGCCCTATGTGCTGCAATCTATTAGACAGGCTAACACATCCTTCACAATTTATCTTTTATTGTAATTTTGTTGCCAGCAATTTAAATGTCACTTTTTCTTCTTTATTTATGCAGCAGGTTCTATATATGATACAGAAGTGCCACTTTACAGGCAGACTAAAGGGACCCCCCCCCCCCCAGGCACTATATTTAAAGGAATTTTTAATTTTAATTGTTTCACTTTAAGCATCATTAAAATAATGACCCCAGGGCAGTACCAGGGCTCCCATACCCTATTTATGGCCAATAACTTCCATATAAGCCTTCAAAAATGGGACTTTTGATTTTTCAAGTTTGGGTCCCATTGACTTTAATAGGCTTCGTGGCTTGGGTCTAAACCTTTTCCATGTTCGAGAGTTCTGGTGTGAACCGAACCAAGGGTGTTCGGCCCATCGCTACTTACTTATTGCGCTCTTGTTCTTACTCCCACTCTGTCTCTTGCTCTATCACTCCCTCTCTCCTCTTCCTTCTATTTTACTTTCTCCCTTTCTAAAGCTGCCCATAGATGGGTAGAATTTTGAAAACAATTTTTTAGGAAAATAATCTTTTAAGAAAGTTTGTTAGTTTTCTAATGATTAATAGGTCAAATCAATACATTTTTCTAGTGACAAGAAAATTCAAAGGTACAGGATGGTAAATTTTTCCTGAACGAACAAAATTTGAACAGTGAAATGTAGAGAATCCGCGCTTAGGATGACTTTTAACCTCTTATATGGTTATTAATACTGGCTGCAGCCCACCTATGCACTATATTCCTAGAACTATAGTAAGAATAGAGGATAAGAAAAGGTGTATACTTAATATTCCTTGTATCTTTCAACGATGCTAGATGTATATTAAATCTGGATAAAAACCGGTGTGTGTCTCCAATGTAAATATTAAAATTAATAAAGTGTCAAGTGCATCATATGTGTATCCTGTGAATAGTATATAATGAGTGCAACAATGATAGGTGATCCAACCCTGTGAGGGGTGCACAATAGTGCTGAAAAAATAAGGTGAAACAACTGTGTGAGTAAAAATATCTAAAGATGTGAGTGATATCAAACCTAATAAATAGATAAAAATCGATAAAAATCAATTGGATCCGCCTAAAAACATATAATGACTCATGGGTGAACTGTGAAAATCCTTAAAAAGTGTAAACTATGCGATAGGTAGCATCATATATTGACAGGAACCTGTATAATTCGCAGGTATATAAAAGTTATAAAACCACCCTAAAACATAACAGCAATAATCCAGGTACTGGTTAGTCCGTAATGGCTAAAGGGCCTAGAAAGGAGGGTAGTCCCACAATGGTAAAACACTCCCTAGGTTAGGGGTGCAAAAAGTGACTTGAGTGCAGGTGCTCTAACGGAGATTTTGGAGGTGCTCGGATGCCAGTGACCATTCAGTGCTCCCCGCACCCCCTGGACCGCACTCACCAGAGTTGATCACCCCTGCAGGGGTATCAGGCCTTGGATATGTAATCCTGGGGTCTCCTTCTCTGGTTGCTAAGATGACAGTGTGGTCCAATATCCTGCCCGAGTCCTACGTGCCAGGGTCCTTGGGATTGGGGTCCACGGGTATATATGGGGGAAGAAGGCTCACAAACATATGGAGATTGATCGGCAGGTTAAAACAGTGATAATTGCGCACTTCCGGGATGCCGTGCGTTCCACGGACCGGATGTGCGTTCCACTTGGGCGGATGCGTCCCGGAAGTGCGCAATTATCACTGTTTTAACCTGCCGATCAATCTCCATATGTTTGTGAGTACCCATTTTTGTTTTGAATAAAGCATTTTAAAAGCGGTACTACTCTATGTGAGCCTTCTTCCCCCATATATACCCGTGGACCCCAATCCCAAGGACCCTGGCACGTAGGACTCGGGCAGTATATTGGACCACACTGTCATCTTAGCAACCAGAGAAGGAGACCCCAGGATTACATATCCAAGGCCTGATACCCCTGCAGGGGTGATCAACTCTGGTGAGTGCGGTCCAGGGGGTGCAGGGAGCACTGAATGGTCACTGGCATCCGAGCACCTCCAAAATCTCCGTTAGAGCACCTGCACTCAAGTCACTTTTTGCACACCTAACCTAGGGAGTGTTTTACCATTGTGGGACTACCCTCCTTTCTAGGCCCTTTAGCTATTACGGACTAACCAGTACCTGGATTATTGCTGTTATGTTTTAGGGTGGTTTTATAACCTTTATATACCTGCGAATTATACAGGTTCCTGTCAATATATGATGCTACCTATCGCATAGTTTACACTTTTTAAGGATTTTCACAGTTCACCCATGAGTCATTATGTTTTTAGGCGGATCCAATTGATTTTTATCAATTTTTATCTATTTATTAGGTTTGATATCACTCACATCTTTAGATATTTTTACTCACACAGTTGTTTCACCTTATTTTTTCAGCACTATTGTGCACCCCTCACAGGGTTGGATCACCTATCATTGTTGCACTCATTATATACTATTCACAGGATACACATATGATGCACTTGACACTTTATTAATTTTAATATTTACATTGGAGACACACACCGGTTTTTATCCAGATTTAATATACATCTAGCATCGTTGAAAGATACACGGAATATTAAGTATATTCTGGCAGCGCCATACACCTTTTCTTATCCTCAAAATTTGAACAGTGTATGTTGTTTTTGTTTGGTAAAGTTCATTCATTCCAGAATCAAATGTTAAAAAACAATCAAAATCTTTTAAACGACATGGAAATGTTCTGAGACTTTTCATATGAGTTTTCCTAAAATTTTCCTAAGAATTTTCTTTCAGAACTCTATCCCTCAATGGACTAGCTTTATCCTTTCCCACCCCATCACTCTTTTCTTACCTCTCATCCTGATTGCTGCACTCTATACACCATATTTTATGTTACGTACTCCTGATGCCTTTACTGCATAGACTATGTTGCTATATAGTCCAGACAAGTGTTCATTGTCTCAACACTTGCTGGTTTATGAAGTTCTCCTTTAATGTAGTCTCAGACAAAGTTATACCTTTCTGTGTGCAGAAAAGCATACGGTATTGACTGGAGTTACATTTTTTAAATGATTCTTCATCCTGAGGTTTATTTGTATAAGACTGTTACTGTGGCACATTATGTTTTTAATTCGTTTTTTTGTGAGTACAAGAAGTATGGCATTAGTCTCTGCATGGGTTGGTGTGCCATCATCATTTCATTGGGAGTCCTGTCTCCATGCTGATAGAGAACACAGCATCTGGAGGAAAATGAACCGTGTGTGTCATTTAAATGATGTTTGAAGGTGTCGGCTGTAAATCTAGACATAATTCACTCTGTTTGGTGGATTTACTATAACTAGAGAGTGCAAAATCTGGTGCAGTTCTGCATACATTCAACCAGGTTCCAGTCTTTTTTTTCTTTTTGTGAAAGCTTTATTAAACAAGCTGAACTGGCTACTATGCACAGCTTCACCAGATTTTGCACTGTCCAGTTATAGTAAATGAACCTCTGAAGTAGCAAGGGGATCCTTGTGAGATGAGTCGTGTATCCAGTAGTTTGGTAAGCATTAGCAAGGGGCCGCAAGGTTGATGGTACGACAAGCATTCCTTATGGAATTTGGTTCATTTTTTAAGCCTTGTTGTACATTTTATATTCCACATTCTTTCATTTGATATACTGTGCTGTAAAATTCCATATTCTGCATTATCTCACTTTTTGCAACATACTATACATTCCCTATTTTACACTTACACATTCTATATCCTGTGCTGCACATAATATATATTATGCTGACCCATTTTTTATGCTGTGCTTTACATTTATATGTCATACTTTCTCATGCTGTACATTTTATATTATATGCTGATTCATTCTGCACGCTGTACTTTACGTTTTATATACCTTACAAACCCAATATTTATGGTACTATGCTTTACATCCCATATTCCACACTGAATCATACTGTGTGCTCTGCTGTTAACGCCACTCCATTCTAAACACTGTTCTGTACCCACCTCCCATCCATACTTTAATATCACAGCCAGGTTCTCTCCAGTTCTTTGTAAGCTGCCATGGCATTTAGGGTGTTTCAGAACAGTATACTTTTTGTGGAGGACCAAATACAATTTTGTGCTATGGGACCCTCTAATTTCTAGAAACACACCCGGTGCCCTGTCTTCAGCCATGCCTCTGGCTAGTCTGGCATTATTCACAATCAGCGTAAAGAGCCAGGAAGAAGCAGAGACAGAGAACAACACAGCAAGAAGATCCATTAGCATCACCGTGGACTTCCAGGTCCATGTGAAACCTTACTGGTAGACCAAGAGCTGCTCAGTGATGCTGAGACAAGTGCACTGGCTACTGGGATTGTTCAAGCATACATTTAACCATTGACCTTGTCCTGGAACTGCCTCAACTTTAGCAAATCACCCCGTTGAGGATGAGTTACTAAAGGCAAATAGAAAGTAATTTTGCAAGAGGAATTATAACATTGCAAGGGAATTGTACCTTTGTTTAGCGCCAAAATTTGCTTTTTTAAATAATATGCATTTCAAGTAGTTTTACTTGCTCATGATTGGATGATGGAAGTCAGCAAAGCTTAATCTCTGTCACTAAGTTCTGGAGCAAATTCCCTGCAAATCTATTTGTCTATAATAAAACAACCTCACTGTGTCTAGGTCAACGTGTAAACGAGTGGATCCGTGGATTGTATTACCCAAAAAGTGTCATCTGCAAACACAGAAATACTGCCCAATTCCAGATGCAGTCCTTTATAGCACAAATAAGCCATATTATTAGTTTTGACATACTGCACATTAAAATCCCCCTTTTCCAAAACTGCAGATTACATTTCTACAGCTCACTCATCTTCCTGTAGTTTACAAAAATATATTGAAGGTTTGTTTTTTATGTACAACAAAATGCATTTTATAAACCTAATCATGAGATATTTTACAACGGAGACTGTAGTAGACTGTTTTCATCCAACACAATACCAATGTGATAGGCATAGATTAACAGGCAGTTATGCATATGAATAGGCTTGTTGGTAAAGAAACACAACAGCAATGAGTCCCTGCATATTTTGCTCTTTGTAGGTAGCCTTCAATATCTTCATTGTTCTCGTCTGGGCATCATTTGAATATGCTGAGTCCATTGCTGTATTGTAATGCTAGTGTATTTCACAGCCGACATTATTACATCGTCTTTACCTGCTACTTTAAATACACAGTTTTCATAGGCAATCACAAATCCTAGACATTAAGCTGCAATTTAGCTACAAAGCTCGCTGATTGCATTAGGACTCTGCCTTCCTGCAGTTTATAGAAACCCTTTAAAAGCAGCCTTAACTGATTTCATTATAGCCAGTGTCTATTATTGCATTTTAAAAATATTTTTTAGCATAGAAAATATACAGTTTTTTTTAGTTACTAAAAAAAGAAGGATATGTATTGCTTCTCACTTTGGCCATCATAATATAAGTTTGAAACCATACTAAAATGCAGAGAGCAAGTTCGTCTTCAAATGACTACCCCACATGTCATCTTAAATTTTATCTATGTAAAAATTAGGCAAGAAATATCTTGAACTCTTCACATCTTGTTGCATATTTCTATATTCGTTTCAAAAAGAAAGGAAACAATGAGGAACGAATCTGGAACTGCAGCCAGCTTGTTGGAAACCATGGCGTTTGTAAGCTATGCAGTAAGTAAGCATGGATTTTACCAGCATTAAGAAATGTCTTTCAGAGCTTGGGACAGGATGGCTTCTTCTGATTGGATAATGATGATCTCATACCATGCCAATTACATTCAGCACAGACAGCTCATTTACATCTAAAAGTGGCATAACATTCAGAGGCCCAATCATTTGAAAACCCATGGTTAAAAATGACTGTGCTTCATGCAAAGTTATTTCCTACAAGCAGCGAAACAATCCTGATAGTGTTTTCACTGAAACATTTGAACTTCTTGCTTGTGGCTTGGGTTACTGACTGTAATAGAAATAATGGATCTTTTAAAAAATATCTGTATTCTGTTTTACTTCACATGAACAGGATGGATCACTGTATGATGTATTACAGAATATAAATGCTATTTTTATTAACCACTTAAGGACAAGTTAAAATCAGTATTTTTTGCTAGAAAATCACTTAGAACCCCCAAACATTATATATATTTTTTTTTAGCAGAGACCTTAGAGAAAAAAATGGAGATCGTTGCAATTCTTTATGTCACACCAAAATTTGCGCAGCGGTCTTACAAACGCAATTTTTTGGGAAAAAATACACTTTTTTGAATTAAAAATTCAGAAAAGAGTAAAGTTAGCCCAATTTTTTTTTATAATGTGAAAGATAATGTTACACCGAGTATAAAGATACCCAACATGTCATGCTTCAAGCTTGCACATGCTCGTGAAATGGTGACAAACATTGGTACTTAAATATCTCCATAGGCGACGCTTTAACATTTTTTACAGGTTACCAGTTTAGTGTTACAGAGGAGGTCTAGGACTAGAATTATTGCTCTTGCTCTAAAAATTGCGGTGATACCTCACATGTGTGGTTTGAACACCGTTTACATATGTAGGCGCCGCTTGCATATGCGTTCGCTTCTGCGCGCAAGCTCGGAGAAACGGGGCACTTTAAACTTTTTTTTCTTATTTATTTTACCTTTTATTTTTATTTTTACAGTGTCCCTTTAAAAAAGTTTTTTTCGATCACTTTTATTCCTATTACAAGGAATGTAAACATCCCTTGTAATAGAAATAAGCAGGACAGGTCCTCTTTAATGTGAGATCTGATGTCAAAAAGACCTCAGATTTCACATCTACACTTAAAAGAAAAACAAAAAAAATGTAATTTTTTTTCAGCATGAAAAAAGATGGGCCCTTTAAGGCCGTTGGGTGGAAGCGACATATGATGTCGCTCCGGTCCTCTGCCATAGAGTCGAGTCGGGGCCATCTTGCTCTCACTCGACTACCTGCATGGGACATGGAGGGACCGGATGGTTTTCCCTGCTACCGACAGCTCCGGTAAGCGGGGAAAATGACCGGGAAGCAGCGGGAGGGGGCACCGCTGCCCATAAAAGGGACACAGAGGGAATCCGCCTTTTATGTGAAAGAGGAGCGCCCGCCCTGTAAGAAAACAACAGAGTTTATACACTGGTATTCAACGTCAAAGTACTGACGTAAAACTGCAGCAGGCAGTCCGGAAGTAGTTAAACTATGCACTCCATACTACTCATAACATAGCGAGGTGTTGCTTTGTAGTTCACAGTAGAAAATTGAGAAAGCCATAACACTTTTTTAAGTTAACACAGGAAATTACAAGGACACAATATTTTTGACAGGATCAATTACATTGTTCTGAACATAGCCTTAAAAAATTACATTCTACTACAAGGATTTATAAGCTAAAATATATTCTATTTTGGTTCATCAGTTTATAAATACTTTAAAGCAGAGCTCCAGGCTCTTTCTGAAAAAATTAAAAGTCAGCAGATAAAAATAATTTAACTGCTGACTTTTAATATTAGGACACTTACCTGTCCACAAAACCAGCGGTCGGTCCATGAATTAACTCTCAGGTGCTGCTGCCTCCTTCTTGGGTGAGGGAAAGTCTTACGGCTTCACAGCCGGTTCCCTACTGCGAGGTGCACTGTAGTTTGTGAATGGCCCAGCAGTGGGGGAAGAAGAAGGGGGGCTAAATTTCCGTATGAGTTTGCTGTGGCGAAGTCAGCCAGAAGTGGGAGCGGGTACTTGTCAAAACCAGGTACCCGCTTCCCCTAGAAATGTGCCAAATGTGGCAGCAGAGGGGGAGCTCCACTTTCAGTGAACCTTTCAGAGCTGTGAGATTTATTAGTATCTCAGATAAGCAGGAAACAAATGAGGCTCACATGCAGGCAACATTTGTGTTCCAAATTACTAGGGCAGCTTGCCTAAAGTAGAGGGAGGAGCATATTCCTTTATAGCCACATAACAGTCCTAAATAAAGTAAAGTGTATGAGGTCCAGTAGATAATTATTTAAAAAATAAAGGCAACATACTATGTGGAAGAGAGTAGAAAACATGATACTTTAGTGGACTGGCTCTTACCAAAAACCTACTGTGACCCCATTTCCTAATCTACTGTGAATAACTTCTACTTGTTCAGAACATGAGAGAGCAAAAGCGTTGTTCATTCAAACTGCTGTGAAGTTCACTGTTCATAGTTGTTCTTTAACCTTAACATATTTCTGTAAATTTAAGTCACTACCCTTTCTGAAGACCGAATTACAATTAAATCTTGCTTCTAGATCACAAAGCTAACTTTACTTACTGCTTGTTTATAGCTTTCATGCTTACATCTACCCTAATAGAAATTTTACCCCAGTTTTGAAATAAACTTAAGGTTGGCTACTGGCTGCCTTTTTTTTTATCCCAGTGCCACATATAGACAAGCACAGTGGTCACTCCCTCTACCAATTCAGTTGGGGTAAGCAAAAGTTTAATAAACAAAAAGCTCACATATTCTGTAGATATTTCCATTAGGAATATTCTTCTGAGTCTTCAATGGTGTGTGTCAACTTACAGAAGGCAATCAATTTTTCCAACATGAATAACTGACAATTTTGTAGCATCTGTTGCTTTTGACCATTTACCATCATAAGGTGCTGAAGGTGTAAAGGTCCATACGGCTAGGGAGGCATCAGGTACTATACTGCAACTACCTGCCAGACAGGGCTGTAATTACTATTACAGCACTTGCATAAAAGACCTATACTGAAGCTTTTGCAGAAGGGCATCGTCATTCAGTCATGCCTAGCATGATGCTCATTTATGAATAATTTTAGAAATATGCAATGTAAAAATTGTTGCAAGCTTTACATACAAACTAATCAATGGTAACCTATACTGTCAATGTTTTATTGGAAATGCTTTACTGGTCTGGAGGAGGCATCTAACATAATGTGTACTTGCTGCTTGACTTTAAAGCAGCCACATACGTAGGAGTTTGACAAGTGTTTACCTTCTAAAACCTATTACATTATTTTTACTGTACAGATACATGTAGAAAAATGGGAAAGAAGATAAAAATTAGTATTTTGCTAAATATAATAACTATACACTTAGGTCTCTTTGGCATTTGCATAAAAAAGATGATGTTTCCAGCATGTGTATATAGGTTCTCTGTGCTATGAAAATTTGGGCACTGAGCCTGTGTCTAAAGTTTATGTGCACATATACAGTAAGTCTATGGTATGAAAGACCAAGACATTGCTTCTATAAAATATAGATGCGTTCATGTATGTTCACTGGTAGACATTGTTAATAAGAATGGTGAAAATGATGGATGTACAAAATCAAAATCAAGGTGAACTTGAGTTTCCGTTACTGTCACTTTGTGCATCTTAAATGCTTATTAGGAGAATTCCAATTTGAATAAAACATGGAAATGTAAAGCAAGAAGCAACCCTTTATGTGACACAGAACTCATTTAATAGCTTTTGGCGTTTGAATAAGATACAGCCTATTTTAGAGCCTTGGACTGTTCACTGTGCTCTATGAAATTATTATTTTCTTTTTCTATTATTGTATGCATATTTATTTATTTGAAAGCTCAGTGAATAAAAGTGTGTACACATTTCCATAAAGTTTAAAAATATTCATAATTACTAACTAATTATTATACTTTTTTATTCAATATGATAATCAATAGTAATAGGTTTTAACTTAGTTTTATCTTATACTATAAAAAATGCCAACATACAGAAAACCAGAAAACTTCTCAATAAGGGAGAAATCAAGTCACAATACTATACCAACAGCTGGCCAAAACACATTACACCCTGACAGTACAATCTACTTACAATCTCCAATGTAGAGTACCTACCTTGGTTAGGGCACCTAACCAAAAATTCCTAAAATTTTATTTTCTATCCAATCAGGTAGGTCATCATACATTATTGGTTATGGTAAAGCTAAAGAAAAAGGTTTAGTCAAATTGTAACTTGTGGCCACTTTTGAGCTTCTCATGCATATGTGGTGATAACAGGGGTTAGATTGATGAACAGTTATATGACTAAGGGCACTCTATGGCCTCTGCAGACACCACCTGGTCATTATTCTAAGGGTAAATATCAATAAAAAATTGCTTTGTTTTTAGATGAATGTTCCCATAGAGCCAGGGGTGTCTGTTCATAAACATGTATAATAACAAAAAAGAAGTATCTGCACTTGTGGTAAAAAACAAAAACAAAAAGAACAGCTGCTGAACACTATTCCTCTGATACCAGGCACATATAAAAACCATCAAAATGTGCAACGTATAGAAACAATTTATATTTCTAAATATAATTAAAGTGACACTCAAATCATATCAATAAAAAAATTATACATCAATATAACGTGATAAACTTATGAATAATGTCCATATATAATCAAAAAGGTACACAGTGAATTTTACTGGTGAAAACACTATAAATATGAACAAAAATGTCAACAGAAAGCCCCAGTTAAACTGCATGCTAACTTGGAATGGAATCCAGGGATAGCCGATGTGACACCCGAAAGAATATCCACACCAGAGCCTTACCAAATGCCAGTGATCCCTTTATTTAGGGTGGTCAGAAAACGCTCAGCTGCACAGCGAAGATGATCCTCGTGACAGGAGCAAGGATGTCAGCTTGGGCAAACAATTAAAAGGGATCCTAAGCCTCTCTCAGTAGATCATAAATTATGTAAAATAAGGGCTCAACATAGTTTAATATTGTAAAATAAACACAAAGGTTTATTAAAAAGTATTGCACTTATTGAACATCCATGCAGATTCAAGAATTGGCGTTCCTCCAATATCCAAAAAGGCCTACACTTGGCCACGCATGCGTGGTAGTGTGTGTGCATGGCCCTGCTCATAGGACTTTCTGTTAACTTTTTTGTTCATATTTACAGTGTTTTCACCAATACATTTCACTGTGTACCTCTTTGATTCTTCATGGACATTATTCATAAGTTTATCACTTTATATTGATGTATAGTTTTTTTTTATAAACATGTATGTTCAGCCAAAATGATTGTATGTATTTATAGCATGACCTTTATTTAGAAAAATTTGGGGTAGTCAGATTTTCAAACTACCATCTCATGTCTGTTGAGGTTTCCCCTAATTTCTGAAGACATAGAGGATATTACTTTGGCACACATACTGGAATAAACTTTATAACATGAATAAGATATGTTATAAGCTTGTTTTAGGGTTCAAAGCTCTTCTTTCTTGCATAGACAACATTTGCAACTTTGCAGGACTCTTCATTAGACATGGTATAACCATACAACAAACAATGCAGACATAGAAAGAGAACATAAGGAAAAAGGATTTGGGACTTTGAATGAGGTGCGTGAGAACAACCGCCCCTTAGTAAATTATACTCACCGACCAGTCTGCTAACAAACCAAATTAACCTGTCTAACAATGTATGTTAAAAACAGGGGTTTAGTTAACACACATTTGCAAATGCATGTGTAAGCTGCAAGGCCCCTTCACGGCACCCTGTATTACTTACAGTCCTAACACTACTATATTTATGAGTGTCTCCACAGTGGGAGCACATGCTAGCTGATGGATAGATGAGGGACATGTGGGCCTGGAGGTAGCCCAAGCCTCCCCCAACCTGCCCCCATCTATGACTGGCCTTCAATGTACATTTCAACATCACCTATAAATACAATCTAATGGCTATGTGATAGCCATAGGGTCAAAACTAAAAATGACCAGCTGAGGAGCACGCACCTTCATCCACATGTGTGTTAACTAAACCCCTGTTTTTAATGTACATTGTTAGACAGGTTAAGTTGGTTTGTTAGCAGACTGGTCAGTGAGTATAATTTACTAAGATATGTTCCAAAAGATCAGCGCACCACTTCCAGCAGCCAGCAATAAAAGGCACACAAATCCTTGTAATGAACAATAATATGAGTATTGCAGCGCTTGAACAGTTATAACATATATCCGTCAGTCCCAGAAGACCAAACGATATGACACAGAACACTGGATCAGAGTGGCTCCCTGGATAAAATCCGTCTGATGTTACATGTGATAGTAATCTTCAGATGAGAAGTCCAATCAAGTGTATGCAGATAAAAAGAGAAGGGAAAAGAATATCATGGTGCAGTATATCAAAGTGAGTATGTCACATCCACATGAGGGGGGGGGGGGGTCACCAGTGATGAAATGACACAGTGAGTACACACTACATTCACCCCACATGCAGTGCAAACTCGCCAGAACTGAAAGATCACACGCTTGATATAATAGACCAGCAAGGATCTCGGTACAGCCTTAAACAGATAACGCCAAGTTCCCCAGAATCTTCTCCCAACCTCTTGTTAGACAGTCACCATTAATGCACGATAAAATGGAAAGTATCTTTATTAAAATGTAGCACAAAAGCAAAAATAAAAGTAGCCACTCACAAATAGGTATACTCTGGTGCTCCTTAAAGGTAACAGGTAGAGTTCCTCAGTGAGCGGCTAGCCCGACATTTTTCCGGCCAAAAGCCATTCATCAGGGGACTCCTGTGCAGTCCTACATTTCCATTCCCCCGGTGTCCTTTTTAAACCAGCCGCAGGCGGCGCGTCACTTCCACCCACAGCATCCTCTTCCTGTTGGCCATGACATCACTTCCGCCCACAGCGCCCTCTTCCTGTAGGCCATGACATCACTTCCGCCCACAGCGCCGTCTTCCTGTAGGTCATTACATCACTTCCACCCACAGCGCCCTCTTTCTGTAGGCCATGACATCACTTCCGCCCACAACATCCGAAACAGGAAGTGGACGTTAGGCGTCATTAGTAAACAATAACTCTGACCGCAACAGTAAAAACTCTCCCATCCGCGGACCAGAAAGGCATTATCAATATTACACTGTGCTAAATACAGGAAGTGATCATATTGGCAACAATCATAGAACACTTACACATACAATATAATAAAAAATGTTGGGGATCAGAACTCCTACTGCATATAGACCGAGTGACAACCAATGCGGAATCTAATAAAAGAGCTCAGTGTCATCAGCTATTAAAGGAGAAATGACATGGCATTGATGGTGAACAATATGTGAAAAAATACTAAATATGTAAAAAATACTCCTAAAATCTGAAGCAACATAACAAGAAACAACATCAAATGATAACATAACAATACATAACAATAAACGTATAGATCCCTAAATCAGTGCGGACTTTTCTGAAAATAATCCATAGAGGGACATCAATGGTTATCTATGAAACAATTGATGTCCCACTCTATGTTATGTCTGAAGGGGGAGTAGGATTTCAGCTCATAAAGCCAAAACATCTCCTGCCTGGAAATCTCTCTTATCTTATTAACCCCTCTCCAGTGGGGACTCAATTTGGTGATAGCGGTAAATTTTAAACTCTGCGGGTCATGGTTATGGCATTCCCTAAAGTGCAAAGATAAACTATGCTTTTGGTAGCCTTTTCTGATCTTATACACGTGTTCCCGTTGTCTGTCCCTAAGTCTCCTTAGGGGACGGCCTACATATTGCTTGTGGCATCCACACTCAAGAAGATATATCACAAATCTTGTCTCACAGGTAATAAACGATTCAATGTCGTACACTTTACCTGTGGTACAAGAGCCAAATTGTGTAATCTTCCCGAGTCTTCTATTACTGAGATTACAGATAACACAATTGTTACAGGGGTAGAACCCCTTGAACTCCCTGAAAAAGGTTAGCCTCCTGGGAGGATCAATCACATTGTGCGCCAATTTGTCCCTCAAATTGGGTACCTTCCTAAAGATGACTTCTGGTTTATCCGGAAACAGTTTACCCAATAGTGGGTCTGATTTTAATATTGGCCACCTTTACTTAATGATGTTCTTGATCTGATAGTGTTGTGTTGAAAAACCTGTAATAAAAGGGCACACTAGTTTTTATTGTCTTCTTTGTTCTTATCAGCAAGGAGTTGTTCTCGTTCCATCTGTCCTACTTCACTCATAATTGAGTGAAGTACTTCCTCATTATATCCCTTTTCCAAAAAACGGGCCTTCAGGGAATTGGCTTGTTCATAGAAATCCACTGTAGTAGAACAATTGCGCTTTATCCTCATGAATTGGCCTTTTGGGATATTTGATAACCAGAGAGGATGATGACAGCTTGTTAATGGAATATAACTATTTCTATCTGTTGCCTGAAGTGTGCTTTAGTATATGGTTGTCCTCCTTTTACAGATATTACCAAGTCCAAGAAGCTAACCTCTTCCAGGCTCACTGAGAATGAGAGGTGTATGTTCGTCTCATTTTTATTCAAGGATTCCAAAAAGCAGTCCAAGGAATCTCTATCCCCATTCCAACACAACAAGATGTCATCAATGAATTACTTGTAAAATACAAGCGATCCTTGATCCACACAAGAAATTACATCCTTTTCCCAGTAAGCCATGAATAAATTGGCTAAACTGGGAGCAGATTTAGCTCCCATTGCCACGCCCTTCTGCTGTAAAAAGAAGGTCTTGTTGAACCAACAATACTTGTGTGTCATGGCAAATAATAACAGGTCAAGGATAAATGTTTTCTGTAGAGAGGGGATCGATCCATCCAAATCCAAATAGTACCTTACTGCCGACATCCCATCCTCATGCTTGATGATAGTATATAATGAGGTGACGTAGGCAGTAACAAGAAACATCCCTTACCTAAACTCCACATTTTTTAATTCATTCCTGTTTATGGATCTATACGTAATTTTTTATTTATTTATTTATTGTTATGTATTCTCTCATCATTTGATGTTGTTTCTTGTTTGTTGTTATGTTGCTTCAGATTTTAGGAGTATTTTTTACATATTTAGTATTTTTTCACATATTCTTTACCATCAATACCATGTAATTTCTCCTTTAATAGCTGGTGACACGGAGTTCTTTTATTAGATTCCGCATTGGTTGTCACTCGGTCTATATGCAGTAGGAGTTCTGATCCCCAACATTTTTTATTATATTGTATGTGTAAGTGTTCTATGATTCCCATTCCTAGCTATCGATTCATATGTATATTGGAGCTTATTGAAGAGTCAATTTGGAGCTTATCCTGTGGCACATATTTTCTTGGTGGAGCTGTCTGAGTTTGTACATCGCCCATATATGATCACCATCTGGTAAGCAGTTAGTGTAATCATCACGGCTGGGTGCTTGCTCCATCTGAATTCACCATTGGTGTCTGGGATCTTGCTTCTGCTCTCCTTCCTTTATACCATTTATGGACATTGTTGGACTGTTATTGGATGTTTTCATCACCATTTTTGGCGCTGCTTTTATTTATTTAGTGTTCTATGATTGTTGCCAATATGATTGCTTCCTGTATTTAGTACAGTGTAATATTGATAATGCCTTCCTGGTCCGCAGATGGGAGAGTTTTTACTGTTGCGGTCAGAGTTATTGTTTACTAATGACGCCTAACGTCCACTTCCTGTTTCGGATGTTGTGGGCGGAAGTGATGTCATGGCCTACAGGAAGAGGGCACTGCGGGCGGAAGTGATGTAATGACCTACAGGAAGAGGGCGCTCTGGATGGAAGTGATGTCATGGCCTGCAGGAAGAGGGCGCTGTGGGTGGAAGTGATGTCATGGCCAACAGGAAGAGGATGCTGTGGGTGGAAGTGACACTCCGCACGCGGCTGGTTTAAAAAGGACACTGGGGGAATGGAAATGTAGGACTGCACAGGAGCCCCCTGATGAATGGCTTTTGGCCGGAAACATGTCGGGCTAGCCGCCCACTGAGGAACTTTACCTGT
This sequence comes from Pelophylax lessonae, assembly GCF_965119305.1. Taxonomy (NCBI): domain Eukaryota; kingdom Metazoa; phylum Chordata; class Amphibia; order Anura; family Ranidae; genus Pelophylax; species Pelophylax lessonae. The sequence goes on along the minus strand of NC_138770.1, from coordinate 462,567,192 downwards.
TACCTTTGAGGAGCCCCAGAGTATACCAATATGTGAGTGGCTACTTTTATTTTTGATTTTGTGCTACATTTTAATAAAGATACTTTCCATTTTATTGTGCATTGATGGTGACTGTCTAACAAGAGGTTGGGAGAAAACTCTGGGGTGCTTGGCGTTATCTGTTTGAGGCTGTACCGAGATCCTTGCTGGTCTATTATATCAAGCGTGTGATCTTTCAGTTCTGGTGAGTTTGCACAACATGTGGGTGGAGGTAGTGTGCACTCACTGTATCTATTCATCACTGGTAAAAGGAAGTCACGTGACCTCGTGACGTAACGCGTAGGAGGAACCCGAAACCCAGAAGTGACGCGTGAGACGGGACAGAACTCCCATAGCGTTGTTTACTGTTCGGATGCTGGAAATAAGAGTCTTAACTGTACGTTTGTTACATTATTGTTTAAATAAAATTTTATAATACTGCACCATGATGGTCCTATCCTTTTAATGAGCCCTTGAGGAGGAGGCATAGACTAAGGAGACCGTACCCTAAGGAAACCATTTAAAGGAGCCCTAAGTGGTCATAAGAGACCGGGAATATATAGAGGACCCTCCTGGAAGGATTCGTTGCCAACAAGATACCACGCTGGAGCAGAGGAGGTTAAGGAACCATTACCTTCCCAGATACATAATACAGGCATATTACCCTCTTAATTGAGGTGAGAATTTAGTACACCTAGAAGTGGCACAAGGTGGAGGAAAAGAAGTCACACCACTTATTCACCGTTATTCACAATATTGTTGTTATATATCAAGTAATTTGAAGCAGCTTTTTTATTAAAGATTGGTTTTATGCACTGTTTGGGCTGGACATTCTAGGATATGTGTATTTGTTTATTTGCACATATTTGATATATTGTTTTATAAATCGTCTTGTCATATTTATATATTTATATTTTTATGAGGATTATCACTACAAGCACTGAGCACTTTAATAGCACCTATAAGAAGCACAGGTTTATGTTATATAAGTGATTGGACTGGATAATCTAGGATATGTGTATTCGTCTATCTGCACATATTTGATACATTGTTTATGAATTGTCTAGCAAAATTTATATTTTTATTTTATTGTGACCTACACTAAAAGCACGAAGCACTTTTAAAATAGCACCTATAAGAAGCACAGTGATATGCTATACAACTGCATTGGAAACAATATCTACACAAGTGAACTACATATATAAAAAATCATAGATACAGCAGAATTATGTGAAATGAGCATATAGTACACATTTGCAACATTATTTATTTTAAATCGTTAACCACACACAAGCACTTTAAATACGTTTTTTTCACACCTTTGAAGCGCACTGCAACCCCCATTTAATTAATATTCACTCTCTAATCTGTCACAAAACTTCCGGAAGCCCTGAATGCCTGTTCAGAAATCATGCTGGATGCAGGGCAACCCAGCAGCTCAATTGCATACTGGGCAAGTTCTGGCCAGGGGTCTATTCTCATGACCCAGTAACCCAGTGGATCATTGACTGGAAAGCTCTCCATGTCTGTTTTAACACCTAAATAATCTTATACCATATGATACAAATACTGCTGATGGGATGTGGAAGCTGGCAGCCCTGGGTGCCGAGGTCCAAAATAATTTTAAATGCGTCACTGAGGTGGTCCGCTTCTCCACCACTCCTCATTTGACCAGCGGAAGCCTGAAAACTATCATTTCCATGACACTGTAACCTACCAGAGTCTGGAAAGGCATTACATAAATTCTTCTTAAAGGTGTCCACAAGATTTTTCATCCTCTGCTCCCTCTGGGGGGACAGGATGAGTTCTGAGACTTTTCCCTTATAACGGTGGTCAGCCAACAATGATCCTGCTCCTTGATACCACAAATTCTCAGGTCCTTTCACAGGCTTTGAAGAATAGGGGAGCCAATCTTCAGTGACCCTGAGGACTCTGCTTCTTAAGCCTCCGCAAGTTTGCATCCTATGCATTGTCATGGCTCACCCTCCTTGTTGCCTCCTCAAATGGTCAAAGTAAAGTGCATGCATCCTTTATCAGCAGCCATTGGTGTGTCCAAAAAAAGCCAAACTGCCCTGGGCCTGTCGTTATGCCATATTCTCTCAGGTACTCATTGATGGCCCTCTGTTGCATGTGCAGCCACAGCATCATTGCCAACATTTTGTTCCACCTGGTGGGCATGTCACAAATTAGGCGGTTTATGGGCAGGTGGAATTCCCGCTGAATTTCAGCCAACCGAACACTGATAGTGTATGACCGCTTGAAATGGCTACAGACTCTTCTGTCCTGCTTTAGAAGGTCTTGCAACCCTGGGTACCTGTTTAACCACTAGACCTCTGGATGGTTTTACCCCCTTTATGAGCAGGCCATTTTTCGCTATTCAGCACTGCTTTGCTTTACTGACAATTGCCTGGTCATGTGATGCTATACCCAATTAACATTTTTGTCCTTTGAATCTCTTCTCCAGTATGGCTCCTGTCCCCTAGACAGACCAGTTGAAGCACTGCATGGCATCTTTTAGCCTGACTCGTTGAATAGCCCCTTGAACGCTTAGGAGGTACTGTTGGATCAGAAGGCAATTCAGCAGAGGAGGGCATGGAGGAGGAGGGAGTGGAGCTGACAAATCTTGCATGATCACCATCAGCTGTATAGAGACTTGGTGGCAAAACAAGCTCCAGCACTAAGCCATGTCCTGCATCCTTCCTAGTTGCAAGCAGAGTTACCCAGTGTGCTGTGAACAAAGTACAGCATCCCTGACAATACTTGCTGGACCACGTGTCAGCAGTAACGTGGACCTTGCTGCTGACTGCCTTGCCCAATGATGCCACAACATTGCCTTTCACGTGATGGTACAGAGCTGGAATGGCCGTACATATAAAGAAATTGTGACTGAGAACCTGCCATTTTTGTAGAGCACATTCTGCAAATTCACGGAAGGGGGCAGAATCTACCAGATGGAAAGTCAGGAGTTGTAAAGCCAGCAGCTTGGACAAGCTGGAATTTAGATGCTGAGCATGTGGGTGGCAGGGACTTTATTTTTTTTTTTATCTGTAGCAGCTGGGGCAGGGAAATATGCCTGCTATACTCTACAGCTGGTGGTGTGCTGCCAGCAGACATGCTGCAAGGACCTATGACACACTTTGCTATGCCATCATCCCTGTCAGTGGAGGCTGCTGAGAGGTCATGAGATATAGTGGGGGTAGACCTAAAAGGTGAGTATTGAGTAGGAGAAGAATTGCATCCCTTTTGTGTGGCTTTCAGGTGCTCTTGTCTATGGGCTGAGTAGTGGGAGGTTAAATACTTTGCAATGCATGTGGTACCTAAATGGCTGGTGTTTTTTCCACACTTGATCTGCTTGAGCCAAAGTTTGCAAATTGCAACAGTGTGATCAGCTGCACATGTGCTAAAAAAGGCCCAGGCAGCTGAGCTGTGAGAAATAGAATAGGGTGGCTGCTCTCTATTCTTCCATGATGGCTGGCTTTGGAGGACATCCTGCCTTTCCTCCTCTGCTCTATCTGGCACCCAAGTTGTGTCAGTGACCTCATCATCATCATCATCCCCTCCATCCTCATCATCACTGCAGCCAATTTGGCAATACGCTGTTGCTGGGGGAACATAATTGCCAATTTGTTGTTTATAAGTGTGATCAAGCAGAACGGTAGAACAAGCATATCGAACTCAAGAACTTGAGTATCAGTAGTCCATACGATTGTCTATTGTCCTATTTGGATGACGGCTAACGCGTTTCGAAGGCATACGCCTCTTCCTCAGAGCCACTGTGTCATGATCTACTCATAGTTCTTGAGTTCGATATGATCGATTTTCACCTGTGTTTGTGAGTAGCCATTTTTATGTTTTAACAATAAAGCCAATATTGAGGATAATGCGCTAGGTCGGTGCGCCTTATTTGTGTTTTTTATTTGTAAAGTCTCGTGGGAAGAGCAGTCGGGGAGCCTTGTTGTCTGAGCGCAGGAGAAAGGTGGTTTATTCACCTTATTTTGTTTGATGCATTCGGATGTATCCATTTCTAGTATTGACAACATTGGCAGTTCTCCTACAGCCATTTCCCTGACAAATATACTGCAGTAAAACTGCACTGATGCACTACAATATACTGCAGTAAAACTGCACTGACACACTACAACATACTGCGGTAAAACTTCACTGACGCACTTCAATATACTGCAGTAAAATTGCACTGACACACTACAATGTACTGCGGTAAAACAGCCAATGTTCGGGCCAAACGTTTGCTCAGCTCGAACTGTTCGCCCAACACTAGAGCTTATATACAGTAACTGTGAGACATTTAGATATAATGAATGGGCTTGCTGGATGTTTTTATCTATTTGCTGACTGTGCACACACACACATGCCCTTATGTACTGATAGTTCTAGCAGACAGCATATTCTTACCTACTATCCCACGTTTCCTGTGTATGTTTACACATATTTATTATTTGTTTAATCTGCACTCTTCGCAATTGTTATAATTATCTCTGTGTGATAATCTGTTGTTAGGAAGACCAGGATTTTTGTTCTGCTCACATTCTTTTCCCTTCCTACTGTCACTTCTACTGTAGCTCTGGATATCTGACTCTCGGGACATGATCCATGGAACAGTACCTACTTGGTATTACCTTATATATTGTACACAAGAAGTTCACAATGTATTATGAATATATATATTTATATATATTGAACTTTTTGTACTTAATCCGACTTTATGTTGATGGTTACTTATATACACTAAAATATGGAGAGTATGGCTAATCGGAGTATTCATACTTTAAAATTGTCCCATATAAATCCAAAGAAGTATTGGGGAGAAATAGACCCAAAGAAAGAGGAAAAAAATAAAAATAAAATTAATTTAGATGTAGCCATGTCTAACTCAGATTAATATGAATATACACTATATTGTCAAAAGTATTGGGACTCCTGCCTTTACATGCACATGAACTTTAATGGCATCCCAGTCTTAGGGATGTAGGGTTCAATATTGAGTTGGCCCACCCTTTTCAGCTATGACAGCTTCAACTCTTCAGGGAAGGCTGTCCACAAGGTTTATGAGTGTGTCTATGGGAATGTTTGATCAATTGTCCAGATGCTGGACAAGAAGGCCTGGCTGCCAGTCTCCGCTCTAAATTATCCCAAAAGTGTTCTATCAGGTTGAGGTCAGGACTCTGTGCAGGCCAGTCAAGTTCCTCCACCCCAGACTTGCTTATCCATGTCTTTATGAACCTTGATTTGTGCACTGGTGCACAGTCATGTTGGAACATGAAGGGGCCATCCCCAAACTGTTCCCACAAATTTGGGAGCATGAAATTGACACCTTAAGACTTCCCTTCACTGGAACTAAGGGGCCAAGCCCTAACCCTGAAGAAACAACACCACATCATAATCTCCGCTCCATTAAATGATCTGCATCAGTGCACAAAGCAAGGTCCATAAAGACATGGATGCATGAGTTTGAGGTAGAGAATCCTGACTGGCCTGCACAGAGTACTGACCTCAACCTGATAGAACACTTTTTGGGGTGAATTTGAGCAGAGACCGCGAGCCAGGCCTTCTCGTCCAAGATTAGTGCCTGACCTCACAAATGCGCTTCTGAAAGATGGTCAAACATTCCCATAGACACACTCCTAAACCTTGTGGACAGCCTTCCCAGAAGAGTTAAAGCTGTTATAGCTGAAAAGGGTGGGTCAACTCAATATTGAATCCTACAGACTAAGACTGGGATGCCATTAAAGTTCATGTGCGTGTAAAGGCAGGAGTCCCAATACTTTTGACAATATAGTGTATACTGTATTCATATTATATTGATTTTGGACATCAGAATGCATTTTATAGTCCTGCAATGCTATTGCTAATGTACAATTGCATGGGCTCGCTGGCTGCACTAGTTAGTTGTTGGTTGTGCATTGATCTTGCTCTTTCACAGGGCAGTGTACATTCTAAAGAAGTTTGAGAGCAGGAAGGTAAGTGTTTTTACTGTAGAAGAGACATTTTATGAAAAAAAAAGCCTTTCTGCGTCCAACTTTTTTTTTTTTTTTTTTTTTTTAGGTAGGTAGACCTGCATTTAATTTGGGTACAATATCTTTTTAAGTAACAGTACATGTGCTCAATATATAAGTCACTTAAAAAAAGAAACACTTTTGATTTTCTCTTGCAGGAGCTTAAAGATACTAGTCTGATACAACTGAGTATGGGCGAGTATGTGCTATCCTCCAATTTGACAGTGCTCAGGTCTTGTGGCCGATTGCTATGCTCAAACATGATCACAATATACAAGGGGATGACAAGACTCCTCTTTCTAGGCTCCAACACCAGTCAGCATTAGGTATTTTGGTGACAACTGCAATGGATAAGAGAGTTGATTGTTGAAAAGGTGAGTATTGTGGGTCCCAATTTGGGGGGAGAGGGGGGCAAAGAGACTGTGTCTTTATACTTTAGCACCCTTTTAGTAGATTTGTTGGGTCTGATTTTACTAGATCTGGAAGTGAAGTAAACTTAAACTCTGTATCTAAAGCCAAAACTTTTTTCAGTTTGGATTTAGTACCTAAAAACCCCTGTCAGGGTTTTTTTTGTCATCTGTGTTGCATTTGGAAGATTTCCCTTCAGTTACTATCCAGCAGACACAACAGAAATTTAGAGGGAAATCTCCCAAATGAGGGAAATACTGAAATAAATGTCCCCATTTGAATATTTCTTTCTATTCCTGTTCTGGTGACAACGCAAGATTTTCTCTCTTCCCTCAATTTTAATCCTAGTAATGAAGGTCAGCAGGACAAATAGGGATAAATTGCCCCAACATGGATACAGAAAGCAATAAAAACCTGACATGGGTTCTAATACCTCACTGCTCTTAAATGTTTTGACTGTGTAATGGGACCCTCCTCCCCGACCCACTAATACTACAATTGCTAGTGCTCCCTTTCTCATTCCTTCATTGCAGTTGTTAGCATTATCTTCAGTGTTGGCTAGTGTTGGACACTAAGTGGAGTGCTGATTTTACTTCCTCTGTCCTGTGCTTGTGTCTAGTGATTGGTTGCTAAAGCTGAGCACTGTCACATGGGAGGAGGTCTTATGTTCCCTCATACCTGGAATCACTGGGTTTTTTTTACTGGATGAGATGGTGGAAGGAAGAGTGTGGGAGAAAAGGCAAGGAGAATATCAGCAAGTGGGGACACGCTTGACATAGACACTGTCACTATTACAGATGCTCAATAGGGTTTAGGTCTGGAGACATGCTTGGCCAGTCCATCACCTTTACCCTCAGCTTCTTTAGCAAGGCAGTGGTCATCTTGGAGGTGTGTTTGGGGTCATTATCATGTTGGAATACTAACCTGCGGCCCAGTCTCCGAAGGGAGAGGATCCTGCTCTGCTTCAGTATGTCACAGTACATGTTGGCATTCATGGTTCCCTCAATGAACTGTAGCTCCCCAGTGCTGACAACACTTATGCAGCCCCAGACCATGACACTCCCACCACCATGCTTGACTGTAGGCAAGACACTTTGTCTTTGTACTCCTTACCTGGTTGCCGCCACACACGCTTGACACCATCTGAACCAAATACGTTTATTTTGGTCTCATCACACCTCAGAACATGGTTCCAGTAATCCATGTCCTTATTCTGCTTGTCTTCAGCAAACTGTTTGCGGGCTTTCTTGTGCATCATCTTTAGAAGAGGCTTCCTTCTGGGATGACAGCCATGCAGACCAATGTGATGCAGTGTGCGGTGTATGGTCTAAGCACTGACAGGCTGACCCCCCACCCCTTCAACCTTTGCAGCACTCATATATTCATACTCATCTATTTCTTAAAAACAACCTCTGGATGTGACGCTGAGAGCGTGCACTCAACTTCTTTGGCTGACCATGTTAGGCCTGTTCTAAGTGGAACCTGTCCTGTTAAACCGCTGACTGGTCTTGGCCACCGTGCTGCAGCTCAGTTTGAGGGTCTTGGCATTTTTCTTATAGCTTTGAGTCTTTATGTATAGCAACAATTCTTTTTTTCAGATCCTCAAAGAGTTCTTTGCCATGAGGTGCCATGTTGAACTTCCAGTGACCAATATGAGAGAGTGAGAGCAATAACACCAAATTTAACACACCTGCTCCCCATTCACACCTGAGACCTTTTAACACTAATGAGTCACATGACACCGGGGAGGGAAAATGGCTAATTGGGCCCAATTTGGACATTTTAACTTTAACTAGCTGTACACTCACTACTTTGTAGCAAAGTGTAATTTCTTCAGTGTTGTCATATGAAAAGGTATAATAAAATATTTACAAAAATGTGAGGGGTGTATTAACTTTTGGAAGATACTGTATATATATATATATATATATATATATATATATATATATATATATATATATATATGTATATATATACACCGTATACTGTTTTCAGATTTATAAAATAATTTGAATTGTATGATGCTATGGTGAAATAGCAGATATGTATCCCACAGAATGATTCTATTTAGCATGTAGAACGAAAACTAATGTAACCAACATAATGAACAAATTTCTCTTTTCTTGAGCGTTTAAATGAACATTTCTGCTGCTATTTATTACTGAAGCAATGCAGTGACAGCAAATGCAAGGTGTTCATCCTTTTTTCTGCAACCACAGAAAAAAAAAAGGCAACAAAGATGTTCGCCAGACAAAAATAACACTTGTGTCTATATAATTATACTGTGTTTTTCTCTCTTCAGTTGAATGTCAACCTTTGCAAAGTGTTTTAAAATGAAGAGTTTGCATGAAGCCAAATGTCTCTGCATGTATAAGTAAGAAAGAAGAATTTTACATTAGACTAAAAACAAAAAAGAATGTCATATTTAATAAACAGACAATTTACTATGCATACAAATTGCCAGAAACACCAGTCTTTAAAAAATAAACTGCAGGTATAACATAAAGTACATTTTTTATTGCTGATGGAGAAGGCACTGCTCACCAAAGCTCTTCATGGCAGAATTAAACAGAAACAAAGTGGGAACAAAATATGCAACACTGCACAGTCTTCTGGTTTGGCCATGCGCAAGGAATAGCCAAGAGTAAGACTGTGATTGTATTGACAAGAACAAGATGAATGACCCCCTAGGGACTATAAGATTTGTATTCTACTTTGCACCACCTTTTCATCCTTTGAACCCCCATTTTAATTCACATGCAGATGAACTTAGACCAAGGCCTTAGTAAATAAGGCCTTTTTTCACTAAGGTTTGTAAGGTAGACCGGAGAATCTAAATATTTATGAGCTTCTTTCCCCTTTCCTCCATGGTTTATGATACTCTCTTGTTGAATGTTGAGGAATTACATTAATGAATGCATGCCTGCACACACAGACACAGAAACCAGGCAAGGAAAAAAAAAACACACAAAGCTTTGTCAGCTCTAATGTCGGCACTTACCAAACAGTTCCCATGAAAAAAAGACAGACAGAGAGATTTAAAATCCGTTGCCAGGACAAAAATAAATTGTACAGCTGAGCTGAAAAGAAAGAACAAAGTTGAATCCTTTCTTCTTCTAACTGCAAAGCAGTTCCTGTTTCATAATGCCTACATCATTTCAGAGAGAAAAGCAACTTCATTTTCACAAGCAAGCTTTTTTTTAAATGTAGAGTTATGATTGTCACAGTATTGGGTCCTTTAAGGACAGGATAAGCAAATCGGTGTGCAATGTGTCTTATTTGTCTTGAAAAGAGTTACAGCAGGCAGTTTTAACAGCATAGTTTACATTACTGCATACAAATGCTGTGCTGCTATAATGCCAGGCTAATCACATAAGTGAGATTTTTACCAACCACTTTTGATTGTTTAGACAAAATAAGGGTCATTTACTAAATGATGATAAAAGCCATGCTCGGTGATAATATTAATATAACGGCTTACTTATTCATTTGTATATTGAAAGAATTCCCCAGATGGCTTGTGCAAAAGCATCAATTGACACAGCAATGCACTTATTTTTCTTCTTTAGATAGAAAGATTGTCCCCGGACTTGATTGGCTTTCTATGGCTAGCGGGAATTTATAGTCAATCTCATATTTATTTCTTGTTCCTATGTTAGAAAAGTAACAGTGACTGACATTTCAATATTTTTATAAAACTGCCGTCCTTAAAACTGCAGAAAATGTATTAGCAAGATGTGAGACCATGTGTACCATTTATACATGTGCCCATAATGATCAAAAGTGCTTGATGAATATTGCTTCTGACATTAGTACATGTCCTAAATAAGCATAGATCCACTTTACACACAACTATTTGGTCATATTATTTGATTTTGATTGAACATAGCAAAACACCTATGTGCACTTCCAGACTGTAATACCTACAGCAATGTAAGCTGTTCTAGACCTAATTTATCAGAAGACGTATGAGATACTCTTTGCTGACTTAAAGTGTATGTAAACTGAAATACTAAAGTGGTTGAAATAGTTATTTTTTGGTTTGTAACTTTACATGTGCATGTTTTTTTTTTTTCTGGTGTGAGTAAATGTTTTAAAAAAAATGTTCATCTTGCTATCTCCAACACCCTCTTTAGAAGAGTGCCATTGCTATCCCATCAGCTCCCAATGCTGCTGGAGCATTGTCACCCTTCTGTTTGAACTCAAGGCAGCTGCAGTCAATGCTCCCTGCTGGTTGATTGACAGCTGCCCTGGCCTTTCAGCAGCCAAAACTATGATTTCCTGTTTCAGTGATGTCACCGGAAGTGTCTCCCTGGCCTGCAGGGACAGAAACATCTGTAGAGTAGCAAGCAAAATTATATTTAAATAATATTTCTCATTAGAAAACCTAGACAGTATTTATATTGTATGCCTGCATTATACCTTATATTTTTTTTTTTCAGATAATTTGGGTTCACATAAACTTTAAAACAGCCAAACACGTACAAACTTTTATTTCCCAAAGCAATTTTATGTATTTAAAATGGATCTAAAAGCATATCAAGAGTATCATTTACTCAGGAACTTTTGTATCAGTATTTTTTTTACGGCCATGTGAATGTAGCCTTAAAATTAATATGTTGTTACACATGTTCCATTAATGTCAAAAAGATTAAGCCATATTTTATATTTTCTGATCTCAAAAGTATTTGCATGCCTTTAACTGGGGTTGCAAATTTTACTGAATTTTGTTGATAACGTCATCCTATCCAAGGGCCTCCTGAGTTGGGTAACAAGTAGCCATGCCAACACACAGTGCACTAGAATATTGCACTCTAGTTACTGCAGTAAAATTGTGATTCACCACAGAAGTGGTGAGCAGTGCATACTTTACCAGGAGGATCAGGCTAAGAGACGACAGTATTCAAAAAGCACAAGAGAAGGCATGAACAGTGAAAATTGTATTAAAATAAATAAATTCATTAAACAATGCAACCAAGTAGTATTTGCAGTTCTCTACAAAATAATTCACCCAAAATTTGATGGTGAATAGGGATGATCGAACGGTTCGGGTCCACCATCGGTTCGGCCCGAACATTGGGTGTTCGAGGTTTGGCCGAATTTAGAACTTTTTGCCCAAAAAGTTTGGAATTCGGCAACCAGAACCGACCAAAATGCAATGCTTCAGGAAATGGGCTTTAAAAGCCCGTGATTGGACCAGAACCATTAGCAAAAGCCAATTGAGGGGGCAGGAGAATGCTAGGAATGTGATTGGAGTGACTAGGGGGTCCCTAGACCAATCATTAGTGAATACGCCCACCAGTATATAAGATCGCCCCCATCAAATTCCTAGCATTCTTGTACGGGACATGGAAGAGAGTGGAATGCTGTTCTGTTCTAATGTGTTACAAAGTGTCATTTAGCTATTTTTAGTGTGAGGAAAGGAATATCTAGTGTAGTTAGAGTGCTCCTTTACACTTAAGTTAGCTTCAAAAATTTAGTTTCTGTAGGGAAAGAGTTGCTTCGGGACAGGCATATGGCTTCTCACCAGCCAAGCATTTTTCATGCTGCAGGGGCTGCCACTGCCAGTGCTTTTTTGAGGACATGTTTGATGTCAGACATGACATCTGAACATGTGTATAGGGGGTATATATACACATATATGTCTGTATATATACCCCTAGACATATATAGGTGTGATAGTAGCAGAAATATATGCTTGCACTAATGAAATCATTTACAGTAATATATTTCTGCTACTATCACACCTATATATGGCTAGGTGTCTATATACATATAATTATGTGTGTATATATACCACTATACACAAGTTCAGATGTTTTGCCTGCCTCAAAAGAACCCAAAAAAATGCCAAAAAAACGCTAGCATCAAAAAAAAAAATGCCCAGGTGTGTTTTTGCTGGCATTTTTTGGGGGGTTTTGGAGGCAGGCAAAACATCTGAACTTGTGTATAATGGTGTATATACACACATACATATATTTATATACACACCTAGACATATATAGGTGTGATAGTAGCAGAAATATATGCTTGCGCTTATGAAATCATTTACAGTAATATATTTCTGCTACTATCACACCTATATATGGCTAGGTGTCTTTATACATATAATTATGTGTGTATATATACCACTATACACAAGTTCAGATGTTTTGCCTGCCTCAAAAGAACCCCAAAAAATGCCAAAAAAACCGCTAGCGTCAAAAAAAAAATTCCCAGGTGTGTTTTTGCTGGCATTTTTTGGGGGTTTTTGGAGGCAGGCAAAACATCAGAACTTGTGCACAGTACCACTATACACAAGTTCAGATGTTTTTCCTGACTGCAAAGAACCCAAAAAAATGCCTGCTTTGAAACCGGCAAGGTGTGAAAACCGAGAAGAGAAGCCAACCCCCTGAGCTGAAAGTGTTCTAATACAAACAATCCTTTTTTTTTTATGGTTCTGGACATGCTACAGAGCTGTGCTGAAAGTGTTCTAATACAAACAATCTTTTTTTATGGTTCTGGACATGCTACAGAGCTGAAACTTCACATGTACACTTTTTAGACCCCCCAGATACGAAATCCAAAGTAAAAAATCAAAAAATCTTTTTTTTTTTTTAATTTTTCAATAATTGTCTTTTTTTATCAAAAATGACAATTTTTAAGAACTTTTTTTGTGTGATTTTGTGTCTGGGGGGTCTAAAAAGTGTACCTGTGAAGTTTCAGCTGTGTAGCATGTCCAGAACCAGAAAAAAAAGACCATATAGCTGTAAAAGGAGGGTCCCACATCCCTGTTCTACTGAAAAATTATCTTTTTTTTTTTCATGGTTCTGGACATGCTACAGAGCTAAAACCTCACATTTAAACTTTTTAGACCCCCCAGATACTAAATCCAAAGTCAAAATAAAAAAATCTCTCTTTTTTTTTCAATAATTGGCTTTTTTATCAAAAATGACAATTTTTAAGAACTTTTTTTTGTGTGATTAATAGTTAATGGGGCATGACCCAGAACCCTAGGGACTTTTTAGGGGCATTTATTGGGTTTTAGGGCTTAAAAATGGTGTTTTTTGATTACCGAAGTTCGGGTCCCATTGATTTCAATGGGGTTCTGAAATCCGGGCCGAACTTTCGGGAAGTTCGGATGTTCTGGCCGAACCGAACTTTTCAAAAGTTCGATCATCCCTAATGGTGAACATTCAACAGGGAAATTCACCTATAATTTGTCCACAATCCAGCCATATTTCTCCAAGTGAAAATTACATTTCCTGACATTAAAGAACATCTGTTCAACAAAAGGAAAAGATCTTTACTGTAACATTCACTCTATGTAACAAATAGGGTAAATGATACCCTTAAAAAAAAAAATTGTGGCGTTCCCCATTCCAATCCATACCAGGTCCTTGGTCTGGTATGGATTTTGAGGGAAACCTCATGCCAAAAATGTAAAAACAAATGTCGCATATTCCCCCTCAAAATCCATACCAGACCCTTATTGAACATGCAGACCACAGGCAAGGGAAGGACGAGGGAGCACTTTCTCTCCTAAAACATACCAGACCACATGCCCCTGGTTGCTGGTTGTGGGGATGTGGGGGTGACTTATTGGAATCTGGATGCCCCCTGTAACAAGGCCTTCCTTAGATCCCAGCCCCCTATGTGAATGAGTATGGGGTACGTAGTACCTTACCCATTCACCAAAAAAATGGCCAAAAAAAAAAAAAACCTGAAGCCAGTTTTCGTCGAATCCTTTTTTAAATAAAGGAAAAAACAAAATAAATGTCCCCTGACGTACATCCAGGGGACATTTCAATCACAATGATCGCCGCCCGCTGACCCACACTAAAACAAAAGAAAAAAGGTCTGCACCTGATGTTTAGTTCCTGTCCACTGACAGCTCTGCTTCCCACCCACCAATAGAAAAATTGGACATCATTGTCCAGGGCATGCTAGATCGATGAATATGCCCTTGTCCTCATCAACATAGAGACAGGGTGCTTTAAAGTGAGTCCCCCCAAAGCCCCCTATGTTGAGGGCCTGTGACCTGGTATGGTTCAGGAGGGTAGAACGCTTCCTAGTCCCCCCTTTTCTGGCCTGCCAGGCTGCATGCTCGGATAAGGGTCTGGTATGGATTTTGGGGATGACTTCATGCCAATGTTTTTTGTTTTTTTTTTGTATGCCTGGACCACTACTGATTAACACTGTTTTATGCAGTATTTTTGGAGCATTTTTGCTTTTGAGGTAGATAGTGAATAGATATTTTACATATTACATACGGTATTTGAGAAAAATCTGCCACGTGACCCAAATACTGCATGCAATATGCTTTATTTAATTAAGCTTATTGCCTTTTTTTCTTTATTTTCTCCCTGTACTGAGGTAATGATGATATGCTGCATCATTTTTCTCCAGCCCAAAAGGGGGTGTGCTGAAGCCAAGCAAGCCCACAGACTTCTCTGCAGAGTGCTGAGAATCCTGGGAGTTGTATATGCAGCCATATAATGGGGGCAATTGACTTCCTACACTACAGATCCCAAAGAGCACTGGGCTTTAGGAAGAATGATAGATGATTTTTAATAAACTGCTCAGGAAAGTTCCCCTTGGCACTAAGGGGGTTAGAGAGAGAATATTGCCAGTGGGGGACCATAGCAACAGATATCTGGGACTGAGACTGAGAGTGCAGCACCACCCACATTGCAGCACCTGCAGACTGGTGCATCTACTCACCCCGTTTCCCATTGCTGATCACTTGTGGCCTTTTAGAAGAGACTGGGGGGGGGGGGCTTTTACAGTTCCCCTGCAACCCCCCCCCCACTATCCTCCTCTTCCTTTGGATGATGCATACCAAGCTTGTCTAGGGTTACCACCATTGATGCCATTAATGTGCTCTGGCAGGATAGATGCAGCACTTGGTAGATTAAACTTTACTACTGCTCACTGCTGCACTTGAGGTGGCCTTGCTACTGTTTATGCTGATCTAGACAACAAATATCATCTTATGCCTAGACCTTACTGTTAAACCATTTTATGCTTACCTAGTTAGTTACCAAACAAACTGGGTGACAATATATTGTTTGCCTTTATTATTCAGTTTGGTGCCTATTTTCTTAGATATAGCGCAACTACTGGGTACTAAGTATGATTTTTAGTGATTTCCTGTGATATTGTATGTGTGTATACTCAACCTGGTGTGTTAGAGTGGCTTTTTTGGAAAAGATTGAGGGAAAGAACATTCTAATCCTACAGGGGTAGCACTATACTATTTTTTTATGTAAATTTGCCTGGTTTGGTTCGTAATTATCTATCATAAATGCTGAACCTGTGTTCTTAATACCAGTTCAGCACTTTAGAGTTGGCATAGCAAATGACGTCCATCCCTAAAGATCCTTGGAAACATAAAACAATGCCCAGCATGTAAAGATTGTCAATGCTACTCCTTTTTCTTAGCTACCAACATTGGACATAGGCTGCAGGATATCTTTTGACATCACTGGAACATGCAAAAGGTAAATATAAACTCAAATAGAACAACGTTTTTTTTTTTACATTTGTTACATTTTACAAAGTGTTTTTCTAAATACATTTACTTACCTGTATGCATGGTGAACTGGTTAGGAGTCCAAATGAGCCTCTTTCCCTAAGTAGGTTGGTGGCATTTAAACACCACTCATTGTTGGCAACTAGAGTTGAGCGAACACCTGGATGTCCGGTTTCGGCGGGTCCGGCCGAACTTGAGAAAAAAAAGTCAGCGTTTGTGACCCGGCCTTAACCCGAACTTGACCCCGATCCAGAACCCCATTGAAGTCAATGGTGACCCGAACTTTTGAGCACTAAAATGGCTCTAAAAAAACATGGAAAGGGCTAGAGGGCTGCAAATGGCAGCAAAATCTTGTCAAGAGCATGCCAAGTGCTTTGCTAACAAATGTGGATAGGGAAATATTTTAAAATAACATAAAAAACATAAAAATAAAAAATAATCATCTTGATCTAGGAGGACGAGGTCCATATGGAGTAGGAGGTTGAGGTGACGGTGGATGTGGCGGTGTAGGTGTAAGCGGCGGTGGAGGAGGACGAGGTAGCCAACACTGGTTTTTGTTTTTAATTTTATTTCTTTTTAAATTAGGGTACACCCCAAAAGAGTGAGAAAGATTAAAAATACAACAATGGCTGGGTAAGGCCGATATACATGTCTATTCTGCACAAGGTACGGACACGTCCTGTGGGATCCATGCCTGGTTAATTTTAATGAACGTGAGCTTGTCCACATTGGCTCTGGACAGGCGGCTACGCTTGTCTGTGATAACGCCCCCAGCCGTGCTAAATACACGTTCAGATAATACACTGGCTGCAGTAAAGGGCAAGCTTAGGCCATGTGCCCAATTTGGAGACCCAGATGTTGACGGGGGCAGACCCGTCATTCAGTACGTCTAGGCGTATGCACACATACTGCTCCACCATGTTGGTGAAATGCTGCCTTCTGCTAAGACGTTCCATATCAGCTGGTGGTGCTGCTGCTTGTTGTGGTGTGCTGACAAAGCTTTTCCACATTTCAGCCATGCTAACCCTGCCTTCTGAGGTGCTGACGGTGCCCTGGCTGCATTGGCGACCTCTTCCTCCTCCTCTGCCTTGGCCTTGTGCTTCCACTGTGCCCCCGCTGTCAGGTGGGAATGCCACCAGCAGCGCATCTACCAGCATGCGCTTGCACTCGCGCATCTTCCGAGAACGCTCCAGTGAGGGAATTAAGGACGGTACGTTGTCCTTGTAACGGGGATCCAGCAGCGTGGCCATCCAGTAATCAGCACAAGTTACAATGTGGGCAACTCAGCGGTCGTTGCTGAGACACTGCAACATGTAATCGCTCATGTGGGCCAGGCTGCCCAGAGGCGACGAAAAGCTGTCCTCTGTGGGAGGTGTATCGTCTGTGTCCTCTGTATCCCCCCAGCCACGCACCAGTGATGGCCATGAGCTGGCCTGGGTGCCACCTTGCTGTAAACATGGTTCCATCTCCTCCTCCATCTCCTCCTCCTCATCCCCGTCATCCTCCAGAACTGTGCCCCTGCTGGACAATTGTGTACCTGGCGTTTGTGGGTGCAGGAACCCACCCTCGGAGCCACTTGTGAATGACTGCCCTGAAAGCCTTGGAAATGATCCCTCTTCCTCCTCCTCCTCCTGTGCCACATCCTCTTCCATCATCGCCCGAAGCATTTTTTCAAGGAGGCATAGAAGTGGGATAGTTAAGCTGAGAACGGCATCATCGGCACTGGCCATGTTGGTGGAGTACTCGAAACAGCGCAACAAGGCACACAGGTCTCGCATGGAGGCCCAGTTATTGGTGGTGAAGTGGTGCTGTTTCCGCAGAGTGACTCACGCGTGCGTACTGCAGCTGAAACTCCACTATGGCCAGCTGCTGCTCGCACAGTCTGGCCAGCATGTGCAAGGTGGAGTTCCACCTTGTGGGCACGTCACATATGAGGCGGTGAGCGGGAAGGCCGAAGTTACGCTGCAGCGCTGACAGGCGAGCAGCAGCAGGGTGAGAACGCTGAAAGTGCGCACAGATGGCCCGCACTTTCTCCAGCAGCTTTGACATATCGGGGTAATTTTTAAGGGACCTCTGCACCACCAAATTCAGCACATGCGCCAGGCAAGGTATGTGTGTCAAACCGGCTAGGCCCAGAGCTGCTATGAGATTTCGCCCATTATCGCACACCACCAGGCCGGGCTTGAGGCTCACTGGCAGCAACCACTCATCGGTCTGCTGTTCAATGCCCCTCCACAACTACTGCGTGGTGTGGGGTTTTCCCCCCAAACAGGCACCTTTTAAAACTGCCTGCTGTTGTTTACCCCTAGCTGTGCTGAAGTTGGTGGTGAAGGTGTTACGCTGACCGGAAGAGAAGGCGGTAGAGGATAAGGAAGTGGAGTAGGAGGAGTTAGGAACAGGAGGCAAACTGAAGCACTGCAATCCTCAGTGGTGGAAGGACATGTGCCAAACTGCTATCCGCCTCAGGCCTAGCCGCCACTGCATTTACCCAGTGTGCTGTTAGGGAGATATAACGTCCCTGACTGTGCTTACTGGTCCACTTATCCGTAGTTAGGTGGACCTTGCCACAGATGGCGTTGCGCAGTGCACACCTGATTTTGTCACCCACTTGGTTGTGCAGGGAAGGGATGGCTTGCCTAGAAAAGTAGTGGCGGTTGGGCATGACGTACTGTGGGACAGCCACCGCCATAAGGCTTTTAAAATTCTGCGTCTCCACCAGACGGAATGACAGCATTTCAAAGGCCAGGAATTTGGAAATGCTGACATTCAGGGCCAGGGATCGCGGGTGGGTAGGGGGGTACTTTCTATTCCGTTCCAGTGTTTGGGAGATAGAAAGCTGAACGCTTCCACGGGACATTGTGGAGATGGTTGGTGACTCAGGTGGTGGTGTTGCTGGCAGATCCTCTGCGGGGTGGCAGGTGCCGGTCTCACTACAGAGGTGGATGAAGAGGCCGAGACTGCAGCAGAAGAGGAAGCAGGAGGAGCCAGAGACCTTTCTTGGTTTTTGAGGTGTCTACTCCACTGCAGCTCGTGCTTTGCACTTAGATGCCTGGTCATGCAGGTTGTGCTCAGGTTGAGAAGGTTTATGCCTCGCTTCAGGCTCTGATTGCACAGCGTGCAAACCACTTGGTCCTGTCATCATCACATTGCCTGAAGAACTGCCATGCTAGGGAATTCCTTTGAGCTGGCTTTGGTGTGCTCGGTCCCTTGCTGCATTGGGCAGTAGCAGGCGTAGTGTCTAGGGCACGGCCACTCCGCTTTTGCACCCTGCTCCCTCTTCTGCTGTGCTGGTGGCTCTGTGCGACCACGGCCTCTTCCTCCAAACTACTCAGGTCACCTGCATGACGTTCATTCCATGTGGGGTCGAGGACCTCATCGTCCTCCACATCATCTTCCACCCAGTCTTCACCCCTGCCCTCCTTGTCGGTCTCCACAATTTGGAATGCCGCAGCAGTTGGCACCTGTGTTTCATCATCATCCGAGACGTGCTGCGATGGTCCTCCCATGTACTCATCTAGAGACATAAGTGGTTGGGCATCAGTGCACTCAATCTCTTCCACTTCTGGGGCAGGGCTAGGTGGATGGCCCTGGGAAACCATGCTAACAGAGTCATCAAAAAGAAGAAGAGACTGCTGCATGACTTGGGGCTCAGACTGCTTGGCTGATTTGCAAGGGGGTGAGGTGAAAGATTGATGGACATCGGCTGCAGGTGCCAACTCTGACCTTTCAGCAGTAGACTGGGTGGGAGACAATGTGAAGGAAGTGGAGGCACTGTCAGCAACCCAATCTAATATCGCCTGTACTTGTTCTGGCCTCAACATTTCTAGAGGTGCATTAGGCCCTGCCAAATACTGCTGCAGGTTCTGTCGCCTACTCACACCTGAGGAAGGTTTTTCACTTGTGCGTGTAGCTGGTACAGATCGACCACGTCCTCTCCTTGCAACAGGAGCTCCACCAGCAGCACCACGACCCAGGCCACGTCCTCATATTTCTCTAATTTAGGATCTTCCCCTAAATGGGTGTTTTTTGAATCGCGGAATAGAACAATAACAACAGTATCCAAATGGTGTATCTCAGTAAAATATGCAGACTAGGCCGCAATTTTTTTCCCTAAATGGGTGTTTATTGAATAGCAGAATAGAACAACAGTATCCAACAGGTGTATCGCACACGTACAGATACAGACTAGGCCGCAATTTAATTTTTTTTACCTAAATGGGTGTTTATTGAATATCGGAATAGAACAACAGTATCCAACGGGTGTATCTCACACGTACAGATACAGACTAGGCTGCAATTTTTTTTTCCCTAAATGGGTGTTTATTAATTAGCGGAATAGAACAACAGTATACAAAGGGTGTATCTCACAGTAAGATATGCAGACTAGGCTGCAATTTCATTTTTTCCCCCTAAGTGGGTGTTTATTGAATAGCGGAATAGAACAACAGTATACAAAGGGTGTATCTCACAGTAAAATATGCAGACTAGGCCACAATTAAATTTTTTTTACCTAAATGGGTGTTTATTGAATATCGGAATAGAACAACAGTATCCAAAGGGTGTATCTCACAGTAACGTATGAATGAAAATTTTTTATTTTTCCCTATAATTGGTGATTTTTGAACAGCAGATTAGAACACAGCAGTGTCTAAAGACTTTATCTCACAGTAACATATAAAGGAAAAACTGAAAAAAAAAATGTTCCCTTTAAATTGGTGATTTTTGAATAGTAGTCAGATTAGAACAGCACTGTGTGTAAAGGCTGTATGTCACAGTGAAAAACTGGAAAATAATTATTTTTCCCTTAAATTTGTGATTTTTGAATAGCAGACTAGAACACAGCAGTGTCTAAACGCTGTATGTCACAGTAAAGTATGAATAAAAAACTAAAAAATAATTATTTTTCCCTTAAATTGGTGATTTTTGAATAGCAGATTAGAACACAGCAGTGTCTAACGGCTTTATCTCAAAGTAACATATAAAGGAAAAACTGAAAAAAAAATTTTTTTCCTTTAAATTGGTCATTTTTGAATAGCAGATTACAACAACAGTGTCTAAACGCTGTGTGTCACAGTAAAATATGAAGGAAAAAAACGTTTTTTTTTTTTTTAAATCCAGATTAAGGAGGCACATATGCACTGAGCTTGCATTAACCACTTTACCACTGGAGGATTTTGCTGTCTTACGTCCAGGCCACTTTTTGCGATTCGGCACTGTGCGAGTTTAACTAACAATTGCGCGGTCGTGCGACGCTGTACCCAAACAAAATTTAAGTCATTTTTTCCCCACAAACAGAGCTTTCTTTTGGTGGTATTTGATCACTTGTGCGATTTTTACTTTTTGCGCTATAAACAAAAAAATAGCGTAAATTTTGAAAAAATAACAATATTTTTCACATTTTTTTATATGAAATTCCCCCCCAAAAAAATTAAAAAATTAATTTTTTTTTAAATTTTTGGCCAATTTGTTTTCTGCTACCTATGTTTGGTAAAAAAAATCACAATAAGCGTATTTTGATTGGTTTGCTCAAAAGTTATTGCGTTTAATAATAAAGGGAAAGATTTCTGTAATTTTTGGTGGGTTTTTTTTTTAACGAGTAATGGCGGCAATCTGCGATTTTGTTTGCGGGACTGCGACATTGCGGCGGACAGATCGAACCCTTGACTGACATTTTTTACACTTTTGGGGGTACCAGTGACATTTCTACAGTAATCAATGCTATACATATGCACTGTTACTGTAAAAATGACACTGGCAGGGAAGGGGTTAATTTTATTGGAGAGGGAGGGGTTAATGTATGCCTGGTGCTTACTAACGTGTGTGGGGGGAGGTGACTGAGTGACACAGGGACAGATCGCATGTTAAGCTATGCTGAACCCTGCAATCTGTCACTGTTTGTCACTTAGGAGATCCGCCCGCTTTGTTTACACAAGTGGGAGGATCTCCAGACTCGATTCCCCGACGATCGGGGAAGAGCGGCGGCGATCGCTGCTGCTCCTCCCCTGGCCTGACTCCCGCTGTGACTGAAAACAGTGGGATCGAGCCTCCGGCGGCGCGCGAGCGCCGCCCAGAAGGGGAGGAGTCCAGCGACGTAGGTCTACTACTTGCCCTCCTTGATGAACTGGTTTTAGGGTGCCTTCGGACCCCTTACCAATTGCATCTGGATATACATTTAAAACATGAAAAAAAACTTCAGTAAACCTATTTTTAACTAATATTTACTTTTACAGGGTCAGGGAGGTCTGAAGGTGTTCAGTGTCTGCAGGTCAGAGGAAGGAGGAGGTTTCACCTGCTCAAATACCTCAAAAATTGAAGAAATTCCTCCTTTGTTTTACCTGTGGGAAGGAGTTCATCCTTGACATCACCTACAGGGACTCTGCTTATAACTCCAGGTCTCTAACCTTTCAACCAAAAATTACTTCTGGGGCTATGGTAATTCTGCCATTTGATTCTGAAAATTCCATTGCTCAGTGACACGTCAGATCCCAGATGGCTTACATGATACCACTGGATAGAACATTTTTAGAAAAGTGAATTGAAATGGATATGCAAAAAGAGCCAGGATGACTTTATTGTTATCTGCCCAAAGGATTAGAGCAGATCTATTTTTATTCTTGACCAGTCTTATTATACACATGATCTCCTAACTAAGCTTGCTGAGACACATATTCCATTACCAGCCAACCAAGTAATGCAATATAAAAATATTTTACATTGTAGTATTTCCAAGGCCTATGAATCAGGATGGATTACAACAGATGAATTCAAATAGCTTACAGTGATTCATCCATAGTGCCTGACCATTTATACACTACCTAAATTGCACATTGCCTAGAAGATGACAAGAGTGCCCCTTGTTGGTGGATAATCTTGGCTCCTGAATCACTTCAACAGTCACTGGCTGTGTTTGTTAATTACTACCTGCAGCCCCTAGTGAGCCATATGCCCTCATTTTTTTGGAGTTCTTCCACCATCAATCGGACTCTTCAAGCTAGGTCTGATTCCATCAGATGCCATCAGATGCCATATGGCTATCTTGATTTTCAAGTGTACAGTATGACTATACATAGTCATTTCACACACCGATGGCCTGACAGCAGTTGGACTGTTGAAAGTGCTCCTAACTATTTTAAGTTTAAAAAAACAATCCCATTGTAAACTTTTGGGATCACAATAAGCTCTAACATAGCCTCATGTTTTGCAATTTTTTTCGTGCATTCTTTTAAATAGTCTTATTTTCTCAACTAAGACTAGGGATTCTTCTTTATATGCACTAAATGGATGACTATTTTGACAGGTGCAATCCTTGAGTTTAAAGTTGTAGGAGTAAATACTTTGGAGTCTTTGATTAAACTAAATACTATGATCAGGAAATCAATTTTCTATATATGAATATCTATAAACAACAAAGCAGCACGGCACCATTCTTGTGATACGCCTATTTAGAAAAGGAACTGACACTGTATTAAAAATATACAGGGGGAGAGGAGCGGCTGGCCAGGGCATATGTGTGGGGGAGGGGCATTGCTGTGCTTACCAACCACTACTACTTTTAAACGAAGAAGCCAGCACAGGACGTTTTCCACTACCTGCTTCCTCTGCATCATATGTCTGTGTTTACAAATAATAGCGCCACTTCTCTGGCAAGATACACTGGCCAATAAGTGTGACAAAGGGGCACAGAAACTTTGCCTTGTGTTTACCACGTGACCAGAAAAATAAAGCTTTGGACCATTTTTGAGAAATCCTTGGTGTGCTGGTGACATTTCTTCACTTGAAGAAATGGAGAGAACACTGGATCTGCATGATCTGCATATTCTCCATCTGCCAAATTGCTCCACCTCCTGTCCTCTATACCACAATACCTATAACCACCCCTCCCCTCTTGCTTTGACCTGACAGGCTGATGAAACAGCTGCATAAAACATTGCATTGGTGGCAAGAAAGTGGGAACTTTAAGTGGCAAGTGGCAACTGCACAATAAAGCATTGTTGGAGGCAGATTAGGACAGGTAAGCGCTACCACTGAGAGCTATATTACCCGTTGTCTCTCTACCTCTCTTCCTCTTTCTATTTTACTCTCTCTCTTTATAATTACAGTGGCTTGAAAAAGTATTCATACCCCTTGAAATTTTCCACATTTTCTTATGTTACAACCAAAAATGTAAATGTATTTTATTGGGATTTTATATGATAGACCAACACAAACTGGCACATAATTGGGAAGTGGAAGGAAAATAATAAATGGTTTTCAATTTTTTTTATAAATAAATATCTAAAAAATGTGGCATGCATTTGTATTCAGCCCCTCTGAGTCAATACTTTGTGGAACCACCTTTCCCTGCAATTACCGCTGTAAGTCTTTTTGGGTAGGTCTCTACCAGTTTTGCACATCTAGAGGGTGACTTTTTTGCTCATTCTTCTCTGCAAAATAGCTCAAGCTCTGTTGGATTGGATGGAGAGCATCTGTGAACAGCAATTTTTAAGTCTTTCCACAAATTCTCAATTGGATTTAGGTCTGGACTTTGACTGGGCCATTCTAACACATGAATATGCTTTGATCTAAACCATTCCATTGTAGCTCTGGCTGTATGTTTAGGGCCGTTGTTCTGCTACAAGGTGAACCTCTGTCCCAGTCTAAAGTCTATTGCAGACTCTAACAAGTTTTTTTCTAAGATTGCCCTGTATTTGGCTCCATCCATCTTCCCATCAACTCTGACCAGCTTTCCTGTCCCTGCTGAAGAAAAGCATTCCCACAACATGATACTGCCAACACCATGTTTCACGGGGGGATGGTGTGTTCAGGGTGATGTGCAGTGTTAGTTTTCCACCCCATATAGCGTTATGCTTTTAGGTACTCCGCTCGCAGCTCTAGACCATTCATAAAATATGACATTAATTGCTACCACCTTGATGCACTTCCTTCTATCCTTTGTGTAAATCTGCATCTTTTTATGCTAGCCTGTATGCGTAGTCCAGTCCCTGTTATGACAATGGTAAAAACTGATGAACCCCAAACTGCGTGGAGTTAATGGGGAGTGGTAATAACATAGTACCTCTCATTTTCTTAAAATATGCAACTAAGATTAAAATCTCATGTTTATGTAAATTATTAATGGAGGGGGACAAAAACACAGTCCATGCAGAATGAAGACATATCATAAACCTCAACAAGCCAGAGAATTCAGAGGAGGCTCTGTCATAAATGGGCTGGAGTGAAGTTTGGGGAATACACATCTATAAGACTTAGATAGTGGCCCATACTGAACCCTTATACAACTTAAACTCTTAAGTTTATTTGTTTTAATTTCATATTCTATAACTCCTACAGTAATAGAGTTACTTTCCTAAAAAATGGCTACACGAATGTAGAAAATACAACTTATTTGTTATACAACAAATAAGATACATTACAGCTCTTAGGAGAAGGACAGATCATAGACCTGCCATATTTAATGTCTAACAAATTCAAATTTTATTATGCTAATTAATGTCCTGTTTTTCAGATTGTGAAATCTTGTCATATGGAAAAGGAATGCCCCCAGGACAGCTGGCATTAAGGGTTTGTCCACCGAGTATAAAAAATACTCCACACACCTACAATACACTCCTTTGGACCCTTTGATTAATTGAGTTACTGTGGCTCTGCAACAACCTCTTCAGGAACAAATAAAGATGGCTGCATCATTAGCTGAGAGCCCTTGTTTTACCATTAGAACAACTAAAGATCACTGAAAGTCATGTTAAGAGGGCCAATGACTCCACTTACATCAGATTGAACTTATCTTAAGTTGATTCATACTTTACTCTGTATTGAGACCAAACTCACTATACCTAAGTATTTTTTACCTTTAAACCCTTTCGTTGCCAAGATAGTTTTTGCATTTTTTTTCACATGTTTAAAAAATAATTTTAGGCCTGAAGATTGCACAACCCCCCCCCCCCCAAAAAAAAAAACATTATATATTTTCTTAAATCAGACCCCCTAAAGAACAAAATAGTGGTAGTTCCAATTTTTTATATCACACAATTATACCGCAAAGGTCTAGGAAAAGCTAAATTCCAGTAAAAATTACACTAAATTTAATTTTGGTGCACAAAAACACAATAAATTACCACATGTTTAAAATATAAAAGATAAGGTTACACCAAGTAAATAGATACCCAACAAAGGAAAACCTTAAATTTGCATGCAGCTCTGAAATGGCGACAAACATCAATACCCTATATTTTCCATAGATTACGCAATTTTTTAGCTGCAGCCAATAGGATTGTGTGTAAAATCCCCCACTGTTGCTTATGTCTGTTTTTGTAATACATTTTCAGTTCAAATATTAGCTAGGAAGCATGGGGTTTGAATATTCTCCCTGTGATTGTGTGAGTTTCTGCCCACACTTCAGGTATTTATATAGCGCTAACAATTTTCACAGTTCTTTACACATTGTACATTCACATCAGTCCCTGCACTTAAGGAGCTAACAATCTAAGGTTCCTACCTCATATGCATACACACACATACATTTGTAGACAGGAGCCTAGACCACCTTCATGTCTTTTGAAGTGTGGCAGGAAACCCATACAAGCACAAGAGAAACATGAAAAACCATGCAAATAGTGTCCTGGTTGAGATTCAAAGAGAGGACCCAAGTGCTGCAAGGCAGATATTTAATGTGCCACATTCCAGAGAGATCCCCCATACCATAATGTGTGAGTCAGCTTTTCAGATATGTACTGTGTAATTTTATATACAGTAGGCTTGTTGTATCACCAACCTCACTTGCTCCTTGCTAATGCCAATTTCCTGGGGACCTTGAATACACAATTCATTTTACAAGGGTCCATCTGCTACTCACAGAATCAAACCTAGGTTGACAGAAAATACCCTCAAACATCCAGGGAATATCAGATTGCCTCTTGGGGGATCAGGAAGGAATTTTTCCCTTGCTGGAGCAAATTGGATCATGCTTTGCTGGGGTTTTCTTTTTTGCCTTTGATTGTGTATATGGGATTGTATGATTTATTTTTCCTTTTATTGATTGAACTGGATGGATTTGTGTCTTTTTTCAGCCAGACTAACTATGTACCTATGTAACAT
This sequence comes from Pelophylax lessonae, assembly GCF_965119305.1. Classification (NCBI taxonomy): domain Eukaryota; kingdom Metazoa; phylum Chordata; class Amphibia; order Anura; family Ranidae; genus Pelophylax; species Pelophylax lessonae. The sequence goes on along the minus strand of NC_138770.1, from coordinate 462,540,144 downwards.
CATTCAAGTTAAATGTGAAGTCAGGACTCCCAATGAACAGAGGACTGCACACCATCCCGTACAAACACTATTTCTATGCTCACCAAACTAAACCAAGCCCCACCTCAGAAGCCCTTGCACCAACAGATGCTTTTCAAAGATTCTCTCTTGACTAAGAAGTCAAACGCGAACACCTGCCAATGATGTTTACTTGCAAATCTTAATTGTCAGCCCCTCACAGTTTATTTTACTGATAAAGCACAGAACTTTAGAAGCACATGAGCCTTAGGTATTCTTTAAGTCATTAAGACTTCCTGTGATGATGTAAAGCATCACTGCTGTTTCACACATTTCACTGAGCCTGCCTTTTGAACTACAGCTGAGAGGATGAGTTTTAGAAGGCATAGTCAGTAGAGGAATAATGGCTTTCAAGCAGCAAGGTACCATTGGATATATGGTACTTGAAATCAAAACTTAACCTAAGGAATGAGCAGAGGAGAAGCTGCAAAGTATACAGGGAGTCCACAAAGTTGTGGAAAAAAATGGTCAGCAGGTAGGCGGCACTCACGACTAGGGATGATCGAATGGTTTGGGTCGACCATCGGTTCGACCCGAACATTGGCTGTTCGACGTTTCGGCCGAATTCCAAACTTTTTGCTGAAAAAGTTCGTAATTCGGCAACCAGAACCGACCAAAATGCAATGAGACAGGAAATGGGCTTTAAAAGCCCGTGATTGGACCAGAACCATCAGTAAAAACCAATTGAGGGAGCAGAAGAATGCTAGGAATGTGATTGGAGTGACTAGGGGGTCCATAGGCCAATCAATAGTGAATACGCCCCTTAGTATATACGCCAAATTCCTAGCATTGTAATACAGGGACATGGAAGAGAGTGGAAGCAGTTCTGTTACTTCTGCTACAAAGTGTCATTTAGTAATTTTTAGTGTGAGGAAAGGGATATCTAGTGTAGTTAGGGTGCTATTTTCCACTTTAGTTAGCTTTAATAATCTAGTTTCTGTAGGGAAAGTGTTAAGTGTAAGGGGACCGTAGTGTAGTGTAGGGTTAACTGACTCTGACTGCTATGGCAGAGTGACAAAACCCTTCCATGTCAGGGTGACCGCTATAGAGAAAAGATCGTTTCTCTTTTGTCACTTACAGAGCAGCGATATGGCTTCTCACCCGTCAGCCTGCTTTTTGCTGCAGGCATTCATAGGGCTTTTTTGAGGACATGTTTGGAGTCAGGCATGATATCTGAACTTCTGTATAGGGGTATATATATACACACACATGTATGTATACATACACCTGCACATATATAGGTGTGAAAGTAGCAGAACACTATGCTTGCGCTAATGAAATAATTAACAGGCATATGTCTCCGCTCCTATCACACCTATATATGTGTATGTGTAAAATACGTATAAGTGTGTGTGTGTATATATAACCCTATACAGAAGTTCAGACGTTTTGCCTGCCTCCAAAGACCCACAAAAAATGCCCAAAAAAACGCCTGAGCCATTTTTTGGGGTCTTTGGAGGCAGGTAAAACGTCTGAACTTCTGTATAGGGGTATATATACACACACACTTATATGTATATATACACATACACATATATAGGTGTGATAGGAGCGGAGACATATTGGTGTTAATTATTTCATTAGCGCAAGCATAGTGTTCTGCTATTTTCACACCTATATGTGTGTAGGTGTATATATACATACATGTGTGTGTATATATACCCCTATACAGAAGTTCAGATGTCATGCCTGCCTCCAATGACCCCAAAAAAATGCTCAAAAAAAAGCCTGCAATAACACACCTGGGCGTTTTTTTTTTTGGCGCAGGCGTGTAAGATTCTGGTACCTTTGGTACCCTTATTTACCATTTTCCTTTCAAAACATTGCGTCCCACCTTTCTAGTTAGGTGGAACGCATACACCTTTAAGACGGATGACGTCATCGCTGAGCGCCGCTGAGCGGCTATTTCAATCGCCAGCATTCTCTCTCACGTTGTTCGTTCAATGTGTGTCTACATACTCACAAGCCTTGTCTTGCTGTCGGAACCTCCAGCTATTTACCTTTACCTGGAACAGACCGGAACCTCGCAACTGATCCCGTATCTCGCTACCGGATCACTCCCTCACTACTGGACCCCTCTACTTACTAAACCTTACTAGTGACAAGTACCCCACAGGGCAATCCTCCATAACTAACTTACACTATCATCTTCTGCACATTAAGGACTGTTACTATCTATGCATACTAATTCTACCATCTGCACTGTTACATAGATTGCTAGCTCTTGAGTCTACTACCATCTATCCTTGCACTGGGTTAGTCTATCCTGTCTATGTCATCTGCTGTCCTTACCACCTGTTACCATACATGATTACTAACCTATCTGCATTCTACCTATTACCATCTACTACTCTCCTGAACATTACTATCAAGTGCTTACCATTACTGTCACTGCTCACACCTGTCCCTTCAGCACATCACTTCCATACTATCATATACATCCTATCACTCCAGGAACATCTTATTGAGTGTGTGTATATCTGTATGCTGAAGCAGACAGGCCCACAGTGATGAGTCTGGAGAGTTGGATCTGGTATTCCAACACATCTCTACATGACTACTGAGTGGAGATTCTGCAGCTGCAAATCCAGCTTACAATAAAAACGCAGGAGCGTTACAAGGCGTTTTTTTGGGCATTTTTTGGGGGTCTTTGGAGGCAGGCATGACATCTGAACTTCTGTATAGGGGTATATATACACACACATGTATGTATATATACACCTACACACATATAGGTGTGAAAATAGCAGAACACTATGCTTGCGCTAATGAAATAATTAACACCAATATGTCTCCGCTGTTATCACACCTATATATGTGTATGTGTATATATACATATAAGTGTGTGTGTATATATACCCCTTTTCCCATAGTTCAGACGTTTTGCCTGCCTCCAAAGACCCCAAAAAATGCCCAAAAAAACCCCCCTGCAATAACACACCTGGGTGTTTTTTTTGGCGCAGGCATTTTTTTGGGCATTTTTTGTGGGTCTTTGGAGGCAGGCAAAACATCTGAACTTCTATGTAGGGGAATATATACACACACACTTATATGTATATATACACATACACATATATAGGTGTGATAGGAGCGGAGACATATTGGTGTTAATTATTTCATTAGCGCAAGCATAGTGTTCTGCTATTTTCACACCTATATGTGTGTAGGGGTATATATACCCCTACACACAAATGCCCAAAAAAACGCCTGCGCCAAAAAAAAAACGCCCAGGTGTGTTATTGCAGGCGTTTTTTTTTGGGCATTTTTTGGGGGTCTTTGGAGGCAGGCAAAACATCTGAACTTCTGTATAGGGGTATATATACACACACACTTATATGTATTTTACACATACACATATATAGGTGTGATAGGAGCGGAGACATATTGCTGTTAATTATTTCATTAGCGCAAGTATAGTGTTCTGCTACTGTCACACCTATATATGTGTAGGTGTATATATACATATAAGTGTGTGTGTATATATACCCGTGTATATATACCCCTACACAGAAGTTCTGATGTTATGCCTGCCTCCAATAACCCCCAAAAAATGCCCAAAAAAACGCTTGCTACAAAACCTGCAAGGTGTGAAAATAGCGGAGCCATATCCCTGTTCTATAAGTGTTCTAATACAAACAATCTTTTTTTTCTGGTTCTGGACATGCTACAGAGCTGAAACTTCACAGGTACACTTTTTAGACCCCCCAGACATTAAATTAAAAGAAATCTCATTCTTTTTTTCAATAATTTTTTCAATAATTGGCTCTCTATCAAAAATGACAATTTTTAACAATTTTTTTTGTGTGATTAATAGTCCCTGGGGCATGACCCAGAACCCTAGTCACTTTTTAGGGGCATTTATTGGGTTTTAGGGCTTTAAAATGGTGTTTTTTGATTACCGAAGTTCGGGTCCCATTGATTTCAAAGGGGTTCTGAAATCCGGGCCGAACTTTTGAAAAGTTCGATCATCCCTACTCACAACATGAAAGGATATTTTTCAAGTAAGTTTACATGGGATTGGCAAATATAAATGCTGTTTGTTATTCTATTACGATGTGATATGCTGTGACTATAGATCCCCTTTAACCCTTTCACTGCCAGAGCAATTTTTTTCATTTTTTGAAAACTTTAAATGTGCATTTTTCATGTAAATAGTACTTATCCCCTACTCACCCCCAAAAATATTATACATTTTCTAAAAACAGAGGAACTGTAGATTAAAAATCTGATAATTACACATTTTTACATTGCACAATATTTGTGCAACTGTTTATTAAACTTTTATTTGCAGTAAAAAAACACACTCAAGTTGATTTTGGTGCACACAAACACCATATAATTCGCATTTTTTAATTAAAGAAATGAGACATAGTTTGCTTGTGTATGCTCTTCAGTTTGGAGTTAACTGTAAATGATTGTCCTAGATTTATTTCTCTCACCCCAACATGTGCGGTGGTACCTAAAAATGTTTTATTATTTAAAAACACTTTTTAAAAGTGCATTTCAATGAACTTTACTACTATTACAAAGTAGTTGACAATTTCTATGTCTATGCAATAATGCTGTGACATTTCCTTTTTATAGAGACGTCTGAGGCAAAACAGATTGAGGACAATGTTTCTTTAACCAGTTCTGGACCGGAAAGATTTGCCCCCTTAATGACCAGTCCCTTTTTTGCGATTCGGCACTGCGATACTTTAATGGACCATTTCTACGGTCATGTGATGCTGTACCTAAATAAAATTGATGACCTTTTTTTCCCCACAAATAGAGCTTTCTTTTGGTGATACTTGATCACCTGTGTGATTTTTATTTTTTGCGCTATAAACAAAAAATAGCAACAAATCTGAAAAAAAAAGATTATTTTTCATATTCTGCTATCTAACATTCCCTAAAAAAAATCAAATTTTTCATCCTTTTAAACCAATTTGTATTCTGCCACATATTTTTGATAAAATAAATCACAATAAGCCTATTTTGATTGGTTTGCGCAAAAGTTATCACATCTAAAAACTAGGGTAAAGATTTATGTCATTTTTATTATTATTATTTTTGTTTTACTAGTAATGGCGGCGATCTCAGATTTTTAGCGGGACTGTGACATTGCGGCAGACATACAGTAGTTTTCAATTCGACACATATGGTACTCTGCAAAATTATAGGCACTTGTGAAAAATAGTTTTTATTTCTCAATTACCAAGGTGCATAAAAAGAAAAATATAAGTTAAATCAATATTTGGTGTATCTACCCTTCGCCTCTAAAACAGCATCTATTCTCGCAAGTACACTTGTAGACAGTTAAGGCATATACCTTGAATAAAGTGGCAGTAAACTCTCTATTTTTATATTTACCTACAAGTAAGCTTATAATAAAGCTTACCTGTAGGTTAAACCAATATCACCCAAACGTGTGCCGTTTAGGAGATATTCTAGTGAGCAGCAGCCGGTGACATCACTGACGCATGCTCTCTGAAAGAACGACATACACGTGCTCCATGCAACGGCTGTGAATCCCGTATGCATGCACAGGACTGATGTCACTGTGGCGTGGCCATTTTAGCGGCTGCAGCCCTTGGACCAGGAAGGAGGACTGTGTGAAGATGGAAGCCTAACAGTGGTGTCAGTTCGCCGCTGGAGGGTTTCATTTCAAGGAAAGTCTTTCATAATGTGCTAGTATGCAATGCATACTAACATGTTATGTCTTTGCCTTGCAGGGATAGTTTTTTTTTTGCAACATTTACTACTGCTTTAACCACCTTAATACTGCCATATTGTAAAAAAAAAAATATGATAGGGTGGTGGCATCTACTGTATTTTTAGAGTGCTGTTTACAAATGGCATTGCAGACACAGCCCCCAGATGGTTAAGGTCTGTGCTTTGTGGTGTCCTCAGGCAGCTTGGTTAACAAACAATATGTACAGACTTAATCTGAGTGACCACTAGATCACAACGATCCTATGATGTAAACAGTGTAGTGTTTTTATCTGGGAGCCCTCCTTTTCCTCTTACAATGGAGAGAGGGAGAACTAATAAATATATGATTTATTCTTTCATTAGTTCCAGATTAGTGGATGTGACCTGTAAAATAGCCCTTTTGCCTCCCTTACCCTGCACATCTAATTATTAAAGCGGTTGTAAACCTCTGCACTTTTTTTTTTTCGTACCTGCAAGGCAAAGATAGTATGCATCACATACTAGCACATTATGTTAAACTTACCTCAAAACAAAGCATTCTAGCGATGCAATCTCATAGCTGGAGACCACGTCTATCTTCACCTGATCTTTCTTCTGGGTTCGTGGACTCCAGCTTTGTGGCTGGCTGGAGCCGCTGGAGGGCTCTGAAGAAATGGCACGGGCGGCCGTTCCTTCAGAGCGCATGCACCAGTGATTTCACTGGCTGCATGTACAGTAAATATTTCCTAAACGGTGCATGATTAGGAGATATTTACACTACCTATAGGTAAGTCTTATTATAGGCTTACCTACAGGTAAAACCTAAGGATGCAAGTTTACTTCCTCTTTAACATCTTCATCTTCTTCCTCCATGTTTGTAGGATCTGTTCATTAACCCCTTATCTCTCTTCTTCCTCCTGACATATATATTTAGTGTATCTAGTGAACCATTACCAAGCTCCATGTTTTACCCCCCCTCCCCCAATACCAGCATTTGTATTAATTTCCAAAATTGCAGAAAAAATACGATCACCTTGGGGTGTCAAGTTTCCAAAAAGGGGTATTTCAGGGCTGTTTATATTATCCCAGCATTTTTATTTGCTATGTATTATAACATAGTAATGGCAGGTACTGCTGGTTGGTACTGCTGGTGGGGATAGCTGGCTGGTACTGCTGGTGGGTACAGCTGGCTGGTACTGCTGTGGGTATTGCTGGCTCAGGCTGGTACTGCTGGCTTGTACTGTGCTGTGGGTACTGCTGGCTGGTACTGCTGTGGGTACTGCTGACTGGTACTGCTGGCTCTGGCTGGTACTGCTGTGGGTACTGCTGGCTCTGGCTGGTACTGCTGTGGGTATTGCTGGCTCTGGCTGGTACTGCTGGCTCTGGCTGGTACTGCTGTGGGTACTGCTGGCTCTGGCTGGTACTGCTGTGGGTGCTGCTGGTTCTGCTGTGGGTATTGCTGGCTCTGGCTGGTACTGCTGGCTCTGGCTGGTACTGCTTTGGGTACTGCTGGCTCTGGCTGGTACTGCTGTGGGTACTGCTGGTTCTGCTGTTGGTATTGCTGGCTCTGGCTGGTACTGCTGGCTCTGGCTGGTACTGCTGTGGGTAATGCTGGCTCTGGCTGGTACTGCTGTGGGTACTGCTGGCTCTGGCTGGTACTTCTGGCTTTTGATGGTAGTGCTGTGGGTACTGCTGGTTCTGTTGTGGATACTGCGGGCTCTGGCTGGTACTGCTGTGGTTACTGCTGGCTCTGGCTGGTACTGCTTTGGGTACTGCTGGCTCTGGCTGGTACTGCTGTGGGTACTGCTGGTTCTGCTGTTGGTATTGCTGGCTCTGGCTGGTACTGCTGGCTCTGGCTGGTACTGCTGTGGGTAATGCTGGCTCTGGCTGGTACTGCTGTGGGTACTGCTGGCTCTGGCTGGTACTTCTGGCTTTTGATGGTAGTGCTGTGGGTACTGCTGGTTCTGTTGTGGATACTGCGGGCTCTGGCTGGTACTGCTGTGGTTACTGCTGGCTCTGGCTGGTACTGTTGTGAGTACTGCTGGCTCAGGCTGGTACCGCTGTGGGTACTGCTGGCTCTGGCTGGTACTGCTGTGGGTACTGCTGGCTCTGGCTGGTACTGTTGTGAGTACTGCTGGCTCTGGCTGGTACCGCTGGTTCTGCTATGAGTACTGCTGGTTATGGCTGGTACTGCTGTGAGTAGTGCAGGCACTGCTGTGAGTACTGCTGGCTCTGGCTGGTACTGCTGTGAGTACTACTGGTTCTGGCTGGTACTGCTGTCTCTGGCTGGTACTGCTGTGGGTACTGCTGGTTCTGGCTGCTACTGCTGTGAGTACTGCTGGTTCTGGCTTCTACTGCTGTGAGCAGTGGCGGTCGGTGTATTGAGGGCGCAGGGGCGCCGCCCCCCATCCATGCATCCCACCCCCTAATCTGCATGCAGGGCCCTGGACGCATGGAGCTTAATGGGTTTTTTTTTCTTAAATCACCTAAATATGAGCCAGAGGCTCTAATAGGGTGATGCAAAGGGTGGATCCAGGGCGCAGAGCAGTGCGCCCCGAGCCCACCCATTGTGTGACAATAGCGAATGAAAATTCGCTATTGTCACACCGATCCTCCTCCTGGCCAATCAGGAAGCTCGTCCGATACGCGCTTCCTGATTGGCCGCAAGGCAAACCCCATGGAGGAGACGCGCCGCCGGGGGAAGCTCGTGAGGAGAAGAGGTGAGGAGAAGCTGCGGCCGGGACTGAAGAGAAGCCGCCGCCGGGACTGCTCCAGGGCTTCAGGTAAGTGCACTAGTCTTGAGGGGGGGGGGCACTGCATTGAAGGGGGCATGCACGCACGCTGGTCACTGCATTGATGGGGGCACGGCAAGCTGGTCACTGTATTGAAGGGGGCACGGCAAGCTGGTCACTGCTTTGAAGGGGGCACGGCAAGCTGGTCACTGCATTGATGGGGGCAAGGCACGCTGGTCACTGCATTGATGAGGGCATGACACGCTGGTCACTGCATTGATGGGGGCACGGCACGCTGGTCACTGCATTGAAGGGGGCACAGCAAGCTGGTCACTGCATTGATGGGGGCATGGAAAACTGGTCACTGCATTGATGGGGGCATGGCACGCTGGTCACTGCATTGATGGGGGTACGGTACGCTGGTCACTGAATTGATGGGGGCACGGCACGCTGGTCACTGCATTGATGGGGGCACGGCATGCTGGACACTGCATTGATGGGGGCATGCTGGTCACTGCATTGAATGGGGGCATGCTGTGGTAACTCTGCCTTGAATGGGGGCATGCTGTGATAACTCTGCATTGAATGGGGGCACGCTGTAGTAACTCTGCATTGAATGGGGGCATGCTGTGCTAACTCTGCATTGAATGGGGGCATGCTGTGGTAACTCTGCATTGAAAGGGGGCACACTGTATTAACTCTGCATTGAATGGGGGCATGCTGTGCTAACTCTGCATTGAATGGGGGCACGCTGTAGTAACTCTGCATTGATGGGGGCACACTATACTTTGATTACTGAAGGCCCCTTTCACACTTTTGTGACCTCAAAGTCATGCAAATTTTGCCGCATTTTTTGCCGCAAAGCAATGCCTATTCGATTTTTTCTGTTTGCGCCCCCCCCCCAAAAAATTTTGAGCACCAGCCGCCACTTGCTGTGAGTACTGCTGGTTCTGGCTGGTACTGCTGGTATTGGCTGGTACTGCTGTGTGTGCTGCTGGTGGGAAATGCTGGCTAGGAGAAGTGTAGCAGCGCCACGCTGGAGGAAGAGGTGATGTTTCCTGTATTTGTCACAGGCGGAGTGCATTTGATAGCTCTCCGCCTGTGGCTCACTCAGACTGTCATAACGAAGCACGAACTATACAGGAAGCATCGGCTCCGTTCTGACATATCAGCTGAGAGTGACACAGACTCAGCTGCACAGGGGTCTGGACCAAATGACTTTGGGGGCCGCATGCGGCCCCCGAACTGTAGGTTCCCCACCCCTGCTGTAAAGTATAGGCAGGTAATTTTTCAGTGCATGCATAAATTTAAGAGCAGCCAGGAGTAAGGCTTTAACATGTTTTCCTCCCTCTGAAGCTTCTCCATAAAACCTAGCCTTAAAGGAGGTGTACAGGCAAAGCTTGTCTGGCTGTACATCTCCTGTGGATCACAGGAGTGTAGTTCGTTCTGCACTCCTGTGACCCATTTTCAGCAGAGAGTGGTCTGAAGTCCGCTCTCTGCTGACGTCACTGATATCAGTCCAGGCACCACATCTTCGCAACCATGGAGTCGGGATTCGCCAGGTGCCTAGACCGACACCTGGCTCAGCCTCTAAATAAGCTGCTGAGAGCCTGAGCCGGCCGCTTCCTGCCCTTCAACAGCTCAGCAATCTAATGAGCAAGGAGGGGGCAGAGCAGAGAGCTGCTGACTGATAGTCAGCAGCTCTTTGCTCACGGAGCTGTCAGAATCGAGCGATTGACGCTGTTCGATCACTCGGTTCTCAGTTCAGAGGGGGTGGGGGACAGATGCAGCACTGGACTGATGCTGCGTCCACCTAGGTAAGTATAAATGGGGAAAAACACTGTTTCCCATACTTCTCATTTAACCCCATGACTTAAACTAAAAATACAAATTGTGGCCATAGTACGTATCTATTCTAAATTAGAGTCTAATAGTGTATTGACTCCTTGTTTTTAAACTCATCTCATTATGTGATGAGAGAAGTCATTGCACACCCCACAATTCCTCTGATAACCCTGTGCTAAAAGATGCAGAATAGGCCTTTAACTCCTTAATGTGAGTAAATTTACCCCTTTGGCTCTCTGACCCATGCTAATTATTTAACCAGTTCTGGACCAGAAGGATTTGCCCCTTTAATGACCAGGCCATTTTTTTCAATTCCTCACTGCGTTACTTTAACCACTTGCCGACCAGTCACGTTGACTGTACTGCGGCAAAGTGTCTCGTTATCGTCTGGCGACGTAGACGTAGACCAGACATTCCCCTCCCTCGGCGCCGCGCGCGTGCCACCGGAGGCTCGCTCCCACTGTATTCGGTTACAGCGGGAGTCGGGCCAGGGGAGGAGCGGTGGTGATCACCGCTGCTCTTCCCCGATCGTCGGGGATCTTGTGGGGAAATCCGCCCGCTTGTGTAAACAAAGCGGGCGGATCTCCTAAGTGACAGGCAGAGTCAGATTGCAGGGTTCAGCATAGCTGAACCTGCGAGCTGTCCCTGTGTCACTCAGTCACCTCCCCCCACACACGTCAGTAAGCACCAGGCATACATTAACCCCTCCCTCTCCAATAAAAATTAACCCCTTCCCTGCCAGTGTCATTTTTACAGTAACAGTGCATATGTGTAGCACTGATTACTGTAGTTATGTCACTGGTACCCCCAAAAGTGTAAAAAATGTCAGTCAAGGGTCCGATCTGTCCGCCGCAATGTCGCAGTCCCTCAAAAAAAATTGCAGATCGCCGCCATTACTTGTTAAAAAAAAACACCAAAAATGACAGAAATCTTTCCCTTAGTTAGTACGCAATAACTTTTGCGCAAACCAATCAAAGTACGCTTATTGCGATTTTTTTTACCAAAAATATGTAGCAGAAAACAAATTGGCCTAAAATGATAGACAATTTTGATTTTTAAATTTTTTTGGGGGGGGGAAATTTCATATAAAAAAATGTGAAAAATATTGTTATTTTTTCAAAATTGTCGCTCTTTTTTTGTTTATAGCGCAAAAAGTAAAAATCGCACAGGTGATCAAATACCACCAAAAGAAAGCTCTATTTGTGGGGGAAAAAGGACATACATTTAATTTGGGTACAGCATTGCATGACCGCGCAATTGTCCATTAACGTAACGCAGTGCCGAATCGCAAAATAGGGCCTGGTCAGGAATGGGGTAAAACCTTCCGGTCATAAAGTGGTTAAAAATACGCTCATTGAGAATTTTTTTGTCAAAGACATGTAGCTAAATACATTTTGGCCTAAATATATGACAAAAATTTAATATATTGGATATTTTTTAACTGTCAAAGTAGAAAAATATTGTTATTTTTTCAAAATTGTCGCGTTTTTTAATTAATATCGCAAAAAATTAAAATCGCACAGGTGATCACATACCACCAAAAGAAAGCTCTGTTTGTGGGAAAAAAAGGACAGAACATTTTGTTTGGATACGGCGTTGCATGACCGCGCAATTGTCAGTTAAATTTGCACAGTGCCGAATCGCAAAAAGTGGCCTGGACGTAAGACAGCAAAATCCTCCGGTGGTTAAGTGGTTAATAGAAAATTGCGCTGTCGTGCGACACTATACTGAAATAAAATTGATGTCCTTTTTTTGCCCACAAATAGAGCTTTCTTTTGTTGGTATTTGATCACCTGTGCAATTTTTATTTTTTGCGCTATAAACAAAAAAATTCTGACAATTCTGAAAAAAAATATATATATATTTCACATTCCCAAATAAAAAAACTAAAAAATCAAATTTTTTCATCCTTTTAGGCAATTTCTATTCTACTACTTGTTTTTGGGAAAAAAAATCACAATAAGCGTATTTTGATTAGTTTGCGCAAAAGTTATCATGTCTACAAACCACGGGAAAGATTTATGTCATTTTTATTTATTTATTTTTTTTACTAGTAATGCGATCTGCAATTTTTAGCAGGACTGCGACATTGCGGCAGACAGATCGGACCCTTAACTGACCTTTTTGACACTTTTGGGGGGACCAATGACATTAGTACAGTAATCAGTGCTAAAATATTCACTGTTTCTGTAATAATGACACTGGCAGGGAAGGGGGTTAACCTAGTGGGTGATCAAAGGTTTAAATGTGAGCATAGGGGAGTGTTTACTAACTGTGGGGGGGGGGCTTGTGAAATGACCATAGAGACCTGTGATCCTATATAGAAGGATCACAGGCGCTCTGTGATCATTTCAGAGAGAGGAATGGTCGGCTGTGTTTACAACAGCTGACCGTTCTTCTCTCTCAGCGGGGAGCGATCGCAGGTGGCTGGCAGCAATTGGTGCCTCCAGCCCCGTGCATCGGCGCCCCCACTGCCTAGGCAGGCGAGCGGCAAGTGGTTAAAGGGTAACTCCACTTTCGTGGGGGAAAAATAGCAAGTAAAGAAAAAACAATATAGCATATACAATTGTGACGCAAATCATATTGTAATTGAATGTTATTATTAAAAATACCTTTCCTTTTCAATCTGCTGCTGTTGTAATTTTCTAAAAATACAATGCAATATGGCTACCTGGAGCTGTTCTGTACACAGAATGTGTACTGAATACACCCTAGAAATATCATTTCCTGCTTGTGTGATTGGCTCACCAATTTTCCCAGAAGTCTGCCTAAGATACAAGTCAGATTTCTGGCATCCCCTGCAAAAAAATGTAATTTTTGGTGAGATACTTCCAAAGGGAACACGTCTAAAGGGATGCAGGCCCAGCAGCTTTCCTCATTAGAGCCCCGCAGCTGCCAAAGCTGACCGATAATTATGAAACCACTCCCATTTGACCCACTCATCACAGAGGCACAGAGGAACAAACAGGGATTTCTTCAGAATACCAAAAGGTAGGAATCTGCAACAAAGTTTGTTAAAATTCTTGTAATGTACATAGATCACCCAGAGGGGAATGTTTTTTTCTCAACAAAAGTGGAGTTACACTTTAATATGAAAATATTGATGATGATGATTATGATGATTATTATCAATAAAAATAATAATAATATAGCATGAATACAACTTAACTTGGAATAAATAAACAAGGTGGAACTCGGAACATTAGGAACATCATAACAAAAACTGGAAACAACAGTAAGAAAAATTTTCACGCCTAAAACTGTTTTCTGTTTTTTGGGGGATAGAATGAACACAGTAAATACATACTGTACAGGTCGTGGAGGGTGGGTCCTGGAAGGAAAATATATTTCCCCACTGTTTGGGCTGTGGTCCTTTAAGGTAACAAAAGGAGTTAACTCACTGATCAGAGGAAGTGGGTTTAAGAAAGACAGGAAGTTGTAGATTAGTGTGGTGGAGTATAGAGGAGACTGTGGATGGTGGATGGTGGACTTTGGTACAGCCGAGAGGGTGCATGTCAGTGTGCTAACTGGGAACCTGTTGCCAAGGGAAGTTACCTTCTGCAAAAGTGTAGACTGTTTGACTGCAAAAGCAGATCTGAACTCTTCAAGTCGGTGATTCTGTTTTTCCTTGTTATGTTTTATTGCTGCTTTGAAGCCTGTTTAAGTTAATAAACATTTGTTTGATTGCAACGCCTGTGTCCTGCGACCCAGCTGATTCCCCAAACATTGCAATACATACATATACATACATACTCAACTCTATTCATGGTGGTTTATCAGTAAGAAGGTGTACTCGGCATATTTCACCATTAAATACATGGCTTTGTCAAACTCAGGTGAATCCCTGGACATAATGGAGAAGTATGTTGGGTAAGATGTTTTTGTTTAGTGTGCAACTTTTTGAAGTAAATGTACGTCTTGTTGTCCTGGCAATGGTGTTTTTCTAAAAAAAAAGATTGGCTAAGACATCTAATACAACTTTTTTTTTGTGAAAAATACAGAAAATGTTAAATAGAGGAATATTTATCAGTCACCAATCCCAAAGTTTTTAAATGTGATGAAATTAATGTTGGAATGAATACAGAGGAAACCCTTTCAGGCTAATACAGTGTATAATTCAGGTTGATTTCCTGCCACAATCTTGTGGATCAATTAAAGTTAATGTATCCTGTAAAGTAGCAAAAGGGCCCTTTATAACCTGTCTCAAAATGTAGCTTTACTTAACCACTTGCCGACTATTTACGTCGACAGTCAGCCCCTCACAGACAAAGCGACGTAGTCCTGCTCCAGCTCGCTCACGGACCCCCCCCCCGCACGAGTGACATCAGGTCCGCCGGTCACTCGCGATCGTCGGTTACAGTGGGAGAAAGGCAGGCGGCTAATGTAAACGAAGCCGCCTGTCATTCTCCCCTGTGTAACAGCACAGATCATACAGTCCTGCTATGTAGGACCGTTGATCTCTGCTGTTACACACACAGCCACATCCAATCACAGTTAGAAGCACGCCCCTGGGGACACACTTAACCCCTCCCTCTCCAATAAAGTTAACCCCTTTCCTCCCAGTGTCATTTTTACAGTAACAGTGCATATGTATAGCACTGATTACTGTAGTAATGTCACTGGTACCCCCCAAAGTGTCAAAAATGTCAGTCAAGGGGTCTGATCTGTCCGCCACAATGTCGCAGTCCCGCAAAAAAAATCGCAGATCGCCGCCATTACTCGTTAAAAAAAAACAATAAAAATGACAGAAATCTTTCCCTTTGTTAGTAAACGCAATAACTTTTGCGCAAACCAATCAAAATACGCTTTTTGCAATTTTTTTTACCAAACATATGTAGCAGAAAACAAATTGGCCTAAAATGTTAAAAAATGTAGATTTTTACTTTTTTTTACGGGAATTTCATATAAAAAATTTGAAAAATATTGTAATTTTTGCAAAATTGTCTCTCTTTTTTTGTTTATAGCGCATGATCAAAAAATCGCACAGGTGATCAAATACCACCAAAAGAAAGCTCTGTTTGTGGGAAAAAAAGGAAGTAAATTTAATTTGGGTATAGCGTTGCACAACCGCGCAATTGTCCGTTAAAGTCACGCAGTGCCGAATCGCAAAATAGGCCCTGGTCAGGAAGGGGTTAAAATCTTCCGGGGTTTAAGTGGTTAAGTCTATTGTACTGACTGTAGTCTGCTAGCAACATCACCATTTCTGGATGGTGCACAGTTGTGATTTGTGCGAGGCTTCATTGTGTTTATTCATCCAGTTTCTGAACCCCATTTCACGGACCATATCATCCAAAAATGTGTCAGATATTGTTTCCAAGAGTCATTTGCTCCCACAAAAACCCTTGGGTATCTACACACTTGATGGCTGGTAAAAATACTTCTTTGTCTAAACTGCAATGCTAAAGCAGAATATTTGCAGCTTTAAACATTTTGGTACAGACAAGAATAGGAAGTTTGTCAGAGACAGCAGCATAAGTGACAGGAATCCGGGAGTATGTGCTTAGATCTCAGTGTAATAATCACAATCTCAGTGGATTTCTTCTGTTTTACAATTAACTAAAACACAGTTTTGAGGTTTAACTGGTAGAACAGGTAAAATGGATATATTTCACTTAAGAGAATACCAGTGTGTGCTTTTAATGGTCAAATTATTGCTAATGCAATATACGGGATATGTGACTGACTGTGATGTTAATAACCTTTTTAAATTGAAAAATTGTATTTTAATTCTACCTAAGGATTTTTTTTGCTTTTGTTATAGTATAAGGACATATTTTTAATTATAAGGAAAAGGTTACTAAATAATTTTTAATTTGTGAAAAACCCTAACACTCTGGTCCCTTAAGGCATTCCCCATAAATTTATATTTTGTCAGAGCATTAATACACAGTTTTACAGATCGATTAGTGGAGGCCAGCTGTAAAAGTTCAAAATCAGTGGTATTTAGAGCCAGAATTTAAATTACAAACAGCATTAGAATCATGTTTATGGAAAAGTGAAATGTTAATGTGACCCAATATCAAATTAACATTAAAACACAAGCAGATCCCTTTTACATAAAAGAGTGCATGTGACTGAAGGTGTGATTGCCATAATCCCTTCTTTAACATTACACTGTATATCCTCTCTTGTTGGGATTTTTGAGGCAATCAAACACATTTTAATGAATCTATAAAAAATGTATTTTATTGTTGTTTCCTAAAGTTAATGTTGACAGGATTACATAAACTATAAAATAAATCTTTCCATATACCCATACATCACATAAATCATAAACATCATGGTTGTAGTATCTCAAAGATACAACAAGTGGTATTCCCCAACTGATTTGTATTCAGTCCCATCATCGAAGGCCAACAGATGATTTCCAAAATTTGAGGATATCGAACGCATTTTGAAATAAACATACAAATAATTTATTTTTCAGGGATTTATGCCACCCTGCAATATAGAATAACTTTATTTCAGAGTCAATATATTATGCCTACATTCAGGGCCGTCTTTTCCATTGGGCATACCCGGCGGTTGCCCGGGGGTCCCACTTGCCAAGGGGCCCCACATCGATCGATGGATTGGTGGCATGTGATGTCCCACTCCCTGGTGGTCTAGGGCCCCCCCTTTCCGTTGTCCGCCGGGCGTCTGGGCCCCCCCCCCTTGTTGCCTCCGGTCCGGAGTCCGGCGGCGGCTGTGGGTGGCTCGAGTCTGCCCTGCACACACTGGTTGCTAAGGCCAGCCCGCTTGGCATCTAGCAACCAGTGACGTGACAGCAGAGCAGACCCAGGATGCACAGCGCCGCCGCCGCACGCAGCGGAGGACTCGGAGGAGGATCCTCCTCCTCGTCGGCTCTCCTCCAGTCCTCACTCTCCTCTCCTCCGCCTCCGTCCATTGAGTCGACCCTGGAAGAAGACTGGCTCCGCCTCTGCCTCCTCCCACCTCCTCCCATGCCATGTGCAGGCTCAGCAGTGTAAGGGTAAGTCTGCCAGTTTTTTTAACTCAGTCATTCTCAATGGCATGTGAAGTCATAATGATGATGGCATTGTATAGGAGCCTACCAAATGTGTACAATTAGCCAAATTGAAGAATTAGATAGTTAGAATAGAAAAAAAAAGTGCTTTACTTTTGTTGCTGGTCATCTAAAACTCTGCATAGAGACCAACGCTGGTGTTGCATTGGGTTCATTGTCCTGGTTATGTCACAGTAAATAAGGTCAATAACTGTTTTGTTGCTGATGTCAGTGCAGCTGGAGTGTAGGAGGTAGTAAATAGTAAGATGTTGGAAGAAACAGTCAAAATGAGAACAAGTTTGAAAACCTAAAGAGACAGTCTTCACATAGTTAGGGATGAATTATTCTCTTCATTAAAGGGCTATTGGTAAGGCTGTATGATGATGGGGATCTAATCGATGTGACAGTCAGTGAGTGACAGTGACACAAGAGACAGTCAGACAACTACTACTACCTGTCCTGGCTGGAGGAGGATATACTACCTACTATATATTGGTCCCTGGCCTATATGTATATAGTAAGGTATATATTATCCTCCAGGTAAGTAGTTGTACTCTCTTGTAGTATATAGTGTTTGCTGTAATGTGTATATAGTCTATATAGTCTATATACATATTACAGGGACCAATATATACTACAAGAGAGTACAACTACTACCTGGAGGATAATATATACCTTACTATATACATATTACAGGGACCAATATATACTACAAGACAAGAGACAACTACCTGGAGTATATTATATACCTTACTAACTATATACATATTACATGGAACACTATATACTACAAGAGACTCTTGTAGTATATAGTGTTCCCTGTAATATGTATATAGTAAGGTATATACTCCAGGTAGTTGTGCTCTCTTGCCATGATGAATGCATGTCCTCGCTCACCTCCTCCGGACTCCTCTCCACCCCGCCTTCTCCCTCCAGGCGCCCCTCCCATTGGCCGCCGGGCTATCGCTGCTCCGCAGGGGGCCCCAGTGCACTGCATTGCCCAGGGGCCTATAAGGCTCTTAAGATGGCACTGCCTACATTTATCAGACTTATTCTATGCATTCAAATCACACTTACATGATATGCTATCTTTGGCAAAATTGCTTTCATAGCTCAAGTGACACTGTTATGGAATAATATTCATGATAAACAAGGATCGCTGGACCCCGCCCATAAAATGGACACCATAGCTTAAAAAATAAAAATATAAAGTTTGGACA
Organism: Pelophylax lessonae; assembly: GCF_965119305.1. Taxonomy (NCBI): domain Eukaryota; kingdom Metazoa; phylum Chordata; class Amphibia; order Anura; family Ranidae; genus Pelophylax; species Pelophylax lessonae. The sequence continues at coordinate 462,521,614 of NC_138770.1, read as the reverse complement.
TGAGTTTTGGCCCGCAATAAGTACCTCCTCATTTTGTATCAAAAGAGTAAATGAACGATAGTTTAAATCTTTCTTAAAAGGGCTATTGCCCAGGAATTAGTTATTTATATCTCAAAAAATCGGTGGGTTCCAGTATTCCAGTATTCCATGTGGGTCAGGTTACTAAATCATAGAGAGTGCCCAAGGGTCCTCTATTATGTCACACCAGGCACAATTACCTCTCTGTGTCAGGATTGCACGTCTTCTCCCAAGAATGTTTGCCCACACACGCCTGTGGGGGTGAGGGGAATGGCATCTTCCTATATTGCGCATGCACATCAGCCTGAAGTCATGTGCTGCCGCATCATTTCCGGTCTCCACAATGACAACATCCGGCGACTGGCTGGCGGCCATATTGGAGACATTTGCCGCCAATATGGCCGCCATAAGAAAGTCCTCCTGAGCCTGAATGCCGGACCTCATCCTGCTGCCTTCAGTATTGCTCAAGGGTATATTAGCCCCTGCAAATGATGCAGGGGCCTACCTGTGTCGGGAGTAATCATGATATTCCATACATTCCTAACAGGACTGCTGAGCTTGAACATGCACCCATGCCATTACACTTCACAGCATATTTATTACACAAAATAGCCACAATAAATTAAAACATAATTATATAACACAAAATCAAATAGGTGTCAATTTTGACTATTTCTATACTATACATATCCTATTTATGAATCGTTTCCAGATAAAATCAGGGTGACAAGGATCTATTAGTCCCAATGGTTTGCCAACAGATTTCCGAGATTTTATATTTGTATAATTTTATGCATATATATGTGTTTTACTTTAGTCTGTTATGCCCAAACTAAACCCTTCAAAGAAGGGCCTATAACTTTCGGCCTCAATTAGGGCTGGGGGGTTGTGGCATTTAGATACCTAATCCAGCGCATTTCACGGTGGGGTAGGATCTTATTCAAGTCCCTGTATTGGGATGTGCACTCGATCTAATACCGTAAAATTAACTTTTGACATTTTGTATCGATGGGTTGTGGCAACATTTTGGCCCAACTGTAAATACAAATTGTCAATTCTCATACTGTACATGTGTTTGTCAACACGATTTCCTAATTCCTGTCACATCTTGCCTATATAGAATGAACCGCACTTGCATTGCATTAAGTAGACCGCACCTTTTGTTTTACAATTGACAAATGTTTTGCAGTAAAACATTCACCATTAGGAAGAATGATCTGCGTTCTTTTGCTTATAACTGAACATGGGGAACACTACCCACAGGGGGCTGTTCCCCATTGTTTCCAGAGGTCTTTCCTATATTTTCCTTTATATTCACTCTGAAAGAGTGATTCCTTTATAGACCCTGCTTTTTTATATGTAATTGGAGGATTTTCTGTTACCGAGTTTCCAATAACTGGATCCTCGATAAGGATGGACCAATGTTTTTTTAGAATTCTCCTTCATGTTCAACTTTTTTCATGTTCATTTGAGTATTGCATATTTATTCTATTGATCTTTTCTTATTTCTTCTTTTTTGGTTTAAAAACGAGGTCCTGTCTTTTTAAATTTTTTTTCATGGTTAAATGCTTTTTTTAAGGATGATTTAGTATAACCTCTTGCAAGTAGTCTTTTTGTCAGCTCATCCATTTGGAAGTCCATGTTTAATGCATAAAAATTGGCTAAAATGTATTAATTTCTTTAGGGGCTCTGGGTGGAAACTGTCAGCATCCAATAGCATGTTGGCTGCAGTTTCCTTTGTGTATAGTTTGCTGACTAGCCTTCCTTCTTGTTCTTTAGAACCTAATGTCCAAAAAATTTACTTTATGATGATCAAACACCATCGTAAAGAAGAGATTTATTTAATTTTGATTCATCTCATTAAGGCACATTTTAAGTACATGTTATGGACCATCCCAAATGAAGAGTATGTCATCTATGTACCTCTGCCACATTATGTGGTGAGTATACATAGATAACTCATTGGATAGAAAAGTTTGCTCCCACACTCCCATATACAGGTAAGCACAGAATGGGGCTCAGCATGTCCCCATAGCTGCGCCCTGTACCTGAAGGTAGTGGGAGCCAGTCAAGAGAAAAACATTATGATGTAAGATATAGTCCAACATTTGTAGTATGAATTGATTAAATCACCACTCTTGCAATCCCTGCTGTCTAGGGATATGTATTTTAGCAGCAATCCCTTTGTCATGTGGCATGCTGTTATAGAGTGATTCCACATCAACCGTGACTAATATTGTTGACTCTGGAATCTCCAGATTCTCTAGAATTTGGAGTAGGTGAATGGTGTCCTTAGTGTAGGAGGCCAGGCTGGTCATATGAGGTCTTAAGTGTGTGTCAATGACCTGGCTTTTTCCTTCTGAGATGCACCCATTTCCTGAGACAATTGGTCTCCCTGGTGGTTTGGTAACATCCTTATGCACCTTAGGTAGTGCATAGAAAGTTGGTGTGTGGGGGTGTCTTATGCAAATAAACTCCTAAAGATCTTTGGAAATCCAAAATTGCATAAAATTCTTGGTTAAATTTCTCCACCAGGGGGGCAGGAATTGTACGGTGACATTTTTCATTCTTAAGGATTTTTAGGCACAAATTCTCATACATTTCATTATCCATTATAACTATATTTTCCCCTCTATCTGATGTTTTTATAGTTATTTTGTTGTTCTTTTTTAATGATCCTAAGGCTCGCTGCTGTTTAGGTTTTGGATTGCTAATTTTCTTGTCATTTTTTTATAGCTTCTATTTATCTGTTTGTCTGTCTGACAGACAGAGCCAAAGTTGGGTTATGACTTATAGGTGGAAATTTATGTGATTTCCTGTAGAACTTTTTTCCAATATTATCTTGTTTGTCATCCTCACTTGTCTCATCCTCAAATTCTATATCCAATGTGTCTTTTGTGTCACATGGTTCACTTTCTTGTAGCAGCAGGTTCAGGTCCCAGATTGCCCTGAATTCTGCTTCTGTGAGGTTTGACTCTACTTCCTCTTCTTTAGTCTCTCATTTAGCGTACATACTTTTTAATTTCCGTGCAAATAAATTTATGTCCTTCATAGCTTCAAATTTGTCCATACTTGTGTTTGGACATTATGCTAATCCTAATAAGAGCACCTGTTTCTCCTTCTCTGTTAGTTTGTAGGAAGACAGATTGAGAATTTTTAATCTCCCTTCAGTGTGGTCTTCACTACAAAGGGCTCTATTCCCGTCTGTGTTAGGGGTGATGTGGTCATGTTTGATTTGTTTAAAAAAAATACCTTTTTGTGTTTTCAAAGTGGTGCCTAAATCTTTTTCATTCTTGTGAGTTGAATTTACATTCCTACTTGTACCTCCACCTTGTGTGGTGCTATATTTTGTGCCATAAAGGTGCTCACCACCTTTACCACCATGTGATGATTCAATCTGGTGTGTTTCCCTTGTGCATTTTTTGGTCACTTGTTGAACCTCTCCATCCAATTAATGCCATCTGTGAAAAGAAACATAGAAGCATAGAATGTGTTGGCAGATAAGAACCATTTGGCCCATCTAGTCTGCCCAATATATCTGAATCTATAAGAATAGGGCTCTTTCTTTTACTTTTACAAAATGGGCATTCAAAGAGGTAAATGTAAATGTAAGAGGAAGTTGAGGAAGAGGAATTAGAGGGTGAATCAGATAAATAGTCACTGTTCTTAATATTATCATTGTTTCTATTGCCTTGGTTTCTTTTCAGAAATGGTTTCCTCCCATTATTCCACCTATATGCTCGACCCTGTAATGTTCCGGTACCTTTGGTACCCTAAATTACACTTTCCACAAGTGTATGCGCCCCACCAATTACTTTTGGAAAGGTGCGCATACACCTTTAAGACTGGAGCTGTCATCACCCAGCGCCGGACTAGATGGCTATTTAAAGCGCCGGTTCTCACTCACATGTGTTCGTTCAAACACCCTTACCTGGATGCTAACCTTGCTTGAAGCTTCCATGCTTGCAAGCTTACCTCGCTGACGGAACCTCGCCGCGCTGATCCCTGTATCCCGCTACTGGATCATCCGCCTCTCCTGAACCACCCTTCGGCTGTATCACTAATAGTGCTAAGTACCCCGCAGGGGAATTCTCTATAAACTTATACTAAGCTTACACTATCTAGCTCTGCATAGTAAAGACTGTTTATCACATCTGCATAACTAGATTGCTAGCTCTTGAGACTACTGCTACTTTTCTGCACTGGGTTGATCTCTTTTGTATGTCCACCTGCTATTCTGTCATCTGCTACCATACAACATTGCTAAACCTTCCTGCATCCATCTGCTACTGTCTCACCTTCAAGTGTCTATCACCTACCACCTCCACTCAACCTATCCCTCAACCTTCATCATTGTGTTACCACATACATAAAGTCATTCTAGGAACCAGCTTGCTAATTGTGTGTATTTACTGGCTGAAATAAGACCTTCCACACATGATGAGTCATTGAGGTTGGGAATGGTATCTCAGCATATCTCTTACATGACTACTGACGTGGAACTATTTCTGCAGCTGAAAATCCACACCATATAAGAAACGCAGGAGCGTTACAGATTGAACGAACCAAAAAAATGGATTCAGCAGAAATAACCACTCAGGTGACACAATTAAAACAGCAAGTATCTGCGTTAATACACGCACTTGCTGAATTAAAAGAAGACAATCAGGCTCTGTCGCAGCAGGTAATTAGACTGACACAACTTACCTCTGCTCAGTCCCCTGAACCCAAGATAAATCCCCCTTTGGTATTTACAGGCGATCGCAAAAAATTTCGCGAATTTAAAAATGCATGTGAGTTACTTTTTTTGCTAAAACCTCGTACCTACCTTACTGATCACATTAAGGTTTGTACTATTATTTCTTACCTATCAAGCGATCCTCGAGCCTGGGCAGATTCTCTTTTTGAGAAAAACGACCAGCTTCTCAACTCCTATGCCTTGTTCCTGGCAGAGCTCACTAGCCTATATGATGACCCCAATAGGCAGAGTACTGCTGATCTTCAGTTAAGATCCTTGAAACAAGGAAGGAGGCCTGTAGAAGACTTTGTCGCAGAGTTCAAGAGATGGACCCTTGATTCAGAATGGAATGATGCATCTCTGAAAACCCAATTTAGGCTTGGCCTATCAGAAGCCGTTAAGGACGAGCTCGCCCGAGCGGATCTGCCAAAAACCCTGGATGCATTAATACAACTCAGTATTACCATAGATAGAAGACTACGAGAAAGAAAGGCTGAAAAGATGGGAATGCCATTATCCGTTTCCTTTCGGAGTCTGGCCGTTCCTATGGAGGTAGGAACCATACGCCCACCGCTATCAACTATGGAAAAAGCCAAAAGACGAAATGAAAATCTCTGCTTGTACTGTGCATCCCCGGATCACAAGATAAACGTCTGTCCCCTAGTCAACAAAAATAAGGGTGAGTGTTCACATGTCTCCCTAGGAGGATTGACAACTTCATTCACTAAACCCTACATTTCTGTTTTTTTGACATTACAGTGGGACCAGAACAGGATTACTACTAAGGCCATGATTGACACAGGATCTTGTGGAAATTATATGGATATATGTTTTGCTGCTTTAAATAAAATTCCTATTATTTCTAAACTCAAACCTGTCTCAGTAAGTCTTATTACCGGTGTTCCGTTATCCTCTGGTCCGATCACCGATCAGACACAAGCACTTCTAGTCACTATTAACGAGTCTCATAGGGAGACTTCTACCTTCGATTTAATACCATCACCCCACTTTCCCATTGTGTTGGGACTTCCCTGGTTGCACACACACCAACCAACCATAGATTGGAAGAAACGGTCCTTGACCTTCCCTTCTTGTTATTGCGAGGAAACGTGTAAACTCCCGTTTTCCGGGAAGATTCTGTCTGTGGTGACAGATGAGATTGCACCACTATGTTATCAGGATCTTTCTGAGGTTTTTCTTGAGAAAAATGCTCAAGCATTACCTCCTCATCGAGACTATGATTGTAGCATTGATCTACTCCCAAATAGCAAATTGCCATTCGGTCATGTTTATCCTCTTTCACAGGATGAACTTGCCCATCTCAAAACCTATTTGGATGAGAACTTGGAAAAAGGTTTTATTAGACCTTCCACTTCTTCCACAGCAGCAGGACTCTTTTTTGTTCGCAATAAAGATTCAAGTCTCAGACCTATCATCGACTACAGGAAATTGAATGCTATCACAATAAAAGATCGCTATCCTCTACCGCTTATCCCTGAGCTCATTGAGCAGGTGCGTGGAGCTACCTATTTTTCAAAATTAGACCTGAAAGGAGCATACAATCTCATTCGAATCCGTGATGGACACGAGTGGAAGACTGCATTCAGAACTAGATACGGATTGTTCGAATATCTTGTGATGCCATTCGGCCTATGCAATACCCCTGCAGTTTTCCAACGATTTATAAACTATATTTTAAAGACTTACTAGATGTCTGTGTTGTGGTATATCTGGACGATATACTTATATATTCACGGACCCTGTCTGAACACATAAGACATGTAAGACTTGTATTATCGAGATTGCTTGCACATAATCTTTATGTGAAGCTGAAGAAATGCTTGTTCCATAAAGATGAGGTACTCTTTCTAGGCTACATCATATCCAAAACAGGAATCGAGATGGACATGAGTAAAATATCCTGCATTCAGGATTGGCCTACACCAACTACACGCAAGGCGCTACAGCGATTCCTGGGATTTTCAAATTTCTACAGGAAGTTCATAAAAAACTTTTCTGCTATTGTGAGACCCCTCACACAGCTCACTAGCATAAAAATACCATTTAAATGGTCAGAAGAAGCAAATAAGGCTTTCCACTTGTTAAAGACAAGGTTTACTTCCGCTCCCATATTACGCCATCCAGACCCATCCCTCCAATACATTCTGGAGGTAGATGCGTCAAACATGGCAGTAGGAACAATACTCTCCCAACGACCTACCCACACTTCACCACTTCATCCAGTCGCTTTTTTTTCTAAATCCCTGAGCAGTCCCGAGATAAATTACCCCGTGTGTGAAAAGGAACTGCTTGCTATAAAATTGGCTCTGGAGAATTGGCGACATTTACTCGAAGGCACCCAACTACCAATAATTATATACACGGACCATAAAAACCTCCAATATCTTCAGACTAGCAAAACTCTCTCGCATTGACAGGTACGATGGTCACTATTCTTTCTAAGGTTTAACTTCCTAGTGACCTACACACCTGCAGATAAGAACAAAAAGGCGGATGCACTATCACGACTAACTGAAGAAAACTACTTTGAAATCCCTTCCGTTCCTATAATACCTCACAAACGCATTATTGGAGTTGTCCGTTCCTTAAAGGAAGAGGTTCTGCATGGTATAAGTTTGGATTCACCCCCACCACAACTAAATGCTGATGCAGAAGGCTTCCTCTACTACAACGACAAACTTTACATACCACCTACCCTACGCACCAAGATCTTGGAATTATCGCATGATGTGCCTATGGCAGGACATATGGGTATGACAAAGACTTTCAATTTGATTTCTCGACAATTCTGGTGGCCTGACATGAAAACATCTATACAAAAATTCGTCTCTTCATGCAATGTCTGTGCCAGGTTCAAAATTGACACTACGAGACCATCCGGTCTACTATGCAGTCTACCAATACCCCAAACTCCATGGGAGGTTTTGTCATTGGACTTCATCGTAGAATTGCCTCCTTCCAAAGGATTTAATACCATCTTGGTGTCAGTGGACCATCTGACAAAGATGGCACATTTCATTGCTATTCGCAGACTACCTTCGTCCAAACAAACGGCAGAACTCCTGATGAAACATGTCTTCAGATTACATGGTATCCCAAAAACTCTTCTGTCTGACCGTGGATCCCAATTTATTTCTAAATTCTGGCAAGAACTATGTCACATACTACGGATTGAGCGGAAGCTCACTTCTCCTTACCATCCGCAGACCAACGGACAGACTGAAAGAGTCAACCAATGCATCGAGCAGTATTTGCGTTGTTACACTTCTTACCAACAGGATGATTGGTTGGATGTTCTCCCCCTGGCAGAATTTGCCTACAACAACGCAACTCACAGTACAACCAAGCAGAGTCCGTTCTACTTGAACTATGGGTTCCATCCCTCTATTCTCCCTCCACGCATCCTTCCTTCAAATAACCCAGTAGCCTCAGACTATCTTACCAAAATAAAGGATTCTCTGGGTTTACTAAATACTACCATTGCACACGCTCACAGTCAACAAAAGAAGTACTATGATCTTCGTAGAAGACCTTCTCCACAGTATACTATCGGGGACCTCGTTTGGCTCTCAACAAAAAACTTGAGACTGAAGATCCCTAGCAAAAAGCTTGGACCTCTGTTCTTGGGACCTTTCCCAATCAAGAAACTTATTGGAAAAGCTGCAGTGCAGCTTACATTGCCAATGGACCTAAAAATCCATCCCATTTTCCATGTGTCGCTACTAAAACCCCATGTTCCGGACCAAGGAATAAGGCCTAATATTCCACCTCCCCCTCCTGTACAAGTTGAAGGTGGAGAAGAATACGAGATAAAAGAGATTCTGGATTCTCGTATCTACAGAAGAAGACTTCAGTACTTGGTTAGATGGAAGAACTATGGGCCCCAAGACGACACCTGGCTAAACACCTCTGACATACATGCCCCTAGATTAATCCACAATTTTCATGCGAGATACCCAGACAAACCAGCTCCAGAGGCCTTCAGGAGCAGGCCTTAAGGGGGGGTATTGTAATGTTCCGGTACCTTTGGTACCCTAAATTACACTTTCCACAAGTGTATGCGCCCCACCAATTACTTTTGGAAAGGTGCGCATACACCTTTAAAACTGGAGCTGTCATCACCCAGCGCCGGACTAGATGGCTATTTAAAGCGCCGGTTCTCACTCACATGTGTTCGTTCAAACACCCTTACCTGGATGCTAACCTTGCTTGAAGCTTCCATGCTTGCAAGCTTACCTCGCTGACGGAACCTCGCCGCGCTGATCCCTGTATCCCGCTACTGGATCATCCGCCTCTCCTGAACCACCCTTCGGCTGTATCACTAATAGTGCTAAGTACCCCGCAGGGGAATTCTCTATAAACTTATACTAAGCTTACACTATCTAGCTCTGCATAGTAAAGACTGTTTATCACATCTGCATAACTAGATTGCTAGCTCTTGAGACTACTGCTACTTTTCTGCACTGGGTTGATCTCTTTTGTATGTCCACCTGCTATTCTGTCATCTGCTACCATACAACATTGCTAAACCTTCCTGCATCCATCTGCTACTGTCTCACCTTCAAGTGTCTATCACCTACCACCTCCACTCAACCTATCCCTCAACCTTCATCATTGTGTTACCACATACATAAAGTCATTCTAGGAACCAGCTTGCTAATTGTGTGTATTTACTGGCTGAAATAAGACTTTCCACACATGATGAGTCATTGAGGTTGGGAATGGTATCTCAGCATATCTCTTACATGACTACTGACGTGGAACTATTTCTGCAGCTGAAAATCCACACCATATAAGAAACGCAGGAGCGTTACAGACCCTCACTAAAGGCAGTTGTATCTCTCCAATATTTGTTCTCCTTTTTCTGGAGTATTTGTTTATTATATATTTCCAAATGTTCTTTCAACTTTTTTTCATATTCCATATATTCTTTGTGAGCCTTTATTGGGGTGAGTTGAGCATAGAGAGAACGAATCTCTTTGTCTAAAACACTTAGTTGTTTTTCATATTCATCTTGTAGAAGCAGCATCAAGTTTTTGGAGCACTCATTTAGTTTACTTTCCCAGTTCGTTTTCAAGTCATTTGTGATATTGTCAAGTATAGGGAAGATCTGAATTCTATATATATATATATATATATATATATATATATATATATATATATATATACATATCAGTCAATAGGATTGATATCCTCCCTTATCTAGCTCTCAAACGACTTGATGTGCCAATGAAAGGCTGATTTTTTCTGCAGAATTTTCTTTAGACTGAAGAAAAGAGTGCAAGATCATATTCTACTTGTTCTTTTGATTAGTAATCTGTTGGGAGAAGACGTGCAATCCTGACACAGAGAGGTGATTGTCCCTGGTGGGACATAATAGAGGAACATTGGGTACTATCCATGATTTAGTGACCTGACCCACATGTGGAATACTGGAACTTTAGATCAATCTGTAAGTACCCCACCATTTTTTTGATATATATATAAATAACTAATTCCTGGGCAATAGTACTTTTGAAATAGGAAAGTTTTAAACCATCTTTGATTTACTCTTTTGATACAAAATTTGGAGTTACTGCGGGCCAAAACTCATGTCCAAACTTTACTTTTCCTTTTTTAAGCTATGGTGTCGGTTTTATGGACAGGGTCCAGCGATCCTTGTGTATCATGAATATTATTCCATAACAGTGTCACTAGGACAACTTGAGCTATGAAAGCACTTTTGCCAAAGATAGCATATCATGTAAGTGTGATTTGAATCTCTTGAGATCTCTTTTAAAGTTTGTGTAATCCTGTCAAAATTTATTTTAAGAAATAACAATAAAATACATTTTTTTATAGACACTTAAAAATGTGTTTGATTGCCTCAAAATCCCAACAAGAGAGGATCCCTTTTACATTTCCTTTTAAACCTGCTTTTAAATCTATCTAAATCTGATATCTGATCTTATCCTGGGCAGCACAGTGGCTAAGTGGTTAGCAATTCTGCCTAGCTGTGCTAGGGTCATTTGTTCAAACCCCAACCATTGCACTACCTGCCTGGAGTTTACATGTTCTCCCTGTGCCTGCATAGGTTTCCTTCCACACTGCCACAAGACATGTTCATAGCTTAATTGGCCGTACTATGTGTATGCATGAATGTGTGTTAGGGACCTTAAATTGTAAGCTCCTTGAGGGCAGGGACTGATGTTAATGTATAATATATATTTAAAGTGCAAATTGATGGCACTATATGAGTATCTGTAAATGTAAAGTAATGCACTTGGGCATCAGAAACACAAAAGCAAGCTACTCACTGGGGGGGGACCTCTGGGTGAATTTAAGATGGAAAAGGACCTGGGGGTGCTAGTGGACAACAGGCTTGACAGTGGCATGCAATGCCAAGCCGCTGCAAACAAAGCCAACAAAATACTGGCATGTATAAAAAAGGGGATTCACTCCAGAAATAAAGAGATTATTCTCCCACTCTACAAGACTCTGGTCCGGCCACATCTGGAGTATTCCGTACAGTTCTGGGCACCGGTCCTCAGGAAGGATGTGCTGGAACTGGAGAGAGTCCAGAGCAGAGCAACAAAAATAATTAGGGGAATGGAGGACATCAGCTATGAGGAAAGACTACAAGCATTGAACTTATTCTCTCTGGAGAAGAGACGCTTGAGGGGGGATATGGTATCAGTGTACAAATACTGTACTGGTGAGGACCCTAGCATAAGGAACAAACTTTTCAGAGAAAGGGAATAGTGATGGACGAACATTGGCCGGGGGGCAGTTCGCGAACGTCAGCTGCAAATTTTCTCAAATGTCCGCGAACCGTAAGTTTGCGGCAGGCCCGATTGACTTTAATGGGAGGCAAACTTTAAAAACCTTTAGGTCATATTTGCAGCCAAAAGAGACTTACTAGTTGTGCAAAAATAGTCCAACCACATGGACAATGTCATAACTGAAGTATTGCAATTAGAAAAGTTGCCCTAAAAATTTTTTTTTTTTTTACAGCAAAATTTTTTTTTTTTTTCATAAATCAGCCAGAACTGACAGCAGCCGGTAAATACATGTCAAATACATATTGTTTCCATTCACACATCTGTAAAATGTCTCCGCATCCATTCCACAATTTGGCGGAACCTTTACAGACCCATTGATTTTCAATTCCAGTCTGAAAAATTAGGCATTCACAGGATAAAGAAGTAAGTGTCGGCCAGTACAGGCCCCAAAAATTAGCCCACATGCATTTACCTGACAGCTAAAAACATTGTATTCTGTGGCTGAAGGTACATTAGGCATTCACAGGATAAATAAGTAAGTGTCGGCCATAAAAGGCCCCAAAAATTAGCCCACATCGGTTTACCTGATAGCTAAGAACTTTGTATTCTGTGGCTGGAGGTACATTAGGCATTCACAGGATAAATAAGTAAGCGTCGGCCATGAAAGGCCCCAAAAATTAGCCCACATGGATTTACCTGTCAGCAAAGAACATTGTATTCTGTGGCTTGAGGATTAAGTAGTAAGTGTCGGCCAGTATAAGCCCCAAAAATTAGCCCACATGGGTTTACCTGACAGCTAAGAACGTAGTATTTGGTGGCTGGGGGTACATTAGGCATTCACAGGATACAGAAGTAAGTGTCGGCCAGTATAGGCCCCAAAAATTAGCCCACATGGGTTAACCTGTCAGCAAAGAACATTGTATTCTGTGGTTGGAGGTTCATTAGGCATTCACAGGATAAAGAAGTAAGTGTCGGCCAGTATAGGCCCCAAAAATTAGCCCACGTGGGTTTACCTGACAGCAAAGGACGTAGTATTCTGTGGCTGGAGGTACATTAGGCATTTACAGGATACAGAAATAAGTGTCGGCCAGTATAGGCCCCAAAAATTATCTCACATGGGTTTACCTGTCAGCAAAGAACGTTGTATTCTGTGGCTGGAGGTACATTAGTCATTCACAGGATAAAGAAGTAAGTGTCAGGCAGTATAGGCCCCAAAAATTAGCCCACATGGGTTTACCTGACAGCTAGGAACATAGTATTTGGTGGCTGGAGGTACATTAGGCATTCACAGGATACGGAAGTAAATGTCAGCCAGTATAGACCCCAAAAATTAGCCCACATGGGTTTACCTGTCAACAATGAACGTAGTATTCTGTGGCTGAAGGTACAATAGGCATTCACAGGATACAGAAGTAATTGTCGGCCATAAAAGGCCCCAAACAGTAGCCCACATGGGTTTACCTGAAAGCTAAGAACGTAGTATTCTGTGGTGTTGCTGAAGGTTCATTAGGCATTGACAGAAAAAATAATAGTTGGCCATGAAAGGCCCAAAAAATTAGACATTCAATGGACATGAAATGCCTTTTATGCTGCTGTATTTAGCGAAGACAAGGACCAGGAATTGTTGTGGGTGGGTGGCGGTCTGGCGGATATTTGTGGCCTGTTATGAGAAATTTCAATGAAACATGGTCTACTGGTGACATGTGTTGAATTCCTCAGAGATCCATGCCTCATTCATTTTTATAAATGTGAGGTAGTCTACACTGTCATGAGCTAGGCTTATCGGCCACGATACCCCCTGCTGCGCTGAACGTCCTTTCGTACAGGACACTGGACGGGGGACAAGCCAACAGTTCCATTGCAAATTGTGCAAGCTCTGGCCAGAGGTCAAGCCTGCCCACATAGTAGTCCAGGGGTTCATCACTCCTGAGAGAGTCCACATCGGCCGTTAACCCGATGTAGTCGGACACCTGTCGGTCTAGGCGTTCCCTGATGCTGGATCCGGAGTACAGTTGTCAATGGTTCGGCTGAAAGAAGGATCTCATATCTGAAGTGACCAAGACATGTTCAAACCCCCCTCTTATTGCAGGCGCTGTTGGATTGCTACCCACAACTGTCTCTCTGTGACTGGAAATTCCTCTGCCAGCACACGCAAAAGCAGAATGCAGCATTTCTCACAGCAAGGCCTGGAAGTGCTGCATTCTGACCGCCCTCTGTGATGCTGGTAACATTTGCGCCATTTTTTGTTTGTACCGGGGGTCTAAGTACGTTGCCACCCAGTAATGGTCCTTGCCCTTTATGCTTTTTATATGGGGGTCCCCCTTAAAACACTGGAGCATGAAGGCCCCCATTCGCACTAAACTAGAAGCGGTGTAGTGGCCTGGCTCCAGCTCATCATCCAGGATAATGGCGTCCTCGTTCTCCTCCCCCCATCCACGGATAACACCAGGGATCACAGAAAGGTTTAAAGCATGCTCTTCTTGCTCTTCCTCATCCGCCGCGGCACCATCCTCCTCTGACTCCTCTTCAGACTCCTGTTGTTGACTTGTCTCAGAGGGAGTAGCACCCACTGGGAATTCATCCAACATTGCGACTTCCTCATCTTCCTGCTCCTGCTCCTCGACGGCTTGATCAATGACACGACGCAATGCACGCTCCAGAAAGAAGGCGTAAGGTACAATGTCACTGATGGCGCCCTGGCCGTGACTGACCAGTTTGGTGATCTCATAGAATGGCCGCAGAAGTCTGCATGTGTCCCGCATGAGCAGCCACTGGCGAGGTGAAAAAAACCCAAGCTCCCCAGAACCTGTCCTGCCACAGAGTTCGTACAGGTAGTCATTAACTGCATGTTTCTGCTGGAGCAGCCTATCAAGCACATGCAATGTTGAGTTTCATTGCGTCGGGCAGTCACAAACAAGACGCCTGACGGACAGGTTGTGTCGCTGCTGAATGTCAGCAAGGCGAGCCATGGCTGTGTAAGATCTTCTGAAATGGCCTGAGATTTTCCTGGCCTGCCGCAAGACGTCCTCGACCTCAGGTTATTTGGCAACGAATCGCTGCATGACCAAGTTCAGGACATGTGCCATGCATGGCACGTGTGTTATTTTGCCCTGTTTCAGCACGCTCAGCAGATTGGCATTTTTATCGCACACCACTTTACCAACTGTTAAATTCAGCGGTGTCAGCCACTGATCTGCCTGTGAACACAAAGCTGAAAGGAGTGCAGGACCAGTGTGGCTGTTGGCTCCCAAGCACAACAAACGCAGCACAGCATGGCAACGTCTCACCTGGCATGTGGAATAGGTTCTGGGGATCTGGGGAGTGGCGGCTGTTGCTACCTCCTCTTCCTGATCCGATGCCAACAATGGCTGCGCATCGCAAATAATTCCAGTGACTCAAGCGGAGGGTAGGGGTTGGTGGTGGTGTTTGTTGTCGTGTCTTTGGGGGTGCACACAGCAGAGAGTGAAGAGGGTGCAGATCGAGAGGATGAGGAGGGTGCAGAAGAGGAAGGCTGCGTGAGCCACTCAACCAAGTCTGGTGCATCCTTTGACGTAATCGAACGCACCTTCTGAAATTACACACTTTGCCTCCGCCTAATGCTCCTGCCCTACCCCTACCACCCCTGGGGAAGGGCCTGCCTCTTCCTCTGCCTGTCATTTTTTAAATTACCCTGTGACAAAAGTCTCTAGAGAATCACAGTACATCTGGAAAAAGGTATATAACACCCCGCTTCAATCTGCGGTATTGGGGGGCCACAGATTTATCACACCAGTTCTACAAATAATTGGCCAGTAACTGTTGCTACTGTGTGTAGCACAGTTAACACAGCAAAAGAGGCCACATTTTTGCAGGACTAAAATACACTCTTATAAAAGTATACTGTTAAATAACACCCCACTTCAATATGTGGTATTGGGGGGCTACTTGTTTATCACACCAGTTGTTTAAAAAATTGGCCAGTGAGTTTGGCACTGTGTGTATCAGAGTTAACACAGCAAAAGAAGCAATATTGTTGCAGGACACAAATACACTTTTAAAAGTATACTCAGATAACACCCCGCTTCAATCTGTGGCATTGGGGGGGCCACAGGTTTATCACACCAGTTCTACAAATAATTGGCCAGTAACTGTTGTTACTGTGTGTGTAGCACAGTTAACACAGCAAAAGAGGCCAAATTTTTGCAGGACTAAAATACACTCTTAGAAAAGTATACTGTTAAATAACACCCCACTTCAATATGTGGTAATGGGGGCCACTGGTTTATCACACCAGTCGTTCAAAAAATTGGCCAGGGAGTTTGGCACTGTGTGTATCAGAGTTAACACAGCAAAAGAGGCAATATTTTTGCAGGACACAAATACACTTATGAAAGTATACTCAGATGACACCCCGCTTCAATATTTGGTATTGGGGGGCCACTGATCTATCACACCCGTTGTACAAAAATTGGCCAGTGAGTTTGGCACTGTGTGTATCAGTTAACACAGCAAAAGAGGCAATATTGTTGCAGGACACAAATACACTTATGAGAGTATACTCAGATGGCACCCCACTTCACTATGTGCTATTGGGGGGTCACAGTTTTATCACACCAGTTCTACAAATAATTGGCCAGTAACTGTTGTCACTGTGTGTAGCATGGTTAACGCAGCAAAAGAGGCCAAATTTTTGGAGGACTATAATACACTCTTAGAAAAGTATACTGTTAAATAACACCCCACTTCAATATGTGGTATTGGGGGCCACTGGTCTATCACACCAGTTATAATACATTAAAAGTGCTTTTGTCACTGTTTGTAGTATTGCTGCAGCAACGTTCAACACACCAGTCACAATGCTGGACAGTGCACAATACAAATCCACTATAATATGCTTTCTATATTACAAAGTATATTATGCGTGGATTACACCCCTATATTGTGCACTGCACACCTATACCAAATAGCAGCCCTTAAAATGACTTTTGTGGACCTTAACAGAGCAATTTGTGTCACTGCTGATCTGTCCCTGATGAACACAGCATACCTGTCCCTACACTGAAAAGAGACTGCAGCCGATCTGTCCCTGATGAACAACGCATACCTGTCCCTAAACTGAAAAGAGACTGCACACCTATACCAAATACCAGCCCTTAAAAGGACTTTTGTGGATCTTAACAGAGTGATATGTGTCACTGCCGATCTGTCCCTGATGAACACAGCATACCTGTCCCTAAACTGAAAAGAGACTGTAGTAGACCTATACCAAATTCCAGCCCTAAGAAGGACTTTTGTGGATCTTAACAGAGCTATTTGTGTCACTGGCGATCTCTCCCTGATGAACACAGCAGACCTCTCCCTACGCTGACAAAAAGCAGAATGTGAAATGGCCGCCAGCTCTGGTCTATTTATAAGGTAGGGGGCTTGTCCATGTGCTGAAATGTTTCAATTGGCTGTCCTGTTCCACCTGACGGCTGTGTCATGGGTCAAAGTTTTCCCCAATGTAAACTAATATGGCTGCCGCGAACAACGCCATGTGTTTGCAAAATTAGCGTGTTGCGAACAAGCAAAATTTGCCGCGAACCGCAAGGCCATCTCTAAAAGGGAATACAATAAGACACGTGGCCACTCACTAAAACTAGAGGAAAAACGGTTTAACCTTAAAATACGTAGGGGGTTCTTTACTGTCAGAGCAGTAGGGATGCGGAATTCTCTTCCACAAGCAGTGGTATCAGCAGGGAGCATCGATAGTTTCAAAAAACTATTAGATGGGCACCTTATAGACCACAACATAAAGGGGTATACAATGTACGGGTTAACAGCAAACACACACACACATCATAGGTTGAACTGGATGGACTGATGTCTTTTTTCAACCTCACAAACTATGTAACTATGCAACCTGTAAAAAATAATTATTATTAATAATAATAATAATAATAATAATTCTAACCCTTGATATCCTAAGATGATGATGTAAAGCCTTATGCTTTTCACTTGAAAGGTAGCTACAGCAGTGAATCACATGATTTCTGTCAATATATATGGCATCCTAGCAAAGTCAGCTGATTATCGACTCTGCTTGAACCCAACCCTTGCCCCTTTTTACAGAACATGTGCCCCACTGCAGGGTTTCAGCAGCTAGAGCGAGCCGGGAGTTGCAGACATGTACGTATAAAACAGCATTAAATAGACAATGGGGTATGAAGAAAAGTGCGCTGATTCGAATCGGGTGTGCTGCTACCTTAGAGTGAATATAAATAGAATGTATAAAGAAAAATCAGGTGCGCTAACCCAAATTAAGTGCAATACAACATACAAAATATGGTGTAGGTGAAATCAACAATAAACAAAGATCATAAAAATCAAAAGTGAATCCAAATGAGTGAAAAACAGATGCAAATCAAAAACTCAATCTAGTGAACCACCAGTGAGCAACAATGATAAACGTCCATAACACTGATAAAACAGTCCAAAAGTGATGTTCAAGTTCCGTGCTGCAAACACAAAAAAATCTGGAAGGTGCAAGACTTGTGATAGGAAAGTACAGCGTCCCGCCACCAGCTTAGCTTCTTACCAGAGAATGGAAATTAAAGGGCATGTATAGTTATCACTGCTCCAGGGGTCATGCAGCTGTAGAGAGATTCCCAGACACTCAGGTGACACTCTAGCACACAAGTGTTGCCTGGACTCTTACCGGACAAAGCCAAAAAATGAGCCTGGAACTGTCATGTGAGATGGTCTTTGGCGCTGGGCGCTGGATGGCTGCTATAACCTCCGGTGTCTAGTAAACCTCAATGGTAGGGGACACAACAAAGGGGACCGCTGCTTTGGTCATCACTACTAAACCAAAGCAGCGGTCCGCACTGCAGGCGGCCACTGCTACTCTGCTCCACCTTGTGGGAACTCGCACATATTGTCTTCAATACTGTAAGTGTGATTATCTATTCTCAATAAATATATATTGTTGATAATGCACTATGGCGGTCCCCTTTGTTGTGTCCCCTACCATTGAGGTTTACTAGACACCGGAGGTTATAGCAGCCATCCAGCGCCCAGCGATCCCTGGCAAGACCATCTCACATGACAGTTCCAGGCTCATTTTTTGGCTTTGTCTGGTAAGAGTCCAGGCGCCACTTGTGTGCTAGAGTGTAACCTGAGTGTCTGGGAATCTCTCTACAGCTGCATGACCCCTGAAGCAGTGATAACTATACATGCCCTTTAATTTCCATTCTCTGGTAAGAAGCTAAGCTGGTGGCGGGATGCTGTACTTTCCTATCACAAGTCTTGCACCTTCCAGATTATTTTGTGTTTGCAGCACGGAACTTGAACATCACTTTTGGACTGTTTTATCAGTGTTATGGACGTTTATCATTGTTGCTCACTGGTGGTTCACTAGATTGAGTTTTTGATTTGCATCTGTTTTTCACTCATTTGGATTCACTTTTGATTTTTATGATCTTTGTTTATTGTTGATTTCACCTACACCATATTTTGTATGTTGTATTGCACTTAATTTGGGTTAGCGCACCTGATTTTTCTTTATACATTAAATAGACAATGCCCAAAGTCATTTACAATACAATTGTATGAAGGAACCCAAAATAGTTCCCAAGAAAAATTAAGCTAATTTGTAAAGCTCTGTGAAGTCCACCTCATAATTGTGTGATTTCAATTAAGTGAACTCTAAATGCCTGTTTTTTTTTGTTTTTTTTATAAGGAGGGCTATCTGGTGGAGTTTTTGTGTTAATGTTGTATTTCAGATAATATTTTTCCAGGAAGGTAAAAAAAGCATAAAACCATGGAAACATTTTTACAACATCTATGTACTAGTTGTATACTAGTTGTGAAATTAAAATAATGCTATCAATAATAAACATCTGTTTTGCTAGTTATACACCAGTCAGTGTAAAACAACATGTAGTACGTTGGTATGAACAAAGTGAATTATGTTTTATTTCCATCATTACAGTAAAGTGCATTGTGTAGGTTTTCACTGTTCAGCAAATAATTCTTCAAGAATTTGAATTAAGTTGTGTTATAAATATTTAATGCAATTTTAAAAAACCTTTAAATTTATATTTCTTCTCTGGGTGTTAATCATCAACATTGCCATGATTGAAAGTATCAATTTTTTATTTCAAGGGTTTCTCCTGTCCTAACTGAATAGTATACTTGCATAAGCCATAAGAATTCTAATCAATGTAACTGTGTTTCAGTTATCTGTGAGGTCCTGATGAATACACAAGGCAATGCAATGACCGACTCTCAAGTCACATTCATTAATGTACAAACATAAAAGTTTATAAGTGCTGATTTGTAGAGATATGCTTTTATCAAGCAATATTTTGACAAATTTAACATTAAGCATATAGCATAATAAATAGAGGTAAACAACATGAAATACTAAAAAGAGCAAGGCATTGTTTTACTTTTGAATTAAATAATATAGTATTTATGTTTGCAACAAATACTAATATGTATTCACTATTCAGTTAATATATAGTTTGATATATTTCGTTTATATAGGTGTATCACTACATAAATAAAATATGTAGTTGTACTGTATATAGTCATGTATGCATATAAACATACATTTGAAACTTTTTCAATCCTAGAATCTTTGTAGTGTTTGCAGGATCTGCTAATAAATGTTGCTATTCAACCAGCTGGAGACACCGAACATACTGTAGATGTTTTCCAACGTGCACTTAAAATTCCACCCATGGCATATTTTGTCAGACCTTCTTTAGGTATGTTGTGGCATACACATTTTATCTCAGATGGCCAGTCATTTCATTTGAGTGGATTATGTATATGTAGTTAGGGGTGACTGAGACTGAAAGCCCTTCTGCTATCCTTGATAAGAAAGTAGCTTAGATAGCATTATAAATTTGGCTATTGAGAATGTTTTTTTTTTTTTTAATTCCTGATTTGTAAATTTAAATTCATCCAGTTACCTGGTGTAAAGTTTTGATTCTCTCCTTTCATGTTGTAATGAACTATAAAGCATAAACTACATACAATTCAATAAATAATACATTCATAGGTGCTTACCCATTCTTTATATTCCAACTCCACTATCCCCCACATCTAACCCCTCTAGCCCAAATACATTCCCTGTTCACCAGCATCAGTTCAAACAAGAGAAATGTATTAGGCATAATATTCATAACTGTCAGCTCTCAGAAATGCTTTGATTTAAACACAATTGTAATATAATTTATATTGGCAGAGTTTAGAATTTGTCTTGGTTTTGCAAAATGAGAGAGACTTTGGCATGCAAATCGGCTCTCCTAAACCAGAGTAAACAGTTTTCTTTGTATATTCTGACTTAAAATCATTAAAGGTTCAGAGGAAGGCATGCTGTTCCCATGCCTGAGTCTTCCAATGCATTGATCATGACAGAGAAGGCATAAGGAAATACTTGTTGTTTCAAGGGTACAGACCATATTTGTAATCCTATTTGTAATTAATTTATGAAAAGCAGTTACATACTGCAGAGGAGAAGTGTCTGTTGGAGCCATGGTGAATACAGTGATGCAAAGTTGTGTTCATGTTAGTCATCTAATCATGTGCAAAAAAAAAAAAAAAAATCAATATAAAAAAATAATATGATATGGTATTGAAAGTGGACACAGCTTCAATTTCTTTACTAAACTCTGAAAACAGAAACTTTGCTCTTTTTGTAAATCAAACATATGGAAAACCCACAAAAAGTGTTCTGCTTATTATGTGCTCAGTTTAGATGCTTACCTGTGTTGCGGTTTTGGGATGTGCAGTTATTTATCATGTAGCAACAGAAAGGCCTTGTCACAGCAGTAACTTCTGTTAAACACACTTCTTACACTACCAATATGAAAACATGTCCTAATCATTGAAAGTAACTACTAAAGAATGGTTATTATTTGTGCCATAACGATCTCAGACTGGTGGAATTAGTGTTATAATGTGTTTTGTTTCTAGTTGTTTTGTATTATTAAATTTCCACTCCGAGGTCTACTTATTACCATAAAGTGATACCGGGAGTGATTGCAAGGAACTATATAGAAAACCATTGGTAGTTTTTAATTTAATACTTAAAGTGATTGTAAGTCTCTTTAAGTGCTTGTAAAGTGCTTGCAAGTCTCTTTGTTTTTTTTTTTCCTCTATAAAAATTATAAACATGTTATACTTATCTGCTCTGTGTAGTAGTTTAGCACAGGGAAGCCCAGATCCTCCTCTTCTCGGGTCCTTCTTTGGCGCTACTGGCCCCTCCCTCCTGTTAAGGGCCCCCACAGCAAGCAGCTTGTTTGTGAGGTCAGGCATTAATGTAGACAAGAAGGACTGGATAGCAGTCTGCACTCTAATTCATCCCAAAGGTGATCTATTGGTTTGAAGTCAGGACAGACCAGTCAAGTTCCTTCACCCCAAACTCACTCATCTATGTCTTTATGAACCTTGCTTTATGCACTGGCCTAAATCATTTGGTGGAGGGGGGATTATGGTGTGGGGTCGTTTTTCAGGGGGTTGGGCTTGGCACCTTCATTCCAGTGACAAGAACTCTTAAGGCATCAGCATACAGATATTTTGGACAATTTCATGCTCTCAACTTTGTGGGAACAGTTTAGGGTGACCTTTTCTATTCCAACATGACTGCCCACCAGTGCACAAAGCAAGGTCAATAAAGACTTGACTGGCCTGCACAGAGTCCTGTCCTCAACCTGATAGAACACTTTTTGGATGAATTAGAGTGGAGACTGTGAGCCAGGCCTTCTCGTACAACATCAGTGCCTGACCTCACAAATGCCCCTCTGGAAGAATGGTCAAACATTCCCATAGACACACTCCTAAACCTTGTTCCCAGAAGATTTGAAGCTGTTATGGCTGCAAAGGGTGGGTCAGCTGAATATTGAACCCTAAAGTTCATATGTGTGTGTAAAGGCAGGTATCCCAATACTTTTGTCAATATAGTGTATATGCAAGCTGCCATTTATGAGTTCTTACTATAAAATGTGCATGTGGCTGGCTGTCCTGTTCTGGGTTAGTGACTTAAAGTTTACAATAATTCCAACAGAAGTTTAACATATTGTAGCTTACCAGTCCTTACATGTGTTGGCTGTATTGGTTTTCCTTTTCAGGCTTTTTTTCTTGTTTTTATCTGGCCAGTAACACACTTCCTGTCCTAGGGTGACAACATTGTCTTCATATGACATGCTAAGAGACATACCTCTTCCTTTCCTCTTCTCCTTAACACAGGGGGAGCTGTTTTATAATCTACAATGATAGCTGGGAACAATGTAACTGATAAAAGTGTAGCTAATGCAGAGAGAATATGAAATTATCAGCTCACACAATTTTGGGCAGGATCAACGGATATTTGTGGACCGCTATAAGGCATTTATATAACAAAACTCTTTCAATGTTATATTTAACAGGCCAAAAGGGATCAAATACAAAAAGTTAATTGTTAGGGTTTACGTACATTTTACAGTATTGAAGCCAGAGAATCAGCATAACAGCTGGACAACTAGCATTTTAGGATGCACATTTTAGTGCAATGAAAAGTATCAAGCTTGCATGGAGAAATGCTGAGAGTATTTCCATTCCTACTACTAGCTACATTTTGCCAAAAACCTTTTTATTTTAATAAAGTTTGTCATGTACTTGGTGGAAACCAAGATGATGAGCGGGGCTCTCTTGTACATACTATCCAACACCACCGGAAGTGGCAACAGTGAATATGAGGACACTGAGTGGCACAAGCACCAGTGATACAGGCTCTGTCAAAAATGGCAGGTTCATGGATCAGCTGGCTGTAGACCACTGGATAGAAACCAGACACAGGAACACAGGAATAGAAGTACCCTAGTAGGTGACAGGAATGTGGACAAAATACAAGCTAAAGTCAGTAAAAGCCAAGCAGAGCTACCAGTATGGGGGACAGGATCAGAGTCATCGATTTAAGTCAAGCTCATTAATAGTTGATCAATTAATGTACCAATTTAGGAGACAGAATTTCAGTTGATGGTTCAAACCAAATTTGTTAACAGCTGGGCCGCAGAGGTATGAGGTAAAATGCAGAAATCAGAGTCAAGCAAGCAAGCGAGGTCACAACAGATAACCAAAGGTCCAAGAGCAGGCCACAAGGTAAGATGGGTTGTAAACAGGGAAAGCAGAACAGCAGATCGAGTCACTGGTTAAGAGGAGTTAGCTGAAGGCCACTCAGCAATCTCTCCATATAGTGTTCCAGTTTATATAGGTCGTTTAGCTCCAATACCAGTAATGGATGTGCATGCCTGGTCACATGCCATGAGACTTGCACAATAATGTGAGTGCGTTATTACATGCTTGGTAATCACCCTTAACACAAGGCTAGATGCCATATTTTTTGTACATGCATGTGCCTAAAGTGGCCATCTAGGACCAGGACAAACTGGACCTTCCTTATAGTCTTTGTTATGGTGCTACAATAAATAAAGGATTGATTGTTCCCCTTTGTCTATAAATCCGATTCTTTCTGGACCTTATGGCTAAAGTTCATAGTGAAGTAAATTATAGTGCAGTAAAAACAAATATCCAATTATATGCAGGTGAATTTTAAAAAATTAGAGTGTCTCTTACACTAGCTTGGAAGATTCATTTTACTGCAGTTTCATCTCCCTTCACACCTTAGTAAGCTGGACCCAGCTTATTTTCATAATGCTTTATTTTCTCTATGTTCCTTTTCCTATCTAATTGATTCCAAGAAAGCCATGTTACATTAATTCATTCATCCGCCATCATTCATGACCATAACAAAATTGACAGCGCTGTTACCAATGGTTTGCCTAACTGGCTTATACACAGCCAGCTTGAATACTAATTCATGTTAGCATTTAACCTTTGAACAACAGTGTGTTAGGATGTGTTTAGTAACACGCTTTTTCATTAGGCAACAGATAGGAATAGAATATAAGCAAGATTTATGTGCAGGAAAAATAACTAAAATTCATCAAATAATATTTATACCATACTGACAAGAAGTAGCGGTTTATTACTGCATCTGTCTAGCATCATTTTAATTTCAGTTGATTTAAATGAAATTGTGTTCCACTTTGAATGGAAGCACCTGATTTTTCTTGATTTCCTAGAACTATTGAACACCAGGGAGCAAACGAAGAAGTGAGCTCTAAACAGATGACAATGTTAGTGTAATTTTCAAAAAATCATTCAGCCTTCTTAAATTATGAGAATTGAATTTGTTTGCATAAATGCAGTGTACATACTTTTCAGTACAGATGAGGCTTATTGTAATTATATGATTTTGTTCTTTTATCTTTTTTTGAGGTCATGACTGGAATTTGTCTACCTTTGTTTCTATTCCTTTTACAGTTTTTTTTTTTTTAAAGATCTCTTCTATTTTTTTTTCACAGTGTGGCATCAAAATAGGAACAGACTTGTTATTATGTAGTAACATTCAGGGACACAGTAAATTATACAGGTGTTCATTTAGAACTACTGTGCTTGCCTCAAGGATTTCAGGATATGTATATTTCATATGCATGAGGCAAATTTGAACAGAATACATATTACCTGTAGGAGGTTTGACTTATTTTGCTGCATGAAAAAAAATGTCTATTTCATCATGGTTTCCCATTTTTAGATATAAATTATTACATTGTCCATTTGATAAAATGTGATTTGTTGATGCTGTTTTTTGATTTTTTAGCACTTATAAAAATTGCTATACTTTAAAATATAGTTAATTGTTCTTGAACACACACAAATAACGTCTTGATCAATTTACAAAAATATATATTTTAAATTAGGCCATAGATAGATATTTATGAGAAAAGTCATCCTGATCTTTTTTCTGCATATAGAATATTAATAGGATACCGGAGGATAATAGGATGATTAGATAGAATAATAGGATGATGTATATTTATCTGTTAAAGCGGTATTAAATCCCAAAGCAAACATTTATTATATTGCTGCTTACCAATTCCTAAATGTGATGGCTGCATTAGATTTGTTTTCTTCTATTTTAATTTGGTGATTCAGCCACTTTTAAAAAAGAACAAGCTCTCTTCCAGAGGTATCAGTTTACAACATTGAGGCAAACCAGTGTTGGCAAATTAATATCTTTTATTAATTCATGTAAAACATTTATCCTAAAAGGAAAAAAACAGTTTGCTGGAATTGATTATCAATTGTGAGCTGGAGCTCAGCTTCAGTGTGTTAGTATATTCAAATCTGCTAGTAAATCTAACACTTTCCTCCCCCAGGCTGACAATGCTGCTGTTTGCTGTGCCCCCTGTACTCCTTCTTGTTTTTTTTTCAAACTTTATCTTTATTATTATTAAATGGATAGTTACATAAAATTAAATCAATTACAATCAAGAAGCAAACAAAACAAAAAACATAAAAAACAACATAATTATAGCTCTCTAATGTGAAATATATAAGATGAATCCATCCTACCTCTCATAGCTCTAGGACACATTCTTTATCTTTACTTATCTATTTTCTTTTATTAAAAAAAAAATAAAAAAAATATATATATATATATATATATATATATATATATATCGTAATCAAAACTACATAAAAAATACACAAAAACCAAAAAAAACAAACCCACACCACATTAAAGGAGGACTTGACAAGAAGGTCAGCTCCCTATCCCTATATATAGCCCACTATACTGTACTCCTTCATCCAGAGTAGGGGCACTATAATACAGAAGGTGTGTTACTGGCCAGATTAGCACATGAAAATTAAGGTTAAAAAAAAAAAACTAGTGCTACCACCCCCTCTAATGATTGGTAAGCTGCAATATATTACATTTTTTTCATTAAATATCGCTTTATTGCCTATGTTTATATGGTAATTCCATATATGTTGTTTACCCTTTGTCCTTGTGTGTGATTTCTACTCTTTCTTCTAGTGTACATGGTCATTTACCTAAATTAGCTGTAAAAAAAATGTCTATTTCAAATACATGTAAAATAAGGTTGCAGCGCTAAAAGTGGTGATAAAGGTGACAAATAATCCAAAAATGTAAAATATTGTGTGTGGCAATTATGTCACATACATATGAAATAAGTTGCAGCATTAAGTTACAGTGTTTAAACAGTGATTTAAAGTGACAGAATAATAATAATTCAGTCCATAGGAAGAAATAGATCCACAATTGTGCTGATATTCAGTGCCAGTATAAATAAACACTCCTCCACCAGTGATCCTTGCACACTCACCAAACCGATATGCTGCCTTATCAAGACAGCTACTGCGTTTTAGTGTAATATCAGGTCTTGAGCGGAGCCAGACATAAGGGGGTTCACACCAGAGGATATCTCCTCCAATACTCCAGCACAGCAGGTGTAAATCAGCAGACATAGGAGAGAACAAGTCTTCCCATAGTGTAGTATTTATTTAAAACAAATGCATGACAAGCAACTTTAAAACTTGGTAAAAACATCTGATAAGGATCCAAATACTGCAAACATCTGAAGAGCACTTACATGAAAAGCCACCAGACTCACAATAGAACTGGTGACAATTTTTGACCTCTGTCATGTAGCACTGCTCTACGGTCATTTCACGTTAGAACGCTTCCTCAGGAGCAGTATGTCAATATTATTGTATTGTTGATCAGGAAGCTGGTGCTGAAAGATGTGAAGAGGTGTGGAACCCCATGGCACACTTTGCATAATACATGAAAATACATCCCTACCATGAAAGGGTCACTTTGTTGAAATTGTTTCCCAGGCATAAGATTCTGAGTCCTCCTCTGATTCTCTATACCCTACCCTATTTATTAAAAAGAAAATTATGAACATAAAAAAAACCTGACCCCTGCAGCAGCTTCCATTTGGCTCTGCTTCTAACAATTCCAGCAATAGGAAAATGTTATTACGGTAATTAATATCTCCAAAATAGAAGCAATTAATAACATACTGATGTTTGTCAAAAATCCGACCAGTAGGACACCTGACCAGGATTACAGGACTTCTCTTTAAACTTAGAGACCTAGTGTTTTAAGGATCATAAGAGGTGAGAGTTAAAGCCAAAATCCAGCTTTGCTATCACTTTAAATAATTTGTTGGGGTCAAGCTGACCCAAAACCAATGATTTCCTTTACTAATGCATTGTACATGTGGCTGTATAAATGGTATGCAGCATCAGCCCCAAACATTCTTGAGTGGTGTGTTCTGGCAGCTGTTCAGAGACTTTAATTCTTGTTCCCAGGTCAGCCATTCACAGGAAGCTTTATATTTTATCAATGAATACAAGGCTTTCTCTGTATGGCTGAAGTGGAGATCATGACGTCATCAGCCCACATTTCCACCGCAGCCATTAAGAGGAAGGCTTAAATTCATTTTTAAAAATATTAAGCTTCCAGTGAATGGCTAAGCAGCACTCAGGCCATATTTGTATTTGTTCTGGAAACAGGATGGGAAGTCTCTGTACTGCTGCCAGAAAACACAGCACTGTACACTGTATGTAGCTAATGCTACATACAGTTTATATAGCACTGACAGTGAACAAATTTATTACTAAAGGAAGGCATTTGTTTGGGTTAATTTGGCCCAAACAAATTTTTGAAAGTGATAGAAAAGCTGAAGGTAGGCTTTAAGGAGTTAGAACAAGCACACCCAGCTTAAGAAATAGTGTGTGGAATACATCCCCAAGGGGCAACACTTTCTCTAATGAAAGCCATACCTTCTGAAATTCCAGTAAAAATTGTAGAGCTTTGGTTATCAACATTGTGCTAATAATTTAAATTTACAACATTGTATCCCAAAGATAGGGGTTATACAAGACTGAGGGCCACAAAGAAGGAATGAGAAGGTCCTATGGTGGCCAGAAAATATCAGTTTGGCATGCCTGATTCGGGGAATGACTGTGCGTTCTTTTGGATTAGTATTTGTTCTCACTGACAGTGTCTATGTTTTTGTAGTTAGTTTTATTTAATTACATGAAGTGTTTTTAAACTTGAACTGTTTATGTTTTTTCTTGTTTGTGTGTGGTATTGTATTGAGAATTGTCTTACTTTAATGCCCCATACACACGTGCAGATTATCTGCAGACTTTTGTCTGCAGACTTACCTTTTCTATGTAGTGCAAGGGCCTGCCGGATTGCATACAAATTGAAAGTGTTTAGGTTTGACCTCATATTATATGGTTTTGGTAAGTCTGCAGACAAAAGTCTGCAGATAATCTGCACGTGTGTATGGGGCATAATTTTGCATGTCTTGTGTGTTCCATATTGATTTTGTTTCAAATTCTTTATTAGATGTAAGTAACAACAGTCACAAACATAGTGCACACTCAGCAAATTATAGCATGTTGTAAGGAATAATAATAAAACTGAAGAACAATATCAACATAGTGAAGATAATAAGCGAATACCTATATACTCGTAAAGGAATGCAGGTAGTATAGCGTAAATAATGACCTGGCAATCAAAATATAGGTCAACGACAGTGGACCTGAGACATTATCTGTAGTGGCTCAGTACAAAATATGCAGTATGGAACAGAGCATGCATTGGAATTGAAGGTCATGAGGACTCAAAAATACAATTCTCCATATTAGGGGAGGGGGAAGAGGGAAGGAGCGGAGGGGGGGATGGTGGGTGAAAATAGCAACGGAGGAAGTGGGAAGAGAAGAGAAGAAAGAAAGGAGCAGAGGAGAAGGAACAGGAGTTGCCCCGTGCGAGTGACTCTGCGTCAGGCCTCTCAGTGACCAGCATCAGTACCAGCACTCAGAGCCTGACCCTCATCTGAATGTATGAACATATTCCAACAGCCCCATGTTTTGGAGTATCATTCTCTTCTACCCTGTGCGGTGAGTACCAGATCTTCCAAATCATTGATTAACTTCACTTTTTGCAGCCATAAGGAAATCGTGGGTGGAGCTGTGTCCTTCCAGCGGATGCCAATACACGACTTGGCAGCATTCATAAGATGGCGGAGGACATAATTTTTGTATTGTGTCGGTGCGATGGCAGAACAGTGGAGCAGGAAGAAGGCAGGGTCGTCGGGAACTACATAATCTGTCATCAGTTGGGTTATTCTGTGTACTTCATTCCAAAAGCCCCGTAGTTTAGGGCAGCTCCAGAAGATATGGAGTAATGTGCCCCAATCTTGCAGGCAGCGCCAGCACTTATCAGAGGTCTTGGGGAAGGGACATCGAAGCTTAACTGGAGTGTAGTACCAGTGCGATAACAGCTTGTAATTTTATTCTTGGATACGGGTGCAAATAAAGGATTTAAGAGTGAACCGAACAATGTTTCGTCTTTGGGTTACAGTAAATGTTCTGTGTAGTTCACCCTCCCATTTCAAGATACCCGGCAGAACAAAATCCTCCGGGAGAGTAGAGAATACAGCTGGGAGAGAGCATGAGGGAGGGGACGACGTCCCATAAGTAGGTCCCCAAAGGGTGTCAGATCTCTCGGGAAGAGGAAAGGAGAGCCCAGTTCTCACAAGAAGTGGAGAAGCTGTAATGCCTGCCAATGTGAGAGGCAAAACAGGCCACCCGATGAGGTCAGCTGAGAGAGGGACGTCCAGGCACCTCCAACAGTGAAGTGGGAAGCCTGAAAGTGTCCCGTCCCCAAAAGGTCCCAAAATCTGT
This sequence comes from Pelophylax lessonae, assembly GCF_965119305.1. Lineage (NCBI taxonomy): Eukaryota > Metazoa > Chordata > Amphibia > Anura > Ranidae > Pelophylax > Pelophylax lessonae. The sequence goes on along the minus strand of NC_138770.1, from coordinate 462,491,494 downwards.
TCCGATCACATCCAGGAGGGATAGCCGGGTTGCCCAGAATCAGGAATAATGGGGAGTGCATATCCGATAGACCTTTGGCAAAGGCTACCGTCGCACAAGTGCGAATCGTCGGGCCTATAAAAGGGTGTTGTTTAACTAAGTCGAGAAGACCTCAGAGACACCATGGGGCCCTAGGGAGGTACATCGTGTACAAGGAGAGTTCTAGAGCCACCCAGAGTTTCAAGTGAGCATGTCGAGACCAGTTAGTCCATCTAGTCAACTGGGCTGCCTGGTAGTAGCGTCTGTAATCTGGCATTGCTACGCCCCCGTAGGCTTTAGGTAACGTGAGAGTACGTTTGGGCAACTGAGGTAATTTCCCGGCCCAGATAAATTTGGTAAAGGCAGAGTCTACTTTCCAGAAGAAAGTCGCCAGTCTGAAAACTGGTGTTCCATATTGATTTTATCTTTAACATTTTATCTACACATTGTAGCCAATACTGTTTACCTAATTGTAAAAGGGATAGAAATTTAAAACCTACAATTAATACACTATATTGTCAAAAGTATTGGGACACCTACTTTTACATGCACATGAACTTTAATGGCATCTCAGTCTTAGTCCGTAGGGTTCAATATTGAGTTGGGTCACCCTTTGCAGCTATAACAGCTTCAACTCTTCTGGAAAGGCTGTCCACAAGTTTTAGGAGTGTGTCTATGGGGATGTTTGACCATTCTTCCAGAAGGGCATTTGTGAGGTCAGGCACTGGTGTTGGATGAGAAGGCCTGGTTAGCAGTCTCAACTTTAATTCATCCCAAAAGTGTTCTCTCAGGTTGATGTCAGGATTCTGTGCAGGCCAGTCAAGTTCCTCCACCCCAAACGCACTCCAATATAAATATTATCCAATATAAAAATGACATAGCCAAACACATATACAATCAATCCGAATTAACGGGATAAACAAATGCAGATACAAGTTCAGAAGGATCTGGATCAACGTGTTAGGCCCTATTTTGGGGTTTCTTCAGAATCCACGTACATGATGTTAAATACACTAATAAATAATAAAAAACACAATATATCACAATAATCACACAATATATCATAAATATAATGAAACAGATAGCAATGCTTTATAGTTATATATTTATAAAGCCTGTCTATAGATGAATGGAACCGGCTGAAATATGAACCGTCTATGGCCAGTCTAGGGATTTGGTGTCGCTTGCAGGGAACCTTTTCAACAAGTTGGAAGTAAATTATAGCACTCAATCACATTTCACTTGGCTTGAGCCTAATCATTTACATGATTTCTGACTGACTGTCTTAGGAAATTGCACTCTACACATTCGTATTACTGTTTACACTACTTTATTAATTTAGCCCACCAGTGCTTTATTACCAACCCATGGTACATTGACCTTTCTTTAGTGCTTGCTTAATGCCAAAAATTTCAGTCATGCCATATTTACATTTATAAAGATGTAAGTGAAAAACTACTATGACACATCTTCTATAATGACTTCATTTATCTTTTGTGTCAAAGATATAATTAATATCTGCAAAAACATAATGTTAATGTGATTTTTTTATATGCATAATACAATTGCAAAGAAAAATACTCTTCAAAAAAGTGCCTGCACAAAACATTTTTATGCAAGTATAGAGCCTAATTTACTAAAGCAAATGAAAAAGAGCTATAAACTATAACTGTACACATGAAATGCAGGGTTATTTGCACTTCATATACATAGCGATTGCAATTACTGAACCTAATTAGCTGATCATACAATGACGTTCAATACCCTAGGGAGTATAAGATATATTAGGTAATGCCATTTAATGTAATTTAGTAGTGCATTTCTTAAAATACAATACAAGTATTTTTATATAGAACTTACATAATTACCTAACTCTGTCTTGACATCATCCTCTTGTCATCCCTTGCACAGCAGCATTCGGACTGAGCACCAGGAGAAAATGAGCTGTGATGCATGCAAGTGTACTAGAAGTGACATCCGGAACACAAATTGTCAGTTAAAGTGTATGTATAACCACTTGCCGACTGCTTACTGTATATAAACGGCAGAAGAGTGGCACCTACAGGCAGAATCACGTATATATACGTAATTTGCCTGGGAGGAGCTAGGGGGTGAGCGCGCGCCCGCTCCCATCCCCGATCGTCAGCGGGGAAGCCGGCACATGTGTCAGGCGGCTCAGATTACCGCCTGACACCGGGAATATCTCCCCAATGGGGGAGAAGGATGGTCGGCTGTTGTAAACACAGCCGTCCGTCCTTCTCCCTGCAATGATCACAGAGCCCACATGATCCTGCTATATAGGATTGCATGTCTCTGTGATCATCTCACAAGCCCAACCCCCCCACAGTTAGAATCACTCCCCTAGGGTCACATTTAACCCTTTGATCACCAACAGTGTTAACCCCTTCCCTGCCAATGGCCTTATTACAGTACCAGTGCATATTTTTAGCACTGATTACTGTAGTAATGTCACTGGTACCCTCAAAAGTGTCAAAAATGTCACTTAGGGGTCCGATCTGTCCGCCGCAATGTTGCAATTCCGCTAAAAATCGCAGATTGCCGCCATTACCACTAAAAAAAAAAAAACAATAAAAATTACATAAATCCTTCCCGTAGTTAGTAGACGCAATAACTTTTGAGCAAACCAATCAAAATACTGCAATTTTTTTTTGTTTTACCAAATATATGTAGCAGAAAACAAATTGGCTTAAAATGTTAAAACATTTTGATTTTTAATTTTTCTTTTGAGAATGTCATATAGCAGAATGTGAAAATTATTGTTTTTTTTTTTTTCAAAATTGTCGCTCTTTTTTTGTTTATAGCGCAAAAAATAAAAATCGCACAGGTGATCAAATACCACCAAAAGAAAGCTCTATTTGTGGGAAAAAAAGGACATCAATTTTATTTGGGTCCGTTAAATTGTCCGTTAAAGTAATGCAGTGCCGTGTCGCAAAATAGGGCCTTGTCATTAAGGGGAAAAATCTTCTGGTCCAGAACTGGTTAGCCAAAACTTTTTGTTTTGGGTAGAGTAGAGAATGCTTAAAACGTATTTCAGTTTATTTTTGCTGTCCATGTCCCATTGTGGAGATTTTTCTTTGTTTCCTGTCTCAGAGACGCACACAGTGGGAAGAAATCTCTACAAAGTAATTGTAATTCTCCTCTTGAAAAGTTGTCCCCCGAGCAGGTGTTCCCATTAAAACTTATTTCATCTTCTGTTTCAGTGACACCTTGAAAATTTAGAATTTTACATCACTTTGTGGCCCAGTTACAATGGTGATCAGAACATAAAAGAGATAGTAAATCTTCTGAGTGGGACAAAGACATAAAAAAAACATAAAAGAGGTTCTAATCATTCTCTAACAAATAAAAATGCAAGCACTTTATTAACTAATAAGTGTGTTATAGCCACCTCATTGTCCAGTCAGCCTGATGGCTGCAGATTGGGAGGGAACACAAATATTGTATTCATTACCTACTGGCAGATGTATGTGAATCAAAAATGGAATTACAAGTTCAAATATGTGTATATAAATGTTTGCCTGGAGTTCAGCTTCAATAATTTGCTCACCTAAATACTAAACTATAACCTTAACAATTAACCATGACTGAAGATGAACCCTTTATAAAACCACGGTTTGCAGCTAATTAAAATAGTGGTGTGACCTTAGTTCTTCATGGAGTAGGCTAATTAAATGTGATCATTACTTATACAGGTGAACGTTTTAAACATGTTTAGCATAGTTTAGCTAAGCCTAAATACTTTATTTCATCCTAGCTGAACTTAAGGTCAATTTTTTTTGCACTTTCTTCAAAAAATTGTATAAAATGTATTTGTATTCCTGTTTGGTTGAGGTGATGATGGTGATATGATCATGTCCCCTGCTCTTACGTGGATATCTTGGCTTTTATTAAATAAGTGCATTTTTCTATATTTCTGCTGAAATATTTCACTGTAAACATGCATTCTGAATACTAGCTAATTTAAAATGTATAGTCTCCAGAATGTATGTAAAAAAAAAAAAAACAGTCACAATGACTGCTGGTCTAGACTGACCCTCTGATAGCAATGTGTCTCATTAAAAATGGTAAAGAATTAAACTCCACTCAGTTGAAATTTTAAAGCTTCAGGATTTGGAATGGAGGAATTCTGCCATCTGAATATTGTTTTTGTTTTTTTACATCTCTAGTCTTCAGGTATATTCAGCAAAATTCAAAAAGATTCCCATTCTTCTTTTCACTGATCACAAGGTTTATCAGTGTATATAAGAGTGATCCTTTGAGCTACTATGTCTTTAAACTACCTAATCACTCTCCAATCAGTTAGTTTGAAAAACAAAAAATAATCATTAAAAGTGCTGCGCCGTAAGTGCTATACTAATTAAAATATCCAGTGATATATAAATTCATTCATAAGGTATATAAAAACACACATGATAAATCATCATAAACAAAAATAAAAAGTGATAACGGTATCAATAAAAATAAGTAGTGATTGATTATAAAAATTGATGAGAAGGTGATATATGATCCCAATCACCAGTGCTGTGAAAATAATTGAAAAAATATGACAGCTTGTCTGATGTGTCACCTCCACTCTTCTGACCTCCCTAATGGGTGGGTTCTCACCTCATTGAATGTGACCTCCAAATTAAGCTTGGTCTAAAGGAGCTGGTATACCCCCACAGGGTGGTGGTGGATGGTCTCCTTTATTCCTTTTTCAATCCAAGCTCCCAGTGTTGGATATATAGCTCCAGCAGCTCTCACACATATGGGGGGAAACATAAAACTATGGTGCAAATAACGTATGGTAAAATCAGCTTTTTCAAAATAACGTAAATTCACTCACATGTAGTTGGTGCTTAAGCGCACCAATCTATCCAAGCAGGAAATAGAATGATGGTATATGTATAGATGATGGATGGCCGAGCGCAGACCATCTTCAGTGGGATCCGTTCCAGCGTACCTGCCACTGTGGAGTACTCTGAACACCGATACTCACCTGGCCCCTCCCCCCTTGGGGAGGGGCCAGTCGAGTGGCGATGATTGGAGTACTCCACAGAGGCAGGTACGCTGGAACGGATCCCACTGAAGATGGTCTGCGCTTGGCCATCCGATGCAGGGTAGTTATATTCCTATTCAATGTACTGTTTTCAACATTGCTTTAAAGTTGACAGTTTTTGTAGATGTGGAACCTGGCTAGCCAAGTTGAAGATTGGTACAATTACATCAAGCAAAAGCCACACTCCAGGCTCTCACCGTCCAGCCTCTTCTCCTTCTCCTCTCTGCTCACATTTGTCCTCCACTCCACCTTCCATAATGCCATCGTCACGTTGTTCTGGAAAAAAGGCAGGCTTCTGTGGCCCAAATGTTGGAGCGGAAAAAAATGATGACGCTGGATAACCCTCTTGCCCAACGTTTGACTGCTGGCTTGTCGGAACTGATAGCCCGCCAACTACTGCCATATCAACTGGTGGACTCGGAGGCCTTTCGTAAATTTGTGCCCATTGGAACACCACAATGGAAGGTCCCAGGCAGGAAATATTTCTTGCAGAAGGGCATTCCAGAGCTGTATGGCCATGTTGAGTGGCAAGTGAATATATCTCTGGCACACAGTGTTGATGCCAAGATACATCTGACCACAGACACATGGTCTAGCAAACACGGGCAGGGAAGGTATATGTCAGATCACTTCTTGGTAGAGGCTGAAATGCTGAGAGGGCTTCCCTTGCAGCTCGGTGCGAATCACCCCTGGAAGTGGGACAGGAGGTGACGCGTCCCAAGGAGCACTGGATGCTTGTGGAGTGCAGGTAAAGGTTCACAAGGGTATCCTGGAACAACTTGCAGGGCCTCCAGGGAATCAAGCAATGTGCAGGTAAAAGCCAGGCCGAGGGTCATACACAGGTATCAGTCCAAACAGGTTGCCAAGACAAGGGGATTGAGCAGAAGCAAGTCCGTTGAGCAAGCCGGGATCGGTACACTGGAAGTCAGGCAGAGGACAAGAGAGCAAGGATGGTCACACAAGCCGAGGGTCAAACACTGGAGCAGGATCGAAGGGTCAGAAGAAGCCGTGGGTCAAAGCCAGGAGAGAGAGCAGACAGGTCAGAAACAAGCCGGGTCAAACTGGAATCCAGGAAGTAGCAATGCACAGGAAACAGGAAGAGCTGAAGACAATCCAGCAATCAGATGGGCTGAGCAAAGTCCTTTTATAGGCCAGTGAATTAGTCTATGGCCTGAGTCCATTGCAGCCATGGGAAGTACTGGCAAATTGCCAGTTGCAGCACAGCCATTTTACTGACAATGTGTCTATGGCCTGAGTCCATTGCGGCCATTGGAAGTACTGGCGGAGTTGCCAGTTGCAGCATGGCCGTTTCTCTGACAGTGCCCCCCCCCCCAAGGGGCAGCCTCCGGATGCCCAACCGGGCCAATCTTTCTGGGAATCTCCTGTGGAATTCCTGTACCAGCCTGGGGGCATGCAGGTTACTAGCGGGTTCCCAGGAATTGTCTTCAGTGGGGTAACCTTTCCATTTAATAAGATACTGTATGAGCTCACCCCTTCTTCGACAATCCAGAATGGTTTCCACTTCATATTCAGGTTCACCCTCCACTGAAACTGGAGGTGGAGGCAATTCTTCCCTCCCTGGGAAAGGGCTAGAAATTGCAGGCTTTAGCAGGGAAACATGGAATACAGGATGGATCTTGTATGAATTAGGTAAAGCCAGTTCAAAAGCCACAGGGTTTATCATCCTTTTGATTCTAAAAGGCCCAATAAACCTTGGTCCCAACTTTTTAGAAGGGCAAGATAGTCGTAGGTTGTTTGAGGAGAGCCACACCTTATCCCCGACCTTATACATAGGATTTTCCTTTTTCTTGCGGTCATAAAATTTCTTGTACTCCTGTTGGGCTTTGGATATGGAGTCCTGTAGAACCCGGTAGTTATCCCTGATAGCCATTATCCGGTCTTGCACTGCAGGAACTGATGTTTCTGAGAAAGCACTGGGCAAAAAAGAAGGATGGAACCCGTAATTCACCCAGAACGGGGTCTGGTTGGTTGCAGAATGCAAGGCGTTATTATACGCGAATTCCGCGCACGGAAGTAAAGATACCCAGTTATCCTGGGAGCAAGTGCAAAAGCAACGTAGGTATTGTTCAAGGGTCTGGTTGGTCCTTTCCGTTTGACCATTACTCTGCGGGTGGTAGGCTGATGATAGGCATATCTTAATGGACAAGGATTTGCAAAGCTCTTTCCAGAATTTGGAAGTGAATTGGACGCCTCTGTCCGATACTATACTGTCCGGGAGACCGTGTAGCCTGACCACTTCTTTAATAAACATGTTAGCTGTTTCCACGGCAGAAGGTGTGCCAATCATAGGCAAAAAGTGCGCCATCTTCGAGAGACGGTCCACCACCACCAGGACAGTAGTGAAACCTTCTGAAGGTGGTAATTCCACTATAAAATCCATGGACAGTTGCTTCCAGGGCTGTTCCGGGATGGGCAATGGCCTTAACAGGCCCCAGGACTTGGTCTTAGCCCCCTTGTTACGCTGACACGTAATACAAGAACCCACATAGGATTTACAGTCCCGAACTAAATTGGGCCACCAAAAGTGGCGCTGAATGAGTTCACATGTCTTCCTGACCCCGAAGTGCCCGGCAAGCTTGTGATCATGCAAAGTCTTTAGGACCTGTAGTCTGATCTGTGAAGGAACAAAAATCCTTTCTTGGAACCACAAGAATCCCCCGCGTTTTTCCAAGGAAGAGGTCCCAGGCTCGAGACATTGAACTGAGGCTTGATTAATTGCTGATTGCAGATCCGTTTGAATAAGCAAAAAATTTTGAGCCGAGAGGATGGTGTTAGGTTCGGCTGTGTTTGGGGTATCTGGAAACATTCTGGACAAGGCGTCTGCTTTTCCGTTCTTGGATCCTGGCCTGTAAGTAAGATGAAAATTAAACCGGGAAAAGAACAAGGCCCATCGAGCTTGACGGGGTCTCAGGCGTCTTGCTGTCCTGAGGTATTCCAGGTTTTTGTGGTCTGTGAATATCAAAATGGGATGAGTAGCCCCTTCAAGCAAGTATCTCCACTCTTCCAAGGCACATTTGATGGCCAAGAGTTCCCGATCCCCTACGTCATAGTTTCTCTCCGGAGGTGTCATCTTCCGGGAAAAGAAAGCCACAGGGTGCAGAAGAGTCTTCGGGCCTTGTCTTTGAGATAAGATTGCTCCAGTGGCTATTTCTGAAGCATCCACTTCAAGCACATAAGTTAGGGTTGGATCAGGATGCTGGAGAATAGGTGCTGAGGTGAACAACGTCTTCAGTTTGTCAAAGGCCGTTTGAGCTTCCTGTGACCAATGGAAACGGACCTGTTGGCGGGTCAATTGGGTAATGGGGGAGATAATCATAGAGAACCCCTTCACGAACCTCCGATAGAAGTTAGCAAACCCCACAAAGCGTTGAACTCCTTTCTTATCACAGGGGGCTGGCCAATCGAGAATTGACTGCACTTTCTGTGGATCCATGGAAATGCCGTTTGTTGAGATAATGAGACCCAGGAATTGAATGGAGTCTTTCTCGAATTCGCATTTCTCTGGTTTCACATAAAGTCAGTGTTTCCTTAAAGTAAATAGTACCTTTTTAACATGGGTCCGGTGGAGTTCCAGAGTGGAGGAAAAAATTAGTATGTCATCTAGGTAGACAATCAGAAAGAGATCCAAGAATTCCCGAAAAATGTCATTAACTAGATGTTGGAAGGTAGCAGGGGCGTTACACAGCCCGAAAGGCATGACCAGGTATTCAAAATGGCCAAACCGCGTTCTGAACGCCGTCTTCCACTCATCTCCTTTCCTAATGCGAACAAGGTTGTAAGCTCCACGGAGATCCAATTTGGTAAAGATCCGAGCTGCCCGGAAACGTTGAAACAGTTCTGGGATAAGAGGTAGAGGATACCGGTTTTTAATAGTAATTTTATTAAGCTCCCGGTAATCTACACAAGGTCTTAGTGTGCCATCCTTTTTTTCGACAAAGAATATCCCGGCCCCTGCTGGTGAGGAGGAGGGGCGGATAAAACCCTTTTCCAAATTTTCGTTAATATAAATCTGGAGGGTTTCCAGCTCCTTCTCAGATAACGGGAATATCCTTCCAAAAGGAATCTCGGCTCCAGGCAGAAGTTCTACAGGGCAATCATCAGGCCTGTGAGGAGGCAGAGCTTCAGCCTTTTTTTTATCAAATACGTTCATGAATTCCTCATAAACTGCGGGGACATTTTCCGGGAGATCATGTACTGGTTGGACGGCCAGGCAAGCAGCAGAAGTATCAGATCCAGGTAGGAAACAATGGTTCAGGCAGTAATTAGACGTGAAGGAGATCCTTCTCTTAACCCAATCAATCTGTGGGTTGTGGGCCTGTAGCCAGGGAAGTCCTAAAATAATGGGAAACATTGGTGAGGAAAGGACATCAAATCGGAGGAATTCCTGGTGAAGAGAATCTGTCGTGGTGAAGATGGGGCACGTCTCTTCAGTAACAGGCCCGGAACTGGGCAAAGAACCATCAGCCAGAAGAATATGGAGTCGCTGTTCCTTAGCTTGCATGGAGACACACAGTCTTTGAGCTAAAGAACGGTCCAGAAAGCAACTACATGCCCCGGAATCAACGATCGCCAGAAGCCAAATCTTCTTTTCTGCTACCTGTAGGGAGACAGGGAGAATAAGATTAGTAGGGGATGACCCAGCGACTTGACAGTTCAGCAGAGGCCGTGAATAGGACTTACTGGGTCTCACAGGACAATTGCGTAGGAAGTGGCCAGATTCCCCACAATAAAGGCAGAGGTTAGCTTGACGGCGACGTTGTCTTTCCTCGGGGGTCAAGGCAGAACGGATTAGACCAATCTGCATGGGTTCTCCTTCTGATCCCCCAGAGACAGAAGGCCCAGGATGGGGTGAAGCAGCAAGTGGGACTTTCGGGAGTACCCAGGTAGGTCGGGCCCCTTGAAGGCGCTCTGAGCGTCTCTCCCGCAGGCGCCTGTCCAGTTGGATTGCCAGTGAGATTAGACCTTCCAAAGACGTAGGGGTTTCTACCCGAGCTAACTCGTCCTTAAGGGCTTCAGACAATCCGTGACGGTACTGGTACTTGAGTGCTGCCTCATTCCAGTCTGTATCCGCGGCCCATCTGCGGAAGTCAATGGTATAGTCCTCTACAGGACGTTTATTTTGTTGTAAGGCATGTAGGGCTGATTCAGCCGTAACAGTCCGTTGGGGGTCCTCATATAACTGGGCCATGGCCTGGAAGAAGGAGTCTACAGAGTTCAATGAGGGGCTCTTTTGCTCAAGGAGGTTATGGGCCCAGGTCTGGGGTTCTTCTGACAACAGAGAAATTATGAATCTTACTTTGACAGTCTCTGAAGAGAAGGTTCTGGGCTGAAGGGCTAAATACGAGAGACATGCATTCTTAAAGGATCTGAACCTTCTCCGTTCCCCATGGAAGCGTTCGGGTGTAGGTACCCTGGGTTCAGGTGGGAAAACCATGGCTGCCTGCGCAGGGCCGGCTGGTCCTTGCTGAGTGGAGGTGCCCCCGGAGCTAGCGGGCGGTTGATTGGGGTCGGAAGGAGAGGGTGCGCCAGCTAGGTTCAACACTCGACCCTCTAGTTGAAAATAACCATCCTGCAGTCTCTGGACCGCCTGTGTTAAAGAGGAGACTTGCTGACAAAGAGCCTCGAGCTGGGAAGCACCTCTGTCGGCCTCTGACATGGCTGGATTGTACTGTCAGATCACTTCTTGGTAGAGGCCGAAATGCTGAGAGGGCTTCCCTTGCAGCTCGGTGCGAATCACCCCTGGAAGTGGGACAGGAGGTGATGCGTCCCAAGGAGCACTGGATGCTTGTGGAGTGCAGGTAAAGGTTCACAAGGGTATCCTGGAACAACTTGCAGGGCCTCCAGGGAATCAAGCAATGTGCAGGTAAAAGCCAGGCCGAGGGTCATACACAGGTATCAGTCCAAACCGGTCGCCAAGACAAGGGGATTGAGCAGAAGCAAGTCCGTTGAGCAAGCCGGGATCGGTACACTGGAAGTCAGGCAGAGGACAAGAGAGCAAGGATGGTCACACAAGCCGAGGGTCAAACACTGGAGCAGGATCGAAGGGTCAGACGAAGCCGTGGGTCAAAGCCAGGAGAGAGAGAAGACAGGTCAGAAACAAGCCGGGTCAAACTGGAATCCAGGAAGTAGCAATGCACAGGAAACAGGAAGAGCTGAAGACAATCCAGCAATCAGATGGGCTGAGCAAAGTCCTTTTATAGGCCAGTGAATTAGTCTATGGCCTGAGTCCATTGCAGCCATGGGAAGTACTGGCAAATTGCCAGTTGCAGCACAGCCATTTCACTGACAATGAGTCTATGGCCTGAGTCCATTGCGGCCATTGGAATTACTGGCGGAGTTGCCAGTTGCAGCATGGCCGTTTTTCTGACAGTATATCACTTTTACTGCCAACTGGGTGAACCTTCTGACGGCCGTCAAGCATGTAACCCGTGTAGATTTGGCACCCGTGTAGATTTGGTTGTACCGCCACCGCGGATTGCATGCAGGCCTGCCTCTTCTTCTCCTCCTCCTCCTCCATCCTCCCTCTCCTCCTTTTCCGCTGCTACCGTCTCTTCCGCTGTGCCGCCCAAGATCCCAGAACCTATTCCACATGCCAGGTGAGATGTTGCCATGCTGTGCTGCATCTGTTGTGCCTGGAAGCCAAGAGCCACACTGGTCCTGCACTCCTTTCAGCTTTGCGTTCACAGGCAGATCAGTGGTTGACACCGCTGAATTTGACAGTTGGTAAAGTGGTGTGCGACAACTGTGCCAATCTGCTGAGCGTGCTGAAACGGGGCAAAATAACACACATGCCATGCATGGCACACGTCCTGAACTTGGTGGTGCAGCGATTCGTTGCCAAACACCCTTGGGTCCAGGACGTCTTGCGGCAGGCAAAGAAAATCTCGGGCCATTTCAGAAGATCTTACACAGCCATGGCTCGCCTTGCTGACATTCAGCGGCGACACAACCTGCTCGTCAGGCGTCTTATTTGTGACTGCCCAACGCGATGGAACTCAACGTTGCATATGCTTGATAGGCTGCTCCAGCAGAAACGTGCAGTTAACGACTACATGTACGAACTCTGCGGCAGGACAGGTTCTGGGGAGCTTGGGTTTTTTTTCACCTCGCCAGTGGCTTCTCATGCGGGACGCATGCAGACTTCTGCGGCCATTCGATGAGATCACCAATCTGATCAGTCACGGCCAGGGTGCCATCAGTGACATCGTACCTTACGCCTTCTTTCTGGAGAGTGCATTGCGTCGTGTCATTGATGAAGCCGTCGAGGAGCAGGAGCAGGAAGATGAGGAAGTCGCAATGTTGGATGAATTCCCAGTGGGTGCTACTCCATCTGAGACAAGTCGACAGCAGGAGTCTGAAGAGGAGTCAGAGGAGGATGGAGCCGGGGGGGGGGGATGAGGAGGAGCAAGAAGAGCACGCTCTAAACCTTTCTGGAATCCCTGGTGTTATCCGTGGATGGGGGGAGGAGAATGAGGACCCCATTATCCTGCATGATGAGCTGGAAGCAGGCCACTACACCGCTTCCAGTTTAGTGCGAATGGGGGCCTTCATGCTCCAGTGTTTTCAGGGGAACCCCCGTATAAAAAGCATAAAGGCCATGGACCAGTACTGGGTGGCAACGTACTTAGACCCCCGGTACAAACAAAAAATGTCGGAAATGTTACCACAATCACAGAGGGCGGTCAGAATGCAGCACTTCCAGGCCTTGCTGCGGGAAATTCTGCATTCTGCTTTTGCGTGTGCTGGCAGAGGATATTCCAGTCACAGAGAGACAGTTGCGGGTAGCAATCCAACAGCGCCTGTAAGAAGAGGGCGGTTTGAAGATGTCTTGGTCACTTCAGATATGAGATCCTTCTTTCAGCCGAACCATTGACAGCTGTACTCCGGATCCAGCATCAGGGAACGCCTAGAACAACAGGTGTCTGACAACATCAGGTTAACGGCCGATGTGGACACTCTGAGGAGTGATGAACCCCTGGACTACTGCATGGGCAGGCTTGACCTCTGGCCAGAGCTTGCACAATTTGCAATGGAAATGTTGGCTTGTCCCCCCATCCAGTGTCCTGTCCAAATGGACGTTCAGCGCAGCAGGGGGGATCATGACCGATAAGCGGACACGCCTAGCTCATGACAGTGTAGACTACCTCACATTTATAAAAATGAATGAGGCAGGAATCTCTGAGGAATTCAACACATGTGACCAGTAGACCATGTTTCATTGGAATTCCTTATGCCAGGCCACAAATATCCGCCAGACCGTCATCCACCCACAACAAGTCCTGGTCCTTGTCTTCGCTAAATACAGCAGCATAAAATACATTTCATGTCCATTGAATGGCAAATTTTTGGGGCCTTTCAGGGCCGACAATTATTTTTTCTGTGAATGCCTAATGTACCTCCAGCCACAGAATGCAACTTTCTTTGCTGTCAGGTAAACCCATGTGGGCTAATTTTTGGGGCCTATACTGGCCGACACTTACTTCTCTATCCTGTAAATGCCTAATGTACCTTCAGCCACAGAATACTACATTCTAAGCTGTCAGGTAAACCCATGTGGGCTAATTTTTAGGGCATATACTGGCCGACACCTACTTCTGTATCCTGTGAATGCCTAATGTACCTTCAGCCACAGAATACTACGTTCTTAGCTGTCAGGTAAACCCATGTGGGCTAATTTTTGGGGCCTATACTGGCTGACACTTACTTCTGTATCCTGTGAATGCCTAATGTACCTTCAGCCACAGAATACAACGTTCTTAGCTGTCAGGTAAACGCATGTGTGTTCATTTTTGGGGCCTGGAATGGCCGACACTTACTTCTTTATCCTGTGAATGCCTAATTTTTCAGACTGGAATTGAAAATCAATGGGTCTGTAAAGGTTCCGCCAAATTGTGGAATGGATGCGGACCCATTTTACAGATGTGTGAATGGACCCTATATGTATTTGACATGTGTTTACCGGCTGCTGTCAGTTCTGGTTGATTTATGAAAAAAAAAAATTATGCTGTAGAAAAAAAAGAAAAAATTTAGGGCAACTTTTCCAATTGCAATACTTCTGTTATGACATTGTCCATGTGCTGGGACTATTTGTGCACAGCTAGTACGTCTTTTGTGGCTGCAAATATGACCTAAAGGTTTTTAAAGTTTGCCTCCCATTAAAGTCAATGGGGCCCGCCGCAAACTTGCGAACCGCCCCGGCCGATGTTCGTCCATCACTACCCTTGGGACAATTCTTACACCTAGCTTTCCCTGGATGCCACCTCATTGTATACTTCCATTCCACATGATGTAGGCATCACGGTGGTTAGTTATTTCTTAGCCAGGGATCCTAATATCAATCTCAGGCAGGCCCAGTTTATTATTGAGGGGACTCAGTTCTGCCTAGAGCACAATTATTTCAAGTTTTTGGGTGACTATTACCTCCAGGTGAATGGTACCACCATGGGTGCCTCCTTTGCACCATCCTACGCCAACCTCACCATGGGTTGGTGGGAGGACACCTGCATCTGAAGGAATAATCCCTTTGCCTCATGTCTAGTGTATTACGGCAGTACATTGACGATGTGGTGGTCATCTGTGATGGGCATTTTTCCACCATAGTCCCCTTCATTCAATTCTGCAATAACAACAATATGGGCATTTCTTTCACCCACGTTTCCGATCCATCCTTTTTGGTTTTTCTGGATCTGGAGTTGTCCCACAAAGAGGGTCAGATTTTGTCTAAGACACATTTCAAGCCCTCTGCGGGAATTCGTATCTCCACTTCAAGAGCTGTCACCATCCCAAGTGGATACGCAATATCCCTAAGGGGCAATTTTGCAGGCTCAGAAAAAATTGCTCTCTTGAGGAGGACTATGAAGCACAGGCCAAAATTCTGACCACCAGATTTCTAGACAAGGGGTATGACCCCGCTCTAGTCTTTGAGGAATGCAGACATCCCCCCAGCACCAAATCTGCCCCTACTCTGTTGGCTTATGGTGATGTCAAATTCATCACCCAATACCATCATGCCCACAAAGGAATGGAGAACATCATCAGAAGTCACTGGGGCATTCTCAAGGGGGATCCCAAATTGGCCCCTGTTCTTCCAGCGCGTCCCCAGGTCATCTATATGAAACCGAGGAGTGTCAAAAACATTGTAGCTCCTAGCAGAATCCCTGCGCCAATGACTTCTACACAGTCCTTGACCACTTTCATTAACTTAGTGGGCATGTTCCAATGCAAAAATATACTGTGCAAAATGT
The DNA here is from genome assembly GCF_965119305.1 of Pelophylax lessonae. Classification (NCBI taxonomy): domain Eukaryota; kingdom Metazoa; phylum Chordata; class Amphibia; order Anura; family Ranidae; genus Pelophylax; species Pelophylax lessonae. The sequence continues at coordinate 462,476,152 of NC_138770.1, read as the reverse complement.
GCACCTTTGTTACACATAGACAGAAATGGTTTTTGGACTAGCTAGGGTAGAGGTACACTCTTAAACATTTTTACAGTTGTTCCACCGATTTTGTGGTGTACTGCTTGGTTTGCCCCTGTGGTCTCCTCTACATAGGCCGCACTATTCACACATTGTGGGCCCGTTTTGGGGACCACAGGAGACTCATTGAGAAGGGTTCTGTGGAACACAGTATTCCCAGACACTTTCTCTCTCACCACAATCAGTCCACTGAGGGTTTGCGTGTTTGGGTCATTGAGCCCATTCCTCCCTGCGACTCGGTTGCCGAATGTTTTCAGACCCTATGTCGTACGGAAACATTTTGGATATTCACCCTGAATTCCTTGTCTCCCTGGGGGCTAAACGAAGAGTTGGAGATCAACACGATCCTATAATGTGGCCGTTTTGTTTCCATTCTCTTTGTTGACCTAACCCCCCCCCCCCCACCTTATTTGGAGCACTGCATTGTGTGCATAATGTACCTTTTTAGAGATGGATTGGAGGGTTGTATTTCTTCTTCTCTCCCCCCCGGTCTTTTCAGTCAATTTTAATTTTAATTATTTTTGCTTTTATTGTGTCATGTCCCATGTATGAGCTTCCCCCAATTCAGTTTTATATGCTTTTATCACTCCTCAGGGTTTTTATTCCCCCTTTTTTAATTAGTTCATTCACAGCACTCATTAGCGAGATTTAACACCCCTGTCACATTCAGAATAGGCTATTTATAGTTTCCCTTGAGGAGAGGCGGGCCAGCCTGACGAAGTAGGTGGATCCTCTGAAACAACGTTGCGGCCTGCCCTCTTCACAGCCTCAGTTGTCTCCTGCCGGCTTACGTGGAGGAACCGGCAGTGTCTTGTGATGCTGCATCCGGCTCCCGGCTGAGCGCCGCCAATGTCCCTGGGGGAGGTGTGTTTGGACTCCTCCCAGCACCCCCAGGACCTCCCGACTTCCATCCTTGGATATCGGTGGCACACCTGAAGCTGGACGTACGTCACTCACATCACCTTTCAGTGTATACTGTTTGGGAATCGCTTCTTTGATAATCTGCATGACGCTGGCTTCCTTTCATGTAAGTGCCTTTGAATAAAATTTGCTTTTACATAGTAACTCTTCTGACCTGGCGCCCTTATCTTTTCCTTTATCTACAAGATTCACATGTGTGAATGGTAGGAGTGAGCTCCAAGCCTCATTCTGGATTCACATGAAATATCACGTCTCACTCTGATCATTGGAATGCGCTCCAAGCCTCACTCAAAGTTTACACGTGAGAATGTTAAGAGTGAGCTCCAAGCCTCATTCTGAATTCACATGAAATACCAAGCCTCACTCTGATCGTTGGTAACAACCTAGTCAGAAACAGGCCTAGCCATAGATGGGGACATCTGTGTCAACATATATTGGACCCAACTCCACACAATTCACATAAAAAGTAGAAAATTAGTAAACTTCTGTAGCAATACTAAATGTCATGAAAAATATATAAAAAGGGAAATCTGAACCTCCTCATGGAAATTATAAATAATAATGTAAATAAAAAACTGAAAATGCAAAAAACTTAATCTGTATAAATACCAAAATAAAAAAATATATATGGTAAAAATAAAAAATCAAATATAAAAAGTAGATTAAAAAAAATACATAATACAGTCACATCTAGCAGACGTACTCAGCATTATACGTATATCAAGCCTTATTGATAAATGAGTTGATGTCCCACTCGATATTTATCCGATAGGGAGAGAAAGACCTCAACTCATAAATCCAATAGGTTTCAAGTTGTGAGACCCCCCATCTGATAGCTCCTCTCCTCCATGGGGGAACATATTTGTCTCTAATTAAAAATTGGGTCCCCTTAGGGTCTTTATTATGGTAACGCAGATAATGTGTGGGTAAACTATGATTAGTTAAGCCCTTCTTGTTGTTGTTAATATGTTCGTTGACCCTCACCATCAATTTAAATTGTATTTTTATTTATTTTTTTGCAAATGTACATTTTATGATACTACATTGGTTTCAATTAGCTTCAATTGTGTTCAAATTAACATTTGAAATTATGATCTGTTTGCCAACCCTCCTGTGAAGTGAACCCAGGTGTGTTCATCTCTTCCCTAACAGGAGTCACAGAAGTCACTAGAGTGCAGTGCAGGAATCACTTGAGTGCAAGGGTCACTGGCATGCACAGGGATCCCAGTAACTGCAGCATGGGCATTACTGGAGACAGACACTGGATGCATTGGGGCTCAGCTTATGTGTGGCAATAACATTATCTCACAATTTGAAACAGGTGTCCATCAAGAGGGATGTCTGGTTGAGTATACATATTAGTTCCAATGGCCATAGTCCAGAGAGGAAACATAGAACTAGACTGCAGAACATGTAAAGTTTTGCAGAAGTGCTATATATTTCTTGGGTAATAAATGTTTTCAAAGATGGATCACCATATTTTTTTTTTTCAAATTCTTTATTGAAATATGCAAAGTTAACAAAAACAAGTGTCATATATACGGTAACATTAGAAAGTGCAGTATAATAGAAATATAACTGACTGCGAGCCAGTGAGAAAAGCAGTATCGAACAAAGGACGTGGACAATCAGTATTTCAAAAGGAGAAATAGTAAAAGAAAGACTCATGTAATCATTTAAACGTGTAAACCAGCATCGTGCAGTGACAATGCACATCATCACATAAATAGAGTTGTGGGTCAGAATATCCACATAAAAATGAGCAAGGTAAGTATGTCTCAGTATTCAGTGCGTGTAATAAATACACAGAGAGATCCTTTCTTACCGGGAAAACGAAAAGATGAGTAAAAGTGACACAGGGGTAGAATGAATTTATATAGTGCTTGTGAAAGGGAGAGAAGAGGAACACAGGTGGGGGGGGGGGGAGAAGGGGTGGGGATAGGGGGGGGTAAGGGGGTAAAGGTGACGGGAAATAAGATAGTGGCAAGCGGGTTCGCAGTGCGCAAGGCTCAGGCGGCAGCCTGTAGGGCCCTGCCCTCATCTGAAAGGATGAACATATTCCAACATCCCCAAGTCACCGTGTATTGTTCCCTCCTGCCCTGCGAGGTCATCACCAGGTCCTCAAAGTCATTTATTTGTTTAACTCTGGACAGCCAAAGCGGTATCGAAGGAGGGGTCGTAGATTTCCAGCACAGTCCAATGCACCCCTTAGCTGCGTTGAGGAGGTGGCGCAGGACCGATTTCTTATAGCACTGTGGGGGGATAGGCGTACAATGCAGCAAAAAGAAAGCAGGATCGTCCTGTAGGACAACATCAGTCACATTTTGGGATATTTTTCGTATGTCAGACCAGAAATTCTGCAGCCGGGGACAGCTCCAAAACATATGGAGCATGGTACCCCGGTCGCCCAGGCAACGCCAACATCTGTCCGATTCCTCGGGAAAGAAGCCGGCTATCCGAGCCGGAGTGTAATACCAATGCGTCATCAATTTGTAGTTGGTCTCCTGGAGACGCGTGCAGATCGAGGAGCGCAAAGGGAATCGAATAATATTTTTGCGCTGGGTCGCCGTGAAGGTCCTCTGTAGTTCCCCCTCCCACTTCAAGAGTCCCGGGAGGACAAAGTCCCCCGGGGGCTCCGAAAGTATGGAATAGAGCTGGGATAGGGCATGAAGCTTGGGGGTGTCCCCCGAAATAAGGATCTCTAGGGGCGTCAATGGCCTCTCGAAGAGTGAGCGTGGCCCCAGCCCTCGGAGAAAATGCAGCAACTGAAGCGCTTGCCACCTGGTAAGTACAAACGGGCCACCCTCAGCCGTTAGCTGCATAAGGGAAGGCCAAATCGCAACGGTTCCAAAGTGCTGCACTCGGAAACGCCCCAGTGCCAAGAGCATTCGAAAACCTCCCTCCATCACAACCCATCGGAAAGGCCATGTTGCCCAGAACCGGAAACATGGGTGAGTGCACAGTTCGGGCCGCCCCAGGGGTCAGGATCCGGGAGAAAATCCGGAGGGTCGGGCCAATAAGGGGGTGCCGCTTGACCCGATCGGGCACTGAGCTCAGGCACCACGGTGCACCCGGAAGATGTACCGGGGACATGGACATCTCCAACGTCGTCCACATCTTCAGGTTAGCGAGTCCACGAGTCCACGAGTCTGTTTAGGTGGGCCACTTGGTAGTACCTCTTGACATCCGGGACTGCCACTCCGCCATTGGATTTGGGCAGCATGAGTATGCGTCTAGCCAGCCTGGGTCGCCGACCTGCCCAAATAAATTTGGTGAAGGCGGCTTCCACCTGCCGAAAAAAGATGGCTGGGATAGACACCGGCAATGTCTGGAACAGATAGAGGTACTTCGGCAAGATGGACATCTTGAGGATGTTGCATCGACCAAACCATGAGTGTAGCCCAGTCGACCATTTTGTCATCAGAGCGCGATTGGAGGTCAGAAGAGGAGGAAAGTTCAGGCGATAAACATCTCCAAGGTTCGGGGGAAGCAGAGTACCCAGGTATTTGAATGCAGGAGCAGCCCATTTAAAAGGAAAGCTGTGGCAAGGAGAGACCCTTGTCCGCTCAGGCAGGGCCACGCCCATGGCCTCCGATTTATGATAGTTGATCTTAAGGTGGGAGATCGCCCCATAGAGGTTGAACTCACGGAGGAGATTAGGCAGCGAGATCAATGGGTTGGTCAGAGAGAAAAGAAGATCATCGGCATAAGCCGAGATCTTATAGGATGTAGCGCCTATCGGTATCCCAGAAATATCCGGGTTGAGGCAAACCTTGGTCAGGAAGGGTTCCAAGGAGAGGACGAAAAGAAGCGGGGAGAGGGGACAGCCCTGCCGGGTCCCATTAAAAATCTGGAAGGGTTCGGAGAAAACGCCATTCACCTTGACCCTCGCACGGGGGCATGAGTAGATACTCGAGATCCAGCGGAGCATGCGGGGACCAACCCCGAAACGTCCAAGAACCTCAAACATGTATCTCCAGCTCACCCAATCGTAGGCCTTCTCAGCGTCTGTGCTTAAAAAGACGGTCGGGCTGCGCGAGACCTTAGTCAAGTGTATGAGGTTCAGGGCCTTAATGGTGTTGTCCCTGGCCTCCCTGGAAGAGATGAAGTCCACTTGGTCAAGGTGGATCAAGTCCGGCAGGAGGGGTTGCAGCCTGGACGCGATCATTTTAGTGAAGAGTTTCAGATCAGCGTTCAATAACGAAATTGGCCGGTAACTCCCACAGGGAGAGGGATCCTTCCCCTCTTTAGGTATAACTAATATGTGGGCTAAGAGAGAATCCGCTTGGAAGGCAATAGATTGTCCTATTTCATTGAACATTTTCAGCATGTGAGGAAGTAGCAGGGATTGTAGCTGTTGAAAATACAGGACCGTAAAGCCGTCCGGGCCTGGGGCCTTGCCTCTTTTCGCCATTTTAATGGCCATAGACAGCTCATCCTGAGTGAACTCCTCTTCCAGAGCATCCCTCGCCGGCGAAGGAAACCGTGGAAGGGGGATCGAGTCCAGATAGGAGGTAATAGCCGCATCATTGGACAAGCCCGCGGGGAGATGGTAGAGGTCGGAGTAGAACTCTCCAAACCTCCGAGATATCTCCCTGGGGAGATGCACCTTACTGCCGTCAGTGTGCTTAACGAATGGAACATAAGAGGAGGCCTGTTGATCTCTCAGAGCCTTGGCCAACACTCGCCCACATTTGTCGCCCGACTCATAGTGGGTGCGTCTGCAGCGCTGGATAGCTGCCCTCGCCCGGTACCTCAACAGGTCTCCGACTTGACTCCGCAATCTAGCCAGTTCAACCCCCCCCAGAGGCATCCGCACACCTCTTGTGTGGGTCTTCCAAGCGAGCTATGTCCGCCAGGAGCTTGGTCAGCTGACGCTTCCTTTCCTTCTTGAGTCTGGCACCATGAGCGATCAGGACCCCCCTAATGACAGCTTCATGTGCCTCCCATACCACCCCCGGGTCACTGTCCGGATTATCGTTCAGTTGGAAATACACTTGGAGTTGTTGGGAGACATCTGCCAAAACCTCTGGGTTCTGGAGCAGGCTCTCATTCAACCGCCACTGCCAGTCCGATTCACGGGCTGCTCCTCCCAACCAAATCTCCAGGGTAACTGGGGCATGATCAGACCATGTGATGGAGCCAATCTCAACATCCACTACGGAGCAAAGGAGGCGGTGAGGGACCATAAAAAGGTCAATACGTGAGTACACATTATGCGGATGGGAGAAATATGTGTAGTCCCTCTCCTCTCCATGCAGTATGCGCCAGGCATCTACCAACTGATATTCTTTGAACAATTTAAGAATTTGGCCCCTGACACCCGAGGCACCAAAGACACCCCCGTGGATGTGTCCGAGGACGGATCCAAAGGGAGATTCCAGTCCCCCCCCAAAAAGCAAACGACCCTCCATGAAATCCACCAGGGACGCCAGAGTTTTCTTCAGGAATGTATGTTGGTGTGCATTGGGTACTGTGAGGGATTAGCTCGGTGGTAGGCGTATGGGTGACCCCTTTGGGGGGGGTCGGCACACAGGGAGATAGCCGAGGAGTGGTTGAAAACAATATTTTTTGGTTTATTCTTCCAATTTCTTCAAAGAAGTGCATGCAGCAAAAACATCAAAATAAAATAAAACACAAAATAAATCCTGGCCGCTGTGGGCGTCTACCTTCTCACAGCTGGAACCTACCTAAGAAGTCTTCCCAACCTACTGTTGGGCCGACACTGCTGATCCTACAGCAGACACTCAAATGTCCATTTGTTTTCTTTTCACATATAAACATTGTCCATTGAACATGTCCCTTTGTTTTCTTTCACACAGAAACACTTCGTCTTCTCACCTTTGAGACGTCTTCACTCGTTTTTTTACCCTCCTGAGCGCACACCGCTTCAGGAGGTCTTCCCCATGCTCACTCAGCTATCAGGGGGCACACAGGACTGTCCTCTACCCACATGGCGTCAGGATGCAGCACTCAATAGATTTTCTCTGGACAAATTATAGAGGCCTTGATCTCCTCATTCTGAACAGCTGAATGGTTTTCAACTTCCTGCTGGCTCTCTCTGCAGCCAACACCCTATAGTATCAGTGAACTTTCTAAATCAGGTGGAAATGTATCTCCTTCCTGTGACTACATTCCCAGATTTACCTGACTTCCTGTCACAGTACATAGAGGTTGGCTAATGTAACCAGTTTTCCCAGAATGCGCCCTTTAAGGAACAGATACCGACCATGCGGGTAAGCGCATTTATCTAGCAAGGACCACGGGATGGCGTTTGAGAGCAGGATGGAGACGCCTTTAGACTTAGCAGCAACATTGGGAGCGTGATAAGCGTTAGGGAAGAACCTGTTTTGGAGAAACAGCAACCTATTGGTTCGGAAATGTGTCTCCTGGATGAAGGCGACGTCCGTATGCAAACAGCGCAGATCACCCAGGAGCATGCGCCTCTTTTCTGGAATATTGAGTCCCCTGGCATTCCAGGTGGTCACCCGCACAGGATCCATAACGAAGGGGGAAGTAAGAAGGGTAGGAGGGGAAGAACGGAGAGAGGGAAGGAAAGGAGGGGTGAAGGGGGGGAAGAGAGTGCAGGCGAGAGGTGAGAAACTGCTGAGCGGGATGCGCTAAAGTCCGGAGGGAAGGGGGTGAAAAATGACACAATAAGGGGAAGAACAAATGAAAAACAAAAAAGACAGAAGAGACACCCTTCCATGAGGGGAAAACCCTCTGGGGCGTAGGCCTAAGTGGGGGGTGAGACCAGACACGACAAAGGAGCTGGGCTCAACCGCCAGAGCTCCCTCTACAAGAAAACATTTGTCAGGTTAATACCGTTATGCATGTAATAAACGTGAGCCATGGTAGGGCTATCAGCAAAGCCCTAAGGTCGGCCTCCATCCCGGCTCCCAAAGGTGTCTGAAGAGGCACGGGTGAGGAGGGAAGAGGGCGAGGTGTGCCCGGGAGAGTCCACGGTTCCGACCTAACCGAAGTAGCAGGGGAGGAAGGTGCGTGACATTGTGGTAGCGGCCTCTGGAACAGTACGTGGGCTGGTGGTCTGAGCTCGTGCGGAAGCTGAACGGGTCCCCGGGAAGAAGCGGTGGATGTCTGAGCGTGGTGAAGTACGTAAGGGCTTCCGCGACCTCCGCCGATGGCTGGTGCTCATGCCTGTGGCTCTGGAACGGTATTAAAGCAGGTTAATTACAAGGGAGATGGCCGGAGCTCGCTCAGCACATGTCCTCACTCCGCCATGTCCAGGATACGCCCCCTGGATCACCCTATTTTTAAGATAAAGCTTGGTAGAGATGACAAGCTACATTACAAGGATCAAGCGTATAAGATAGTTTAGTAGAGTTGGCAGGTCTCTGCAACAGAAGGTCTCCAAACCTTTTAAGTACCTTGAAGCTTGTTGGCCCAGATGCAAAAGTTGACCTGGGGACCCCCACTACCACATGCTGCTTCCACCACACACCAAGATACTCCCATCATGCCGCAAGATATTCCAAGTGGTTTAAGAGTTATTTCAGAGATTTATTTACATACTGAGAGATTTTGTAGAAACTGTCCAATTTTGACATAGTTCTCCCTTGTGCTGTAAAGGGGAATCCTGCAAACTCTGCTGTAAAGGGGAACTCTGAGGACACTGATTTAAAGGGGGAATTCTGATGTGTGTGTGGGGGAGGGGGATGCTGGTGACTAGGGATGATCGAACTTTTGAAAAGTTTGTTTCGACCAGAACACCCGAACCTCCCAAAAGTTCGGCCCGGATTTCAGAACCCCATTGAAATCAATGGGACCCGAACTTCGGTAATCAAAAAACACCATTTTGAAGCCCTAAAACCCAATAAATGCCCCTAAAAAGTGCCTAGGGTTCTGGGTCATACACCAGGGACTATTAATCACACAAAAAAAAGTTCTTAAAAATTGTCATTTTTGATAGAGAGCCAATTATTGAAAAAAAAAATATATATATATATATATATATACATATAAGTATGTGTGTATATATATAACTGTATACACAAGTTCAGATGTTTTGCCTGCCTCCAAAAACCCCCAAAAAATGCCTGCAACAACACGCCTGGGCGTTTTTTTTTTGGCGCTAGCGTTTTTTGGGCATTTTTTTGGGTTCTTTGGAGGCAGGAAAAACATCTGAACTTGTGTATACGGGTATATATACACACATACTTATATGTATATATACACCTAGACATATATAGGTGTGATAGTAGCAGAAATATATGCTTGCGCTAATGAAATAATTAACACCAATATAGTTACGCTCCTATCACACCTATATATGTCTAAGTGTAAAATACATATAAGTATGTGTGTATATATACCACTATACACAAGTTCAGATGTTTTGCCTGCCTCCAAAAACCCCCAAAAAATGCCTGCAACAACACACCTGGGTGTTTTTTTTTTGGCGCTAGCGTTTTTTTGGGCATTTTTTTGGGTTCTTTGGAGGCAGGCAAAACATCTGAACTTGTGTATAGTGTTGAGCGAACACGGACTGCATTATTCGTGTTCGTACCGAATAATTGGATTTTTGTTACCCGAACACGTACCCGAAAACTTTACTGTATGTTCGGGTTTAAAATCCGTGTTCGGTCATTTTATTTCCGGGTTTGTATGTAATGGAGCGCTTTTAATGGTGGGCTTTCAACAGCCAATCAACAAGCGTTTAACTGGTGTGCCTTAAGCCATCCCAGCCATGCCTACTAATGTATTAGTAGCTGTGATTGGCCATCTGAAGCATGTGACCATGTCTTTATAAGTTCGAGACCCAGCGCCGCTGCGTCATTCTGCTGTAGTATAGGGACAGAGCACACATCATACGTGCTGGCTGCTGATTAGGGACAGACAGTCAAAAATTATATTGTGTCCGAAAAGAATTCAGGGACAGGTCGGAGTGCTGCAGGCAGGGCGAGTTATTAGGGCATTTTAGGGTGAGGCTGCAGAATAGGCAGGGTCAGTGTTCTACATCGATTTTGCTGTGTGGGGGGTTTGCAGTGCCAGTGACCGATCTTATCGATCATTTTAGGGCGAGGCTGGAGAATAGGCAGGGTCAGTGTTCTACATCGATTTTGCTGTGAGTGGGGTGGTGTGAACACAATCTTTTTGCCCGCTGAGGAGGAGGGAGAAAAAAATCTTTTTTATCAGTCAGTTGTGTGCAGCGTTTTTCCTTCAGTGCTGCTGACTGTGATAATACACTGCTGTGTTCACATGTGCTAGTGATTTTAAAATTTATACACTTTTTTCTATTCCACTATTCAATATACACCCTTTTGGGTTAAAAAAATTAAATTGTGGCATAGTCTGTACTAATCTATTTAAAAATTACAAACTTAAAGGGGAATTTTCTTTTTTTTTTCCTTCATAGTCTGCAGCAGAGCTGACTGATATAAGACACTGCTGTGTTCACATGTGCTATTGAAAAATCACCAATTTTATATCATATTTTCTATTCCGCTATTCAATCTACACCCTTAGGGTAAAAACAATTAAATTGCGGGATAGTCTGTATCGGTACGTGTGAGATACACCTTTCCAATTTTTGGGGCGCATCTCATACCGCCGAGGATTGCAGGGTGCTTCAGTGTGCCTCCTGCCTGTTCCCAACTCCTCCTACTCCTCATCCTGCCTTTGGGGGTACAAAAAATAGTAATCGGGGCCTAGTCTGGGTCTGTACGTGTGAGATACATACACCTTTTGATATCATATTTTCTATTCCGCTATTCAATCTACACCCTTGAGGGTAAAAACAATTAAATTGCGGGATAGTCTGTATCGGTACGTGTAAGATACACCTTTCCAATTTTTGGGGCGCATCTCATACCGCCGAGGATTGCAGGGTGCTTCAGTGTGCCTCCTGCCTGTTCCGAACTCCTCCTACTCCTCATCCTGCCTTTGGGGGTACAAAAAATAGTAATCGGGGCCTAGTCTGGGTCTGTACGTGTGAGATACATACACCTTTTGATATCATATTTTCTATTCCGCTATTCAATCTACACCCTTGGGGTAAAAACAATTAAATTGCGGGATAGTCTGTATCGGTACGTGTGAGATACACCTTTCCAATTTTTGGGGCGCATCTCATACATCTAAATACACATGCATGTGTTTGCCTACATGTATATGGCCCCGGTACATTACTCTCCCTGCTGGCAAAGTGAAATAGAAGTGTGTGGCACTTCTCTTATGGCAGAGCAGGTCCGAAGGAGATCTTTCCCATCTCCTCACTGGCAAACAGAGCGATAATGCTAATGTGCCCTAGGTGATTAGGGTGTGCCCAGGCACACCCGGCACACCCTGTGCGCACGCCTATGACACCGCCACATCCACCACCACCTCAACCTCCCTCCTACTCCATATGGGCCTCGTCCTTCACAGATGAAGAACATTGTTTTATTTTTCTGTTTTTTTTTTTGTTGTTTTAAGTTATTTCCCTATCCACATTTGTTTGCAGAGCACTTGCCATGCTCTTAACTACATTCTGCTGTCATTTGCAGCACTCTAGCCCTTTCCATTGGTGTTTTAGAGTTATTTTAGTGCCTGAAAGTTCGGGTCCCCATTGACTTCAATGGGGTTCGGTGCCCGGGTAAAGTTCGGAAAAAGTCTGGGACACGGACCCGGACTTTTTTTTCAAGTTCGGCCGAATCCGCCGAACACGGACATCCAGGTGTCCTCTCAACTCTACTTGTGTATAGTGGTATATATACACACATACTTATATGTATTTTACACTTAGACATATATAGGTGTGATAGGAGCGTAACTATATTGGTGTTAATTATTTCATTAGCGCAAGTAGTGTTTTCTGCTCTTTTCACACCTATATATGTGCAGGTGTATATATACATACACGGGTGTGTATATATACCCCCTATACACATGTTCAGATGTCATGCCTGACTCCAAACATGTGCTCAAAAAATCCCTATAGACGCCTGCAGCCAAAAAGCAAGCTGACAGGGGCGAAGCTATATTACTGCAGCGAAAGTGACTTCAGAGAAACTAGCTTTTCTCTATAGCGGTCACCCTGATATGGAAGGGTTTGGTCACCCTGCCATAGCAGTCACTGTGTTGTTCACCCTACACTACACTACGGTCACCCTGGCACTTAACACTTTCCCTACAGAAACTAAATTATTAAAGCTAACTAAAGTGTAAAAGAGCACCCTAACTACACTAGATATCCCTTTCCTCACACTAATAAATGCTAAATGACACTTTGTAGCAGAAGTCCACGAACTGCTTCCACTCTCTTCCATGTCCGTGTATAACAATGCTAGGAATTTGGCGGGGGCTATCTTATATACTGGGGGGCGTATTCACTAATGATTGGCCTATGGACCCCCTAGTCACTCCAATCACATTCCTAGCATTCTCCTGCCCCCTCAATTGGCTTTTGCTAATGGTTCTGGTCCAATCATGGGCTTTTAAAGCCCATTTCCTGTCCCATTGCATTTTGGTCGGTTCTGGTTGCCGAATTCCGAACTTTTTGGACAAAAAGTTCTAAATTCGGCCGAACCTCGAACAGCCAATGTTCAGGTCGAACCGATGGTCGACCCGAACCGTTCGATCATCCCTACTGGTGACCACAGACCACCTTCTGCAGAGTGAATACACTTAAGTGGGAGGGGGGGGGGATTACTGATATAACAGGGAAGCTTTATATCAGTGTCCCCTCCCCCTTACCTATGTGTATTCACTCCCCCTTACATCAGTGACCTGAGACCCCATCCCCCCAGTGTGAGCTCTTGGCTGGAGCTGTTGTGTCATCATGCACACTGACCTCAGTGATTGCAGGAGCAGGGTACTGAGGTTAGGCTTTGCCTTTAAATCTCTTCCAACTCTGAGTTCCCGGGTGACATTCCCGCTCCACTCCTTGCATTCAGACTTTTGGAAAAGTCTCCAACCACTATGACATCCCTATGCATGTCCCAGTCCACCTCGAGCCCACCCTGAACCCAAGCACAATTCAGCTACCTTCAGACCTGTGTATGCACAGTTGGGAAGCTAACCGGTGGCCATATATATATCTATTTTTTTTATACGAGCAGTGGTTATCATTATCAGACATTTATGGACACTTATTCACAAACTGTCCATACATTTATGGGTGGTTGGCAACCCTGTACCCCTCCTGGTAATGACATGTCTCCCCCCACAGTTGTAACATATCAAATTCCTCTCCTACCAAGGTATTAATAGAGGTTTGCCCCCTCCTAGTAAGATACATGACCCCCTCCAAGTAATGACAGATGTCCCCCACTTCCCGGCATTGATAGATGCCCTCCTCCTGGTACTTACACATGATGTGCCCCCCTCCTTGTAATGACACATGCCCCCCTCCCCCACCATCCTAGTAATGACATGGCCCCTGTTGGTAATGCCAGAATACCCCACCCAGACCCCCTCTCTTTTGGTTCTGCTCAAGTTGAAACAAATAATATCTTGGGCCCCTGGAGCCTACAGCCCCTTGGGGCCCCTCAGGGGGTGTTAGGGGATTTTTTTACTAACTTTTCTGTCAGTTTCTTTTCACATCTAGGCGTGGGGCAGAACTGCCGCAATTCTGCCCGTGATGCCAAAACACTCTGCCGAACTGACAAATCGCACCACGCTTGTTCAGGTGCCATTCATTTTCAATAGCATCTAGCATCTAAATGCAGGTGTGATTCTGGCGCGATAAATTCAGCTGCCATCGTGGCAAACTGCATTGTGCAAAGCTTGTTACTCAAAAAGGAGCAGATCTTCTTTTGGGCAATACGGTTGTCGGCAATTTCAGAAGAATCATACCTGCATTTAGGTACCATTGAATACGAATGGCACCTGAACAAGCGTAAGTTTTGCAGAGCTTTTTGGGATTGTAGGCAGAATTGTGGCAATTCTGCCCATGATACAAAATTCCTAGATGTGAATGGAGCCTCAGTGTTGGCAGCTGCTGTGGGGGGCAGTGTACCTGTTCCAAGCTGTCTGTGTTCCCACATGAGCGAACATCCAAGGATGGGGGGAACTGAGAATCCTTGTTATGTAAAAGACTGAGTGACCTGACTGAGCAGAGAGGTGTCTTATCTCAGTTAGAGCAGTCCTCTCCTGGCTATCGGCAGGCAGCACTCTCCACCTCCTGCCTTGTTCAGTGTGACAGGCAGCTGAGCTCATTGTCCCCGCCTTTGTCAGCTACATTGCAGCATAGTGCCATACTTTCCCTTCCTGCACTGCTTTCAATCCTCCATTCCTTTCCATGCACACATGGTTCACAACACAGCTGTCCTCTCCCCAGCCAATGTGAGTGGAGGAGGGGTGTGGACTGGGGAGAAGGCGAGGTGGAAGCTAACTACTTGGAGCTGGACTTTGTCTCCAGAATTTTATGGGGGAAATGCAGCATGCTAATAATATAGCAGAGAGCCACATGGGCCCCTTGGAGCTAGGAGCGGGGTCGCAACACAGAAACCCCATTTCTGACCCACCTCCTCTCTCTCCCCTGATTGGCTAACTGACGTTGATTGACAGCAGTAGGAGGCAATGGTGCCACTGCTGTGTCTCAGTCAATCAGAAGCAGAGTCCTGGATGGCCAAGGAACTCATGGACATCACTGGAGGAAGATGGGGCTCAGGTACAGGGCAGGTGATGGGGGGGACCACCAGTACTCCTGTAGGGGGCCTGGGCACACAGGGGGGCCCCAACAGCATGGAGAATCGGTGCAAACGGGAAGAGGGGAAATTGCAGAAGGTAGCCCTGTGCGACTCTTTGCAGGCAGCAGCTGAAAGCCAATTTCTCCCCCTCCTGACAACTTTCAGCTGCTGAAGGGAGAAACACAGACACAGGGCATTGTTCTTGTAATTGCTTCTCCAACACTAATCCCCCTCCCTATTCTGCCTGCTTCTAAACCCCCCTTCTCCGCGTACCCCCCTTTCACTGTGCTACCTCACCCCCCCCAGCGCTGCAGGCCTCCCTGTCCTGTAAAAAAATAAACTAACTATAAAAAAATTATAATAATTAAACATTGTAATAAATAATTGTGATTTTTTTTAAATAAAATCATTGTAAACACTTTTAATGATTTAAATTTTTTTTAATGTATTTATTTTTTATTGTAAAAAACTAAAAAGGGCTAATTCACACAGGTTCTTTGTTATGTTTGTGTCCCCTAATAATGATTTTAGTGTATTTTTAGTGGAAATATTGTCTTTATATATTGGGGGGGGCTGCCAGGTAGGCTGTACCGGGCCTGTGATTTCTAACAGCAGCCCTGCTCAGGTAAGTACTAGGGGGTGCTGGAGGGTGGCTGCTACACACAGAAGGTTTTTTATCTTAATGCATAGAATGCATTAAGATAAAAATAAAAACCTTCTGGCTTTACAACCACTTTAGGTTAGAGTATGCTGCTATGTGCTGTGGAGGGGGAACTCAATCTGTATAAAAACAACAAGGACAGGGCGACACACCGCACAAACCATAGTGTAGGGTCATTGATAAAAAGACTAATAAAACCCAAAATCTCAATTCTGCATGACAATTATGCATATTATAATAGCTGTCCGACTTATGCTTTTAAATAAGTGTAAAAAAGATCTTGTGCCTACCATATTAGAGGTTATAGACAAAGTGCATTTGCAGTGCTCCTATAAATATTTTTTTTCTCTAAAAGGTAGAAGTGAGCATTTTAGGATAGAATGGGAATCCTAGTTGACAATTAGAACACTTCGGAACTCACTCAAATATAATTCATCCTGTAACTTGACATGAGTGTGTATTGCAGTTGTAGTTGTTGTATTACCTTGGTTATGTGTCTGGTTTAATTTGGATTATGTTCAGACTCAGACTGACAATGCTTTAACAACGGCTTTTGATTTTTTCTGAGTTTTTGGAAAATGTATGTATGCTTGGAGATAATTTACTGCCTTTGTATACTTGCCATCAAACTTGATATTCTATTGTACAACTTGTCAGTCGATTGTACATTCTTTCTTCTTTTAAAAACTCAATAACAAATTATTGTTGAAAACTCAAGTTCCTACAAGGTGTGTGACATGGCACAAATTAGAGCTGCCAATATGGAAATCAAGTGACTGTAAATTGTCCACAATCCCTGACCAGGGACTTGAGTGTAAACAAAGAGAGCGGTATCCCGGAAGTCAATGGTGACAGGCTGTACTCAGCATTGCAGGGAAATCGATGCCCCCTCTGTGACAATACTCCTCAGAGCATGTGCAGTATGCATTTCAAGGTGGCTACCTCTTCTTCAGTTGCATAGCTACAGGGCCACCTATGGAATTTATTTACCGAATGGTAATAGAAAATTTAAATGAGCCTCCAAAACAGCTATCAAAACAATTAGCACATTATGATGGAAAAACAAATGTAAGATCAAAATAAGGTCAAATAAACATTCCAAAAAACACCTCCAGTCAGAAGGCTCACTAGGAAAACATGATAGCCGATAAACAGTAAAATGTATGTAAAGCAATATACAAACAAATTAATTAAATAATGGGCTTAATTAAGAATCATGAAAATTAAACTGCATAATTGTTATAAAATGTGTGTATATATTTTTTTTTTTTTACGTAAAGTCAACATTCAGGACAAAAAATTACCAAAATTACAACTAGGTAAGTACGAGGAAACAATTACGTGCATGTGAATGAACATTCACACCACTACATTTCAAATAAAACATTTCAAATAAAACATTTTTATATAACGAACGTCCCACATACATAAAGTGTGTAATATCTGCCTGCAATTGACATGCAAGGGTGCACTAATGTATACATCACATGCACTCCAACAAGAGAAAACCCGACGAACATGCACATAAGCATGTGTCCACACATTTAAAGCTAAACCAGTCTCACTGTAAAAAAAGAGGGGGAAAAGGAGCCTCATATAATAATATAAATATCTCAATATGTTTTTAATATAGGAAGACTACTCATTAAAGGTTAAAACTATTTGGGGATCGAGACTAAACAGGTAAATAAAACAGGAAACTAGAAATTGTAGTCATCAAGATCAAACTCGAAGACCAGAAACATTAAACTTACATCATAAAATTGTGAAAACATCTAGTACCTCATCAGGACCCCCCTGGGAAAAGGGTGTTCAGCTTAAAAATCCAAAAGGCTTCTCTGGAACATAACTTCTGAACCTTCTTCTATCTGGAAGGGAACAAGGAGCCTAATTAATGACCAAGAATCTAAGATCGCTTGGGTCATTATCATAGTATTGCGCAAAATGCTGGGAAACACTATATTGGGGGAGCTGTTCTCATTGGTCCTTCTCTTTTCCCCAAAATGGGTCTGAAAGTTTTTAATTGTTCTACCCACATATTGTAGGGCACAAGGACAAAGAACGCTATAAACTGCGTGGGTCGAAGAACATGTGAAAAATGTGTTTATAAAAAGGTGTGACTTGAGTGATATTTGAAAATCTGCTGTTCATGCTTGATAAAAGGGCAGATCAAGCAATCTCACTTGCAACAGCTGAAAATCCCTTTGAGGGCCAAAAAAGTAGGTAAGTGGCATCTGGAACCCAATCCCAACTTTGATACTTTAGTGGGGGGCTATGATATTTTTAATGCTCTTGACCTTACTGTAGGCAATTTAGGATTCAATTGACAAATACTCAAAATACTCAAGATTTTCAGAAATGACCATTAGAACAACTGGATGTCAGGATTTAGTGGCAGAGTTTATCAGATGACCAGATCTCCATAGCTACACAAGGAAACTGAGACCAGACTATACAATATATAGTGAAGAAAATGTAATAATAGTAAAGAAACAGACATGCACACAGCTGTAAATAGCGAACATAAACACACAAGTGAACCACAACCATATTACCAAAATTCCTAACAAAGTAACAGGAAACCTAACAAACTAACTATCAATAATATGTACAATATATATTTACATAGGATGAGGGACATGGGTAACAAGAAATACCAGAGATGTATGAAAGGGGGGAATAGGGACTAGGTACAGGAACAAGGGGTGCAGATGTAAGTTAGCAGGGTTCGGGGTGAAGGGTTAGAGCAAGATCAGGATCACAAATCAACAAGGCCCGGATGGCGTGCATCCGAGAGTACTCAAGGAACTCAGTAAGGTTATATCCAGACCACTGTTCCTGATCTTTGCGGACAGTATTAGGACGGGAGATGTACCAGGGGAGTGGAGGAAAGCAAACGTGATTCCGATATTCAAAAAGGGTCAGAGGCATATACCGGGAAATTATAGGCCGGTCAGTCTGACATCAGTAGTATGTAAACTTCTGGAGGGGATGATAAGGGACTATATCGTAGAATAACGAGACAACAGCATCATCAGTAGTAACCAGCACGGGTTTACAAATGGGCGTTCTTGTCAAACCAATCTCTTAACATTCTACGAGGAGGTGAGCTGTGAGCTAGATAGGGGCAGACCAGTGGATGTGGTGTACCTAGATTTCGCTAAGGCGTTTGATACAGTTCCCCACAAGCGCTTAATTTATAAAATAAGGTCTGCAGGTATCGACAGCAGGGTTTGCTCTTGGATACGGAACTGGCTAAAAGGGCGTATCCAAAGGGTGGTAATAAACAGTGCATACTCAGACTGGTCTGAGGTAGTAAGCAGGGTCCCCCAAGGCTCAGTCCTAGGACCAACCTTCAATTTATTCATAAATAGCATTGAGGACGGGATCAGTAGTTCGATATCAGTTTTTGCTGATGACACAAAATTAGGCAGGGCAATAACAGCACAGCATGAAGCAGATATCCTACAGAATGACCTGGACAAAATAACGGAGTGGGCAACGACTTGGCAAATGAGGTTTAACGTAGAGAAGTGTAAGGTTTTGCACTTGGGGACTAGAAGCATTAAAGCACAATACACGTTAGGAGGGGAACCCTTGGGGGAATCAAAAATGGAGAAGGATCTGGGAGTCTTGGTTGATGATAGACTAGGCAACAGCTTGCAATGTCAAGCGGCGGCTACCAAGGCTAGCAGAATATTAGCATGCATAAAGAAAGGGATGTTTTCCAGAAACTCTGGTCCGACCGCATCTGGAGTATTCTGTCCAGTTCTGGTCGCCAGTCCTCAGAAGGGATGTGTTGGAGCTGGAGAGAGTACAGAGAAGGGCAACTAAACTAATTAGGGGACTGGAGGACCTTGATTATGAAGAGCGTCTCCAATCGCTTGATTTATTCTCCCTGGAGAAGAGACGCCTGAGGGGGGACATGATAGCAATTTTTAAATATCTCAATGGGGATCTCAGCTTAGAAAAAAAGCTGTTCAGTCAAAGGGATTGCATGAGGACTCGGGGGCACACAATGCGATTAGAGGAGAAGCGTTTTAACCTCAGGCAATGTGGGGGGTTCTTTACTGTTAGGGCTACAAGATTGTGGAATTCTCTACCACAAGAAGTGGTTTCTGCGGGTAGTATGGTGGCTTTCAAAAGACTATTAGATGTACATCTCAAAGAACAGAACATTCAGGGGTATGTGAGATGATTACAGCCACACACACCTACACAGGTTGAACTGGATGGACTATTGTCTTTATTCAACCTCACCTACTATGTAACTATGTAACTATGTAAGGATCAGGAGCAGTGACAATTGCAACAGCATCAGACTAGCACAGCAAGAAAATCAAACCCCCTATGCAAGGCAAACTAGCAGAAGAGAGATTTAAATACCCTCCCAGAACCTGCTGGCTGCTGGAAGACACCTGATGGTGGAGTGCCACCAACAGGTGAACAAGGTCCTGACACTGGAGTTGAACCTTGTAGAAAAAATAGGGCCCACAGTTGCAATCTCACCTCTCTGGTCATCTCCAGATTCTGAGGAATTGCAGGTGTATTTGAGGAGATATCTCTCATAAGCCAGATGAATGGACTCACTTTGACAAGAAAACTTGTCAAAGAGCACCTGGCTCTGATGGCAACATTCATCCATCCTGGTGCACTTCCTAAAAAGTCTGCAAAACTAACTATATGGAAAATTCAATTTCCATGCAGGATGATAACAACTTTTTTTTTGTGTACATATATGCTGTCTGCCATGGGCTTGAAATGTATATGAGAACATATTCTCTCAGAGGCTTGTGAACAAGATCCACATCCAAGAAGGTCAGGATTAGACATGCGCAATTTGTTTCTGTCTGAATACAAATTCGGATGAAATTTAGGTTATAAAATAAATAAATAAAATATATATTAACGAATTTAGTTGAAATTTGTTTAATTTAATTTCAAATATTCATTTTCAAACTAATTCCAAATTCTCAGACCGATTAAAATTTGAATCGGTTGAAAAATGATCAACCAATTTGAATTCTTTATGAAGAAAAGCTGGCCAGCCGCTGTGTCCTAACCAACCGAAGACTCAACAGCTGTCAGTAGGCTTCCCCACTGACAGATGAATCTAAACAGAAGGATGCCGGCAATAGAAAATTCCGAAAAGAAACAAGATGGGCCCCCCCAGTCCATACCAGGCCTTTCAGGTCTGGTGTGGATTTAAGGGGAACCCCACACCAAAATGTAAAAACAAGTGGCTTGGGGTCCCCCCAAAATCTATAGCAGACCCTTATCCAAGCATGCAGCCTGGCAGCCCAGGAAATAGGGGGACGGGTAAGCACCCTTCCACCTTAACCATACCAGGCCACATGACCTCAACATAGGGAGGTGCTTTGATGCACAGGAGGCTCTGCCCTTTATCCCAAAGCACCTTGTCCCCATGTTGATGGGGACAAGGGCCTCTTCCTTAAAACCTTGGGCAGTGGTTGTGGGGGTCTGCAGGCAGGGGGCTTATCAGAATCTGAAAGTTCCCTTTAACAAAGAGGCCCCCAGATCCCGGCCCCCCATGTGAATGAGTATGGGGTACTACCCATTCACCAAAAAATGGAAACAATGTGTAAAGACGCAGCAAATTTATGACAAGCCCTTTATTAAAAAAAAAAAGTCCCACACTGTAGATCTATCATTATTCACAATGCCCGCCGCAACACCAGAAAAAAAACCCTCTGGTCTCGTTGAAGGCCCCCACCATCTGTCTGCTCCTCCACCTGACATTTCTTCAATAGCTAAGGGACGAATCAATGAAAGAAAATAAGTAACATAACAAATCTATTCAAAATGAAACAAAACATATTTTTCCATTCTGTACATGTCTAGTCAGGACTTCCTTTTTGATGACAGATTGAAAGCTATGTGTTCTCATTACAGTAGGAAATTAACTTGTGGATAATGACTGCCCCTGCCATATGATAATCAGCTAATTGTTGTACCTTCCATAGAGAATGATGTGTTTGACAAATGTGATATGGGCCCATATGTGAAAATCTTCCTATTATCCCATGTAGATATTGGCATAGCCGGGGGCAAAACTTGCCCCCATTGCTGTCCCGACCTACTCTATAAAGAACTCCTTGATAAAACTAAAATAATTACTGCTAAGTCCACCACCTCCACTATTAATCTTGCTTGACAACTGTTAAGTTTGCAGTGTTTGGCAAAAATATTTTGAGGGGCTTCAAAAAAGAATCAATATAATCAGACAGCCCACTTGTAAGGCTGTCTATTAAAGCAAATATAGGATGCCTAGGGAGTTTTTCCAGGCTTTTGTCAACCTTAGGTAAATGATAAATGTAGGGAGTACTAAAGTGATCTTGACACAAAAATGCCTGTCTCCTTTTGTGAGAACGTCTTTCCTTGCTGCCTACTGAATAAAATTGGTTATTTGTGTTTAAATTCAGGGAGAGGAACCACATGTAGTTTAGTATAAGTAGTATCATCAAACAGTAGACTTACTAATTCTGATGATCCTATGCTGTCATCTTGTTCTAAAGACCATTGTTAGAGATCCTGCAAGACCTAGTGCTCTTGGGAGGACAAATTATAGTGGGTCTTACTGGACTTATAGTTGCAAAAGGTCCCTATATACAACCTGGTAAAAAGCCTCAATGTAGGGGCCCTTGGCCTGATTGAGAAAAAAAAAATACTTGGTACAAAAGGCAGTATGAACTATCTTATTATCAAGAGATTTCATAAAATCATGCAAATTGGAAGAACAAACTCCCACTTCACTAGTCATATCAGAATAAAAGACCATCAGGGTTTCCAGATCATCCAAATCGGGATCCTCAACCTGGGAGTCTCTATCTGTATCATAAATGGCCACCCCCTCATGATGAACCTAACAGGCAGTCCCCAGGTTACAAACAAAATATGTTCTATTGGTTTGTTTTTAAGTTGAATTTGTATGGAAGTTGGTACAGTTGGAAGTTGGAACACGTACATTGTAACTCCAGCCAAAAAAAAATATTACATTTTGGAAAGAAAAGCATAGGGAAGGGTTAACTCCCCTGGACATTTGCTTTGCTGTCTGTGCTCCTGTTCAGAAGATTTCACCTCACTTTATGTCCCTGTATCAATTTAATTTTGAAAATTTTGGGTTGTCGTGAAAACAAGGATTGGTCATAAAGCTTTAGTGTAGACCCTTGTTTCCCATGATAAGTCTTACAGCAGTGAATATCCTGTCCTAGGGGTAGATTTTCTTTTGCTTCCTGTTGTCTCCCTCCGTTTGTAAATATGTAGGTTGGATGTATGTAACCCGGGGACTACCTGTATTAGTTTTAGGAGACTTATCGCTTTTTTTATGCTGGCTATTGTGCAACTGCACTTTGGTAAATAAGTAAAAAACAAAACAAAAAAAATAACACTGCAAATATCCAAATTCAATTGCACCAAAGTCATACAATACACACATAGTGCATGTGTATTTCCTTAATTTATTTATAATTACTCACATGGATTAGCATCTACAATAACCTCAAAAATACTGGTAAATTTACAAACTACATTGGTGGCTATAATTCTTATCTTTCTACTTAGCACTCATCTGCCATCAATTCTTTATGGAAAGGTTAGTATCTTGCTCCCCTGCACTGTGTAGATTTCAGGTTAATAATGACTAACTGAAAATAAATTAGTATGTGAGTAAATTACAAGAGACCAATCCAGAAGCTGAAGGAGCTGATTTAGCCAAATTGAATACTGATTAAATAAATTATCCCTCGGAGACCCTTACACAAGCATAACATTTTACGCTGTACAACAGGTAAACTATAAACTTCTTGTGGGAAAAAGACAGTAAACATCTCCAAAGAAATTGGCAGCATTTTTTCTAATCCTTAGATAAACACGTTCATCTAATGTATAAATGTTTATGCAATATATGCTGTATTTCTGTTTCTGCTATATGTTTTGAAATTTGTAACTATGTACCTAAATTTGTAATTTTTACTAATTGCTTTACATGTGTATATCCCTAATATAAAAAATATTTCAGTTAACCCAAAGAAACCCAGCAGCATTTATTGAATACATTTGAATCATTTTAAGTAATGCAAAGAAAATAAAACTAAACTTAAGTCTCCTGACCCTCCTTTCAACAAATCACTGTGCCAGAAAGAAGAAAAATGCCTTCTATCTGCACTGCAGAGGCAGGGTCCTTCTTTGGATCTCCAAGCCTCTGCCTAGGTAATGTGGACAATTCCCACTAGCTGTTTAACTTCGTGGTCTTTTTAGGCCCTTAAAAATTCAAAGGTGTGATGATATCACAAAGAGGGTTGGAATTAAATATTTGGCTTGGACTCCGGCACTGAAAGAGGTGCAGCATGGAGCCATGTAAAGACACACTTAGCTAAGGTAAAAATGCTTTTGGAGGGTTTTTCGTTCTTCTTTTTTTTCCCTAAATGGTAGAAGGGTGGTGATGCTGGTAAACTGTTAAAATACAGTGACAAATTTAGCTCATTGGAAAAGTAAATATTGTCATAAGGTACCACATCCCTAATTGAATACAAAGGGTATCGAACATTGGGGCATTGGTTGGGATTTTAAAGGTACCGTTCTAATATAACCAATATGACACAAGAAATAGTGTGTTCACTTGTTTAAAAAAGAAAGAATATATAACTTTATTAAGTGTACATAATCCCACAATGGGATGCACAATCATATATCAACAGACATGGTGACTGACAGAAATTTTTTTTATAAAAAATAACATGTAATAAAAATGTGCCAAAATGGCCAACATCATTATATCAACATGTGGTCACAGCCTTGTTTGCGTGGGTGGACTCTCCAAGAGGCTGCTGCCGGCCTAGATACCCTAGCCGATAGACAAACCTCTAGTGTATCCAACTTCCACTACCCGACATGTTTCGCGGTGTGAACCGCTTCCTCAGGGGTATAAGGAGTTAACAGTGACCAACTATAGAGATAACATGAGAAAGAACAGTCATTAACATTATAGTTCAGCGATTCATGCTCAAATATGATATGATTAAATCATTATGAATATCCGTGTATGTCAGGAATGGAGTCTTGGGCCATAGACCCCTCCATCTTCTGACATTTGCACGTCATTTATTCAATCATAAATTGTCTTGAGTACTTACATAGATCACAAGAAAGTATTATTACCACTGACATGTAGGCCGAAGAACGTGCGATATTCCTAGGTAATGAGACTGATGTATTGAAGCATCCAAGATGCATGTGCTGGGTGCCGACTATTGTCCCCCAGGCGGGTATGGACGATCACAACTAGCAGTTAGCCATGCCTAAAAAGGTATAGGGTATAGTCTGTACTAGTGAATCAACATAAATAAATCGGATGTAGATGGATATAATATCTAGGTTAATATACATTACTATTAGAGATAGACCTATGTTCACTTAATGAATAGCTAGTATTTGCCATATATTGTTGTCTTAAGTAGAGTAATTCTATGGTAATCGGTGGAAACAAAAGCAACATCTGAATATCTTAATACCCACCAAAATAAAGGCTAGCAGGCAGCGCACTGGTCAGACGATGGAGATGGCGAGGTTAGATATATATGAAGCAAAAGGACATCTTTGTATATGAATAAAAAGTGTCCCGTTGTCTTTGGGTCTCCCAGGGATCCCCTGGATATCTGTGGAGGTATATATATATATTGATATCAGATAATGGAGGCATGTTTGACACAGCCTAACCAATCCTCTTCCGTGATAAAAAGCCATACAATTACCCAAAGAATCAAACAACTATAGAGTAGGTAAAAAACGGGGGTACAAGGTCTGTAGCAGCCTGTGTTAATTCCCCTATGAATACAGCGTGGTAAACGCCATTACCTTTCCTAGTGCATGTGTCCAGCCTCCATCGTCTGCGTCATGACCATGCCTTGCCGCTGCTTTTATGAGTGTCGTCAACCCCGTCGTCAGTGTCGGGCGCCGCGCGCCGCACTGACGTCACGGGGTCCGATGTACAACCGCGCACCTGCGTCGGTAGACGCGGTGCGCAGCTGTGAGGAGCACGGGCGGTACCGCCCATCAGTGGTTGCCTAGCCAACCGACATGCCGGGACACAGCATCCGCTGTGAGGAGGAAACGGCGTCACACGGTGGGCGGTCCGTCCATGTAAACAAAGGGACGTGTGACTGATGAGTCATCACGAGCCTCTGTACATCGCATACCCGCCTGTGGGACTCTACAGGCAATCCAATGCACTAAATCCAAGGATGGTCTCAAATCCTACCAGGGGATAATCGCATGCCATATATCGGACCACATGTCAGGGTTCACATCTCTGTAATTATAAAAAACAATAAGATGGATACAATTATAATGATTTGTATGAATACATTATTAGTTGTGTAGCCCTGCACAACAGAGTATACAAAGTGAGTACATTTATATATGCCAAGAACGCAGCCGCATAGGAACACAGTTCTCAGCGGAAATTCCGCTCCTGGCTAAACAATATATCCCATAGTTACAACTATGCATGGAGACCTAAAGGAATACATAAAAACGCAAAAAAAAAAAAAAGGACAACGTATGTAGAACAGACGGAGCGGTACCCAGAGAGAACAAAAGGGGGAACTCAAAGTAAATGGAAAGGAGGGAAACACAAAAGGAAGATAAATGAAAGGCCCCTCAACAGGATCTATATCGGACATCGCCTGTGAGCACCTATATATCCACAATTTATAAAAATGCTTTAAAGGTATGCATCTCGTTAAGTTCCCCCTCTCCCCCCCCCCCTTCCCCCCCCCCTCTCAGGATCTCCTCGGACCTTGCAGGTTTGGGCCAATTGGGCCTCTTCTAGCCGTTTATTCTGTTTTTCTTTATGTATGTGCATTTTCAATAACAGTGCTTATCACTGAATATCAAATCGACTCATATTGAGTCATTGTGACCCCCTCGCTACGACGAGGGATTGTCTGACTATTTCTTCTGTATTTCACGCCGTTCTGTTGAGATGGACTTGGAGGGTAAGGCATGGGGGGGGTTTATGACCACCATCCAGGCCACCTTCACCACCTCCCAGAGGGGTGATGAAGAATTGAGGATTTATTTAGACAAAATGTTTGGACTCCTTAAAAGGAAATCGCACCTATATTGGCATTTAGACTTCTTTAATAAATATAAATATATTAAGGAAAACCTGAACCCATTGGGCCTAAGGCTACATACTTTTCCAACGATTCGTAACCCCACAGAGAGTTTTAAACTTGATTGGGAATCAGCATTAAATGATTGCAGCAAAGCTCTTATGGCTTTGCTAGTCAAACAATACACAGCAGATATGACACAACTCGACGTAGAGATCGGAGATATCAACAAACAATATGAACAGGTCTTTGAGCACCCTGATTTTGCAGAGAAATGGCAAAGTATCAAAGATAGATTAAGCAATATCAATAAAGAAATCCTAATAAAAAAACAGTCCAAATTTAGTAGAGATAAATTAGCCTTTCTCGGAGGCTATGCTTATAAGTGGACGAATACACAACGCCCGCATAATCATAAAACAGGACGCACAGGGTTTCAATCACATGCTCAATCAGATGATTATTCTGAGTCAGATTCATCAAACTCTAATTCTATTTCCCTACAGGCATCTGTACGATCTTTGGCTCCACAGGCCACCCGTACCAAAGCCCAGAAACGCACACGCCATGGTGATGGACACTCTCCTGGTGACACTAATGATAAAAAACGCACACAGTCGGCACGATCAGGTTTGGTTTCAAATACGAATGATTTAACACCAGCATTACAACAAATTTTGACACAAAATTCACAGAAGACACAAGCAACACCTAATGATGATGGTTTTTTACACTTACCCACAACACCATCCACCAAAATGAAAAAACAAGCGAGCCTGAAAGGCTTTGTCACGCAAACACCCCAACACTAAATACACTAGAAGCTAACACATTTAACATCATCAACCTTACTCCAATCACGCTAAATAAAGACCAAATTGCAGTACTCCAACTTGGTTTGGGATTCTGCCCTACACAAAATATAGATATATATCAAGTAATCAAAGATATATACCTATTTGCACGCAACCTCACATTTAAATTTATTTTTGATAAAGATCGTAAGCAGAAACATCTAGAACTTGAATTAACTGAGCAAATCAAGGACTATACCATGGACGAGTTCAGGGCACTACGCGATCTGATGCTCCTCTATGAGGAAAGTAATACCTCATCTGACCCTCCAAGTATTAATCAAAATACAGTGATTTCCCTCAACACTCAACCTAACAGAAAATTCAAACCAAAATCTAAACAATTTCCAGACATTATGACATGCCCGAATATTTGGGCCTTCGTGAATCAAATTGTTAGAGAACTAAAACAGACACACTGGTCACCAACTGATAAAAATCTAACAGATAAACAACGGCAAGCACTATATGATCTACAAAATAACTCACAATTCATTATTAAACCTTCAGATAAAGGAGGGAACATTGTGCTTCTCTCCCATTCTCAATATCAAAACATGTGTATGGAAATCCTGAATAATAAATGCTGCTACAAACGAATTGATTCTACCCATATTGACACCTTTGTCCGGGAATACAGAGATCTATGCTTACAAGCATTCATCTCAGGTATTATAGACAAGGATATCTATGAATATTTACAAAATAAATTTTCAAGAACCCCCACGTTCTATACCCTTCCTAAGATACATAAAAACCCTATACATCCCCCAGGCCGCCCAATTGTATCTGGGATAGGATCCCTTACTGAACAGGCAAGCAGATACGTGGATTCCATCCTAACTCCACATGTACGTTCTTTACCATCATTCATTCAGGATACATCTGACCTGTTGAGGTATATAGATGATATCGAAGTACCCCCAGAAGCCTTGTTGGTCTCTATAGACATAGAGGCACTTTACTCTAGTATCCCACATGAACAAGGTATAGCAGCGACTGCATCTTTTTTAAAAGAACTTGACCATACTCTATGGCCCCGCAATGACTTTATCCTAGCCTTATTGAGATTTATACTAACACGAAATTTTTTTACTTTTAAAGAAGATACTTTTTTGCAACTACAAGGCGTAGCTATGGGCACCTGTTGCGCCCCCTCCTACGCAAATCTCTATTTAGGACAGTGGGAATGATGGATCTTTTCTAGCGACACATATGCGGAATACCTTCCGCATGTAATGTGCTGGTTCAGATACATCGACGATCTGTTTTTGATCTGGACAGGATCACAAACATCATTACAAGCGATGCTAATAGAGCTTAACACTAATCAATTTAATCTCAAGTTTACACACAATATTAGCCCAGTGATGATTACATTCCTAGATATTGAGATCCGCCGATCTAATACAGGTAGAATCACTACTAGTTTATATAGGAAACCAAATGCAGGAAACACTTTATTACATGCTACGAGTGCACACCCCAATACATTAATTAAAAGCATACCCTATGCACAATACCTGCGTACACGCAGGAATTGTACTGAGGATATAGACTTTAAAATTTAAGCAAAAAAACTACAAGAACGTTTATTAATACGTGGATACTCGAAAACAACACTCAGAAAAGCATATAATAGGGTTAAAATCCAATCTAGGATGGATTTGCTATATAGGCAGAAAGCAAAAAACAGAAGAATCCACAGTGAGACTGATAACGAGATTTTTAGACAACTCTTTACAACTCAAAACGATCGTGAATAAACACTGGCACTTACTTACAGAAAATCCAACTTTAGCAAAATACATAAAAGATCGTCCAGAAATGGTATACAGACGAGCAACTTCTTTAAGAGACCGCTTGACATGTAGCCATTATAGAGAGAACAAACAGATCCCCTCTAGTGGCCCTAGGGGCACATATAGATGTGGCAATTGCGCTCGCTACCCCTGGGTTCAGGAAGGTCAGTTTACTATTCTCCCTAATGGGGACCGCCACAAAATACGTACATATGCTGACTGTACCACTCAGGGCATTATCTATTTAATGACATGTAAATGCAAAGCCTTTTATGTAGGCAAAACTATTCGTGAGTTTGGCCTCCGGATACGAGACCATATCTACTACTCGGGCAATGGGAAAATTGTGACGCCTGTAACCAGGCACATTGGTCCACATCATAAATTCAATAATATGGTTGTGTCATTCCAAGTCCTCGAGGTAATACCTCCCGACCCATGGGGTGGGGACTGGGATAAACGGATACTACAAGCTGAGACTCTCTGGATCGAGAGACTGAATGCTCTCGATCCTCCGGGACTTAACGAGATGCATACCTTTAAAGCATTTTTATAAATTGTGGATATATAGGTGCTCACAGGCGATGTCCGATATAGATCCTGTTGAGGGGCCTTTCATTTATCTTCCTTTTGTGTTTCCCTCCTTTCCATTTACTTTGAGATGCCCCTTGTGTTCTCTCTGGGTACCGCTCCGTCTGTTCTACATACGTTGTCCTTTTTTTTTTTTTTTTGCGTTTTTATGTATTCCTTTATGTCTCCATGCATAGTTGTAACTATGGGATATATTGTTTAGCCAGGAGCGGAATTTCCGCTGAGAACTGTGTTCCTATGCGGCTGCGTTCTTGGCATATATAAATGTACTCACTTTGTATACTCTGTTGTGCAGGGCTACACAACTAATAATGTATTCATACAAATCATTATAATTGTATCCATCTTATTGTTTTTTATAATTACAGAGATGTGAACCCTGACATGTGGTCCGATATATGGCATGCGATTATCCCCTGGTAGGATTTGAGACCATCCTTGGATTTAGTGCATTGGATTGCCTGTAGAGTCCCACAGGCGGGTATGCGATGTACAGAGGCTTGTGATGACTCATCAGTCACACGTCCCTTTGTTTACATGGACGGACCGCCCACCGTGTGACGCCGTTTCCTCCTCACAGCGGATGCTGTGTCCCGGCGTGTCGGTTGGCTAGGCAACCACTGATGGGCGGTACCGCCCGTGCTCCTCACAGCTGCGCACCGCGTCTACCGACGCAGGTGCGCGGTTGTACATCGGACCCCGTGACGTCAGTGCGGCGCGCGTCGCCCGACACTGACGACGGGGTTGACGACACTCATAAAAGCAGCGGCAAGGCATGGTCATGACGCAGACGATGGAGGCTGGACACATGCACTAGGAAAGGTAATGGCGTTTACCACGCTGTATTCATAGGGGAATTAACACAGGCTGCTACAGACCTTGTATCCCCGTTTTTTACCTACTCTATAGTTGTTTGATTCTTTGGGTAATTGTATGGCTTTTTATCACGGAAGAGGATTGGTTAGGCTGTGTCAAACATGCCTCCATTATCTGATATCAATATATATATATACCTCCACAGATATCCAGGGGATCCCTGGGAGACCCAAAGACAACGGGACACTTTTTATTCATATACAAAGATGTCCTTTTGCTTCATATATATCTAACCTTGCCATCTCCATCGTCTGACCAGTGCGCTGCCTGCTAGCCTTTATTTTGGTGGGTATTAAGATATTCAGATGTTGCTTTTGTTTCCACCGATTACCATAGAATTACTCTACTTAAGACAACAATATATGGCAAATACTAGCTATTCATTAAGTGAACATATGTCTATCTCTAATAGTAATGTATATTAACCTAGATATTATATCCATCTACATCCGATTTATTTATGTTGATTCACTAGTACAGACTATACCCTATACCTTTTTAGGCATGGCTAACTGCTAGTTGTGATCGTCCATACCCGCCTGGGGGACAATAGTCGGCACCCAGCACATGCATCTTGGATGCTTCAATACATCAGTCTCATTACCTAGGAATATCGCACGTTCTTTGGCCTACATGTCAGTGGTAATAATACTTTCTTGTGATCTATGTAAGTACTCAAGACAATTTATGATTGAATAAATTACGTGCAAATGTCAGAAGATGGAGGGGTCTATGGCCCAAGACTCCATTCCTGACATACACGGATATTCATAATGATTTAATCATATGATATTTGAGCATGAATCGCTGAACTATAATGTTAATGACTGTTCTTTCTCATGTTATCTCTATAGTTGGTCACTGTTAACTCCTTATACCCCTGAGGAAGCGGTTCACACCGCGAAACATGTCGGGTAGTGGAAGTTGGATACACTAGAGGTTTGTCTATCGGCTAGGGTATCTAGGCCGGCAGCAGCCTCTTGGAGAGTCCACCCACGCAAACAAGGCTGTGACCACATGTTGATATAATGATGTTGGCCATTTTGGCACATTTTTATTACATGTTATTTTTTATAAAAAAAATTTCTGTCAGTCACCATGTCTGTTGATATATGATTGTGCATCCCATTGTGGGATTATGTACACTTAATAAAGTTATATATTCTTTCTTTTTTAAACAAGTGAACACACTATTTCTTGTGTCATATTGGTTATATTAGAACGGTACCTTTAAAATCCCAACCAATGCCCCAATGTTCGATACCCTTTGTGTTAAAATACAGTGTATATTGTCGATTATTTTTGTAACAATTCAGATTCACCATAATTGCAATATATAAAAACACAAGAGTTGTTCCATGCAACATACAATATCGAAACGCTAAATATGTATTGAATTATTTTATCTATTTTACTTTATTCCATTTATAAAATATAAATGATAAAAGAAGATATCCAACTAATCAAATGTTATTGAAAATTTGTACTGAATTATTCTAGTGAGCATTTTACTGTTTGTAATACAGGCTTGAAAAGCAAAGCCGTTTTCTTAAAAATGGGTTTAAAAATATTAGGTACATAGTAGTGTAACATATTGAAACATGCTGTAATTCTGCATTGATAGAAAGCAGAAAAAATAACTCAGATAATTTAGAAAACAGTATATCATTTTTGCCGAACTCCAAAGGCATACCAATAGTTCAGAATGTTGAACACAATGTGCTCTTGGTCAACTTCAGCACAGATGAGCCACACACCCTAGCCACTCCTTTACGAAATGTATTTATAAATCCCAGTGGAATTCATTAACAATACTGCCTTTAATATGTGTATCTGTCATCTGTATGGTGTTTAGAACAAGCATATAGTCAATAAAACAAAATCAGTCTTACATATAGAGGTTGAAAGGAATAATATAGTCTCTTTCTAAATAGTTTATTTATGTAAGTAAAAATACTTGAAAAAAAATCTTTCTATTTCATAAATTATGCACATAAATATTCAATATTTTTCATTTGTTTTTTTGCAGCCATCAAAGGCATGAGATGAGGCTGGTACTCCACATCCCACACAGAATATACATATATGCAGAATACACACAAACAAATGAAAAAGCATTCTGAATAGCTTTGAGGGGGGGTCATGTCCCTTTTATATTATTCTTTAAGAAAAAAGAAGGAGGGGGCAAGAAGTACCCTTACCAAAAGGGGAGAGGCCTTTATATGAGGTGGTGTTGTCGCTGAGATGAGCACATACACGTATATATCATAAAAAAAAATACATTTTATTGTATAAACATGATTAGAAAAGTCTTCACTTTAGACATAAAAATATGTGTACAAAACCATAGCACAACGGCTTCAACTGTTACACATTTCCAATGCTTTCATAAGTAGATTAGGGTCCAACGCATTTCACAGAACACTTTCTCTGCTTCTTCAGGGAACTTTAATGTGTATCTACACAATTATGAAATTTGAGAAAAGAAAAACATGCTATACGTAAAAAAAAAATAATTAGGAATAGACACCTGGGTGAGTCTAGGATGGAAATCTGGGTGAGTCTAGGATGGAAAAGGACTTGGGGGTACTGGTAGACAACAGGCTTGGCAGTGGCATGCAATGCCAAGCCGCCGCAAGCAAAGCCAACAGAATACTGGGATGTATAAAAAAGGGGATTCACTCCAGAAATAAAGAGATTATTCTCCCGCTCTACAAGACTCTGGTCCGGCCACATCTGGAGTATGCTGTCCAGTTCTGGGCACCGGTCCTCAGGAAGGATGTGCTGGAACTGGAGAAAGTCCAGAGAAGGGCAACAAAAATAATTAGGGGAATGGAGGACATCAGCTATGAGGAAAGACTACAAGCACTGAACCTATTCTCTCTGGAGAAGAGACGATTGAGGGGGGATATGATATCAATGTACAAATACTGTACTGGTGACCCAAGCATAAGGAACAAACTATTCAGAGAAAGGAGATACAATAAGACACGTGGCCACTCACTAAAACTTGAGGAAAGGCGGTTTAACCTTAAAGTGCGTAAGGGGTTCTTCACTGTAAGAGCGGTAAGGATGTGGAATTCTCTTCCACAAGCAGTCGTATCAGCAGGGAGCATTGATAGTTTTAAAAAACTATTAGATGGACACCTTAAAGAACAAAACATACAGGGGTATACAATGTACGGTTAAAAGCAAACACACACACACATCATAGGTTGAACTGGATGGACTGATGTCTTTTTTCAACCTCACTAACTATGTAACTATGTAACTATGTAACTATGTAACACCTATTATTCATAAATAAGTCAATATCTATGCTCACCAATTTTTCCACAGTACACTGTTAAAACCACCAGATGCACATGGTAAAACCCAGGTCATAGAATTTAACAATTGGTCTCTGGTCAAATTCCAGGGTCAGGTCTGATGGACACTGGGCCATATATATGAGAGTCAGGCGGACCAAGATGTTGCCCAATAACTAAAATGAAAAAATACTTCGCTCAGTGGGTATATGTCTATGCTAATGAGCCAACACACATAAATGCATACCACCTGTAACATACATACCCAAAACCCACATCCAACCACATCCATGCCCTTATACAACATAAACAACCACAAGGCTATACCTAAATTCATCCATACAAATATACAAACCAACTCCCAATCCATCCACACCTCTCCCAGATCCCCACATGTATCCTATTACTACAGCTATGCCTCACCTCCTCATATGGCTCCATACAACATCTCCCTACATGCAACCCAACCAACCTCACAAAGGTAATCCCCCCAAAAACAATTCTGGCATATTGACAAAAACAACCATCCACATTGACATCCATCCAATTTAATAATTAACCCAGTGACACTGCTGACACAACCCATCCATCTATGTAGTGCAAACAGAACACACCCCCCATATAGGTAGTTATGTGGAACCACAAAAAAAATGGATAACCAGCCAGCCGCTCCCAATACCTATAATACCCCCATAGTCTCATGCCTGCAAATCTCAACTTGTATATTGCCGCTGCATGTATAGCAAAAGAAGCCGCTGGAGCTACGTCCGGCTTGTGGTTTTATTTGATCCCACCGTACATGACAGGCCCAATGCATCATGTCCGGCATGGGCACCCAGACTAGAGCGCATCTGACACGGCCTCAGAAGCGAGAGCCACAATCAAGAGCCACATCGAGCCATGCACAGCGCCACCTCCAGCCGGAGGATTTCAATGTGATATATATTTGGATGTGGTTAGTTGTCCCTGGAACTGGTATAATATTAAGATTATGTTTGGATCTTCAGCCTGGGTCCATCGGCTAATCAGACTCCCAAACAAAACCGGAATCGGCTGTGATCGGGTCTCCGCTATGGTAAGTTGAATGTTTTTAAGTTAGAGGAGGAGTTTTGGGTCTTATTTTTTTTCCAAGGAAATTTTTATTGGGTTTTCAGCTATAACATATGACAATAAGCACGTTCAGGAGTTGTGGTCGCAACCGCCATAAGAAATAAAGTTATATATCAGAAACTTGACCTAAACCAGTGGTAGGCGTAACTAGGTCAAACTAGGAGTTTTATAACAGAGTTGTTGAGCAAGATGTATAAGACCAACTGTGAATCTAGGTTTTAGGGATGATGCTCCTTGAGTAAGGGAGTAACTGCTGAACAGGAGCCTAAGAGGTGGGGTAATTCCATATGAGGGAGGGAGGGGAGAGAGGGGGGATATAGGGGTGGGAATTGGGTATTAGAGAGAAAAGAAGAGACAAAAAGGGGGGATGCTGGGTTTGTATTTATATTTTACAGAAATCAGGAAATGTAAAAGTAAGAACAGGGGGTGGGAGGAAGATGAGAGAGGGGAGGTGAGAGGCCTATGCATGTGGTGTGAAGGGTATTTATATGTGGCCATCCTCTTCCCCTATAAGATGTTTCCCACTATGGTTATGATACCAGATTAAATATTATGTTGGGAATGGTAGGATTCTATAAATGCCATCCAACCAGCCCATGTTTTGAAACATTTAGATGGAATATCGTTAACCTGGTGTATAAGTTCTTCCATCTCTTTTATTCTTGTGACACGTTGGATTCATTCCTTAATGGGGGAGTGATATCTTTCCAGCGAGCAGGGATGCACATTTTGGCTGCATTTATTAGGTGATGAGTTAGAGATTTTTGGTATTGTTGTTGTGGAATGGAGGTATGATGGAGGAGATATTGAGCTGGGGAGAAGTCTGGAGATTATGGGTCTTATTGACCCTAGATCCCTCCATAAAGAGTACCTGACACATGCCTATTGCTGCCACAAGGATGTTTACATTTATTGTGACAGCAAACTAAAAGTGATTAAAAAAAAACTAAAGCAACAGTGTAAAAACAATAAAATAAATTAATAATAATAAAAAAAGAATTCAAGTCTCAGCCCCTCCCCCTTGCTTGAATGCAAAGGCTAACACATATATCGGTCCCCCACGCATGGAAACAGCGATCACCCCACACATGTGAATGTCAGATGATAGGCAATAATTATAGCACCAGACTTCCTCTGTAAATCTAAAGTGGTAACCTGCAAAGGCTTTTAGAGCATCACCAATGGATAGTAAAATTTACGTAATTTGTTGCCACTGCACAGGTGTGCTTAATTTTAAAGCGTGACATGTTTGGTATCTATTTACTCAGCATAACATTATCTTTTATATTTTACAAAATAATTGATTTTGTAAACTGAAAAGAAATGGTTTTTTTTGCATTACAATTCAAAAAAGGATATTTTTTCTCCAAAAATTGCATTTGAAAAACCGCTGTGCAAACACTATGTAAAAAATTGCAAAACCCACCAATTTATTCTTTAGAGCCTATGCTTTAACCACTCCCCCCCCGCCCACCGCACATATACTGTGGCACTTAGCCGCTTACAGGCTAAGTGACGTATCGCTACGTCGCTCGCTCCCGCCACTCTGGGGCGTGCTCCCACGCGTCCCTGGCCCCGCTGATGATCTGATTGGGTTCAGAACCGATCAGTCATCAGGTCCAGGCCAATGATTTTTGTTGGCCTGGACCTGTTGATCGGTCCTGCCCAATCAGATACTGTCTGTGCCTGTGTAATGTAAACATAGGCACAGAAAAGACCCGCTCTCTCCTCCCCAAATCCTTTTTGGATTCATTGAGAGGAGAGAGCGGATCTAAACTGTGAGTACTGCACCAAGCACCCACACACACGTAGATAGGCGCATTTAAGTCAGCGATCACCCCCCACCCCCCAGCTATCCCCTACACCCCCTGTAACAGCACACACTGTATACAGTATATAGCATTTTCCTATATACCTGTATTCGTGTGACTTGTGATCTGGTTTAGCGCTTGCGGCCGTTCGTTTTAGGCTTAGGATACCCACCACCCCCCCATAAAGATTTAACCCCCTGATCCCCCCTGATCACCCCCAGTTAACCCCTTCCCCCTGTCACATTGCACATTAAGATACAGGTAATATAGTGATTTACTGTATTTTGTATTAGTGCGATTGTGACTTGAGTTAGCGCTAGCGAGTTAGTTTTTGTCCCAAGTAGGTTTAGGGTCCCCGCCACCGCCCCAATAAAGATTTAACCCCCTGATCACCCCTATTTAACCCCTACATCCCCTGTCACAACAGCACACACTGTATACAGTATATAGCAGTTTCCTATATACCTGTATTAGTGTGACTTGTGACCTGGTTTAGCGCTTGCAGCCGTTCCTTTTAGGGTTAGGATACCCACCACCCCCCCAATAAAGATTTAACCCCCTGATCCCCCCTTGATCACCCCCAGTTAACCCCTTTCCCCCTGTCACATTGCACACTATACACAGGTAATATAGTGTTTTTCTGTATATCTGTGATAGTGTGATTATGACTTCAGTTAGCGCTAGCGAGTACATTTCTGTCCCAAGTAGGTTTGGGGTCCCCGCCACCAATAAAGATAAATCCCCACATCCCCCCTGATCACCCCCAGTTAACCCCTTCATTGCCCTGTCACAGTGTCACTTTTATAGTGTACAGTTTTTTTTTCTGATCACTATTATTAGTGTCACAGGTGACATTAGTTAGTGTTAGCGTCAGTCTAGGATAGCGCAGATCCCCGGCGCATAGTTAGAAATATTAGTTAACCCCTTCATTACCACATACACACACATACACACACATACACACACATACACACACATATACACACACATACACCTCCATTACTAGTATAGTGTTTGAACAGATCAATATCTGATCTGATCAGAACTATACTAGCATCCCCAGCCCAGATTCAGGATCCTCCCTGCAAGGGGCGTGGTTGTGGAACTGGCGCCGTGAGACAGCGTGCAGTGGGGCTCCGGGACCGCTGGTGATTCACCGCTCTGAGTAAGCCGGTGTCCCCTGCTAGATTCCGTGGTGGCTGATCGAGCGGATTGGAAAGAAAACGACCGAATTGGGCTGCACAATGGGAAAAAGAAGACAGACCCAGAGGCAATACCGTCCTCACCTGACACATGAGAGAGCGCTGGGAGTCATACCTCGAGGCGGAAGAGAAAGCGCTGGCTTGTCCGGTGATTAGGGGAGAGGAGTGCCGACGACCAGGGTGTCTGATCTGGAGGAGTGGAGGGAGAGCGACTGTGCCTGGCTGAACAGCGGGAGTGCA
Organism: Pelophylax lessonae; assembly: GCF_965119305.1. Classification (NCBI taxonomy): domain Eukaryota; kingdom Metazoa; phylum Chordata; class Amphibia; order Anura; family Ranidae; genus Pelophylax; species Pelophylax lessonae. The sequence goes on along the minus strand of NC_138770.1, from coordinate 462,437,950 downwards.
AAGGCAAACCCAGAGGTACTGCTGTTTTTCATCTGATGCATATGGGAGTGCTGGGAGCCGTTTCTCGAGGCAATAAGAGGAAATAATATCCCGGCTGAAATAGGGCAGAAGTTCTTACCTGGTCTATGAGTGGTGAAGGGGAGCGTGCGGCTGCTACAACGCCGGTAAGACATTCAGATATTTCAGAGTATTTCATCCGAAGCCTCCCCACACAGGAAAAAAGTGTTTTCTACCCCAAAATGGCACAAACACGCTCAGGGTCGGCTAATGCAAATACTTCCAAAAAAACTGGCAGTAATCAGCGGGAATCCACTGAGGCCCTATTAGCGAGTCAGCATCAGCAAGGGGCAGATAGAACTGTAATAGCACACGGAACAGACTCCCCCATTCCCCAGGGGCCCGAATTCAGGACTGGCAGGAGTTGCTGGCAATACTCCCTACAAAACAGGACATGTCAGAAATGGCATCTTCAATTGTAAATGCGCTGACACAAGAAATCAATTCCCTTAAAGGACAAATGGATGTAATGTCAATAAAAATAGAAATGGTGGAAGTGGGATCAAGCGCTTTGAGCGCCAGAGTGGATGACATAGAAGACACCCATAAAGTATTTGTCAGGCAATTAGTGACATTAAAACTCCAACAAGATGATGGGGAAAATCGGAATAGAAGGAACAATATACGCCTTCGGGGGCTTTCAGACAAAGTCCAAGGCCCTGACTTAAAATCCAAAGTGGTGTCTATAGTAAACATAATTTTGGAAACTCCCCAAACTGAAGCCATAGAAATAGATCGGGTGCACCGGGTACGGGCACCTAGGAGTATGGGATCAGATTTTCCTCAGGATGTCCTGATAAGGATTCACTTCTATTCAATCAAGGAAAAAATAATGAAAAACGCATGGAATAAGGGTCCATTTGACTTTGAAGGCTCAACCATACGGCTATTGCCAGACCTTTCAAGACAGACACTCAGAATGAGAGCTACATTAAAGCCTTTACTAGAAGTCATTCAAAACTCTGAGGCTAATTACCATTGGGGCCACCCCTTTCATTTAATTGTGGTTAAAAATGATGGTTCATATATCCTAAGGTGGCCTGATCAGCTACCAGGACTATTTGCATTTTTAAAGGTCCCTTCGGTGGTAGTGCCCGACTAGCTGGGGCTACAGGGACATAAAAACTCCCTGGGGTCCCTGGTAGCTGGGAAGTAATCACCAAAGGACAACCCCTAGAGGGGGTGGTCTTCCTCAGGTTGTGGAAGAGGAGTACACCCCTGGGGAATATCGTCTCCTAAACGGGGGGGTTATGGTTTTTTTTCTTTTTTTTGTTTTGTTGTTTTCTCTCTTCCTCTCTTTTCCTCTGTAATACAATATAAGTCTCATGGAGCGACCCTCCCACATGCCCCTGAAATAGATAAGCGCTTAGTCGCGTTTAGGTCAAGGATTGACAAGTAGGGAAGTACGGGGAAGCAGGCAGAGAGGATCGGCGCTGTGGTATATCCCCTCCAAGGGAGAGTTATTAGTGGGGGAATATTTTATTCCCCTCACCCCTTTTTTTTTTTTTTTTTTTTTCTTGCTTTCTTCTCTCGTTCTCCTCCTCTCCCTCTCCAGCTCCCCTCCCCCTCCCCCCTAATTGTGCAGAGATTGTGCCTATAGCGGTATGGGGAGAGGGGGGACGGGTGGGATGGCCAGGGCTGTTAGAACGGGCTTGAAATTGTCCTCTCTAAACGTGAGGGGATTGTCCACCCCAGAAAAACATATGCGGGTACTTAATGACATGAGAAGAGGTCATACGCAGGTGGTTTTCTTTCAGGAAACATATTTTAAATGCGAAAGTGTACCTAAATTGTGTAATAGAAATTACCCATGGGTGTACCATGCCCCCTCTCCAATTCCGAAGTCGAAAGGGGTCAGTGTTGTCATAGCAAAGGAAGTAGATTGGACGTACCAGGAATCAAAGGCAGACCCACAAGGAAGATATCTTATGATAAAGGGCACAATAGGACAAAGGGTAGTGACAATGGTTAAAGTTTATTTTCCAAACGTTAATCATTTAACATTTTTACAGCAGTTGCTGCCTTTGATTTTGGACTTCCGGGAAGGCCTTTTAATAATGGGCGGAGACTGGAATTACGTGGCAGAACCCTTGCTGGATACGTCATGTGGTTCCTCTCATTTGTCATATGCAAAACTTAATGGGCTTATGAAGGAACTCTCGCTCCTCAACTTAATTGACCCGTGGAGGATTATGCACGCAGGGGAGAAAGACTATTCATACTTCTCTACATCTCACAACACATACTCAAGGTTAGACAGATTCCTAATCCCTCAGGGGGACCTGGGTAGGGTTAAGGCTGCTACTATTGGGATGCCCATTATGTCAGACCATGCGCCTGTACACGTTGTGATTGATCTGGACTCTGTACTGCCGAAACCACCCACATGGAGATTAAACGAAGGCTTATTGCAATTCCCGGAGACGAGACTAGAAATAGAATTAGCCCTGGCAAATTATTTTAAAGAAAACACTGAATTGCAGGCATCCCCGTCTATAGTATAGGAAGCACATAAATGTGTGATCAGGGGGATATTAATGCAGCTGGGATCTCGCCGTAAAAGGGAATATGAAAAAAGCGTAACGGAATTGATGACACACGTGGGAGAGTTGAGTGCAGGACATAAGAAATCGTTGGCGCAGGCACACTTACCATACCTTATTAAAACGAGGGAAGAGTTGAATAATCTTCTATACCAAAGAACAGTAAAAAGTTTGACGCTTATGAGGAGACAATTATATGAATTTTCCAACAAACCGGGGGCCATGTTGGCCAGGGCACTTCGGGACCCCATAAAAAAAGACAGTAATCGCACAGATACAATCAAATAAGGATGGAAAAATCACAGAGACAGGAAAGATTGTGGAGGAGTTTGGGAAGTTTTACCAATCCCTCTACAATATAGATACAGGGGGAGATGTGGACGAGAAGTCCAGATTTTTGCTCCCAAAAGTGCGGGAGTATATCGAAACATCTGGGATGCCCTCATTAAAGAAAGATCAGGCGGAGGCTTTGGAAGGAGACATCTTAGAAGAGGAATTAGAATATGCTCTAAACCAAAATAAACCACATAAGGCTCCGGGTCCTGACGGTCTACCTCTACCGTACTATAAACAATTCTGGACACAGTTAAAAGTTCCCCTATTAGCCCATTTCAATAGTATTGGGAAGGGAGGCTCCTTGCCCTTAGATAGTTTGCGGGCATATATTTCACTTATACACAAGGAGGGAAAAGATCCCTCACTATGTGGTAATTATCGCCCCATAGCCCTATTGAATTTGGATTTGAAACTATTCTCCAAGATCATTGCGAATAGAATTATAACATTCATCCCTCAACTGATCCATTATGATCACGTGGGATTTGTTCCCTCGAGAGAAGCAAGGGACAATACGACCAGAGTAATTGACCTCATATTTCATGCCCAGAGATTGCAAAGGCCATTGATGCTTCTCTCTGTCGATGCTGAGAAGGCATTTGACAGGGTGGCCTGGGATTTTATCGAGGCCACCCTGTCGTATGTTGGACTGGGAGAGTGGATGAGAACTTGCATCATGGCTCTATATTCAGGGCCCACAGCAGCAGTAAAGGTAAATGGTTGGAGGTCAAATTTTTTTTAAAATTAAAAATGGTACGCGCCAAGGATGTCCGCTATCTCCATTAATTTTTATTTTGACGTTGGAGCCCCTTTTATGTAAAATCCGGAAAGATCTAGAGATTAAGGGTCTACAGGTGGAAGGGACGCACCACAAATTAGCAGCCTATGCTGATGATTTAATCTTCTTTATAACAAATCCGGTGCATATGCTACCACTAATTCTAGGAGCAATTCAGGAGTATGGGAGTCTTTCCTACTTTAAAGTGAATTTAGCAAAATCAGTTGCTTTGAATATTTCTATCCCTGATGATAAATGGAAGGAATTACAACCACTTTTTACTTTTAAGTGGTCTAGAGACTCATTAGTATATCTAGGGGTGCATATTACATCTAAAGTAGAAGACTTGTTTGAGGCTAATTTCCCCCCTCTGATAAAGACCCTTAGGGTGCATTCCGGGTGCACAGATAGTATTGATAAATATATATATATATTTTTTTGGGAATTAATACACAGGTGGAGTGATAGCGCCAGGTCAATTGGCGGATCTGGGGTTTTTTTTTTTTTTTCTTTCTTTTCTCTCCCTTCTTCCCTTATGGTGGCGGTACAAGGTGCTATTTTTCAGTGCACGGTCATCATTATGAAGTATTTTGAAATAATTTACACAAAGAGGTGGAAGGGATGCACCAGGGGCAAGTGGTATGGCCCCCCCCTTTTTTTTTTTTGTTGTTGTTTCGCAAGGCGTTATTTTCAGTGTACGGATAACACTATGAAGTATTTTGATAACAATCTATACATAGTGTTGTATAGAAGCACCAGGGGCAAGTGGTTAGGCCCCTGATTTATTTATTTATTTATTTATTTATTTTTTATTATAGGGGGGATTTGTGGATACCTGAGTGAATCTCCGGAAGGGAATTTTTATGTTAAATGGATATGTAGGTAATAAGTATTGTTAATTTGTTTGTTGAATTGTATTGTATGTTCATATCTTGTATTTGGTGGAAAAACTAATAAAAAATTGGAATTTCAAAAAAAAAAAATACTAGCATCCCCAATAGTTTAGGGTTCCCAAAACGCTGTGTTTGCATGATCATCACTGATTCCTGCCAGCACCTGCATTGAGCCCCTCTGCCCAGTCCACCCCACCCCACCCCACCCAGGTAAGTGTAAAAATAAAAAGATTACTGTCACTTCCAAAAAAGACAACACACAAAACTGCTGTGTTAGCAGATTCAGGCCTGATCCCTGCTAGCACTAGCAGTTTTTTTGGTAGTGGTTGAAATAGTCCTTGACAACCAGGTGCTTTTTTACCTGTGAGTAACTGTAAATTTAGTTGCTAAAATGACCAAACGGTGGTACAGTAGTGCAGAGGCCTACAGTATACTGACCATGTCAGATGAGAGCGATGGGAAAGCCTCACTGGCAGAATCAGGGTCAGTATACAAACCTAAAGAGAGCAGTGGCTCCCTGACAGACAGCTCTGTCGATGGATGGGTCCCTGTTAGAACCAGGCGTACCCGACCCCATTCTGGAGTTGCTGAGGTGCAGAGATTGTAGCGTGCTCATATGGAGCAGTGTGCCAGGACTAGTGCCGCTCTGCCTTCTGGTGATCTGGCAAGCACCAGCGGCCTAGTACACCCTGGACCCTGAACAACCAGCACTGCAGTATCACTTGGTGACGTGGCGAGTCCCATAAGTGCAGTTGAAGCTGTTGCGGTGGCTAGCACAAGTAGTGGCCTGCAGCCACCGCGTATTCCAAGACTGGCCCGTAGAGCCCAGAGTGCCCTCCCTGATGCGCTGGCATATTCTGATTGGCAGCCCACTGATTCTACAACTCCCGTACTTCCCCCATTCACTGGCCAACCTGGAATCCACGTGGAAACAGCCAATTTTACTCCCCTGAATTTTTATGAGCTGTTTTTCACGGAAAATCTTTTCAGATCTATTGGACCAAACAAATGTATACGCTGGTCAATTTATCGCCGCCAACCCAAATTCGTCCCTTGCCAGAACAATTTGGCTGGAAACCTGTAGCGGTTTCCGAGTTTAAAACATTTCTGGGCCTTTCCCTCAACATGGGCATAACCAAAAAGAGTGAGTTGCGGTTAAATTGGTCCACTAGCCCAATTCACCATATGCGCGTGTACTCTGCTTCCATGTCCAGGGCGAGATACGAGCAAATTCTGCGATTTATGCATTTCAACGACAAGGAAATCTGTCGTCCTCGGGGAGACCCTGAATATGACCGGCTCCACAAAATTCGGCCCCTCGTAAACCACTTCAATCAGCGGTTTGCAGCCTTGTTTACCCCCAACAAGTTGTCTGCGTTGATGAGTCCCTGATTAAGTTTACTGGCCTCCTTACTATGAAACAGTATCTCCCCAGCAAGCGTGCAAGATACGGTGTCAAGCTGTATAAGCTGTGTGACAGGGCTACAGGCTATACAGTTAGTTTCCGGGTTTACAAGGGAAAAGATAGCACTGTGGAGCCCCCCAACTGCCCAGACTACATAGGGAGCAGTGACAAGATAGTTTGGGACTTGGTGTCACCCTTATTCGGAAAGGGGTACCATTTGTACATGGACAATTTTTATTCAAGCGTGCCACTTTTTAGTCACCTGCTTGAATTTCAAATTGGCGCATGTGGCACCGTGCTTGTTAAAGCTTGATTACCTATAACATCTGGTGAGTGGATCCCCAAAAGGGGCCATTTGGAGCACTTTTTACCACAGTGTGGAGCACCTTAAGCACCTTTTGTCCAGCATCGCATTTGAATGCACTAATGGACTTATAATTTTGGACTGCACTTTACTTTGCACTGAATCACTTTAACACTTTAAAATTCTGTTTATTGCACTTTATATTGTGATACATATTAATTTTTATGGTCATATTTTAGCACAAAGCATTTTGCACTTTACATTGTACTTTTACTGTACTTTGTTTGTTTTTTATTCTATTGTTAACCAGTTTGCCTTGCAGGTACACTCATCGGCTGCCACACTGATTTTATATATTCTGACACAAACAGCGTTTGCGCTTAGCATATATGGATACCTCTGATGGCAGCGCTGTGGTAGGTGATTTCACAACTGCAGTTAAAATACCATTAGGTATACATAGAATTTTGTCATATATACCCGCCATTAGGAAGTGGGTTTGGATGTTTGGGCGGTTAATGGTGGGTATACTACACAATTTTCTTGCAGAGATTTCTGTTAGGTTCTCTTTATTTTCGTTCAGCCCACTGGCTGCATGAAAAAAGGCTCCCAAAAAGTCTCACACATGTGGTATCCCTGTACTCAGGAGAAGCAGCATAATGTATTTTGGGGTGTCATTTTTTTTTTTTGTTTGTCACTTTTCAAACACCTGTGACAAAAAAATGAAATATTCAATGAGCTCAACATGCCTTTCAGGACATTCCGAAGGGCGTCTACTTTCCAAAAAGTGGTAATTGGGGGGGGGGGTTGTACTGCCCTACCATTTTAGCACTTCATGAAACGAGATAGGCAGTCAGAAAGTAAAAGCTGCATAAATTCCAGTATTTACACCATAGTTTGTAGACGCTATAACTTTTGCACAAACAAATAAAAATATGCTCATTGAGATTTTTTTGTCAAAGATATGTAGCTAAATACATTTTGGCCAAAATATATGACATAAATTGAGTTTATTGGATATTTTTTAAAAGACAAAGTTGAAAATGTCATTTTTTCTCAAAATTTTCGCTCTTTTTTTATTAATATCGCAAAAAATAAAAAGCACAGAGGTGATCAAATACCACCAAAAGAAAGCTCTGTTTGTGAGAAAAAAGGACGTGAATTGCGTTTGGGTACAGCATTGCATCACCGCGCAATTGTCAGTTAAATTCACGCAGTGCCAAGTTGAAAAAAGGGGCCTGATCTTTGAGCAGCCAAATCCTCTGGGGCTAAAGTGGTTAAACAATATATAATGTTTGGTATTCTAGGTAATTTTCTAGCAACAAAACTCTGATTGTTACATGTAATTAAAAAGTCTTTGAAAAAAGCTTGACTTGAAAATGGTTAAAAAAAGACCACTGCGTGGATTTTTATAGTTAAATAACAATATACATTCCTGATGTATCAACATGAATATTTTAGTAACAGGGGGTACCTAACAAAGCTGAAAATCAGATTTGCACTTTAATTGAAAGCATGGCTGATGTTTGAGGGTAAGTAACTCTCGTTCCTATTAAAAAGAACATCATATTTTATCAGCCATTATGTGATCATGAAATATTATAAAGAGTAGGAACTGATCATTGGAAATCCCAAATGTTATATAATACAAGAAGTGATCACATGGGTAGGCCAATACATTATATAATTTCTGAGGCTTTTTTGTCTTTAAGCCCTAATCAATCTGTAGTGAATATTCACATATATAACCTTAAAAAGGTAAGTGAAATCAGCAAAACATTTTAATATCAAAAGGCGTGTCATGATCATTATCAAACAAATTAAAAAGCACTGGACCAAGAAATGAACCATGGGATAGTTATATTTATAACAACAATCTATTTCCTATATCTATTTCCTGCAGCTTTCCACTAAAGAATGCACACGCTGAAAAATCCTAAAAGGGCTGTGTTAAAATTGTGTTAGTTTTTACATACTGTACAGTGTTAATTAATGGTTAATTACAAATTAATTGTAAGGTACTATAGTTAACTAGTCTTCGAACCATTGCCAGAATCGATGTCTAAAGGGAACCATATTTTAAACCTTAAACAAAGTGTGGCTAAAAGAAAAAGCATTTATTAGGCAACAAAAGCATACACATATACATGAGAGCTTAGTGTTATGATGATAGGAAATTATTTAGACCATTGGGCTTACCACTATAGTGAGAAACATTTCCACCTCATCCTATGCATTTTTTTCTGCAATGGGGTTGCACAGCTGTTGCAGTCGCTTATACAACATTCACTGTCTGATTAGTATTTGAGACTATTGAAACTGCAATTATCACATTTTATGTATATAATAATAATGGTGGCAAGTATATAAACAAAAAAAATGAAACTTAGGTTTATTCAATTTATTCATTACACCTGAATTTACTGCAAAGATGGCTTTTACTGAGAGGCAGAGTAGCTATTAGCTATATCTGATTCACAGCTGATATTTATCTAGATAAACTTCTATGACTGTGCAGCATATGGAATATATCCTACATTCAATGTCTTCAACAAAACAGATGTTTCTTTATTTTCAGTAATATAGGTTGAAATTTTCTTCTGAATGCAGCTTTTTTTCGTATAATTGACCTTTAGAAATTGAAAGTATAACAAATCTCCATTTTTTTGCCTGAGCTATTTTCAATGACAAACAATGTTTATTTTTCAAACCATTTACTTGTTATTGATTAAGAACCCCAATGACCAAACAAGGCTGAGCTGGCAAATGTCTATTTCTAAATCAGCTTCTAAGACATTGCTAGAGCTTATATTTAGTAGTTTACAATAGCCTCCATGTATGTCCTTCAGTAAGAATAAACCAGCAGATTTAGAATGGCAATTAAGGGGGCTTTTGGGAAAGCCAGCCTCCTCACTATAACACAGGTGGGGGGACAGAGCAGCCATAGTGTCAGTGTCAGCATTGGAAGCTGCTGTAGGGAAAGAATAGAGCTGAAAAACTCCTTAGGGTGAGAATAGGTCATTGTATTTGTAGTTTTGATGACTAGCACTTTAGGTAATCATCAATCCCTTTGCCGTTTTTTTTTTGTTCTCTAGTGGGATATTTTTTTGTCTTTCATTTTATTTTGTGGCGTATTTTAGATCAGTGGTCTCCCCTATAGTAATTTTTTTTCTTTTGCTGCAAGACTTCCCTTAAAAAAGATTTTGTTTCAGGGTTATTTGGGGGTTTTGATTTATTCTGGTGATATATTTTTTATTTAAAGTTGATTTAAGTCTATTTTAGGTTAAACAGTTTTTTTTGCTGTAAGTCCTTTTTCAAATAAAAGTGATTTTTGTTTAATTGGTGGCATTTTGGTGTTCTCCTTTTATATGTATTAATTTTTATTTTATGTGGAACGGACCTTTTATACTTTAAGGTGCTTTAAGTAGAGCATTTGCTTGCTATTGACTATTTGTTCTTTAGGCTGTCTTTTGATGGCAGCACAGTTTGAAAGAAAAGACAAAAAAACTGAGCGGAGTATGCACCTAAGCCACCTCAAGCTGTCACTCAAATTCATGCACCCCACTATCCCCACATATAAAATAAAAATTTGGCATACACCTGTGATTTTATGCCCAATTACAACTGCTGCTTGCCAAGTTTATGCTGCTGTATCATCTGCAGTCTCCTAATTCTTATTGTAAATCTACCTGCAGCCTTTTTTTTCCAGTACATTTGAGCCAATTCTTCTGCATGCCCAGCTGTTGGCCAGTTTTACACTGCTGTATCATCTTTGGCCTCTTTATTCTTAATAAGAGCTTAATAGAAATTGGCCAGCAGCATAACAGATTTGCTGGCCAATTTCTGTCAGTTGAAGTAGGCCTATTACCATTTGATGAAAAAGCATGTATTGTAACTAAAACTACCCAGAAAAAAGCCTTTTTTTAATGAATCAGATTGGGATGCTGCTGTGTATTTAGGCCAAGATAATTTCAAAAGAAAAATCAATTCCACATCCAAATATGCACTGCAAGCATATGCTGTTTCAAACACTGTCTGTAAAAATTGTACAATTCTGTAACACCAAGTACAGCTTTAAGGCATCCCCCAAACATGTTATTTAAAGGATATGTGTATTTTCAAGATTTCTCTCAGCCACGTGAAAAAATTTTCTGCTTGCTGTACAGTATTTTTTAAAACTTTTGTTTTGCATTGGTACATGTCCCCCATTGCATTGCCCAGTTTCCATTAGCCCTCCAAATGTTCAGAGTTTAACAACAGGATTTGCCCCCCAATAGATTCTATTACCTCTAAATTGGGGCTCACTGAATTTTGAACAAAATTTGCTGAACTCCTAATTAATTAATTATAACAATACGTGCAGTGCTAATAAAATCATAAGTATCACTAGTGATTTAAATGATAAATATACACACAAAATGAATCACAATGGTTAAGAAACTCATGTGAAAAATGTTATGTGCAGTTGGTAAATAGTCAAAATTAGGTATATAGAGTATCTCACAAGAGTGAGTACACCCCTCACATTTTTGTAAATATTTTAATATATCTTTTCATGTGACAACACTGAAGAATTGACACTTTGCTACAATGTAAAGTAGTGAGTGTACAGCTTATATAAAAGTGTAAATTTGCTGTCCCCTCAAAATAACTCAACACATAGCCATTAACGTCCAAACTGCTGGCTACAAAAGTGAGTACACCCCTTTAGTAAAAATATCCAAATTGAGCCCAATTAGCCATTTTCCCTCCTCTGTGTCATGTGACTCATTAGTGTTACAAGGTCTCAGGTGTGAATGGGGATCAGGAGTGTCAAATTTGGTGTTATCACTCTCACTCTCTCATACTGGTCACTGGAAGTTCAACATGGCACCTCATGGCAAAGAACTCTCTGAGGATCTGAAAAAAAGAATTGTTGCTCTACATAAAGATGGCCTAGACTATAAGAATATTGCCAAGACCCCAACACTGAGCTGCAGCAAGTTGGTCAAGACCATACAGTGGTTTAACAGGATAGGTTCCACTCAGAACAGGCCTCGCCATGGTCGACCAAAGAAGTTGGATGCATGTGCTCAGCGTCAAATCTAGAGGTTGTCTTTGGGAAGAAAACATACTGCCAGGGGTGGAGGGTCAGCCTGTCAGTGCTCAGACCATACGTCGCACACTGCATCCAATTGGTCTGCATGGCTGTCGTCCCAGAAGGAAGCCTCTTCTAAAGATGATGCACAAGAAAGCCAGCAAACAGACAAGCAGACTAAGGACATGGATTACTGGAACCATGTCCTGTGGTCTGATAAGACAAAGATAAACTTATTTGGTTCAGATGGTGTCAAGCATGTGTGGTGGCAACCAGGGGAGGTGTACAAAGACAAATTTGTCTTGCCTACAGTCAAGCATGGTGATGGGAGTGTCATGGTCTGGGGCTGCATGATGCTGCTGGCACTGGGGAGCTACAGTTCATTGAGGGAACCATGAATGCCAACATGTACCGTGACAAACCCAAGCAGAGCATGATCCCCTCCCTTTGGTGACTGGGCCACAGGGCAGTATTTCAACATTATAACGACCTCAAACATACCTCCAAGATGACCAATGCCTTGCTAAAGAAGCTGAGGGTAAAGGTGACGGACTGGCCAAATGTGTCTCCAGACCTAAACCCTATTGAGCATCTGTGGGGCATCCTCAAATGGAAGGTGGATGAGTGCAAGGTTTCTAACATCCATCAGCTCCATGATGTCATCATGGAGAAGTGGAAAAGGACTCCGGTGGCAACCTGTGAAGCTCTGGTGAACTCCATGTCCAGGAGGGTTAAGGCAGTGCTGGAAAATAACGGTGACCACACAAAATATTGACACTTTGGGCCCAATTTGGACATTTTGACTTAGGGGTGTACTCACTTTTGTTGCCAGCGGTTTAGACATTAATGGCTGTGTGTTGAGTTATTTAGAGGGGACAGAAACATTTACACTGTTAGAGCCGGTTCACACTGGGGCGACCTGTCAGGCGACCTGGTCGCCTGACAGGTCGCCGTAGGTCGCCTGCCATAGAGAAGCTGTGGACCCGTTCTAATAGGAGCAACACAAGTCGCTCCGACTTAGAAAAAGTGTCCGGAGCTTCTTTGGGGCGACCCGGAGCGACCTGCATTGACTTCAATTATATGAAGTCCGTGTCGGCCGCTCCGAGGTCGCGGTGCGAGCTGCGCGCCACGACTTCACAGGTCGCCCGGCAAGGTCGGCTCGCCCCAGTGTGAACGGGGTCTTATACTAGCTGTACACTCACTACTTTACATTGTAGCAAAGTGTCATTTCTTCGGTGTTGTCACATGTCAATATATAATAAAATATTTACAAAAATGTGAGGGGAGTACTCACTTTTGTGAGATACTGTATATATATTAACTAATACCTCCACATATATGTTGAGAATACCTGTGTGGGTGTTTAAAACATTGGTAATTAACCACTTTAAGACCGGAAGGATTTGCCACCTTAATGACCAGGCCCTATTTTGCGATTCGGCACTGCGTTACTTTAACTGACAATTGCGCGGTCGTGCGACACTGTACCCAAGAAAAATTGATATCCTTTTTTCCCACAAATAGAGCTTTCTTTTGGTGGTATTTGATCACCTGTGCGGTTTTATTTTTTTGTGCTATAAACAAAAAAAAGCGACAATTTTGAAAAAAAAAACAATATTTTTCACATTCTGCTATATGACATTCTCAAAAAAAATAATGATTTCAAAATCAAATTTTTTTAACATTTTAGGCCAATTTGTTTTCTGCTACATATTTTTGGTAAAAAAAAAAATCACAATAAGCGTATAACAATCATAAGTCGTGTCTGAGAGCTGTCAGAGACAGCTCGGTCAGTATACTAGGAGCACACATTTTACTCCCAGCACACAACCTCAGACTGTTGTGGTTGCATATGTGCGGCTGCTGGGTGTCAAAGCTTATTTCCCCTTCTGACACATATACTGTATGCACTACATAGTCAGGTAGAGGTTAAAGCAGAGCTCCACCCAAAAGTCTGTTTTTGGCAAGAACCCGCTCCCAGTTCCATTTCAGATTGCTGTGGTGATCTGAGACGAATGTTCGGTCCCCTCCTTCCCCCACAGCCTTTTGGGACACATCACATGTCTCAGAAGACTATGGGACCATTCACAAGACATAGTGCATCTCGCGCAGTAGGAAACCGGCTGTAAAGCTGCAAGGCTATACTTCATGTATCCCTTTCTTGCTGTGCCAGCACCTGCACCCGAAGACAATTGAAGAAACGGGTTTGGTGAGGGCATCGCTGGATCACTGCATAGGGAAGTGTCTTTGGAGCTCCTCTTTAAAACGGTTGATATTTTGTTCTAAAAAATTAGGGCTAAGATATATGGTGCTGGGGCTGGATTATACCAAAATAGGGATTGATTTCATACACGGTGTAATTAAAAGCACAGTGGAACACATTTTGTGATTTGTTGTGGTTAAATCGAATGCAGTTCAGGTGAAATAGAGTTTTTTTCCTTTTAAAGAATAACCCACAGTTTATGTTTTTAGAACATAACAAATCTGAGATTCTTGTAGGGATTGCAGCTGATTGAGGCCATAGAAAAAAACTATAAAAGCTGTCTAAATGTTTATATATAAACAAGATCATTTTTTAGGTGTCTAATTTTGCAGGAAGAGGGAGAAGTTTAGAAAGTATATAGGGAATTGTTTTAAAGAGACCTTGTATTTTTAAATAGTTGCAGTTGGTGGGTGTCACTGTGACTTGCAGTTTTCTAAACAGGTGCAAATTTAGAAACAATGCAAAACTAGTTCAGGGTAGCAACAATGCTCACACACTGCAGACAATTACAAAGAAGATTATAAAAGCTGCATAAAACATGGACAATGTGAGACCCAGACTGTGTAATATGTGGCTATATAGTCTCTATAAGACTCTGTAACAACAGAGAGACTAGCTAAGAATCTCTACTTCAGTAAAATAGTTCACAAAACAAACAGCTACTTGCTCTTATCCTCATAATCGGTATCCCTCTCAGTGAAGTCCAGTGAACTGCTGGAGGGATTCAAGGCTCTAGGACACAGTGAGGGCACCCCACTGGAACTGGAGTGACCAGGGACACTCAGGAAGTTGCTCCACACAGTAAATAAGTATTTAGAAAAAGCTGCTTTCTATAAGGTTGGGGATTGCACACTAGTTTTGAGAGTAAAGGGCCTCTTACCTGGTTGCAGATCATTTGCCTGGCTACCTCTGCCTCATCAGGTGTGGCCCCTGATGAGGCAGAGGTAGCCAGATAAACTTATCTTTCCTGTGCATGTCCAGGAACCTCGGGAGTTATGGGAAGAGAAGGTAAAGGGGCCCAGACTTGCAAGTGAGGATTGTTTGTAAATGAGCACTACGCTACAGTGGTGATCGAAAATTTGGGCTCCCCCAGGTAAAAATGTGTACTAATGTGCATAAAGAAGCCAAGGAAAGATGGAAAAATCTCCAAAAGGCATACAATTACTGATTAGACATTCTTATAATATGTCAACAAAAGTTAGATTTTATTTCCATCATTTACACTTTCAAAATTACAGAAAACAAAAAAATGGCGTCTTCAAAAGTTTGGGCACCCTGCAGAGTTAATATCTTGTACTGCCCCCTTTGGCAAGTATCACAGCTTGTAAACGATTTTGTAGCCAGCCAAGAGTCTTTCAATTCTTGTTTGAGGTATCTTTGCCCATTCTTCCTTACAAAAGTCTTCCAGTTCTTTGAGATTTCTGGGCTGTCTGTCACGCGCTGCTCTTTTAAGGTCTATCCATAGATTTTCAATTTTGTTGAGGTCAGGAGATTGTGAAGGCCATGGCAAAACCTTCAGTTTACACCTCTTGATGTAATCCCCCGTGGATTTCGAGGTATGTTTAGGATCATTATTCATTTGTAGAAGCCATCCTCTCTTTAACTTCTGCTTTTTCACAGATGGCATCAAGTTACCATCCAAAATTTGCTGAAATTTTATTGAATCCATTTTTCCTTCTACTCGTGAGATGTTCCTTGTGCCACTGGCTGCAATACAACCCCAAAGTATGATTTATCCACCCCCATGCTTAACAGTTGGACAGAGGTTCTTTTCATTAAATTCTGTGCCCCTTCTTCTCCAAACGTACCTTTGCTCATTCAATTTTAACCTCATCGGTCCACAGAACTTGTTTCCAAAATGCACCAGGCTTATCTATATGTTCATTTGCAAGTTCAAACGCTGATTTTTGTGGTAAGGTTTTCTTCTGATGACTCTTCCATGAAGAACATATTTGTACAAGTATCTCATGCACATGGGCATTTTTACAGCCGCTGTAAGTAGCGTCAGGCATTTTTTTGGGCAGCTTAAAAATGCCCCTCCATGTTATTCATTGGCCTCATGCACACACAGACATTTTTGAGCTGTAAGTGGCCTAGGCGTTTTTAAGCTGCAAGAAGAACCCATGGCCTGTGCATTCTGAGGATCAGCGTTACAGCTGTAAAAACGTCTGACGCTGCTAAAGGCTGAATAACGTTGCTATAATATTGCTTAACGTGCGTTAAGCCACGTTATACGTTTTTTTCTTCCATTCAAAATCAATGGTTCCCTATGGGAGCCTATTGATTTGAATGGAAGGCGCACCGCAAGTCGGATCAGGATGATCCGACTTGCGGTGCGACTTGCGCTGTGAGATTCTTGAGGGGGAACTCCACGCCAAAATGGGAAAAAACGGTGTGGGGGTGCCCCCAGGTTCCAAACCAGGGCCTTCGGGTCTGGTATGGAATTTGAGGGTAGCCCCACGCCGAAAAAAAGGCGTGGGGTCCCCCCCAAAATCCATACCAGACCCTTATCTGAGCATGCTGCCCGGAAGGCAATGAAAGGGGATGGGACGAGCAAGCGGCCCCACCCCCCCGGACCATACCAGGCCACATGCCCTCAACATGGGGGGTGTGGGTGCATTGGGGCAGGGGGGGCTCTGCACCCCCCAACCCAAAGCACCTTGCCCCCATGTTGATGAGGACAAGGGCCTCATCCCCACAACCCTGGCCGGTGGCTGTGGGGGTCTGCGGGCAGGGGGCTCATCGGAATCTGGAAGCCCCCTTTAACAAGGGGGGCCCCCCAGATCCCGGACCCCCTCCCTATGTGAATGGGTATGGGGTACACTGTACCCCTACCCATTCACCCCATAATAGGCAGTGTATGTAAATAATGACAGGAGACGTTTTGGAAAGTTTATTAAAAATCTTCATCTGGTCTTCTCCTATCTGGTCTTCTCCTCTCCGCTCTTTTAGTCTTCTCCTCTCCGCTCTTCTGCTCTTCTCCCCCTCCGCTCTTCTGGTCTTCTGCTCTTTTGCTGTCTGCTCTTCTGCTCTTTTGTCCTCGGCTCTAAAATAAAAATAAAAAGTCCATATTTCCCAAACGTGCTGAAGGAAACCAGATAAGAAGCCGAAGTTTTCTAATTTCAGTGGTAACCAGTGTGACAAGACCCACCACTAATAATGGAGGTATATGCTCTTACCAGAAATAATGGACCCAGGTACTACAGTATATAGTAAATGGGTCATACAGATAGGGATAATCATCAGAGATATAAGGATCCCAGTGATTCAGGAATCTTTAATCAGGATGTATCACCACACTTCTGGATAGATTGGCTGTATCTCAAGGTTTTGAGCAAGAATCTGGAGGTAACCAGCATATATGACATGTAATGATTACAGGCAGGACCGATAACTCTGACGCGTTTCATCATACATGACTTCCTCATAGGGCTTTGGACTTATTTTTTGATTTTTTCACTTTAACTCTGTGGACTGGTTTATGATTTTATTTCTTCACTAGTGTATGCACATACTTAATATATATACAGATTTTTAGCGCTGCACTTTTTTATATTCTATTTGTGCACAATTGTTCCTGTCGATTGTAGTGTTTGCAGCTTTTGGTGAATTTGATCAGTTAGCGCAGTGTTATTTTATATTTTTTTAATTTGTATATATATTTACAATATACTGTATGTCCTTATATATAATATTTTTTTATTGATTTTAAGGGTAACTCCACTTCTATGGGGTAAAAAAATAACAAATACAGAAAAAATAATATAGCGTATACAATTGTGACACAAGTCATATTATAATTGAATGGTATTAAAAATTACCTTTTCTTTTCAATCTACAGCTCTGTAATTTTTCTGAAAATACAATGCAATATGGCTACCTAGGGGCATCACCAATTTTCTTAGAAGTCTGCACTAAGATACAAGTCAGGTTTCAGGCATCCCTTGCAATAAAAATTTGCATTTTTGGTGAGATACTTCCAATAGGAAATCATGTCTAATGGGATGCAGACCCTGCAATTTTCCTCATTAGAGCCCTGTAGGTGCAGCAGCTGACTGATAATTATGAAACCACTCCCATACAGATTCATTTTCCACATGAATACAGCCAAACACAGTGATTTATTTTCCGAATAACAAAAGGTAGGAATCTGCAACAAAATTTGTTAAAACCCTTGTAATTTACATAGATCACCCAGGGGGAAGTTTTTTTCTCAACAAAAGTTGAGTTACACTTTAAAGTAAGCTTTTAACGTACCTGTGCTATATCAACTAAACTGATGTTACTTTCAATGACAATCAATGACAACTACAATAGGCCATAGGGGAGCTTTGGAGTGGTACTTTATTTATGTGCCTATGTCTGCAAAAAAAAAAACAGTTTTTTATAACTCAATGCTGGAAGGCCAGCCACTTCATTATATTCAGGAAATAGCTAGAGGCCTGGGATCCCAACTTCTCAACTTTTTGTATGGAGTAGATATAATAGATAGTAATAGGCAATAGATATATTTTTATAATGTTATAGAACCTCTGAGAAAAAGGAGAAGGGGAGCCATGCAGAAAGTGTAAGGGCTCATTCACGCATGTGTTGATTATGAAGAACAAAGTGATGCTCATTAGTTATTGCTTAAATGCCCTTCAAAGTGTTGTTTTTCTAGTGGGATGTGCTTAAAAGGGAAGTGATGTAGAGGAAATTATCTGCTTTGAGGCATGTTTAGGTTGTGGTGTGAGTGAATTCTCTCTATATATATATATTTATATACTTTGATCTCTTTGACATTTGGCTTGGTCCATCTCAACTTTGCTGATACAAAAAACTTTACCGCTGGCAATATTTTTCAATGCCCCTGCTCCAGTATTGCTGGCTGCCTTGATGCTTTGGCCTGCAAGAAGAAGCAAAGGGTGTTACTACATGGCTTCTCTGTACAAATAGAAGTGGCTGGAGCTGCTGTGTCCTAGTTCTCTATTTTTTCCCAATGCATTCTGGGATACAGGAACCTCCACTTCCTCTTCCCTAGCATCCAATTAACACTTTATAAATGCTTCACTAACAGGCCATAAATACTACAGGTGCGGTTAAGGTGCAGTTATGGCACATTAATATTGAAATGAATGTAAAAGAAGAGAACAGGCACAGAATGTAGACTGTATAACAATTTATTTCAGGACACAAGGAATAAAACTCAAATGAAGGTAGTTTAAAACAGGCACATCAAAAGGGCTTCATACAGGAAACATCCTGAGGCATACGGGGTTCATAAGCCTGCGCTGCAGCTGTCTCCACCACTCTAGAGGCTGTTCCGGCTGGCTGGATGGAGGAGTAAGGGAAGAGGCAAGAACGAGGGCTGGAATTCACACTGGAACGCAGTGCCGACTGAGATGATGTCACTGGCTCATGACGCATTTCAGAGAATGCGCAGTCAGAAGACGGGGGAAAAGCATGCTCCTTTCTCAAGCCTTTTCTCAAAGACATTTCCTGGGGGAAGCCCTATTGATGTGCCTGCTTAAACTACCTTCATGTGAGTTTTATTCTTTGTGTTCTGAAATAAATTTTTATACGGTCTGCACTCAGAGGCACCTGTTCACTCTTCTTTTGCATGTTTTGGAGGTTGCTTCCACTCCCCCTTACAAGCCTAGCCCTGAATCTGTAGATCTTAATGTTTTTGCTTCAAGAAGTAATTCTCAAGGACTAATACCACCAACATGTTGGACTTTGTTTGACATTTGAATTGTTTTTTCTAGCACCAGACTTTATTTGTCTTTTGAAATGAATGGAGTGTTGATGCTTCATGAAAGCAACATGCTGCCTAATGTTTAGCACAACACAACACAATGCCTCCACTGCTGTGTGTACTGCAAGGTGTGGTGCCAGTTGTAATATTTATGGCAGGCATTAAAGAGTGGTTATGAGGCTTTAAAATGCTGCATATTTGCACATACCTGTGAGCAAGCCCTAAGAAACCAAAAGGTTTTTAATGTTTATTTTTTCTCCTTATAAACCAGATAGAAGCAAGCCTGTATGTTTTGGCATTACAGAAAATCCTCCCCAATCAGGGCTTCAAAAGCTGAGGAGAAAATGGCTGAGATTGTACTCAGAGGATGTAGTAATAAAGAGGGATAACACTTAATGAAGCAGGCTTTGGCAGCTGGCTTGTGCACCTGATTGAGGATGATGAAGGGGAATTTTTGCCATCTCCAAAATGTGTTGCCTTGCTTTTACCTTTTGGATTCCAACACTTTCAATGTGGCTTTCCTCCTTCATGTACACTTTCACAAAAGGTCCTGTATATGGGCACCTTGATTTTTTAACGTTGTAAAGAGTCAAATAATAATAATAATAATAATAATAATAATAATAATAATAGTTAGTAATTTATTATATTAATTTAATATTTAATATGAATAATTAATAATATTAATAATTAGTACAACATTTACTTCTATAAGGAATCAATCAGATTTCAAACTGTCTTAAAAAATTTAAATGGGTAGCTTTGGAGAAATATGTATTAATTAGGCCTTAATCCCCTTGACTCAATGTATACATCATCAGTAGTGCATCAGTTTTGAGAACATACTCCCATAGAATATAATGATCATTAGATTATTAATGTGGGTCTTTCACTCAATAATCACCGCTGCTTTCCTCTCTATGTTTTCTCCCTGCCTATATGCAGTGAAACATGAACAATTAAAGGGACCCCCAATACAGACCTCAGATGAGAAAATGTTTTTGTTTAATGTTCTTATGTTCTATCACAAAGCCTAAAAGATGTACGGCTCAAATTTTGGCTAACTTCTGCTAAACTGCCCAAAATGTAAGCTGTGTGTGGCCTGCCAGCACCACCCAGCTTGACAAAAGTTGATTTTATAATCTACTTTTGTCAAAGAAGCTTTGCAGAAAATTGTAGGCCATACAGATGCTGTTTGTTCGGCGATATTACGCTGCTGCTGGTCCTGCTAGCTGTCAAATTCAATGGCTGTCAGGGGAGATACTTCATCCACAGTGTTAGTATGGGTTGAGGTATCTTTAAGATCTTTTTGTATTTGTCTAGTTTCAGAAGAGGTAGGCCTGTTTACATATATCCCTGAACTATGGATTGCATAGTATTGCAAATGTGCAGGCAACTGACATCGAGAATAATGGCATATCTCAATCTCTCCACCAAGGGTAAATGATGAGTGATGAATATATTCTTGGTTTGTCATTCATTAAAAATTACAACCAGAGCTCATAAATTTGACTATATCCTAAAACTTGCTTATAGCTTTAATATCTTTCTGTGTGTGTATACATATGTATGTTCACACATATCATATATATCAAAAGATGTAAACAGCACATTCAAATAAAGGTACCAGCACTAAGACCCTTACACACTACTGTGTATATATATATATATATATATATATATATATATATATATATATATATCTACAGTTTATGTACATATTGTATATATATATTACATTAAATGTTTTAAAGCACATTGTATTAATTTATGATATCAAATAATTCATCAGTATGAACTTACAGTGACTACTTTGTAAACCAGCTTTCTTTTGATACAAGGGCAAGAAAGTGTCAAATCTTCTCTATGCAGCAGGAATACAATCTGGCAATAAAACAATTTATTAACAAACACAGCATGTTTTTTCCGCACGCGGTTTGAAATTGATTATGATTTTTGGAGCCTGGGAATCTTAGAAAACTGGTGACAAATGGGCACTAAGCTTAGTCATATATTTTCATTTAGAAGTTATGAAAATGATGGCGTGTAATATATCTTCTGCTGTAACATTTTTGTGCAATTACAACTAGTTTGAATTTATTTACTTGGTTATAGTTGTTTCACAGTTTGCACAGTAAAATATTCAATTACTCCTTCAAAAATATTTAAATGCTGGCAATACTTTAGACATATAAAATTAAGCTTCAGCAAAAACTTTGTTTAAAGTTTTTGATAGAGTTGGTGGGCTAGAACCTGTGTCCCTTTTCAGTTGTGTTTCTATTGCAATTGGCCATATTTATTGGCCATATTTCTTCCATGTCCTAGTGACCATACAGAAAGTGGGGGGATGGGTGGGATCTCCCCATTGGGAACACAGACATGAATAAAAACTTTGGCAGCATTTGTAACCCTTCCCTATTCTACTGAAGAAGGTCATTTTATTGTTGTGCATTTTCATGTTTGAGAGTTCTTCCTTACTTCCAGTTTGGTAAAAAGGTTAGAGGAAATAGCCACACTGGGTTCATCCAAGTGCATTATCACGAATTGACTAAGAATTTCAAGTGTGTGACTATCAATATTATTACGGTATTTCCTTCAATAAAACTGTGACAAGAGTGAAGTCATGCTTATTTGCACCCCCCATCAATTATGTATGGCCAGCCCTAATAGTGTATCTATAGATGGTACTGTACTTGAGCTTTAGTCTAAATTGAAAAATCTAGGGGTGATATTTGATGCTAATTTAACCTTTAATCCACATGTTCAAAATGTTGTCAAAATATCTTTTTTCCACTTGAGAAACATTTCTCGTCTGCATCCTATGCTATCATACATTGTAGCTGAAAAGCTGATTTAGTCCTTTATGTTCTCCCGACTTGACTACTGCAATGCTCTACTCACTGGTGTATCTACATCCACTATTAATAAACTTCAATATGTTCAATATGCAGCCAGAATTCTGACTAGGTTTGTTTTAAGTGATCATATTGCCCTTTTCCTGGAGTCCTTAAACTGGCTTCCCCTCAGGTTTCGCATACAATTTAAGATCCTCTTGCTAACCTATAAGGCTCCTCATTGCTTGGCACCCCATTAACTCTCTGAACTTTTAGCAACTTACTCTCCCCCTTGTTACCTCAACTCATCAAACTCTGGTCTTCTGTGTGCTTCGCCTACTCACCTACACTCAATGGGAGACAGTGCCTTCTCCTATCATGCTCCAAAATTCTGTAATTCACTTTCAAAGAACACCAGGGAGTCATCTTCTCTAAACTCATTCAAATCAAGTCTAAAACGTTTTCTTTACATAAGCTTTCACTTAACTGTCCCTTTTTCCTTTATGTCATCCAGTGTATTCCTTGTGTTTTCTATGTAAAGCGCTTTCAGACGCTACCTTTAAAGATGCCATATAAAATAAAGTTTATTATTACTATTATTATAATATAAGATCAGTCAAGGATGGTGTCAAATGTCATGTGTAGAAAACCAAAGTAAAAACCAATAAATAAACCATGCATATTACACAGTATGTACAGTATAACAAAATGTCTTAGGCTAAGTGGAAACAAGTGTTGCCTGACAGTTTTGTGTTTACAAGGAAATGTATGCTACAAATAGTAAATGAAGACAATATGAAGACAAGAAAAGAAAGCATCTATAAAACTTAATAAATCATTAATTTCCATAATCAGTTGACAATACCATGTTCATTAATGTGATTGTAAACCCTTTTTTTAAAATAACATACATGTTATACTTTACCTTCACTGTGCAATGGTTTTACACAGAGCAGCCCCAATATTCCTCTTCTAGGGTCCTCCTCATGCATCTCTGGCTCCCCCTTCCCGAGTGTCCATCATAGCAAGCCATTTGGTTTGGGGGCACTCATGCAGGCTCGCTCCTGGGCTGGCTCTGTGTGTCCTTAGTTCTGCTTCTTCACTGGATATGAGTGACAGCAGTGGGAGCCAATAGCTCCAGCTGCAGTCTCTGAGCCTATGATGAGGGAGAGAGAGCCAAGAGAGCCACTGCTCTTGTCCTCATTACTGGACCAACATCAGGCTTAGGTAAAGATAAGGGGGGCCTGGCAAGTGGAACAGCACAGATGTTTTACCTTAATGCAGAGAATGCATTAATGTAAAAAAATGTTCAGCCTTTAGAATGACTTTAAAGCTTATTGCAGCTAATATAAGGCATTCAGCATCTAATATATCAAATCCCCAAACTACAGCCCACAGACAGGTTACAACTCACTGATAGCTGTAAACCAGCTCCTACAATAACAAAGTTTTACATGCAGGGCTCTCTTTGCACATCAGGTAAGCCAATGGGCAGAGTGGCAATCAACTTCAGGAACTATGGTTGGAGGAATCTCCTGCCTTTTGGTGCCTCTGTAGCCCTAGACAGGACCTTTTTTGTGAGGAGTGGAGTGAGACATAAAGCCTGCACATGGGTTTAGGGGCATTAATGATTCCACTGATCCTAACAATAAGAGGGGGGCTTTTAAAATCCCAGTAACCTCCAATGCTGAAAAAATTCCCATTACGGCAGTATCTATAATTCCCACTGATGTTGAGGCATTTATTACTTCCACTGGCCATTTATTAGTCTGACTGACCTTAGACACTCTGGCATTTTTTTTACTCTGATTGACTACTGACTTCATGGCATTTTTTTTTAGCTTACACTGATGCTGGGACATTTTTTTTACTCCCCTGATACTGAGGAATTTTTACAGCCACTGATAATTGGGCATCTAGTATTTCCACTGGCCACTCATGCATGGGCATTTATTACTCTGGCTTACTACTGAGGCAGGGGCATTTATTACTCCCACTGATCTTTGACACAGAGTGTTTCTTTATTTTATAGACTACTGATCTACAAGAATTTTGTACTTAAACTGACCCTCAGGGATGGGGCAAAAGAATTCAGACTCTATCTAGTCTGATGGACACTGAACCCTAGCTGATGACTTTTAAGGGCTTTTAAATCATCTAGAAAAAAAGTTTTCCATATTATAATTTTATCTATGAGTTCACTCAAAACTTCCCCCTAAACTTAACTGCTAGCACCTATAATGGTATAAATCATCCAAATGAACAAATAAATAATTTATGACATGCTTAAATTTACTCAATATATCATTGTGTAAAAATTTAGTGTAAAAAAAAATCACAGTGATAAATCTATCATACATTAATATTAAATCAAATGTATTTTATCTTTCTGACAAAATAATTTTCTGTATCACACACCTCTGTAACAACAATAATATATAATATTCTCAATATAATTTAGCTGTACATTAATACTAAAAGGGTTGACAATTCTGCAAGAAGGGGACCGTCTCCCTCCTCGCAGATAAATGTCAGCTAGCAGTTATTATACCCTGAATGCTAAAAATCAAATGTTTGGGTCTGTGACCTGCTATGTTCTCACAAGCTACTTTACTCATACATTATCATATGATATTCTCTGGAAAGCTTTTCTTGCTTGATAACTTTTTTTTTTATATGTTCACATATGTCACACCCCTTTGCTCGATTGGTTAACTATACACAGTTGTCTGCTCCATATGTCTCTGCTCTGATACAGTGGTAAGCAGAGCTTCTTAAGTTACTGCCTTTTTTTCTTATTGGTGTACAGATTGGATACACTAACTGTATATATTTGTGAGCCTTGCTGTACATTATTTGTATATCATCATTTTTTTAAATAAAAACAAAAGTGAAAGAAAATTCTGCAACAAGTCCTGCATTCATGTAAATGAACCTAATAAATAGATGAATCAATCAAAAACCAAAAACCAAAAATGAAATCTCAACTCCTAATGTGCAGCAAACACAAATCAAAGCGTGACTTCACCTTTCCCTGTGGACACACTCTGACCTTGGTGAATGGACCTTTAAGCTATAAAAGGTCTAATAGCGGTGTTTTCCCTTCAAGCAGGGAACAACTATATAAAGATGTCATTCTCTTGTGGATTTTTTTCCCCCAGACCAATGCTGGAAGGAAACAAAGAAACTAAATAGTCATTATGGCTTCTGATAAAAAAAGAAAACAAAAAAAACACCTCTTCCCAGACTGCTGTGGAAATTACAATGCTGACGGGTGCACAGCCTCCAGCAGCATCTTGAAGCCAGCGCTGAGATTCTTCCTACTTCTGCATTCTCCTTAGTCTGCTCTACAGTGTTTAATTTTGGTATACAATGAAACCATATCAATAGTTGCAAATATATATTCCTTTATCATGTGGGATACCTTCCAAAATATCAATGGATGTTTACTATTACTCAAGTAGTCTGCTGTTTTATTTTCCACCAAGGGTTGCAATCAATAATTTCTCCTAATCAAGATTGTATATGTTTTTGGAGGTAATACATAACTGAAATCCTACACATAGAAAGAACCAAATACTTGGCTTCTTTTATATTCAGTATGCATTTTTTTTCCTATTTTAATCAACTTTTTAATTTCTTTATGGTAAATCCTAGTTGGGTCTCTTGAGATATCTGAACCTCCCAATAATCTTCCCATCTCCTCTTTTTTTAGTTTAATCTTTTTTATTCAAGTTTTATCAAAACATAAATGCACAATATTTTAAAGAACGTATATCACAATATACAAAGGGTAGATAGAATGGCACATTTCTGTTTAGAAACACCATTACAAAAATATAAAAGATTGTTGGTAAGATATTAGTATTATATGTATCAACAAACTGACAATGACCTCAGAACCATGTCCAGCCTGGCTTGCTTTACTGATCTCAAGGGGACCATATTCATATATAGAAAAGAGAATACTGGATAATAATTTTGTTTAGAGGTTTAGTGTAGTAAGCATCCTATATCCACAGAAGAAAAATGTGGAATAACTGTTAGGTGAGTATGGAGTAAACAATAGGGGATGGAGAGATGGATGTAAAAGACATGACAGGTACGGAAAGGGAAAGGAAGAGTTTGGGGGGGGGGCGGGGTCCATGCAATCCTCTCTCTTGGCTTAAACAGAAACCTTACTCAGAAAGCATTGCCTATAATTAAGTGAGAATTGAAATATTGACCAAGAGGCGCAAGTTCTCATACACCTTTCTGAGCTGTCTCACTTCTTGCAGAGAAGATGTACCAAATCTTTTCTGAGTCTACTACTGTAGCCCATTCCACCAGGGTTGGTATAGTGGTAGACTTCTGGTGTTGGGAAATAACTGCTCATGCTACAGAAAGAAAGTGTCTAAGGATGTCTTTCTTTACTAATTTAATGGAACTTTGTATAATTGAAGGTATCATTTTTTAGTGGGGTTTTAGGGATACATGCTACCGCAATCCTAAAATTAATGTTGAGAAATCTTGTTCAAAATTCTTTATCTAAAGGAAATGCCTATGAAATGTGTGTCTTTGAATCATTATAAATACAAAAGTGGGCACTCTAAGATTACCCCAAATATCACCTACAGAGGTTCAAATGAGAAAAAAATTGAAAAACTGGCTTTATGGGAGTATATTGGTCAGTTTACAACTGGAAAAACTATGTTAAAAGACCTGATTTAAACTCAACCATTAAAGAACTACATAGAATATACAGCTGCAAGAAAAAGTATGTGAACCCTTTGGAATGATATAGATTTCTGCACAAATTGGTCATAAAATGTGATCTGATCATCATCTAAGTCACAACAATAGACAATCACAGTCTGCTTAAACTAATAACACACAAAGAATGAAATGTTGCCATATTTTTATTGAACACACCGTGTAAACATTCACAGTGCAGGTGGAAAAAGTATGTGAACCCCTAGACTAATGACATCTCCAAGAGCTAATTGGAGTGAGATGTCAGCCAACTGGAGTCCAATCAATGAGATGAGATTGGAGGTGTTGGTTACAGCTGCCCTGCCCTATAAAAAACACACACCAGTTCTGGGTTTGCTTTTCACAAGAAGCATTGCCTGATGTAAATGATGCCTTGCACAAAAGAGCTCTCAGAAGACCTACATTAAAGAATTGTTGACTTGCATAAAGCTGGAAAGGGTTATAAAAGTATCTCCAAAAGCCTTGCTGTTCATCAGTCCACGGTAAGACAAATTGTCTATAAATGGAGAAAGTTCAGCACCGCTGCTACTCTCCCTAGGAGTGGCCGTCCTGTAAAGATGAGTGCAAGAGCTCAATGAGGTGAAGAAGAATCCTAGAGTGTCAGCTAAAGACTTACAAAAGTCACTGGCAAATGCTAACATCCCTGTTGGCGAATCTTTATAGAGAACCAACAGAAAAAAACAAAGTAAAAATTATGAAAAAATATAAAACAATATGAAAAAGAAATTCAATATATTCATGCACGTGGTAACATGCCTGTCCGATAATATATAACTCAACAAATTTGCATTAAATATTCATACTTATCCATTCAAATTACATCCTACACCACACAAACCTGTGAGCATTCTATTGTGTAATATGATATTAACATTTATATTTGCAAAAGAGGGGGAAAAAGAGGGTGACAGGAAGAGTCTTTGAATCGTTACATTTTTGAGAATACCAACAGATGTCCGGATAGGATGGAAAAAAACAATCTATAACATCAGGGTATCTCTATCATCTATCGATGAATGTAATGTTTTCTCTTTTGCTTTATGAGTTTGTGCTTTTAATTCATGTATTATTTTTCCCAAAAAATTGTTCTTGAAAAATCTCTGCGCAAATACCGTGTGATATAAAAATTGCAATGACCACAATTGTATTCTCTTGGGCCTCTGTTAAAAAAAATATATAATGTTTGAGGGTTCTAAACAATTTCCTAGCAAAAAAACGAAAAACTGTATCTTATATATATGAGAAAAGTGTCAGAACTGGCCCAGTAGGCAGGTGGTTAAATATCAGCTAGCATAAGTAAGTAAATATCAATTTATATTAATTTCCTTTATCCCCTGCACAGTAGTTACATGGTTAGTCACTTTGAAAAAAGACACAAGTCCATCTGGCTCAACCAATAAAAAACCTAGGATAGAAACATATAGGAGGATAAGTACTTCCTTTATTATCCAATTAGCAGGACTTGGGAGGACAGGTTGCTAAGAAGAAGGCACTTGAGCAACCAGATATGACATTACTTAGGCCCATTACCATGATTTCAGGGAAGAAGAATGTGGGATTTTTTTCATGTCAAGGATTCATGCAGGTACAACAGTTAGATTAGGATTTTTGCTTGGAGTTCTGCTTTACAGACCAATGTCTTTATCTTGTAGGTTATTCTGATTGGATATTACACACAAACAAGAAAGTAGCCAACTTGCTGGGACTACCTCATTGTTGCTCTTAATTCTCTCATTTGTATATGTCAGTTTTACAATCTGAGCAATCCATTCTAGGCTCCGTCAATACCCTGTTTTCACAAGGAAACCTGGTTATTAAATAGCAGCCTTTTGTTTGCTACACAGAAGAAACAGATTGTGTAATTTACTGAGAAAAAAAGATGATGGAATGCATTGCCTGCATTCTGTTTTTTTGTCCCAGGACAAATAGACTTCACTGTAAACACATGCACAGTGATACACAAAGGATGAAAATACATGAGGCTATAAAATTATAAATTAGAGAGAGAAATCTTCAGAAGATGCATAACAGAAAAAAGGTTTGTGCATAAAATACATAAATAAACTAAAAATATCCTTCCACTTTCCTAACACAGCAGGAAAAGCATCTGTCATGGTATGTGTTGCATATACAAATGCAATTACTTGCACACTAAACAATACAATCTGCATAGTAAAAATAGACAATGTTACATACGACATTCAAATATATTGTTGACAGTAGGGGAGACCAACATATTTAAGTTTAAAATATACTGGCACACTTATAAGGTAAGCTTTCTTTTTAAGACATCTGTTAAGGTGACAGTCAGAAAAAAAATTGCTAGGATGTACTTAACACACAGAGTTAATTATACATACTGTCATATGAGTAATGCCTACTTTCATACAAGGTTGCCATAATTGGACCGCCAAACAGTGCTCCAGATTTGAACATTAATTATCAATTAGGTCCATCATCATGATCCCGATGGAGAGCACAAGTGACTATGTACATAAAGCACAATTCATTTTTATTTTTTTAATATATTGATATATTTTACATATTTTAAATATCTTTATATATATTGTATATACAGTATATATATATATATATATATATATATATATATATATACACACACACACTTTATATTTTTTTATATATTTAATATATTCTTATATATATTATATATATGTATACACACACACAGAAGGTAATATATACTTAAAGCTCTTTACAGTAGGGAATAACCACACTGCTTTATTTTTACTAGCCATTACCTACCTCTGCACAGTGCCACCTTTATCCAGATAGTGTTTATGCTCTACTAGGGCCATCTTTATTTACCCATCCCCTGATTATTGCCAACACTGAATCACATAGCACGTCCCACTTTATAATCTTTTAATATTAGCACTTTGATCCACTCTATTGTCTATATATCATTATTTATTTATTGCATACCTGCCACCATTATCACTGGACTTACTCAATAATTGTTCAGTCTTTTGCACTTTATGGCACCAGTCACTTTATTCATTATATGTCTAGCTTTATGTATGTATCACTAGATTTTATTGTTACTAGCTTACACTGTGATTGTCATATTATTATCATACTATTTTCATTTGTTACTGGATGTACTTTGCTCACCATCATTCAGAACCCAGCCTGTGCTTTTAGGTTATCCTTTCTACACCAGCACAGTATTTTGCAGCATCCTCTACCTTCACAGGCGACGCCATCCCCTCCCCCCCCCATTGTACTTCACGTATATAACTTTGGTTATATTCGAGGGAGGCTGCAGCCTTATATCCCCCTCTATTTTCCTTAGCGCGGAGCACACTTCCTGTGACGGTATCACTGTATCTCACCGCCTTGTAATTCCTTAATCCCCAATAGTTGAAGAATCCCCAATTCGCCAAATAATAAATCGCTGGTATCGCTGAATAATTCCACACAGGAGCCAAAGCTGAATGCTGGAACAAAACTTTACTGGAAGCAACCCCCGGCATTCCAAACTACTACTATTTCTTTTATCCCCTGCTCCCATGCAAGGGAGACACCCACAACAAATACACATTAGCCAATAACACAAAGGGTACAATCCACATGAACCCCCCCCCTCTCTCTTTGATGTATTTATAGTACACAATGGTTAACATAATTATCACAGGCAGGAAAAATGCAGTTTTACCCACCTGCTGTAACTTTAAAACTATACATCCAATCTTTATACAAATAAGTATTCACAATCAATCCATTCAGGGGGACAACATATTCAAAAATGGCACGAATCGGACCAGGGGTTCCAAAGTTAGTACAAGTCTCTTTGGCCTGGCTGTACACATGGCTTGTCTGCCCAAAACTGGTTCTACACAGTCTTTTGTCCTGGAGACAATTGAGAAATGATCCACTTATCTCCCAAGGACAGAAGCATGACTCCATTAGCCACATGGTAGCAAAATACAGCAAAAAACATGTTGCTATATAACTATGCAGCTATTGCATGAAACAGGTATATTCAACATATCCCCAGATAGCTTAGATCTGAGCGCACATTATTACTGAATGGCGCTCAGATCAAATACGTACAGATTCAACAGCAGGGGAAGAACATCTGACCATAATCACATGGTAAGAGGCTGGCAGGTAGTTTTCTCCAGATACTCGTGGCAACTTAAAAGAGGGGAATTTGTCAAAGACATATGAACGAATACTCAATATAGTCTTTTAGGAAGGGAGAGGAAACATGCGAACAGACATAGAAGGGCATCCTTCACACTCCCTTTAATAACCACACTGCTTTATACTGGTCAAAACATCAGCACTCACTATGTTTTGATATGATACTAGTGTCAGAACCATTTTAGGTTTTAGAGCTCAGAGGTTTTTCTTTTTCATATACGTTTATTTCTAATTAAAAGTCTGTATAGAGATGTCTAAATTGAGCAGGTAGGAAGAGGAAAGAAAGGGACGTGTCATTCCTTTAACTCATTGAAGTAAAATTACTAAAGGAGTAATGGTTCAAGTGAATGTTCACTCGTCTTAGTAAGCAAGGGGAAACTGTGTTTACTTTGAATACCCACTCCTTTGCAAGGAACAATAAAATAAAAAAAAAATGTTTTTATTGCACATGATTTGATTATTAACATGCACACAGCTTAACCACGTGAACTATTCTCAGTATATGAACAAGAGATAAAGTAAGGCGCTATTCCTATTTAGGCCAAAAAATATTAGATAAAAAAATTACACGTTTCTTTTAATACTTGCACAAAACAAAAAATGTCATGCATGTAAAGTTACACCAACTGATTTAAAGTGAACAATCAATATATAAAATTTTCTCCACAACAAAGTGACACATAATGTCAAAAACAAAAAAGTAAATTCACCAAAAATAATTGTATCGCTATGTCTGTACAGATTTAAAAAAGTGTCCATTTTAGACTATAAAAAATATTAAAAAAAAGTAAAAGATCAAAAACCAAAATGCAGAAGTCCTTCTGTGCAGTAATTGTGTTGCTCAATAAATCACTTAGTCCCATTGACTGTGCTTTGTGCCATATAATTCACAAAGGTCCTAAAGGATAGGTTCATCTGTGTTCCAACCCCCCATGTACATATATAGCATTAATGTACTTATTTTGCTAAAATAAAACAGATTTCCATTTATTCCACACACACTAATGGGCCATACACACTATACTTTTCCTTCAGACTTACCAAAACCATATAATATGAGGTCAAACCTAGACACTTTCAATTTGTATTCAATCAGGCAGGTCCTTGCACTACAAAGAAAAGATAAATCTAAAGGAAATCTGACAACAAAAGTTGTATAGTGTGTATCCAGCTTTACTTCACTGTATTCATTTCTAAACACGTATCCATTACTTCTGCCTTACTCCCTGGACAGTCTATAGGTCATGACACAGGAAGGAGTTGACCAGCTGACCTCATTAGCACAAACCCTGCATCATCTACCCTCCTACCTGCCCATCCATTTCCAGGTACACGTTTTTTAAATGAAATGCAATCAATAAGTGATCACAAAATACACAGGCATCAATTTTTTTCTCCTACCTTAACTTTAATCTGGCATAGATCATTAATTTGGGCATTTTGAAGTGTGCAGGAAATGAGAGATGAGATAACAGCCTATGTGAAGCAGCGCTGTAGTATTGAAAACAGGGGAAGCATGTCCTGGGTTCTGTAAAGCTCAACATACACCACACAATCTGATTGTACAATCTCCTTTAGATCTACAATCAACTCTGTAGTGCAAGGGCCTGCTTGATTGGATACAGAGTGATTTGCTAGATAGGTGTTTCCTCCTATTATATACGTTTGGTAAATCTAAATGAGATTGTACAATAATATTTTATAGTATATGGCCACCTTTATACGCCTAAAATTACCTAGTTATGCTTTAAGGGCCATTAATTGTTAACGGCACGCCAAACACAGAAGCAAACACCCATTTTGTCATTTGAAAAAACGAGTGGCAAATGCTGCCAAAAAACATGCAACCCACAACTCGCCGAAATGTCCCATGGGCCACATGTAGCGCAGCCCATTGAAATAAAGGCTGCCCTATTCATGTCACACGAAAAATGAGCCACAAAATGTGCACTCCCACTACGCTAGATGTGAATGGGGCCTGAAATTGGAATAGGTGCCTTAACCACCTTGGCGGTAATCCTGAGCGTGACTCGGGGTTGATTTTTCATATCAGGATCGGTAACCCCGAGTCACGCTCGGGGTGGATGTGCAGAGAGCGCAGCGGTGTTCTCTTACCTTATCCTGGCGATCCAGCGATGATCTCTCATTGCTGTGACCGCCAGCCGAGAGTCCCGCCGCTCCTCCGTCCTCCGTCGGTGTGATCACTTCCTAGTTCCGTTCCCTGCAGCAGCAATGCTGCATGGGAGCGGAACTAGGGAGGGAAATTAAAAAAAAAAAAAAAAACGTTACACAAAACACATTTTATATTATATATATATATATATATATATATATATGTATATATATATATATATATATATATATATATATATATATATATATATATATATATATATATATGCATATATATATGCATATATATATATGTGTATATATATATATATATATATATATATATATATATATATATATATATATATATATATATATATATATGCACACACACACATATATATATATATATATAATTCATGCATTATATATTATATATATATATATATATATATATATGTGTATATATATATATATATATATATATATATATGTATATATATATATATATACACACACACACATATATCTATATATAATATATAATGCATGAATTATAATCTAATCAATAATATAATTTTATTATATATATTATATATTAAATAATAAAATAATATTATTGATTCGATTATAATTCATGCGTTTGTGTTTCAAATTTATCACATCTGGGATGTCTACTAGACTCTTGTTTTGGTCAGGTTTAAGTCAGTAATTACTAAGAATTGTAGGCCTATAATACATAACGCCAAATTTCCATGAAAAGAATTGTACCGCTTTTGGTATGTAATTCCTGACATAATCATACCGCCAGGGAGGTTAACACAAGAACAATGAGGCTCCATTCACATCTGTGTGTTTCCTTGCATTTCAGAAATGCACTGCACCAAAAATCACAGTAAAAAATACACCAAGCTCTACACTACAATACACTACACTCTTTTCTAAAGCTTCCTTAGGGCAATTGTTGCGTGTAGAGCAGTCCATTCAGGTAGATAGTCTGCCCTATGCGTGATGAGTGAAAATGCTCCAAACACCCTCTGAAGAAAAAAAAAAACCACGTGGGAATGTGAGTTCCCGGCTACGCAGAGATGTGAACAGGGCTTGATAGTTAAGTGTTTTTGTCCACTCCTTCCTATGTACTTGTATAAAGATGGCTATACACTATGCAATCTGATTGTACAATCTCTATGGAATAGGAGTGCCCATCTATCTATCCATTCACTCTGTATATATTCAGATTGGCTCTTGCACTACAGAGTTGATAGTAGACCTAAAGGAGATTGTACAATCAGATTGTATGGTGTATGTTGAGCTTTACAGAGCCCAGGGCATACTGCTCTTGTTTTCAATACTACAGCTCTGCTCTACATCTCATCTATCTAATTTCCTGCACACTTCAAAATTCCAATTGAATGATCCATGCAAGAATTAAATATAGGGTAGGAAAAAAAATTGATGCCTGTGTATTTAGTGCAAAGGGTGATCACTGATTGATTGCATTTCATTTAGAAAACATACACCTGGAAATGGATGGGTAGGTTGGAGGGTAGATGAAGCAGGGTTTGTGCTAATGAGGTCAGCTGGTCAACTCCTTCCTGTGTCATGACCTATAGACTGTCCAGGGAGTAAGGCAGAAGTAATGGATACGTGTTTGGAAACATCCATGAAGACAGTGAAGTAAGTGTGTAGAATAAATGGAAACCTTTGATATTTTTGCAAAATAGTTACAATAATGCTATATTGGTAAATAGGGGAGCTGGTATTTATGAAAAAAAAAAAAAAGGTGAACTTAGCCTTTAAGTTTGGTGCCATTTATATCTAATTTTTATTCTCAGTGTATATTTACTTTGCAATGCATGTTTACCACACCTCAGAAGAGGAGCTGTTGAAGCTTTAAAGTTAGTACATATTAACCACTTCAGCTCCGGAAGGTTTACCCCACCTTCAAGACCAGACCATTTTTTGCGATATGGCACTGCATTATTTTAACTGACAATTGCAAGATTTGACAATTGTCCTGTGACACTGTACCTAAATAAAATGTATGTCCTTTTTTTCCCATAAATAGAGCTTTCTTTTGGTGGTATTTGATAACCTCTGCGGTTTTTATTTTTTGCGTTATAAACAAAAAAAGACAATTTTGAAAAAAAAAGCTATATTTTTTACTTTTTGCTATAAAACATACCCAATAAAAAAAATGGAAAAAATCTAATTTCTTCATCAATTTAGGCCAATATGTATTCTACTACATATTTTTGGTTAAAAATCCCAATAAGCCTATATTGATTGGTTTGCGCAAAAGTTATAGTGTCTACAAACAATATTTTAATGGCATTTTTATTGATTTTTTTTCAGTAATGGTGGCAATCAGCGACTTAACCACTTAAGCCCCGAAAGATTTTACCCCCTTCCTGACCAGGGCCTATTTTGCGATTCGGCACTACGTGACTTTAACGGACAATTGCGCGGTCGTGCGACGCTGTACCTAAACGAATTTGACATCCTTTTTTTCCCACAAACAGAGCTTTCTTTTGGTGGTATTTGATCACCTGTGCGATTTTTTGATCATGCGCTATAAACAAAAAAAGAGCGTAAATTTTGCAAAAATAACAATATTTTTCAAATTTTTTAATATGAAATTCCCCAAAAAAAATGTAAAAATGAAAATGTTTTAACATTTTAGGCCAATTTGTTTTATGCTACATATTTTTGGTAAAAAAAAATCGCAAAAATCGTATTTTGATTGGTTTGCGCAAAAGTTATTGCGTTTACTAACTAAGGGAAAGATTTTTGTTGTTTTTTTTTTTTAACGCGTAATGGCGGTCATCTGCAATTTTTTTTTTTGCGGGACTGCAGCATTGCGGCAGACAGATCGGACCCTTGACTGACATTTTTGACACTTTTGGGGTTACCAGTGACATTACTACAGTAATCAGTGCTATACATATGCACTGTTACTGTAAAATGACACTGGCAGTGAAGGGGTTAACTTTTTAGGGAGGGGTTGTGTGTGTCCCTAGGGGCGTGATTCTAACTGTTATTGGCTGTGGCTTGATGTGTAGGAACATTGATCAACGGTCCTACATAGTAGAACCGTATGATCACTGTTCATACACAGGGGAGAATGACAGGCGGCTTGTTTACATCAGCCGCCTGCCTTTCTCCTGCTCTAACGGACGATCGCAAGTGCCCAGCGGACATCGGGATCCGCCAGGCACACGCGCGGGGGGGTCCGTGACCGTGCGGGAGCGCGCATCGAGCGGCGAGCACTCGCTCCCCGGAGCCTCACAGGCTAGTGACGTACCCATACGTCACTTTGCCTGCGAGGGGCTGACCGCCACAGTATATGTACTTGCTGCAGTCGGCAAGTGGTTAAAGTGGGACTGCAACATTGCGGTGGACAAATCGGAAACTAAGTGACACTTTTACACTTTTTTGGGGACCAGTGACACTAATACAGTAATCAGTGCTAAATAATATGCATTGTAACTGTTCTAATGACACTGGGATGGAAGGGGTTAACATCAGGGGCAATCAAAGGGTTAAATGTGTCCCCTGGCAGTGCTTTCTAACTGTGTGGGGGGGGTGCTTCTACTGCAAGAAGACAGAGAGCCATGTTCCTGCTTAGCAGAAACACAAGATCTCTGTCTTCCCCTGTCACAGAACGGCACCGGCCTTGTTTATATAGGCAGACCGCCATTCTATCTACCTCGGGAATGATCGGCAGATCCCAGCGGACATGGGGTCAGTTGGACCCCCTTATTTGCTCCCGCTGTGTCCAATGACAGCGGAAGTGGGTTTTTCGGCGGCTCGCGCGCACCCCAGACCGGAAAGGCAAGATCACACACCAGTACAATATTTTGTGCAAAGGGCCACCCTGCGCAGTATGTGAATGTTGCCATTATTCCACATTCATACTTATGGTTTGCAAAAGCTATAAATGAAGCATGCTTGCTACTTATTCATAGGAGTGAGCACTCCACAAAGGTCAGTCAGGGAAACAACATATGTTCCTCAAATAGGAGACAATTTTCTCTATGATCTAAATTTCTCTAAAGATCTGCAGACATCTCTACTTGATGACATGTGTTCATAAGTCTTCCATACATAAGCACTAAACAAGAGTGGTGTCATGAGAAATTACCATTTTGGAAACTGCACTTCACCAAAAAAATGTATGATAAAAGAGCTGAAAATTAAACTGTTTTGGCAAATGTGCATGGTTCTCTAGGTGAAATAAACAAAACCTGTAATGCCAACACCAAAACCTTATCACAACTGGGAGGTATGGTAGAGTGACTATACTGATGTCAGTGGGATTGGATAGTTTGCAATAACTGAGTAACCAATAAATCTTAGATTATATTAGGATATTCTGCAGTAGAATGTAAGGGAACCTAGTTGTGATCTAAAACTTAGAAGATGTTGGCTCTTGCAAAGGGACTGGCAAAATGACTATGATGAGAAAATCAATACCAAAGTGGCTCAAACATAGGAAATATCATGCATAAAAAAGTTAATTTCATCTTAAGTAGAATGTTTGACCAAGACAATCAAAAGAATAGACTTGAATTGAAATAGTTCTTATATATATAGAAGTGTAATAACGTAGCTCTTTACCACTGTACAGGTCTAATCAGCAACTGCAGAAAGCTATTGCACTGAGATTAGTGGCAATCATTTAGACTCCACTAGTCACTATAAGGGTGCATGCACTTTTCCATTTTTTCTGTAATATTATATAAAATGCTTTGTAGGTTGCCTTTAAATACGTTTTTCAATAATTATCGTTATGACTTAGAGATCAGATCGCATTTCAGGAGTCATTCATTCAGAAATCCAAGAAGGTTTGCAAAGTATTTTTCTATCTGTAGGTATATGGATATTACATATGTTAAACAGCTTAGTTATAAGACTTAAAGCAAAGCCTTCTTCAGCACATTAGTACACTAACTGCATACTAAATATTATAAAGCATTTCTAAAGCTAAAGATGAACAAAAACAAGAAAGAACTACTGAATCTCTTATTGTTTGTAAAGAATACCAGTGCACTAGACACTATCAGACAGCGATTGTCTTACTACACAATTCTTTCTGCCCTGGAGCTACCATATGGACAATGCATTATGCATTCTAAAACTTGAAAAAAAGGGGTCCTTGTACAGGGATGTTACTGTATGTTTGATATTATACATTTTAAATAATTTACATATTGGATTATATGGAAATGTGTTTGCTAATTACGCAGTATATCTCAAATACCCAGAAAAGACCATTACGAAAAATGTCAAAAGAATTTTGAACTGTAAAAGTTCAAGATGTATAAAAAATTCCAGGAATGATACAATAGCGTTGAGAACAATTCATGCATTCATTCTTGGCAAATGTGGGCATGATGTCATTCATACCAGCTTAGCTGTTCCACATCCCTACGCATAGAGACATTCAGGAAAATCTGTACTGTGACTAGTGAATAGTGTGCATGTTTTTCCTTTTTCAGGAGGACACAATAAAAACACTCATCTAAGATTTAAATATGTGCTTTGTTGCTTTAGTTTGCTGTAGTAATAACTGTCTCACCTAAAAGTAAGATTGGTTCTAGGATTTAATTGGTACATTTTACATAGAGACGTAAGAAAATATTTATGAACCCTTTGGATTATCTGTATTTTTGCAGGAAGGATTTCTAAAATATTGCATGATCTTTAACTAAAGCTGGTTATATCCTGAGGGTTGAGAGAAAAAAAAAAACAACTGACAGGTTACCACATCAACACAACAATGTGTGAAGTGAGGATCTCTCCAAAATTGCACTGTTGTATTCTGACAAGGCGACTCCCCCCTGCCAGAACACACACTGATCAGTGCTTGTAGCCATTGGCTGCAAGTGCTGATTTTCCAGCAAGACCGCTCGACAGAAGCTGGCCGTTAGACTGGCTGCTGTTGAACAGACAGCAGTACACATGTACTAAAAGCTGGGAAGTTCCTGCTAAACCGACCGAGTTTCGGTATGTGTGTACCTGACTTAACTTAATAATAATAATACATTAAGAAAGAGTTCTTTAGCCAATAACACATACAAAATTTTACATGGAAATGTCTTATAGGGAGTTTTTTATTTAGTATTATTTTTTTTTCCTTTGCTATTCACCATAATCTCAGTAAAAGACTGTCTGTAGCTTCTCATCACACTCAAGCGGATGTACGGAGGTGTTTTTTACAATTCATGCATTTAAACTCTTTCAGCTTATGTGTGTACTGTTGGGACATAATGCCTCAATTGTGTGCCACAGCAATTAAAAGTGACTGAGGATTTGATTTTGACTTCACCAATCTAGATAATTAAAGTTCTTCATGTAAAACTATACTGTTAATAATTTATTCCCATTCCTGTGTTAATTCATGTGTTTTGGATTATTGAGTTGCATGTTGCATTATCAAGCTGCTTGGTGGATAACTTTACAAACTAAAGTACTTTTAAGTACTATGGTCCCATTTCTGAAGCACACTTGCATGTGCTTGCTGGGAGAACTAGTACTGTATATGTATGTGCATACTATAACTCTCAACCCTTTGGACCTCTTAGAAAAGCTGTCAGTTGAGAAAGTTTAGGACAGGTTTGCGACGTGCTGTGTAGAGCTGTCTGTTTCCAGGCACAGAACTATTAGAGCTCCTGTGCAGAGAATATAGCAAGGAGATACATTTGGAACCTTCTCATATAAACTTTAAAGCGCCACAAATTGGCTACATTGGATTTTTTTTGCCCACGCACTTTATGAACCTCCAGTTGATTTAGCCAAAAGTCTGACATTTAGTGTTGGTAGCAATACCACTGCTAAATGACATGACGTATCTCCAGCAGCTTCTGTTTCTAAACAAGCAAGAAAATCCTGATTGACATCATTGATCAAATGTGGTCATTAACATATTTAGTCAATGATGTCACACTGGGTCCCCAGCAGCTGCTTGGCAGTTGTTCTCTGCAGTTTTCTATACTGCTTACTGCCTTTCTGTCCATTCTGGTCTACAGTCATTCACAGGTGTTCACAAGCTCCCAGGTTCAGTGATGATGCAGTAAATGTCACAGGCCACCCATCTAGTGGGTCCCACCTTAACCCATCTATAAGAGTATGAGAAATTCAATTAAAATCACAATTTTTTCTAGGATTTTAAAAATAGCCAGTTGAAAGAGTCTCCCACTATTTCAGTTCCCATTACTTGCATCAGCCATCACACTTTAGGCAGGTAGTCCCTTGAACTCCATTCACACAGTTCTTTCATTACAGAGAAATTAAATCTAAGAAGATACAAGAAAGAGTTGATTTTATCAATGTCTTCTCTTTACTGAAGCAAACTAGTAAAAGACAATCTAATTATGGCATTTCAGACACTTTCAGATAATACAGACATCCATTGCTTTGCAAAACTTACATAGTTACATAGTAGGTGAGGTTGAATAAAGACAATAGTCCATCCAGTTCAACCTGTGTAGGTGTGTGTGGCCGTAATCATCTCACATACCCCTAAATGTTCTGATCCTTGAGATGTACGTCTAAGAGTCTTTTGAAAGCCACCATACTTCCCGTAGAAACCACCTCTTGTGGTAGAGAATTCCACAATCTTGTAGCCCTAACAGTAAAGAACCCCCTACGTTGCCTGAGGTTAAAACGCTTCTCCTCTAATCGCATTGTATGCCCTCGAGTCCTCATGCAATCCCTTCGACTAAATAGCTGTTTTTTTATGCCGAAATCAACATTGAGATATTTATGAATTGCTATCATGTCCCCTCTCAGGCGTCTCTTCTCCAGGGAGAATAAATCAAGCGATTGCAGACACTCTTCATAATTAAGGTTATCCAATCCCCTAATTAGTTTAGTTGCCCTTCTCTGTACTCTCTCCAGCTCCCACACATCCCTCCTGAGGACTGGCGACCAGAACTGGACAGAATACTCCAGATGTGGTCGGACCAGAGTTTTTAAAAGTGGAAGGATTATAGTCTTATCTCTGGAATATATCCCTTTCTTTATGCATGCTAATATTCTGCTGGCTTTGGCAGCTGCCGCTAGACATTGCATGCTATTGCCTAGTCTATCATCAACCAAGACTCCCAGATCTTTCTCCATTTTTGATTCCCCCAAGGGATCCCCCCCTAACGTGTATTGTGCTTTTATGTTTTTAGTCCCCAAGTGCAAAACCTTACACTTCTCCACATTAAACCTCATTTGCCATGTCGTTGCCCACTCTGTTATTTTTTCCAGGTCATTCTGTAGGACAGTGATGGCGAACCTTGGCACCCCAGATGTTTTGGAACTACATTTCCCATGATGCTCAACTACACTGCAGAGTGCATGAGCATCATGGGAAACGTAGTTCCAAAACATCTGGGGTGCCAAGGTTCGCCATCACTGCTGTAGGATATCTGCTTCATGCTGTGCAGTTATTGCCCTGCCCAATTATGTGTCATCTGCAAAAACTGATATTGAACTACTGATCCCGTCCTCAATGCTGTTTATGGATAAATTGAACAAGGTTGGTCCCAGGACTGAGCCTTGGGGGACCCCGCTAACCACCTCAGACCAGTCTGAGTATGCGCTGTTTATTACCACTCTTTGGACACGCCCTTTTAACCAGTTCCGTATCCAAGAGCGAACCCTGCGGTCGATACCTGCAGACCATATTTTATAAATTAAGTGTTTGTGGGGAACTGTATCAAACGCCTTAGCGAAATCCAGGTACACCACATCCACTGGTCTGCCCCTATCTAGCTCACAGCTCACCTCCTCGTAGAATGTTAAGAGATTGGTTTGACAAGAACGCCCATTTGTAAACCCGTGCTGATTACTGCTGATGATGTTGTCTTTAGCAAACTCTACGATATAGTCCCTTATCATCCCCTCCAGAAGTTTAC
The DNA here is from genome assembly GCF_965119305.1 of Pelophylax lessonae. NCBI lineage: Eukaryota > Metazoa > Chordata > Amphibia > Anura > Ranidae > Pelophylax > Pelophylax lessonae. The sequence goes on along the minus strand of NC_138770.1, from coordinate 462,395,783 downwards.
ATACTATCGATGTCAGACTGACAGGCCTATAATTTCCCGGGATATGCCTCTGCCCCTTTTTGAATATCGGTGTGACACTTCCCACCAAAATGGCCTTGTGGAGCCGCAACCACCCAATTACCACCCAACCTGGGTCAGTTGCTCACAATGGAGGGCATCACATCCTAATGTTATATTCAGGAAACAAAACTGAGGAGACTTGCTCAGCTCACAGCCACAACTAGCAGCTAAAATTCATAGCTGTCACTTCAGGAGTCCACAACTCCCAGGTTCTTTCCTGGGATTGGCTGTTAGCAGTTTGTAGCTGGCTGCATTCTCTCAATAGGTACCAAAACTAGGAAACAAAACACAATATCTTTCTCGGAATACTGATTAGACCATGCACTCTGCTATCGTGCGACCCTCTCTGCTCAGATTCTTTAAAAATGTGCTGTGTTTTACATTGATGGGTGGGACTGAATGAACTAATGTCTTTTTTTCAACCAGACTAACTATGTAAGCAAATGCTTGGCACATGCATAAATAGCAAAAAAGGTACCATAAATTTATTTAGAAAATTGGGATTTACGAACCTGCTGACAAGATTTGTAATTCAATTAATTTATCCTAGAGGGTGGGAATGCTTTGTTGGCTTACTGTGACATCATATTACACGTTGTAGGGAATATGAGTAGCTACTGGAGATGGATGTCCCGATTCCTCTTTTCCACTCCAAAGGAAAAAGAGAGGAAATTATACATCCATCACCAGCAGCTTTTCATGTATCCTATAACATATCACATGTTCCTCATTGTGGAGCTGCATTTACTAATATTTAGGCAGGGAGTCAATGCTGTGGACTTATTTGGGCCAAGCTCTTCACTCTGCCACTTTTGTGAACCTGTTGTAAAAGGCTGAGAATCTGCAGCAATGAGATTGTCAAAGTATAATTGTTATGCTGTTGGGTAAAAGACACTAATATGTAATGAAGGATTATACCTTCAATACACATGCACATTGGTAAAATCCAACTGTCTGTCTACTAACGTTATGGGCATCAGAGGCACTGGAGGCAATATAATCAGTGACATTTACAGTTGGGGGGAGTACCGCGCTTTAAAAGTGCTTAAATAACATAAATAAAATATATAAATATGTAAATACGTGAAAAAGTGCAAAAGTGCTTCTTAAATGATATTAAAATTGATGTGTCTTAATGTATACAATAATATAATCCGATATGCCTTATACAATAAATATAATAGGTGATGAAATATTCATTAAAAAAATAAATCTTATTGAAACCAACTATATCAATCCATCATACAGTGAAAAATTTATATGAAATTAAAATCGGTGACTTATTTAAATATAAAGTGCTCTAAATAAGTGATAACCAATAAAGTGCTGAAGTGTCCTTTTAAAATTATTTTTATAAATATATAATGTGATGAACGCAATCTTCTTAATCCGAATTTCACATGCAGGTGCTTCGTGCGGTGCCCACTAGGTGTCCTAAGCGCTCACCTCACTGCTCCTTTAAAAGAGCCTTGGTTGTATTTCTCAGTATGCTGTTCCTTCCTCCTTATTGTGCCATTATAAATCCTTGGTTATATCTCCCTTGTAAATGCAGCTATCTTTCAGGGGATATAAGCGGTTCCTTGTATCTCCAAAAAAATCAAATTGGGGCCAACATAGTGAAGTACGTCCCATAAATTTATTTAAAAAAGATAGAGTAACACTCACATTGCTTATCCTCTTGTTTCAAGCATAACATACAATCCTTTGCCGATACGTCACTTCCGGTTGGGCTATCCAGGATAGCCTATCCATATCTAGGATAGCCCAACCGGAAGTGACGTATCGGCAAAGGATTGTATGTTATGCTTGAAACAAGAGGATAAGCAATGTGAGTGTTACTCTATCTTTTTTAAATAAATTTATGGGACGTACTTCACTATGTTGGCCCCAATTTGATTTTTTTGGAGATACAAGGAACCGCTTATATCCCCTGAAAGATAGCTGCATTTACAAGGGAGATATAACCAAGGATTTATAATGGCACAATAAGGAGGAAGGAACAGCATACTGAGAAATACAACCAAGGCTCTTTTAAAGGAGCAGTGAGGTGAGCGCTTAGGACACCTAGTGGGCACCGCACGAAGCACCTGCATGTGAAATTCGGATTAAGAAGATTGCGTTCATCACATTATATATTTATAAAAATAATTTTAAAAGGACACTTCAGCACTTTATTGGTTATCACTTATTTAGAGCACTTTATATTTAAATAAGTCACCGATTTTAATTTCATATAAATTTTTCACTGTATGATGGATTGATATAGTTGGTTTCAATAAGATTTATTTTTTTAATGAATATTTCATCACCTATTATATTTATTGTATAAGGCATATCGGATTATATTATTGTATACATTAAGACACATCAATTTTAATATCATTTAAGAAGCACTTTTGCACTTTTTCACGTATTTACATATTTATATATTTTATTTATGTTATTTAAGCACTTTTAAAGCGCGGTACTCCCCCCAACTGTATTTATCTTTATTGTGTAGGTTACCAATTTTAGTACCTGCAGCATTAAAGGTGCCTATTTTGTAGACAATAATTAGAGAAGACAGCGCGAGAATTTCACCAACCCTCTATAATCAGTGACATTTACTGCAGAGCCACCACTAAAGCTAGAAAGGAGGCTATAGAGTAAAAAGACAATAGGTAAGTAATATACATATTTGTGGAACAAAAAATGTCTCAACTTCAACTTTAATTTCCATTTTTTGCTTTATTATTTTTTTTTAAATTTGAAAAAAAAAAAAGATATGGCTTTCACTCCTTGATGCTACTACGACAGCACATAAGGCATATTTGTTGGTATCTTAATGGCAAGGGAGCAGCAAATATGCAGTCCTCTACCATGCTGATACCAGCTGGAGTAGAGAGAGGTATTTGTGTGCAATTTACCTGTCAATCTCCCTAACGATCTGGTTTAAAAGGAACTTTCTACCCATCCGGCAATTACGTCGTACAGGTATGAAATATATACAGTAGGCGCACTTGCTATTAAGTAAAGTAGTGTATTAACATTAAATATGGAGACAATCCATAAATAAAAATGGGGGTTTAGTCCCACCATATGGCCATATCGTGCTCAAGCCCACCACTGCGTCAAAGTACCCCATTATCAGTGGGTCCTACACTATCCATAGAAAAGGGGTGAATCCAGCCTCTCTAACCCTTGGAGACAACACTCCTTGCTGGGATGGATGTGCTATCCATCCTAGCACATCCATCCCAGCAAGGAGTGTTGTCTCCAAGGGTTAGAGAGGCTGGATTCACCCCTTTTCTATGGATAGTGTAGGACCCACTGATAATGGGGTACTTTGACGCAGTGGTGGGCTTGAGCACGATATGGCCATATGGTGGGACTAAACCCCCATTTTTATTTATGGATTGTCTCCATATTTAATAGTCATTTCTTTTGCATGGTTGCGCTATTCTTTTTTAATATACATGTTGCTTGGTCCATAGCTGCACCGGCTTTAGATATACATGTTCAGGGTTTGCTCCCCCAATTTTTTGCTTGTTTATAGTGTATTAACATTAACTTACAACAGGCTCAATTCACAAAACTAACACACCAGAAAAAAATACATGTTTACAAAAATAACAATTATTTTCTGTTGAGTCCAATGAGATTTAAAATTCAAAGTCATGTGGTCCTTATCATTGTGTTAAAGCTTTGTGAACTGAGCCCAATTTATGTAGTGCAGGGATTCCCAAACTACGGCCCTGCAGCTGTTGCAGAACTACACATCCCATGAGGCATTGTAAAACTCTGACATTCACATACATGACTAGGCATGATGGGAATTGGAGTTCCTGAACAACTGGAGGGCCGTAGTTTGGGATTCCCTGATCTAGTGATATCGCCATACTGTATGACCCAGACAAGGAATAATTTTAAATGAGCTAGTGATTCTAGTGAGGTTTACCAGTTTTTTTTTTTCATATTCACCATATTTGGTGAGGTCACAAGATAACCTTTAAACAAACCTGACCATTGTTTCTCGAAACCATGGCTCATTCAAGAAGACCCCTACTTTTTAACTGGAATCTAAAAGGTGTTGATGCTTTTGCTCCCTCATTTTGGTATCCAGTAAGGAGAAAGAAAGAAACTTTCTGTGGTACAAATTTAATTCTGTTGCATAAAAGTTAAATTAAAGTAAAACTGAAGGCAGATATACAGTATAAGATGGGCATTAGTGCAGCTCTGTATTTATTAATACAACATTCAATTTATTTTTTTATGCAAATAGTGTGAGTAGCCAGGTTTGACAAATATTGTGAGTAACCAAGTTTGACATGGGATCAGCCCCTTGCAGTCCCTGCACAATAAGATGTGTGAGGGGTTGGCAGTAATAGTCAATCACAGGTGTGCTGTTTTCAAATATGCTGAAAAGCAACAAGCTCAAAAGGATGGGAGCAAAGAGCGAGCAGATAACTGATAAACAGTCTGCTGCTTCATTGTCCAGTCACATACTGTGAGCAGGGAGTTGACACTACCGTATTTCCTAAAGCCCTTGTGCTGCTGTGGCTATTTTAATTACTTTTATAGCATAAATATATGGAATAATGTATTTTTTTTTAGAAGCTGGGCTTCCTCTCGTATTGTGCTAATTTACTAGTTTGGACTGCAGGGCATTTAAACAGGAAGTGGTGTTGGCAGGAAGTAGGGAGAGGGGAGAAAGTACTTTAATACAGCCGCATATTGAAAACAAAGGAAACACTGCAATCACCTTTAGAGTAAAGCCTAGAGCTTTTGGTTGCCTACAGAGATTGGGAAGCTGCAAAAAACCAAGATAAGTGACTTTTAGAGTATTCACATTTTACACAGACCATTGTTCATACTTATTTGCTAAGAAGGTTAGGTAGCATGTGCATGTGTTGTATATATTTCTGTAATATTTTGTATGTCTTATTTTCCTACAATTGTAAGTAGTTTGTATGTACATCGTTCTTGCTTAGTAAAAGCACATACCACACTACTGAGGTTTATGCTTTCTTGCTTTTACCACAAAGTGACCTTAAAAGACACAAAGCAAAAAGACACAAAGCAAAACTGCCCAACTCAGGGCACCAAAAAAAAAAAAAAAAATACCCTTGCTGTGGAGCCTCCTCACGCTTCGTTGGTTAAATAGTTTGCTCAGAAAAACAAGTAGCATTAATGTGCTGGAAAGATAGGGATATACAAGTACACATTCTTGATGTCTATAGAGGCTGGAAAGTCTCCCTGATGAAGGGAGGCTAATATTCTCCTGGTAGATTCTAGGCATAATTTATGGATCCGAATGAAAATATTTAAGACATTGAAATCCAAGATGGGGTGGATTCCCATCTATGGTTTCAGAACTGTGAAAAGGTTAGAGTAAAACTCTTGAACCCTTTCCACCATTAAAATAATGATGATAAAATCCTGGTTCAAAAGATATGTAAGAGCATCATAACGATTTGTTAGTCTGTGCAGAGACACAGGCAGGGTGGATAACATGAAGCCGTGAAAGGGCATAGATTGTAAATCTAGCTTGTAGCCCTTAGAAAATACAATCTTTTACCCAGGCATCTTAGATGCTCTCTTACCAGGGCTTTTGAGGTATTCACAAATGCCAGCAGATACCCCCCACTTACCCTTATTGCAGAAGTGGACTTGCCTAGAGGTTTGAGAGATTTAGAGTCCTGTGGTTGCAGCTGAACTGGGCTCCTGGCTTTCATCTGGGCTTGGAGCTTGATACCAATGAGTAATGGAAGGAACTCTTTTTGACCAGGTAGGGGGTTTTTATTCTGAGCTTGAGACTTTTTCAGATGGGGAAAATATATACTTTTATCTCAGTAACATTTTTCATGATGGTGTCTAGGGCAGCTCCAAAGACACATTTAGCCTTAAAAGGTATGGACAACAAATGCTTTCCTGTTCCGCAGACCAACATTTCAAACAAAGAGTCTTCTGTATGTTCACTAATCATTCAGGAAATAAGACTGGCTATATCATTCTTCTCATTAATGCAAAAGTGTAGAGCTGTAAGGGTTTGTGAGACTTTTCATCAGATAGAGTCTCTCCAAAGGCTCAGAGGCTGCCACAGTTGCCAGTATGTCAGACAATAATTCTAGACGAGAAGGCATTGAAGTACACTTATAGTCACTGCATTCAGAGTCAACAATCAAAAGTGCATTTGACCAAGGGTGCCACATCAGATGGCACTAAGGAAGACTCTGAGGAGTGCATCGACTCAAGCAGAGGATAACAACCAAGGCTGTTTCCAGTTCCATAGGGTTGGTGAGGTCCTGTCCATCTACAGGGGAACCACTCCAGTGGAAAGGTAAGGGTAAAGTCTCAGCTCCTAGATGTTGCTCCCCTTCAAGGCTCTCCTTCCCATGACCAGCAACCTAGTCTCCTCAGATAACTCCTCCCACACTATATAAAGGATCCTGCCAGGCAGGAAGTGAACTTAATCTCCTTTCTGGAAAAATGTTAAAAGTGTAACACTCTTACCGGGGCCATCTAGTGGGTCCCACCTTAACCCGTCTATAAGAGTATGAGATAAATTCAATTAAAATCACAATTTTTTCTAGGATTTTAAAAATAGCCAGTTGAAAAATCAAGTGTTATGTTTCACTATAGTTTTCTTATTAATTTTATCTCAACTGCACTTAGCATTTGGGAGATTTCCCTGACTCTTTCCTAAAGCGAATCTATGGGCAAGATAAGGGCATTCAATTTAATTAATCTAAGAAGTAAATGAGTTTTAAAACAGACCTCACCAATTTCTGTAGTTTCAGACATTTTGAACTAATTTCCAAAAGAGTTGACAGCGGAAGCACATTGCACAAGTTGCTCAAATCGTTCTTAGGCAACTTTATGGTTCCATCACTTCTACCAGTCTTGCCTATTAATTTTGTACCCATCATACTTTCTATTACATATCGTATTAAACCACCTATGCCCTAGTGACTACGAGTATTGCTCTATCCATATGCGATTTTGTGTTTAATGAAGTATTTTTTCATACATTTATATGCAGCTTCATTTGGTTTGTTCCCAGATGTTCACCATTTCATAATGCAATTTGATTTGTCAGTTTGGTATTATGCATATCATTTTTATATTCCTTATTGCCTATAAAAATATTCACTCCGATTAAGTTTATTGTTACAGAACATTGAATCACAGTAAATTTAATTTCGTTTTTTTTCCACACTGGTCAACCGAAATATACACTTTAATGTAAAAGTGAAAACAGATATCTAAAAAGTAGAATAAAGAAAATACAGTGGCAAAAAAAAACACACTGACTGCATAATTATGTTTCCCCATTCAACTCATAATTTAGTAAATGCATCTTTTGCAGCATTGATTGTGTGTTGATAGGTCTCTATCGGTTTTTAACATATGGGCACAGCATGGGCATTCCCCATTTGCCTTTGCAAAACGCTTGCTCACACTCTGTCGGGTTACATGATGTGTCATACATGTTGTGAACTCTCTGCATCCCCAAGCAAATGCAAGCCCTAGATACACTTAGGCCAATGACAACTGACAGCTAGTAAAACTAATGCAAAGTACAAAATGGAAAGATGAGATCTCAGTATAAGAGAGAAAGGAGGTAAGGGCAGGTAGACAGAAATTGTAGTGAACAGCAAATCCAAATCATTGTCTGGAGTCAGAAACTGGGACCTGGGACAGGAACAAGGAGATACAAACTTTTGGGAACACACAAAGTAAGGTCTTTGCTCAGGCTTTTCCTTAAGGTGTGTAAAGTAGAGCAGAAAAGCTGGTACTTGCTAACCTTCTGCAGAGAAGGAGCCTATTGGACCACTTCAGAGGGACCCCTGCTTCTACATAGAGAACATGCTGGCAGAAGACAGGCTGTGGCTGCTATCTTAAGAAACTATACAACCTCTTTTTTTTTTTTTTTTTTTTTTGTTTTGAAGCAAATGGAATGTATTTGGTGGATTTAAACTGGAATTTTAGCTGAGCTTTACGCTCTTGAGGTATTACTTGTTATTTCCACTTTATTAGATGCAAGCTCTTCAACCTTTTGCATCAATCTTTACATTCTAAAATATTGTAAGCCTTTCTAAACTTGTGTATAACACTCTGTAAAATAGATTGTAGGCTCTTCCATTTTCTTTATTGGTCTCTTATACATTAATAGCCTGTAAGCTTTTCAATCCTCTGTACTGTCTTGTTATTTCCTGATTATTTTCTACTGTACCTCCCATTTCCCTGCCACTTCTTTTGTATTAATATTTGTACTTATTTTATAAGTGAATAGGTTACATTCTCTTCCACCACCTTATTTTACTACATACTATATATCAATAGATTTTAATTCCATATATAATTTTAGACAAAATACAGGCTAAAATACTGCAGTTCTAAGGAAATAGCAACCAACCATGTTTTTTTTTTGTTGATTTCTATTTCCCCAGAGATAAATTAGTATTAGAGCTGTCTGTGTGCACTCCCCCTTTCATCACTGTAGGTAAGAACATGCACGCATTAGCTATCTCAGTGTGCATGTGTATGCACTAGGGTGATAAAAAAACCTCTTGGGTGGTCAGATGATCTTTTTCAAATGGCAATGGCTGGATATACATTGGGCATTTTCAAATTCTTAGGTCTCATGCACACATGACATAAGAAATGCTGCTTTTACTGCCAATTAAATGTTTTTTCAGCTTTTAAACCCACTTCTATGTCAACCTATGTGGCAATGCACACATAGGTTTTTAAAGGCTTATTAGAAGGGGAGCATTTAGAGGCTGAAAAAAACATCACTTGCGCATTTAGGTGAGGAGCGTTTGACCAGAAAATTTGTTTGATGTACCTGTAGACTGTGTGCGCTGCTTGGCATCTTTATATTCTGGGCACCTTATTTGGGTGCTGGGGCCTCTGCTATATGTCCTGCAATATATCAGGAGGAGACAGAGATAACAGTTCCTTTACCTCTGAGACACAAATAAAATGCTAGCGCTCAAGATATAAAAAATTATAATGTCAGAGGTACATAAAGTCCAATACAATGTCCGTTTAAAATCAAGGCGACTTGTAAGACAGGCTGTGGATGGCCAATATACACTAGGGCACAGCTCTCCTCTGGAGTAAAGCTGACTTTAGACATTGCATAAAAAGGAAGACAGAAGAGCGTCTCTAAGTGTAATATTTTAATGTACATAAATGGAGCTATCAGCCAAATAAAAACTCACATGGGGTACAGAAATAAAGGCTAATCTAAGGGTGACAATCCAGCAGTGGGGAGAAAGTAGCAGCTATTGCTTCATAACAGATCAAGGTACCAGTCAGAAGTATATACATAATCTGTTATAATTATAGATTATATATCTCTACGTGCCCCAAGACTCCTTTCTCCGGGGCTGCGTTCCATTCTGCTGTCCACCCAGCTCTCACCAGGTATTACTCCATCCTTGCTGGCTAACACACGCTACACCGCGGCTTTAAACCTTCTGGACTGGACGCATGGATCTCCCCGCTGTTGGATTGTCACCCTTAGATGAGCCTTTATTTCTGTACCCCATGTAAGTTTTAATTTGGCTAATAGCTCCATTTATGTACAATAAAATATTACACTTATAGGCGCTCTTCTGTCTTCCTTTTTAACTCTGAGACAGGGGGCTGTATGTAATTCCAGCAGTGGTCCTAATTAAATATGGCGGACAGTGGTTTTTATTACTGTTGCTGGGCAACCGCACAGTATAAAGGACATGATGTGTAGTAAGGTTCGTCTATCTGACGAAATGCATATGGTGGAGCTTAAAGCGCCATTACTTCACTTCATTTTGGACATTCTTGTCCGTGAAACACAAGGCGTCCTGGACATACTGATGATTACATTGTTCTGACTCCACAGCACTATTGTAAGTGCGTTTTTAGCATTTGTTTTACTAAATATACATTTATGGATTTACACTATGAGATGCCTTTCTGTCCATCCATCCCTATGTGAGTATACCCAGTGACCAGACTTGATGAGGAGGAGGAGGAGATGGAGATACTGGAAAAGGATCAGAAGCAGCTTTGGTGTGCTGCTCTTTAGCCCTGTAAGGGTTCAGCTTTTTGGTGAGTGTGGATCTGAGGGGGGAGCATGTGTGGAGTTCACCCATCTCTCACCAGTGATTTATACTGCATAATTTACCCAGGCACAAGCAACTTTGAATTAGGATCACCTATATGGATTCAGGAACTGTGTTTTTTGTTTTCTTCATTTTGATAAATTTATTGATTTCTGGTCTCATATATTGATATATTTGAATATGTTGAACACTTTACTTTTTTTCAGATGTTTCAAACAGTATATTGTGGACTACCAATTTGTATATGAAATCATAGACTCTTTTTTATATATTTTTATGCAGTCTTTATTAATAATATTTGTTTCACACTTTTTTTTCCCCCCACATTTAAGCACAATTTATCAGGATTGCACACTTTATAGAGTTGTATGCATGAGGACATGCTCGAGGGATAATCATTTTATATGCACATTATATGATTTAAAAAGACAGTACACCAATTTTGTTGATTCATATATAAACCTTTTGATTTATATTGTTATTAGCATTGCACATCATAAATAGGCAACACCACCTTTACCTCTTTTGCTACACACTTCTTTGTTCACCCCACTTTGGTGGGATTTCTGAGGTAGGCAGCAGCCATATTATATTACCATAGCGCAGGATCCAATACTCCATTTGATGTACCTTAATGCCTGTTAATGTGTGTAAATGCGCCTAACCACTAGGCGCGTTTATTGCTTGAGCTTTCATTTTTTTCAATGTCCAGCATAAATCAATATTCTGGCCAATGGAATGAATAAAGGCCCAAACGCTTGATGTGCATACATGTACCTCAACACCTGTGAATAGGTGGCTTTTGATGCATTTTTGCAGCTGCTTTTTTTCTGCCAGGGACAAAGGTGCTGAGAGGAACTGGGCAAAAGCCCAGCGTGCATGAGGCTATAAGGCATCTTACCTTCAAACCTTACCATTGTATATGTTTTTCAGTTTTTGATTCCTAATAGCTGAGCCTGGTGACAGGCACAAGGAAGTAACAATACATAGTTTAATCTCCTCTTAAGATGTATTTAATAATGTAGTATATTGACTTATATGTAGGTTTAGAAGCTCTTTGTGTTACATTTTAAAGTATAACTCAATAAACTTGTACCCAAGTTCCTCAAAAGTCTGTTGTCTAATCATATATGGCACACAACAATACTTTAACAGATGGGGTTTTATGTGCAAGGATGCTTCAGTCGGCAGAAGTTGATCAAAAAATAAACAACAAACGAAGATGAAATTTTGCTGAAATTCTGTTTTCCTCCATTCTTATAGAGCTTTTAAAGATTTTATAACTTATTATTTATTGATATATGCAATATTTTTCCACAAGCAGATGTTTGCTGCATTTGTAAAAATCTGCTTATAACACATTGACTGATTTCGTTTTTTATCCTGTGTGGAGAAATGTAAATACAAAAATACATAAACATGTTTGTAAAATATTTTTAAACTGCAACAAAGGCAAATACTGTATATTAGACAGGTGCTTATAAAAATTGTAACAAACACTCATTATTATAACTTGCTTGTAAATGTGACTGTATTTAGGTTAATCAACCATAATGCTAAATGTTCTCCTTGCTTAAATGAAAGCCAATGTTGTCCTTCTTCAAGGTTCCAGACTAGATTCAGGGCAACTGTGTTTTTCAAAGCAATACAGAAATTATTTTTTAGAATTCCTCAGATCTAGGATGCAGCTTTTGTGTTGAAAAATACATTTCTATAAATTTTTCCATTCAATTTTTTTACTTAAACGTGATTTGCAAGAAAAATGGAATCCCTCTGTTTAAATTCTGTAGTGATATGCAAAGGATTCCAACTCCCAAAGCCCATTGAAAACACCAGTAGAATCCCACCTTGCTCTTATTTGGAGTGTCAGTTGGACAGATTTCTGTCCAAAAGAATGTAAAAGAAAAGGGATAGGGGGTTTCAACACCCCCCGACCCATTTTCTCTAATGGACTGCAGCAGCTAAGAGGTTTTAAGGCTCCCCTAAGAATAAGATCACACAGTCCCATATAAAAGAAAAGGGATAGGGGGTTTCAAGTTTCCCCTGTCCCCTTTTCTCTAATGATAAAAAACAGAAAGGTACAGCGCCACACAAGATGTTGATCCCAATATGCACATGTTAATTAGATGCTCAAAAAAACATGGTATGTTATAGATAAAATATAACAGGCCAGTCCTTAAATGAAGAGAGCATAGCCAAACAGAAGTCCTTATCCTGGGTGGTTTTTTGAGAAGGAGAAATTGAAAATGGAGAAAAGATCCCACTCCCAGGGTGTAATCCGGACCCAATGGTAACTCCACCACAGTGCTCCACGCAGATAAAGCACTTACCATTTTCCATTTCTCCTTTTCAAAATCCACTCACGATAAGGATTTCTCTTTGGCTATGCTATCCTTATTTAAGGACTGGCCTGTTATATTTTCTCTATAAGCTATCATGTTTTTTTGAACATCTAATTTACATGTGCATATTGGGATCAACATCTTGTGGCGCTGTACCTTTCTATCTATTATTTGGACTTGATTATATCCTTGGTACTGGCAGCCCAATTTATTCATTTTTTTCTGCACACTAATCAATAAAGTGTGCATATAGCTCATTCAGTGGTTTGACTGAACACGGTTACTGGAGGTTTTGAATCCTTTTCGCGAATGCACTGCAACAGCTAAGGGGTTTTAAGGCTCCCCTAAGAATAATATCACACAGAGGTGATGGGGTACCTTGAGACTGCTGTGTGGGGGAGCCTTATTACCCATAGTCACATGGGCTGGAACATTCTAGAAGACTTAGGGAGCCCCTGTAAAAGAGGGGTGCTGGCAGGGCTTATCTGCCAGTTGCCTCAGGAACTCTTCAGAAGAGCTATTATACTGGCTTTCTGCCGCTAACTCCTGAGGAGAGATAAAGACTGTACTCTGGAAGCTGTTGGGGCGAGCGGAGGCAGAAGGAGGAGATGTCTGGATTTGGAAGTGCCTCACCCTACCGAATGGGCTGGAGGCTGAAGGCTCAGCGGACAAAATGAGCAGCGGTGGACCAAAAAGAGGCAGTGGACTTGAGGAGCAGAAGGCATCCTTCTGATTGAAGATGGCTTCCTTCCAGTTCCAGGTTGGCAAGGTCAAGAGGCAGTGGGAGAAGTGGGGGACATCAGAAGGTGGGCGAAGAGGAAGTCCTGGCAGCCGTACAGTCCCCCCACCGGCTGGACGAAGAGAAGCATGGGGGAGGCTTGCCTCGCCGGAGGCGCGGCAGACAGGGAGCGACGTCCTCGAAGATGTGGCCCAGATGAGGTGGGGTCAGAGCTGGGTAGAGGCGGAGAAAGGTTCCCGGTTCCCTGGACAACTGCAAATGCCAGAGCCAGGATCAATTGCAAGCAGCTACTGCAGTGCATTTACAGGCTGACAGTAGAGCTCAGTAAGGTCAAATCAAATAACAGCAGAGAAGGGTACAGAATTTCCCAGCTGCAGAGAGATGCCATTGGCTGCTTCAGCAGTACCCGGTGAGTTAATTAATGCTGAAGTTCTGAATAATCTGTCCACGTCTATATCTCAACTAGTGTCCTCTATATCAACCATACAAGGTTTGTCAGTTAATGATGTTAACAATAACATACAGGATGTTTCTAGTGTATGGGCAGTGCCAGAACAGCAGACCAATGTTTTTCCTAGAGCTGCAACTATTACAGTTTCAGATTCTTCTCATCTAGATAGAAGTATTGCTAATATGTATGTTGTGCCAGAAATTTGTATGAAAGAAAGCATGCCTCCATCGCCATTCGGTTTTCATTTATCAGCTACAGTTAAAGAAAATATGTATATGGAATGAAAAATGTATTGATTTATTATCATTACTTCCATCTAGCAAGTAATTTCCCAGACAGGACAAAGACAAAAATGAGGATCTGTGAAAAATTCTCAGAGTGCAGCACTGGTTTATTTCACCATATTGATATAATTCCGGAGGCGTACAAAAATGTAGGAGGTTTAGGTTGGTTTATTTATGATGAGTCATTTAGACAAAAATTGGGTTATGGTGAAATGTTTTACTACCCCAAAAACCTCCAATGGTACATCAATAGAGTTTACAAGTCAATAGTAACTCTGCATCATATAAAAAAGGAAAATGTTTTGCTTTTAATGATGCCCAATGCAAATGTGCTTCTAAATTGCCGTTATAGACATGTGTGTTCTGGCCCGCATCCAGTCATGAAGTATTTTAAGGAAATGTATTCTTCTATGCAATCACAGAATAAAGAATCCTTTCCTTTCTTAAAGGCTCCATCACCTGTGATCCTGTCAAACATCCTGCCATGGCTGCGCAGTTATCCAGATCAGCAGACATTACTCATGCTCTATAATGGTTTAAATTTAAGGTTTTGAGTTACCTTTGTTTACAGGAACAGGTTGTAAAATGTTAAAAAAAAATGTAAAATTGGTTGATGTATTAGCAGATATAGTGAGGGAATAATATATAAAGAATTAATTGAGCAGAGAATAGCAGGTACTTTCAAAAACCCACCTTTTTCAAATTTTCGGATATCATCTTTAAGCATTTTATCCAAAAGAACCAAATCAATTTCCAGTGATTCATCATCTATCCTCTTCAGTGAGCAAGTCACTTAATGATCAAATTCCAAGAGACCTGTTTGTTTGAATATGCATCATTTGAGGATGCTCTAATATTACTTAAAAAGCTTGGTCCAAATACTTTATAATCAAAGGCAGTTGTGAAATTGGCATTTATTGCCTATTCATCCGAATAGAATTATTTAGGTTTCTATTTTGAAGGAAGATACTATTTTGACAAATGTTTATCAATGGGGTGTTCTTTTTCTTGTCGCTACTTTGAGGAATGGGTAGTTAAAGATATTTCAGGATCCCCATGCTTATTACATTATTTTAGATGATTTTTTATTTCTAGGCCCTTCTGGTTCAGTGGATTGCCTAAATTTGTTGCAGTTATTTTATACTTGTGAAAAATTTGGGAATCCGCTTGCAAAGGAAAAAATGTGTGATAATTGTGACGGCGTCAAATCTAGACCAAATCAAAAACTGCTGCCCCTTTGTATGTGAGAATACAATACACATTTAAATGTTTTAATGATAGTCAAGAAGACACTGTTTAAATAATAAATCTTTTTGTTAAATGTGCGTCACTAATATCTTTAGTTGCAAAAATGTGCTATTGGGCACACAAAAATCAATAACATTACCTAAATGCAATTTATCACTAGTGATCAAATAGTGCAATAAATAAATATTTAAACAAATAAATTGATATATATACATGTGTACAATAAATATAAACCATAAAAAATTAAAGTGCTATGTGCATACTTAGAAAATATAAAAAGTCCAATATTGAAACATGCAGTACAAGTTTCATCAGTCTGATGCCAGTGTGATAAAAATAACTGTCAGGACACCCACACCATATAGGAAAGTAGTAAAACGCTTTTCACCCAGTGGGTAAGGATAAACGGTATATGCTCACCAGAAAACTTCTGGCCCCAAGGACCTATATCGCTTTTTACATAAACAGGTGCTCGGTCTATATTCGCACCCTGTATTCTTTCAGCCTGGGGCTATATCTACCCATGTGTTCGGAGGGTTAATCAGACTCCGAACACATGGGTAGATATAGCGAAATGCATTGTGGTCTCTTTACCTTTTGAAACGTATTATACAGTGACGTCACTTCCGACTCCTGTGGAACGCACACCGACCGCGGCCACGAAACTGTTCGGAGGAAAGTGACAAGACCCGCTGTGAGACGGAGTGGATGTTATATTCTTATACTTGTGGTGGATCAGTGCCAGGTGGGCACTTTGTAATGTAAGCGCTAATTTAAAATTTTCCTATTGACTGCAATTTAAAACGGATTACACTATATATATTTTTGTGTTCCTACATGCCTATGTCCTCAGATTGCGAGAAAGAATACAGGGTGCGAATAAAGACCAAGCACCTGTTTATGTAAAAAGCAATATAGGTCCTTGGGGCCTGTTATTTTTTGGTGAGCATAAACTGTTTATCCTTACCCACTGGGTGAAAAGCATTCTACTACTTTCCTATATGGTGTGGGTGTCCTGACAGCTATTTTCATCACACTAGCATCAGACTGTTCAAACTCCTACTGCATATTTCAATAATGGACTTTTTTATACTTTCTAAGTATACACATAGCACTTTCATTTTTTATGGTCTATATTTATTGTAAACGTGTGTATACAGTATACATTTTTTATTTAAATATTTATTTATTGCACTATTTGATCACTATTGATGAATTGCATTTAGGTAATGTTATTGATTTATGTGTGCACAATAGCACATTTTTGCAACTTAAGATATTAGTGACACACATTTAACAAAAGGATTTAATATTTAAACAGTGCCTTCTTTACTATCATTAAAGGAAAAATGGTTTTACCGACCACTTGTTTAGAATTTTTTTGAATTTCGCCTGCCCAAAGAGAAATTGGAAAAGATTTCTGGTTTGTTAATAATAGTTTTAATTCGTAGAAAAAAAGTAATATTAAAAGAATGTAGAATGTATTAGATTCATTAGCCTTTGCAACCAGGGTTCTACCTGTGAGTAGATTTTTTTCAAGAAGACTCTATTCTTCAATGACTGGTTTGAAGAACCCTTATTCACATGTGCGCATTGTCTCATGATATGTGGGAAGACATGTTAGTATGGATTCAGTTTTTAGCACACTTAAATGGCAAAACCACATTGCAGCATGAATTTATTTCAGATAACGAATTTTGCTTATTCACTGATTCAGCAGGTTCTGTTGGTTTTGCTGCAATATGGAGAACTCACTGGTGTGCTGAAAAATGGCCATTAGGTGGGAAAATCAGGGTTGATTAAAACATAGTGTTTTATTAGAACTTTTTCCAATTGTAGTACGCTAGAAAATTGGGGTAAATATGTTAGTAACCACCTCCTTCTAATTAGTATGGATAATAAAGGAGTTATGTATTGAATTAATTGTTTATCATCCAAATCACCACCAGTTACAACATTGTTTAAGCGTAATTCCACTTTTGTTGAGAAAAAAACATTCCCCTCCGGGCGTATTGTGCTACCAATGGTTTGTTTGGTGACTGTTGTCCCAGCTGCCTTGAGATCATTCACAAGCTCCTCCCGTGTAGTTCTGAGCTGACCCCTCACTTTTCTCATGACCATCCTTACCCCATAAGGGGAAATCTTCCAGACCGAGGGCGACTGATGGTTATTTTTTATTTCTTCCATTTCTGAATAACCGCTCCAACAGTTATCTCACCAAGCTTCGTGCTGATGTCTTGTAGCCCATTCCAGCCTTGTGCAGGTCTACAACCTTGTCCCTGACATATTTTGACTTGTCTTTGGTCTTGCCCATGATGGTGGGTTTGAATGGAATAAAGAGCTTCTGTGGACAGGTGTCTTTTATACACCTAATGAGTTTTCTCTAAGAGCACCTTCTTAAATTGACAGGACTAATCTGTGTACTACATGAGCACATATTGTAGCTAGTCCGTGGGAGCTAGAATTATTGTTGGTTGATAGGGGATCAAATACTTATTTTACTCACTATACTGCAACTCAATTTATAATATTTGTATCATGTGTTTTTTCTGGATTTCTGAATTTTCTAATAATTTTCAGGACTGTACATCAGGGATGACAAGCTTCACACTTCAATATACAGTTAACCTACTGACAGATGCAACTATCTCCACAGTTTAGGTTTTCACCCCTAACACACTAAACGGGCCATCATACACAGCCAGGCCATCAGATACCACTGAATATGCTCAGACCCAGAAGACAGAGATAAATATCTCAGAGCACTAGCAGACTCCTTCCATGAGAAAGATTACAAAAACGAATCCATCAACACCAGCATAAACATGACCTTGAAAACCCAAAGGGAAAATCACCTTCAATACAAAGAGAAAAAACAAATAACCGTTTTCCTCTAGTACAGTAACCACATACAATCCAGCACTAGAAGGGATAAGAAAGATCATCAAAGATTTACACCCCCTTTTATAACAGAGGATTAAACTCTGAAATAAATATTCCAACAACCCCCAATACCGGCATTCAGCCAACCTCAGACATAAACAAATAAGTAGGAAGCTTCATTCTGATTGTGATGTCACAAATAATGGAAGAAAACCCTGTAATAAAAAAGCTGCAAACTGTGCAACCAAATCAATCAATCTAAAAGTGTCACACACACAAAAGGGACCTTCAGTATCCCAGGATTATACAACTGCACCTCAAGTAATGTCGTGTACCTCATCCAATGAAATCGATGAAGCAAAGGATCTCTTGTTGGTGAAACAGGACAAGGGTTGCGAACAAGGAAGAATTTGCACAGACACCATCAAGGAACATAAAGAAGATGAGTTCTGCACACCTGTGGGACATCACTTCTCACTCACTATGGAAGACCTCAATATCTTAGTTCTTAATAGGAATTTCAAAACTATTCAGGAAAGGAAGACTTTTAAACTAAGAATGCTGGTTCTATTTGACACAATTGATAACGGCCTAAATTTAGATATAGGTTTTCTTATCAACCAATTTTACGACCCCCTCTGTGACTTATCTTACTAACTATCCTAGTTTTATTAGCATTGCCTTGTACATTTGTTTGTGTGCGTGTTTGTTTTTTCCTCAGAAATTGTCTTTTTTTAACATTCCACTAAAACGTATCCAGACCTTAAAGAAGGGGACATACCCCAAAAGCTTGTCCTGAAAAATTGTATGTTAGTGCAAATAAAAAAAGTATTGTGGACAGTACTCAATTGTTTCTGTCGCAAGTGCACTAATATGGATACAATCACCTCTATCATTAAATTAGATTGTATTATTGCAGAGATAGCAGCCAGAATTATTGTACAAACTCACTGCACATTATGTATGCAGTTTTACTAGGCCTCAATTGAAGAGGGAGAGATGAGGGGATTTATCTTGAAATAAAATGTACATTTCTGAGACAAAAGCCAGAGATATTGCACAGATTTCATTCACTCAAAGTCGTCTATTTTACCAGTGCAATTTATATGACAGATACAGTTTTTTATGAAATAAAAACTCAAGTGTTTTATTTCAGAAAAAACAGCTGAAAATGTTATACAGATATCATAGTCAGCATTTAAACAGTTGGAGTAAGCCACATTTTGAAACAAACACTTTTTTTATCCCATGAACCCACATTTAAATATATATATATATTTATTTATATCACAATTAAAGGAAGAACTTTTGTAGAACTGTTGTAGAGATTCCAACCATTAAACAGAGAGAAGGTGAATATGCCCTGTACCTACCCCAAAGGATGCCTGGTCAGAATTAAAGCTGTACTGTACTGTTTTGAAGTTTTGAGTTTCCACATGCACTAAAAAGCCCCACGGGTTGAAACCTAGCTTTGAGATTTTCATTTAAAAAGGCTATTCCCAACTGTATATGAGATGTGTGAACTTAAAGGTGGAGACTGGAGTATTCCAACAGTTAATTAACAATGTAATAACATTCTTCCAAACCATGTGACTCAAACAATTGGTTACTATATTTCCCTTGTTGGTTATTTTGACCATGTGTTGATAGAGGCCACATGATAATGGACACCATTAAAGGAATCTGATGCCACATTACATTTTTTTTTACACATTTATTGTACCCATGGCCAAGCTTTTTGTTTTAAGGAATAAAACATTTTTAACGATTTTTTGTTTTATTTTTGAACACGTTGGCATGTTTTTATTCCGGTGTTAGTGGGCACAATACTTTTTTGAGTGGAGATTTGGACAATTTCCCCAATTTCCTAATTTCCTCTTACTTGTAAGTCTCTACTTGGTCACATAAGGCAGTAGGCACTAGTGCTTACTGCGCAAGAGGCTGGGTCAGTACAGTGCTTGGCTTTATGGAGAAGTTAAGCCTTGCATATACTTGCTGTATCCTGCAGATAAGAGCCAAAGTCCCATATCTAGATTATATATTTGATTTTGCGCCCGTGCTTCATAAGCTGCTGGACGAGACACTGAGATAACAAGTGTAATGGTTTGAAAAGGTGTTATGCTAATGGAATATTCCAGTCTCTGCCTAAAAGTTTATACATCTTATATACTGTTTGGAATCGCCTCTGTTTAATGCAATAAAACCTCAATAAAATTTAGGTATTAAACCCAGTTGCTTTTTTTTGGTGCTTGTGGAAATGCATTTTTGGTATTTTGCTAAATTATTTGCCACATAGCAGGTTGTAAATTTTTGCCTGAATGCTCAGGCTTATTTTTTTAATGTACTATTTTAAGTCACAATCTTGCAGACCAGGTCCAGGGGGTTAGGAAAGACATGTCATTTTTTTGCCATGATCTCGTGAAAACACAGCACAAACTGAGCCCAAACGATCCCAGGCTGGTTGGTCTTCTGGAAAGTGCTGATGTAGCTAATACCTTGAGTTTGCTTAACAATGGCTATTAGAAACTTTTAGCAAGTAGCTCCTCTCCCCACTCTCTGCCATGGAATAGGCTCATAGAATCCCCCCCCCCCTCCTTTGCCACTAGGCAATCCCTCAAGACCCTATCTCATCTGCCTCCTAAACTATAAGGACAAGGAAAACATCCTTTATAGGTCCAGCAAGAGAGTCTAAGGATGTCTATCTTTAGTCTATAGTTTTAAGATATGACAAAAAAAAAAAAAAAACAGCAATACATAAAAATAGCAATATCAAAGAAAAACCTTGGGAGGAAACCTGTCCTGCAGATGCAAGCTGCCAACAGCAATAGATGCCTCCCCATACACCCCTTTATGTGCAATAGCATCCCCCCCCAGCATTACCATTGTGTATCAAGAAGATACATAGTAGTTAAGGTTGAATAAAGACTATCGTCCATCCAGTTCAACCTGTGTAGGTGTGTGTGTATGTGTCAGTGACGATAATCATTTCCCATATCCCTGTATATTCTATTCTTTGAGATGCATGTCCAAGAGTATTTTAAAAGTATCCATACTCCCCGCTGATACCACCAATTGTGGAAGAGAGTTCTAACAGCCCTGACAGTGAAAAAACGCTTCTCCTCCAATCTCATTGTGTGGCCACGTATCCTCTTACACTTCCTGAGACTGAATAGTTTTTTCCTATCCTGGGATCACCATTGAGGTATTTGTAAATTGCTATCATGTCCACTCTCAGGTGTCTCTTTTCCATCGAGAATAAATTTAAAGCTTGTAATCGTTCCTCGTAATTAAGTTGTTGTGGCCGGACCAGACTTTTGTAAAGTGGCAGAATTAATTTTCTCTCTGGAGTATATCCTTTTTTTATCCATGGCAATATTCTGCCCACTTTGGCAGCTGCTGCTCGACATTGCATGCTATTGCTCAGTCTGTCTTCCACTAGGACCCCTAGATCTTTCTCCATCCTTTATTCCCCCAGTGGTTCCCACCCTAGTGAGTAGTTTGCGTTTATGTTTTTAGCCCCCCATTTCTCCACATTAAACCTCATTTGCCACTTAGTTGCCCACTCCATTAATTTGTTCAGGTTATTCTGTAAGATTTTTATATCCTGATGTGAAGTTATTGCCCTGCCTATTTTTTGTGTCATCCACAAAAACTGAGATTGAGCTGATTATCCCATCCTCAGTGGTCCCCAACCCCCGGGCCTGTGGACCGGTACCGGTCCGTGGATCAAATGGTACTGGGCCGCCCAAGGAACAATAAATTATTTCCATTTTATTTACTGTGGTGTATTTCTCTCGGGTTTTTGCGACTTTCCATGAACGAGAGGTTAACAGGGAGCTGAGAGATGTCACCTAAAGCCACACCAATACCGCGAATGCGCAAAATATCGTAATATCAGGGCGGTTTTAGGTGATGTCTGGAGCTGAGCGGCTGCAAGTGGCAGTGGCGTTGTAGCTTTAGTAAAGAGAAGGTGTGTATCGCTCTTCTGTCTGTTCACCGGTAAGCAACACACTTACACCAGTAAGCAACGGGTGTCATTGTCTCCTATTACCCCCAGATGGAACCGTCTCATTGCAAAGAAACAAGTTCAGGGTTCTCATTGATTTAGCGTTCTAGTAAGTTAAAATGTTAAATCACTTTATATTCATTTTTTGGTGTAACTGTATTTTATTTTGAAGGCATGTTTAAATTCAATTAAATTAAAATTATTAAATCAAAACAATCTAAAATATAAACAATCAATGCCTCCCCCCCCTCAGCGGGGCATGGTAAAATTATCAAACGTTGACTGGTCCACGGCGATAAAATGATTGGGGAGCACTGCTCTATATCATATATGAATAAATGAAACAGAATAAGTCCCATTACAGAACCTTGGGGTATCCCACTTACTACTCCAGACCAGTCTGAGTACGTGTTATTTATAACCACCCTTTGGATACGCCCCTGTAACCAGTTTTCTATCCAAGAACAAACCTTATGGTCGGTGCCTGCAGACCTTAACTTGTAGATTAGGTGTTTATGGGTAACTGTATCGAATGCCTTTTCAAAATCCAGATACACTACATCCACAGGCCTCTCCCTATCAAGATGGTAGCTCACCTCCTTGTAGAATGTAAACAGATTGGTCTGGCAAGAATGTCCACTTGTAAACCCATGCTGATTACTAGGGATGATCGAACGGTTCGGGTCCACCATCGGTTCGGCCCGAACATTGGGTGTTCGAGGTTCGGCCGAATTTAGAACTTTTTGCCCAAAAAGTTCGGAATTCGGCAACCAGAACCGCCCAAAATGCAATGCTTCAGGAAATGGGCTTTAAAAGCCCGTGATTGGACCAGAACCATTAGCAAAAGCCAATTGAGGGGGCAGGAGAATGCTAGGAATGTGATTGGAGTGACTAGGGGGTCCCTAGACCAATCATTAGTGAATACGCCCCCCAGTATATAAGATCGCCCCCGCCATATTCCCAGCATTGTTATACTGGACATGGAAGAGAGTGGAAGCAGTTCTGTTAATTTTACTTTAAAAGTGTCATTTAGCTATTTTTAGTGTGAGGAAAGGGATATCTAGTGTAGTTAGAGTGCTCCTTTACACTTAAGTTAGCTTCAAAAATTTAGTTTCTGTAGGGAAAGTGTTAAGTGTCAGGGGACCGTAGTGTAGTGTAGGGTTAACTGACAGTGACTGCTATGGCAGGGTGACAAAACCCTTCCATAGCAGGGTGACCGCTATAGAGAAATGATCATTTCTCTGCTTCGGGACAGGTATGTGGCTTCTCACCAGCAAGCATTTTTTAATGCTGCAGGGGCTGCCACTGCCAGTACTTTTTTGAGGACATGTTTGATGTCAGACATGACATCTGAATATGTGTATAGGGGGTATATATAGACATATATGTCTGAATATATACCCCTAGACATATATAGGTGTGATAGTAGCAGAAATAAATGCTTGCGCTAATGAAATCATTTACAGTAATATATTTCTGCTACTATCACACCTATATATGTCTAGGGGTATATATTCAGACATATATGCCTATATATACCCCCTATACACATGTTCAGATGTTTTGCCTGCCTCAAAAGAACCCCAAAAAATGCCAAAAAAACGCTAGTGTCAAAAAAAAAATGCCCAGGTGTGTTTTTGCTGGCATTTTTTGGGGGGTTTTGGAGGCAGGCAAAACATCAGAACTTGTGCACAGTACCACTATACACAAGTTCAGATGTTTTGCCTGCCTCAAAAGAACCCCAAAAAATGCCAAAAAAAACGCTAGCGTCAAAAAAAAAATGCCCAGGTGTGTTTTTGCTGGCATTTTTTGGGGGGTTTTGGAGGCAGGCAAAACATCAGAACTTGTGCACAGTACCACTATACACAAGTTCAGATGTTTTTCCTGACTGCAAAGAACCCAAAAAAATGCCTGCTATTAAACCGGCAAGGTGTTACAGCAGAGAAGCCATATTCCTGTGCTTAAA
The DNA here is from genome assembly GCF_965119305.1 of Pelophylax lessonae. Classification (NCBI taxonomy): domain Eukaryota; kingdom Metazoa; phylum Chordata; class Amphibia; order Anura; family Ranidae; genus Pelophylax; species Pelophylax lessonae. The sequence continues at coordinate 462,371,710 of NC_138770.1, read as the reverse complement.
GTTTTCTAATACAAACAATCTTTTTTTTTATGGTTCTGGACATGCTACAGAGCTGAAACTTCACAGGTACACCTTTTAGACCCCCCAGACACAAAATCACACAAAAAAAAGTTCTTAAAAATTGTCATTTTTGATAAAAAAAGCCAATTATTGAAAAATTTAAAAAAAAAAAAAAAAAAAAAAAAAGAGATTTTTTGATTTTTACTTTGGATTTAGTATCTGGGGGGTCTAAAAAGTGTACATGTGAAGTTTCAGCTCTGTAGCATGTCCAGAACCCCCCAAAAATTAGCATTTTCTTATAATTTTTATTAGAACAGGAATACGGCTTCTCTACGGCGCTTTTTCTTGCATTTATCGGGCATTTTTGGAGGCAGGCATGACTTTTTTTGGATTTAGTGTCTGGGGGGTCTAAAAAGTGTACCTGTGAAGTTTCAGCTCTGTAGCATGTCCAGAACCAGAAAAAAAGATAATTTTTCAGTAGAGCAGGGATGGTGGGACCCCTCTTTTACACTTATATGATCTTTTTTTGGGGTTCTGGACATGCTACAGAGCTGAAACTTCACAGGTACACCTTTTAGACCCCCCAGACACAAAATCACACAAAAAAAGTTCTTAAAAATTGTCATTTTTGATAAAAAAGCCAATTATTGAAAAATTTAAAAAAAAAAAAAAAAGAGATTTTTTGATTTTTACTTTGGATTTAGTATCTGGGGGGTCTAAAAGGTGTACATGTGAAGTTTCAGCTCTGTAGCATGTCCAGAACCATAAAAAAAAAAGATCGTTTGTATTAGAAAACTTTAAGCACAGGAATATGGCTTCTCTGCTGTAACACCTTGCCGGTTTAATAGCAGGCATTTTTTTGGGTTCTTTGCAGTCAGGAAAAACATCTGAACTTGTGTATAGTGGTACTGTGCACAAGTTCTGATGTTTTGCCTGCCTCCAAAATCCCCAAAAAATGCCAGCAAAAACACACCTGGGCATTTTTTTTTTTTGACGCTAGCGTTTTTTTTGGCATTTTTTGGGGTTCTTTTGAGGCAGGCAAAACATCTGAACATGTGTATAGGGTGTATATATAGGCATATATGTCTGAATATATACCCCTAGACATATATAGGTGTGATAGTAGCAGAAATATATTACTGTAAATGATTTCATTAGCGCAAGCATTTATTTCTGCTACTATCACACCTATATATGTCTAGGGGTATATATTCAGACATATATGTCTATATATCCCCCCTATACACATGTTCAGATGTTTTGCCTGCCTCAAAAGAACCCCAAAAAATGCCAAAAAAAAACGCTAGCGTCAAAAAAAAAAATGCCCAGGTGTGTTTTTGCTGGCATTTTTTGGGGAATTTTGGAGGCAGGCAAAACATCAGAACTTGTGCACAGTACTACTATACACAAGTTCAGATGTTTTTCCTGACTGCAAAGAACCCAAAAAAATGCCTGCTATTAAACCGGCAAGGTGTTACAGCAGAGAAGCCATATTCCTGTGCTTAAAGTTTTCTAATACAAACGATCTTTTTTTTTCTGGTTCTGGACATGCTACAGAGCTGAAACTTCACATGCACACCTTTTAGACCCCCCAGATACTAAATCCAAAGTAAAAATCAAAAAATCTCTTTTTTTTTTTTTTTTTTAATTTTTCAATAATTGGCTTTTTTATCAAAAATGACAATTTTTAAGAACTTTTTTTGTGTGATTTTGTGTCTGGGGGGTCTAAAAGGTGTACCTGTGAAGTTTCAGCTCTGTAGCATGTCCAGAACCAGAAAAAAAGATCATATAGGTGTTAAAGTTAAAGGAGGCTCCCGAACCACATCCCTGTTCTACTGAAAAATTATCTTTTTTTTTTCATGGTTCTGGACATGCTACAGAGCTGAAACTTCACATGCACACCTTTTAGACCCCCCAGATACTAAATCCAAAGTAAAAATCAAAAAAATCTCTTTTTTTTTTTTTTTTAATTTTTCAATAATTGGCTTTTTTATCAAAAATGACAATTTTTAAGAACTTTTTTTTGTGTGATTAATAGTTAATGGGGCATGACCCAGAACCCTAGGCACTTTTTAGGGGCATTTATTGGGTTTTAGGGCTTAAAAATGGTGTTTTTTGATTACAGAAGTTCGGGTCCCATTGATTTCAATGGGGTTCTGAAATCCGAACCGAACTTTCGTGAAGTTCGGGTGTTCTGGTCGAACCGAACTTTTCAAAAGTTCGATCATCCCTACTGATTACTACTAATGATATTGTTTTCCTCAGCAAATTCTTGGATATGGTCCCTTATCATCACCTCCAATTATTTACCTACTATTGATGTCAGGATGACTGGCCTGTATTCCCGGGAAGATGTCTCTGCCCTTTTTTGAATATTGGTACCACATTTTTTTTTTCTCGTCAACTGGTACAGTTCCAGTCAGTATGCTGTCCGCAAAGATTAGAAACAATGTTCTATAACACGCTGAGTTCTTTGAGGACTCTCGGGTGTAAGCCATCTGGTCCTGGTGATTTATCTGCATTAAGCTTATTAAGTCTTTCCTTGATTCCAGCCTCCGTTAGCCACAGCAGTACATCCTGTGATGCGCTGCTAACAATACTGTTGTGGTCAGTATACCCCTATTTTTCCTGTGTAAAAATGGAGAAGAAGAAGCATTTAGTAAAGTTGCCTTCTCTGTGTCATCTGTAACCATCCTCCCTTCATCGTTTTTTATGTGTGCAACCTGCTCTGACCTCACATTTTTTAATGTTAATATATCTAAAGAATTCCTTGGGATTTGTTTTACTCTCCTCTGCTATGTGTCCCTCGTAGTCTTTTTTTAGCCTCCCTGATTTCGCTCTTACATTTCCTGTTACATTCCATTTCTTAAAGGCCATTTTTTTCTCTCCAATAAGAATTTTCACTTGACGGTTTAGCCACCCAGGTTTGACCTTGGCTCTTCTGTATTTATTTCCCATTGGAATGCACTGTGTGATACCTTTGTTTAATATGTTCCTAAAGCATTCCCATTTTTTATCCGTGTTCAATGTTTCTAGGGTTAGGTCCCAATTGATGCTCTCTAGTATTGAGTGTCGTTCAGAAAAGTTTGTTCTTCTGAAGTTTAAGGTTCTTGTGCTCCCCTCTATGATTGGCACTAAATGTGATCATCCTGTGATCGCTAGATCCCAGCTTGTCCTGTATTGCCACATCCAAGATCAGACTTGGATCGTTCATAATTAATAAATCTAGCAATGCATTCTTTCTAGTAAGAGAATTCACCAACTGAGACATGAAGTTGTCCTGTAAGACATTCATAAAATGACAGGCCTTTAATGAGTGAGCTGTCCCCTCTGCCCAGTCAATATCGGGATAATTGAAGTCCCCCATTATGATTACATTTTCCCTGCTTCACTGCCATACAGTATATACATAGTCAAAAAAGGAAAAATGATCCCAAAGGGGTTTCAACTAGACATATACATATAAATCATTCTCTGGAAAACATTTATTAGAAGATAAAGGTAACTATTATATCCTAAAATGTATAACAGGACACGGTAAGGAAGGACCTACTGTATATGAGATCAAGGTTATATATAGTTAGAGGTCTCTATCGAAAACCTCCTGATGTGAAACCATGAAGAAAGGGTTTGAAGTTACTGGCCTCATTCAAGCCCGGTGGTGATGTCGCCTCCAGGTTTAAGATCCAACGTATTTCACGTTGCAGTAGAGCCTTATTAAAGTCTCCACCTCGATATTCCTTCCTTGAGGAAGACACGTGATCCTGTGTCGCCAGGCATAGGGGAGGGGCCCCGACGGCGCTCTGCTGAGACCAGGAAGCAAAGGAGCAGCTTAGACAGATTTTCCACTCCTACCCTGTTGCCATCACACACGCTTATCAAAGGTTGTTTCATGCTTGGTGCATTAAAGGCACCTTTTAAATGTGAGTACTAGTTCTTCTGAATTAATAAATATTTTAAAGAGATAACAGCAGTATTGGAGTCCCCCCCCCCTTTTTTCTATTTAATACCGACTGATTGTCATCAGGGAAGTTGTCCACTGGGTGACGCTCTTCTGTGGGGCTGACTTACCATCCGTGATCTGTGAAAGGTGGCCCTAAAGGGCAGACTGCGCTGTTAGACCTATGATTAATCGCTAGGTCGCAGGAGCGGAGAACCCAGTCACATAGGGTGTTGTGGTGAAGGCACGTTTCACTACGAAGGATACCATTGGATTTACTACTATATCACTTATAAGTGGACTTTATATAGTGTTTCTCCGGGAAGTGCAATACTCTCATATCACGGGAAAATGTCACTAACACTTTTTGATCACTTTTATCAAGTGGATGTTGTGTACAATTCAGTTTTCCCAAATTATTTTTATTCACTGATTTTTGTATATTTTTTTATTTGTGGATCACGTTTGCACGCTCTGCACTTTGTATAATACGTTTGCAGAGTGGATATTGTTTACAATAGATTTTCACAGTGTTTTATTCACTGATTTGTGGAACACTTATGCACTTTTTTCACGTTATATGTTGATTACCACCTAATTAGATACATTAATTAATTATCTATTGTTAACATAAGTTTATTTAACATATCCTTTGATCATCATTCATTATCTATTATTGCACATTTGTACACTTACCCCATTGTGAGCACTTTATATTGCACGGCACAATTTATTTATTTTATTGTTCACACTTATGAGAGAGTGCTGTGTCCGTCGCAATACCTAGATAAGTGCTAGACCTGTTTTGCTCACAGGAACAATAGTACATTTCTTCAGTGTTGTCACATGAAAAGATATAATAAAATATTTACAAAAATTTGAGGGGTCTACTCACTTTTGTGAGACACACACACACACACACATTATATATATATATATATATATATATATATATATATATATATATATATATATATATATATATATATATTACCTTCTATTAGTTGAACTAGATAGATGGACTTGTGTCTTTTTTAACTATGTGTGCACACCCCGTGGCCTCTGTGTTGTTCAACACGGTGACACTAGGTAGGGCACCTGTCTCTGTTGCTTTTTGTTTTAGTGATTGAACCCCTGGCATGTTTGCAGTCAGTGCCAATGGGTGAATGTGATTGTGTTTTGTAGAGGGCAGGATGATGAAAAAGTCATACTTTATGCTGACATGCTATTATTCCTCTCAAACACTCATCGCTCATCCTTATCAGTGATGTTCCTTATCAGGAAAGTTGTCAAATTTTATGGATTGAGAAACAACTGGAAGAAATTCATGCTTCTGTCCCAGGATTACAGCACAGAGAATTTTGTCTTGAAAACAATGAATAGGTAATAATATACCCATAAGTTAAGGTAAGGATAAGTTCATCTTTCATAATGTGTTATATCCATATTCAGAGTGTAACATGTTATGAAAGGACCGGCCCTCGCAGCCACCCCCCATTCACCACTTTGACAGCTAGCAGAGATTTTCTCCACACACCTGCTGTCAAAATTAAAAACAAAAAGAGGCCATGCGGGGCTCCACCCGCCAGCCGCATCACTCATTCACAGTGTTCTGTGGATGAAAAACTTCAGGTCCCAACAGCCTTAGCAGCTGTCGCATTGTAGTTCTCAATAAACTGCCACGGCACTGTGTGCAAACAGATACACTGACAGGTCTGCAGGAGTCTTGCACAGCATCAGTGATCTGATGATCGCTGGTGCAATGCTTTACGGGCTCCTACATCAAAAAAATAAGTGCACATTTTTTTACCTTATTTTTTATAAAAAAAAGTGAATTTATCCTTTAAAATCTTTGCTCAACGGCAAAAAGAATAATATAGCATTTATCTAGGAATTGTCTGTCTGGAGTGACGCTTTGGATCCAGTGTGTTGAATCCCCACTGGCACCCACTGGTAGTCACCTCACCTGCCACCATGCAATGTCAGGTTATGATTTCCTGAGAAATGTGTTTCAGGAAAACCTATCCCCTTTATCAGTCTATACAGTTTTGGTGTTTTTTTTTTTAAATCTTTTACAGGAAACAAATTAATGCCACATAGTTGTTTAATTGTCAAATACTGCTATATGTAGACTTGTGCTACATATGGCTATCTAATAACAGACTTTAAAAGAAGTTTATTTGTTATACCTAGCAGCAAGAATTTTTCTTCAGAGCAATTGTGTTTGTAAAAAAAAAACTAGTGAACTCCTGCTGGCTTCAATCATCTTAAATGTGGTGTGGTTATCCAAATTATCATTGATAGCTAAACTAACTACAAATCTCTAAATCATTCCATTCAGAGACCAGGGCCGATGCCTGGAACTTGGAGCAATATTACTTGACAGGAAGCATGGAGATTTTCTTCTGCTATGGCACAGTCATCATAGAGGAGACCTAAAACATTGAAGAATGCATACATGGTGGGGTCAGAGAATAGAAAAATGAAGGTCCAGGACAACAGATCACCTCATTGTGGTGATATTATGATAACTTCCTGTTCTTCAGATTTTAATAACTGGATGGGTCAAAGCTGGAAATACAACCTGGAAGAGTTTTTGAAGTTAGAAAAGTCCAGGCAGTTACTGCTACAGTTCAGTAAACAAATCTTAGGTCTGCTTAAGGGGCCCCAGGTGCAGAAGGAGCAGTTCATCTGTAAATAACTGTGCCTGTAAAGAATCTATTTCTACAGCATTGAGGCTTGTTATAATGTAAGCTTTTGCGTGGTTGTAGTTATAGCAGCCACCTTTCCCTTTAAGGCTAGTATGTCTACCAGTACATGGATGTACCCAGGACTTAAGGTACAGCATGCTTTTTTTCAGGACAGGGACACAGCAACCTGGAAAAGAGTTAGTTCATGTGCTCCTTACTGCAAAGGCTGGTTATTGGTCGCGGTGGTTGTCACTTTTTGTACAATTGAAAAAGAGTTAATGTACAGTGTAATATGGCTAAGAGAATCCATGTTCACTGCAGGAGTTATATCCTGGCATGATCTGGTCTGGTGACTGGCTGGAAGCTGAGTACAGTCTTTGTTGTGGGCAGAGCTTTGTAATCAGGCAAAGGGTCCAATGACAGAATTTATGGAATGTGGAGGCTCCTTAAGAACCAATTTAATGAACTAGGCTGCAAGTTGAAGGAAAGGACCTCTAAGGTAATATTCTCTGAAATATTGCCTGTGCCATGCGCAACACAGGAAAGACAGGGGGAGATTACAGAGCTGAATGCATGGCTAAAGACCTGGTGTAAGAAGGAGGGATTTGGGTTTCAAGAGCACGGGGTTCACTTTTCATTGGGGTGCAACCTATATGCTAAGGATGGTTTGCACCTAAATGGAGGGGGGTCTTTTGTGCTAGGGGAGAGGTTTATGGGAAGGCTGGAGGAGTTTTTAAACTAGGATTGAGGGGGGAGGGTGAATTAGATTTTAATGGGGCAGACAGGTCAGACAGGGGTCAGCCCCTATTGGTGGGTGGAATGGGGAAAGATGGGGGGAGAGTTATGGCAGAGGATAAGAAGGCTCCCATGTTACAAACAACTATTGGAAATGGTACTATTTGTACCAAAATTAAAAATATGCAAAATAAGTGTGCAAACTGTGACAATGAATTAAAGTGTTCACCAAAGCCAGGAGTCTGCCAAATAAAATAGGTGAGTGGGAAGCTCTGGTACACAAGGAGAACTATGACTTAATTGGTATTGCTGAATCTTGGCTTCATTCTTCACATGACTGGGCTATTAATATTCCTGGCTATGCTCTCTTTTGGAAAGACAGGGTAAAACGGAGGGGTGGGGGTGTCTGTCTCTATGTGAGAAGTGATCTCAAAGTGAGTATGAAAGAGGACCTAGTTGATGGAGAGCGGGATGAGTCTACAGCAGTATGGGTGGAAATGTACATGGGTGTGTGTAATACAAAGATTATCATTGGAGTTTGTTATAGACCTCCCAGTATTAATGAGGAGTTGGAGACTCAGCTCCTGGCACAGATAGAAAAGGCTGCAAGGACTGGGACAGTGATATTAATGGGGGATTTTAATTACCCAGACATTGACTGGAGTAATGGCACTGCTGAAACAGTTAAAGGGCAAAAATGTATAAACCTATTACAAGACAATTTTATGGTACAGTTTATTGAGGCCCCCACTAGAAATGATGTTCTGTTGGACCTGATAATCTCAAACCATGCAGAGCTTATTAATACTATTCATATAAAAGAACATCTGGGTAGCAGTGACCACAATATGATTTAATTTAATGTTAGCTGTAAACAAAAAACGCATACAAGAAATACAAAAACACTTAACTTTAAGAGAGAAAATTTTCAAAGGATGAGGGATGCTTTCCAGGATTTAGACCCAAGAACGCAAAAATTCTAAATGAACGACAGATTGCAAAAGATAGTAGGACAAACCCCCAAAAATTCTTCAAATATATTAATAGTAAAAAGGTTAGGTCTGAGCATGTAGGCCCTTTACAAAATAATCAGGAGTGGGTGACTGGGGACAAAGAGAAGGCAAATTTATTAAATATTTTCTTCAGCTCTGTTTTCTTCAGCTCTGTGTATACAAAGGAGTATGGGGGGGCCATGACCATAATGAGGATGGTATTGACACAGCCCCAAATGATCCACAATGGCTCAAAAGCGATGTGGTCCAGACATATTTAGACAGAATAAGGGTGGATAAAGCACCTGGACCAGATGGCATCCACCCACGCATCCTAAAAGAATTGAGCGCTGTAACTTCAAAGCCTCGATGGTAAGGTTTGTCTTTTTGCTGATGACACAAAGATATGTAACAGGGTTGATGTTCCTGGAGGGAAACGCCAAATGGAAAAGGATTTAGGAAAACTAGAAGAATGGTCAGAACTCTGGCAACTGAAATTTAATGTGGATAAGTGCAAGATAATGCACCTGGGGCATAAAAACCCAAGGGCAGAATATAGAATATTTGACACAGTCCTGACCTCAGTATCTGAGGAAAGGGATTTAAGAGTAATTATTTCAGAAGACTTAAAGGTGGGAAGACAATGTAATAGAGCAGCACGAAATGCCAGCAGAATGCTTGGATGTATAGGGAGAGGTATAAGCAGTAGAAAGAGAGAAGTGCTTATGCCGCTGTACAGAACACTGGTGAGACCTCACTTGGAGTATTGTGCGCAGTACTGGAGGCCATATCTCCAGAAGGATATAGATACTCTAGAGAGAGTTCAGAGAAGAGCTACTAAACTAGTACATGGATTGCAGGAAAAAACTTACCAGGAAAGGATAAAGGACCTTAACATGTATAGCTTGGAAGAAAGAAGAGACAGAGGGGATATGATAGAAACTTTTAAATACATAAAGGGAATCAACTCGGTAAAGGAGGAGAGCATATTTAAAAGAAGAAAAACTACCACAAGAGGACACAGTTTTAAATTAGAGGGGCAAAGTTTTAAAAGTAATATGAGGAAGTATTACTTTACTGAGAGAGTAGTGGATGCATGGAATAACCTTCCTGCAGAAGTGGTAGCTGCAAATACAGTGAAGGAGTTTAAGCATGCATGGGATAGGCATAAGGCTATCCTTCCTATAAGATAGGGCCAGGGACTATTCATAGGATTCAGATATATTGGGCAGACTAGATGGGCCAAATGGTTCTTATCTGCCGACACATTCTATGTTTCTATGTTTCTATGTTTGTTTCTAATTTTTAGGGACTCGTTAAGGACTGGAATAGTACCACTGGATTGGCGTAGGGCCAATGTGGTGCCTATATTTAAAAATGGATTAAAGTCTATAGACCTGTTAGTTTAACTTCTATAGTCGGGAAGATACTGGAGAGTTTAATAAAAGACCACATAGAATAATATATTTTAGGCAACAGACAGCATGGATTCATGAAAGACAGAATTTGTCAAACAAACCTGATTTATTTTTATGAGGAGGTAAGTAAGTAAAACCTTGGACAGAGGGGTGGCTGTGGATGTAGTATACTTGGATTTTGCAAAAGCGTTTAACACAGTTCCCAACATACGGCTAATGTGTAAGGTAAAGTATACAGGCTTGGAAAGATCAGTTTGTAAATGGATAGAAAATTGGCTAAAAGATAGAATTCAGAGAGTAGTGGTTAATGATTCTTACTCTGAACGGTCTAAGGTTTTCAGTGGTGTACCCCAAGGTTCAGTGTTGGGACCCTTACTTTTTAATATCTTTATAAATGATATAGGGTCTGGGATTAAAAGTACCATTTCAGTCTTTGCAGATGATATCAAGCTTTGCAGTGGAATAACTTCTTTACAGGTTGTTTCCAACTTACAAGCTGACCTCAATGCACTATTTCATTGGGCAACTATGTGGCAAATGAGGTTTAATATTGATAATTGTAAAGTTATTGTAATGTTCCGGTACCTTTGGTACCATAAATTACACTTTCCACAAGTGTATGCGCCCCACCAATTACTTTTGGAAAGGTGCGCATACACCTTTAAGACTGGAGCTGTCATCACCCAGCGCCGGACTAGATGGCTATTTAAAGTGCCGGTTCTCACTCACATGTGTTCGTTCAAACACCTTTACCTGGATGCTAACCTTGCTTGAAGCTTCCATGCTTGCAAGCTTACTTCGCTGACGGAACCTCGCTGCGCTGATCCCTGTATCCCGCTACTGGATCATCCGCCTCTCCTGAAACACCCTTCGGCTGTATCGCTAATAGTGCTAAGTACCCCGCAGGGGAATTCTCTATAAACTTATACTAAGCTTACACTATCTAGCTCTGCATAGTAAAGACTGTTTATCACATCTGCATAACTAGATTGCTAGCTCTTGAGACTACTGCTACTTTTCTGCACTGGGTTGATCTCTTTTGTATGTCCAGCTGCTATTCTATCATCTGCTATCATACAACATTGCTAAACCTTCCTGCATCCATCTGCTACTGTCTCACCTTCAAGTGTCTATCACCTACCACCTCCACTCAACCTATCCCTCAACCTTCATCATTGTGTTACCACATACATAAAGTCACTCTAGGAACCAGCTTGCTAATTGTGTGTATTTACTGGCTGAAATAAGACCTTCCACACATGATGAGTCATTGAGGTTGGGAATGGTATCTCAGCATATCTCTTACATGACTACTGACGTGGAACTATTTCTGCAGCTGAAAATCCACACCATATAAGAAACGCAGGAGCGTTACAGTTAGGCACTTGGGGGCTAAGAATATGCATGCAGCATACATACTAAGGGGAGTAGAACTGGGGGAATTCATAGTGGAGAAGGATCTGGGTGCTCTGGTAGATCCTAAGCTCAATAATAGCATACAATGCCAAGCTGCGGTTTCCAAAGCAAGCAAAGTCCTTTCTTAACAGAGGCATGGACTCCCGAGAGAGAGATATAATTTTGCCCCTGTACAAATAATTAGTAAAACCTCATCTGGAATATGCAGTTTAGTTTTGGGCACCAGTTCTTTAAAAGGATATCAGGGAACTGGAGAAAGTGCAGAGAAGGGCAACCAAACTGATAAGAGGCATGGAGAAGCTCAGCTATGAGAAAAGATTAGAGGAACTGAATTTATTCTCTCTTGAGGAAAGGAGATTAAGGGGGATATGATCAACCCGTATAAATACATAAGGGGTCCATATAGTGAACTTGGTGTTGAGTTGTTCACTTTAAGGTCAACACAGAGGACAATGGGGCACTCTTTACATCTAGAGGAAAACAGATTTTGTCTCCAAATACGGAAAGGTTTCTTCACCGTAAGAGCTTTAAAAATGTGGAATAGACTCCCTCCAGAGGTGGTTCTGGCTAGCTCACTAGATTGCTTTAAAAAGAACCTGGATTCTTTCCTAAGTATACATAATATAACTTGGTACTAATATTTATAGGTAAAGCTGATCCAGGGAATATCCAATTGCCTCTCGGGGATCAGGAAAGATTTTTTTTTCACCTGCTGTAGCAAATTGGATTGTGCTTTGCTGGGGTTTTTGCGCCTTCCTCTGAATCAACTGCAGGTGTAGGATTATGTATATGGGATTGTATGGTTGGGTTTTCTTTACTGTTTTTTTTTATTTTTTTATTAGTTGAGCCAGATGGACTTGTGTCTTTTTTCAAGCTGACTAACTATGTAACTATGTAAAGGGTCAAGGCATGCTAGAGTGTCAAAGAGGGCCGAGAGCTGAGGGATGGAAATTAACTTACAAGAGCCAGGAAGCCAAACACTATTACTAGCCAAGAATCCTGGGCTTGTGACATTTCAATAAAGCACCACAGTGCCACCAGCCAATGAGAGTAGAGGAGGCAAGGCAGACAGAGCAGATCTGCTGCCTTGCAGCAATGATACAGCCTGAAGGGTCAATTATCCAGTGGAAGGGAAGAAGCCATTGTTGACAGAGCAAGCCTGTTGGCTAGCGTCCAATGCTCAAGCTTAAAATGTGACAGCACCACCAGGTTGCAGCACAATGAGGGTAGGCCAGAAGCATGCAATATTTTACCAGGGATGAGCTTTGGGTTCTAGTCAATGGATAATTTGAGAAAATCATTAGCTGTTTGAGATTTTCTAAACAGATTAAAAAAAAAAAATAGCCAGCTTTAGCCTGTTTACCTACCTAAACGTCTGCCTACTGCTTCTGGGTCTTCAGTCAAGAAGTGATCAATTTAGAGTTTGGTGTTTGTATTACCAAATATAAAAAGGTACCGACATCCCAGTTGAATCTATGAAAATCCAAAGAGATATAGAGGGGACAAGCTCTAGGTATCAGAGCTGGTCACCTGGACTACACTCTGAAAAGACATGAAAGAGGAAAAGGAAATAAGGATAGAGAAGAGGAGAAAAAAGAAAGAAACTGGCAAAAGAAGGTGAGAAACAAGAAGGGAGGAGGAAGGGGAGGAAGGGGGGGAGGGGGGAGGAAGGAGGAGGGGAGGGGGAGGGGGGGGGAAAGGGGGCAAAGGACTGGGAGAAAAGAAGAAGGAAAGAAGAAAAAAGGAAAGGGAAAGGGAGAAGCAGGATAATATGGAGGAAGTCCAATTACATACAGATATATCATTCAGGCACAGAAAAATGTACAGTATATCCGGGGAAAAAACACTGGGTATTAACCCAACATGTTTTGCGGTCTTAAATAATCCGCTTCTTCAGGGGTATATAGTGTATTAGTGTAGTGTAACAGTTTTGCCTTGAATATCCTGTATAACACAAAATACAAAAGTTATTATTCAATTACAGTATATGCACGTAGAACAGGTGTGTCCGCATGCACCCAAAAAAGTTCTCACTTATTCAAATAGTTATATCCCTTTCCCAACGGCTATAGATTGACAGGCGTTTTGAGGTGTATCCAGCTTTATATATATATACAGTGGGTACGGAAAGTATTCAGACCCCCTTACATTTTTCACTCTTTGTTATATTGCAGCCATTTGCTAAAATCATTTAAGTTCATTCTTCTTCCTCATGAATGTACACATAGCACCCCATACTGACAGAAAAACACAGAATTGTTGACATTGTTGCAGATTTATTAAAAAAGAAAAACTGAAATATCACATTGTCCTAAGTATTCAGACCCTTTGCTGTGACACTCATATATTTAACTCAGGTGCTTTCCATTTCTTCTGATCATCCTTGAGATGGTTCTACACCTTCATTTGAGTCCAGCTGTGTTTGATTATACTGATTGAACTTGATTAGGAAAGCCACACACCTGTCTATATAAGACCTTCCAGATCACAATGCATGTCAGAGCAAATGAGAATCATGAGGTCAAAGGAACTGCCTGAAGAGCTCAGAGACAGAATTGTGGCAAGGCACAGATCTGGCCAAGGTTACAAAAAGATTTCTGCTGCACTTAAGGTTCCTAAGAGCACAGTGGTCTCCATAATCCTCAAATGGAAGACATTTGGGACGACCAGAACCCTTCCTAGAGCTGGCCGTCCGGCCAAACTGAGCTATCGGGGGAGAAGAGCCTTGGTGAGAGAGGTAAAGAAGAACCCAAAGATCACTGTGGCTGAGCTCCAGAGATGCAGTCAGGAGATGGGAGAAAGTTGTAGAAAGTCAACCATCACTGCAGCCCTCCACCAGTTGGGGCTTTATGGCAGAGTGGCCCGACGGAAGCCTCTCCTCAGTGTAAGACACATGAAAGCCCGCATGGAGTTTGCTAAAAAACACCTGAAGGACTCCAAGATGGTGAGAAATAAGATTCTCTGGTCTGATGAGACCAAAATAGAACTTTTTGGCCTTAATTCTAAGCGGTATGTGTGGAGAAAACCAGGCACTGCTCATCACCTGTCCAATACAGTCCCAACAGTGAAGCATGGTGGTGGCAGTATCATGCTGTGGGGGTGTTTTTCAGCTGCAAGGACAGGACGACTGGTTGCAATGGAGGGAAAGATGAATGCGGCCAAGTACAGGGATATCCTGGACAAAAACCTTCTCCAGAGTGCTCTGGACCTCAGACTGGGCCGAAGGTTTACCTTCCAACAAGACAATGACCCTAAGCACACAGCTAAAATAACGAAGGAGTGGCTTCACAACAACTCCGTGACTGTTCTTGCATGGCCCAGCCAGAGCCCTGACTTAAACCCAATTGAGCATCTCTGGAGAGACCTAAAAATGGCTGTCCACCAACGTTTACCATCCAACCTGACAGAACTGGAGAGGATCTGCAAGGAGGAATTTGGATCCCCAAATCCAGGTGTGAAAGACTTGTTGCATCTTTCCCAAAAAGACTCCTGGCTGTATTAGATCAAAAGGGGGCTTCTACTAAATACTGAGCAAAGGGTCTGAATACTTAGGACCATGTGATATTTCAGTTTTTCTTTTTTAATAAATCTGCAACAATGTCAACAATTCTGTGTTTTTCTGTCAGTATGGGGTGCTATGTGTACATTCATGCGGAAGAAGAACGAACCTAAATGATTTTAGCAAATTGCTGCAATATAACAAAGAGTGAAAAATTTAAGGGGGTCTGAATACTTTCCGTACCCACTGTATATATATATATATATATATATATATATATATATATATATATATATATATATATATACACACCTAACTGTCCTGGTTTTCACTAGAGGGATGCTCTGAGCCAGTAGCCTCGCTGATCCAGTACGATTGATTGGGGTATTAAAACATACATTTGTATGTTCACAATTCTATATAAAAAACTTTTTCTATAAAAAAATATATATTAAGTATGACTTTGTTTTTTTGTTTGTTCCCTAGAGCACTATTATGATGTCTGTTGACCTTTTATACCAGTAAGAAAATGTGATTACAAGAATTAATACGATTGTGTGGCATATCTAACTAACAAATATACAGTTATTATATCACAAATGGGCAGCCGTGAGTTTATTCTCATAAATGCATAATATACTACTACATTAATATATTATTGTTGATTGTATAAGGTGATATATGGATAATTTAGATAAGCACTGCATGTAAACAGTTATGGTTCTTGTTTTAAATGTTGTTTTGCATGTGAAACAATCTTTGGTGTGTTCTATATGCGCTGTCTCATGCCGTTCCCCCTTTTGGCCAGAGGGGTCAACAGTTCCCAGCACTCCCAACGGGTGTGTGGTCCCTGGACATGCCGACATACGAGTAGGATCCTCCTCCCTCCTTCGGCTATGTGGCTGTACACAGCTGCGATTGTGGCTGTACATGTTGCAGCACTGCGCATGCCGTTGGGGACCTGACCTGGCGTGCGTGCGTCTGACGTACGCCGTGCACCGGGTTGAAGGGATACATAAAGCGATTAGCCACCCCTCAGGCTGTACAATGCCGACACGCTCGCCACCGGATACATCGCACGGTATGTGTTATTCTACCCTACACTTGATATAGGTACAAGCCACACTTTGTGCAACCTTATTGGCATACTATTTTCCCTTTTAGACGCTGCATCACAGGATCTCTTAGAGCAGGGGTTCTAATCGCAACAACACATTATCAGACTTGCTTCAAGCTATGAGTCTCAATTTGAAGATTGTGAAATATCTATAGAGACGTTTTTCCTCTCCTCCCCTTGTTTTCCAAGATCCTTTCCTGCAGTATGGTAGGTAAACGACACCAGCTGAACAATCTAGCGTCCACCTCTTAATGCTTATATCCTTCAGACATACATACTGTATATAATTATACCCATTTTTCAAGACAGGGACTAACACCGGTGATGCTATGGCGGCTTCTACTAATCAGTAGGCATTTTTTGAAGAGTTTGTTCCTATACATCCATGTATTGTATTGAATAATGCTTGGCATGTATGACACATTGTCGCTTTACCCGTATACTTCTTTATATGACATCCAGCAACCCCCTTGGCCTATTACCTTAGCCTTTTGGGTTTTATTACTTTGGATATAATTTCCTCCTTTCCCGCATTAGATACGGAATGACAATACATTTTCTCTTCATGGGTGTTACTATCAGCTTGCTGTCTCCTTCCACACTCGTTGGTGAGGCGTCCACTGGGTATCTGCTCTCTGTCCCACGGGGTAAACTGGCATGAGATTGTTTGGGTGCATGCGGACACACCTGTTCTACGTGCATATACTGTAATTGAATAATAACTTTTGTATTTTGTGTTATACAGGATATTCAAGGCAAAACTGTTACAATACACTATATACCCCTGAAGAAGTGGATTATTTAAGACCGCGAAACATGTTGGGTTAATACCCAGTGTTTTTTCACCGGATATACTGTACATTTTTCTGTGCCTGAATGATAAATCTGTATGTGATTGGATTTGTATATCTTTCCATCTATGTGAACTTTTACATACATTTTAATGATGTACCAATGAATTTTGATTATTTTATTTTTATATATATATGTCTCATGTTCCAATAGTTACAGTACCATTAAAATCCCACCAGCCCTCTTCTTATCCCCTTCCTCCATCTTATACTGCTTCTCCCTTTCCCTTTCCTTTTTTTTTCTTTCCTTCTTCTTTTCTCCCAGTCCTTTCCCCCTTTCCCCCTCTTCCCCCCCTCCCCCTCCCCTCCCCTCCCTTCTTCCTTCCTCCCCCCTCCCCCCCTTCCTCCTCCCTTCTTGTTTCTCACCTTCTTTTGCTAGTTTCTTTCTTTTCTCTCCTCTTCTCTATCCTTGTTTCCTTTTCCTCTTTCATGTCTTTTCAGAGTGTAGTCCAGGTGACCAGCTCTGACACCTAGAGCTTGTCCCCACTATATCTCTTTGGATTTTCAAGTGATCAATTTAGTTGGAGTATCACTACTGCCACTAAATTAATTCCTTCATTATTTTCCATATTTCACATAGTAAAAAAGCCAGAGGATATTTCAGGTGATGTCCTTAGCCAATTATGGTCATGACCACATTTGGTCACCGACACCAGCCAGCCTGTTTTTTTTACTTTTTTGTTTTTCTGTATGGGAGTTTCCCCTCCAAATCCATACCAGATCTATATCAAGGATAAAAGTCTGGTATGGACTTTTTGGGGGGAACCCATTTTTTTTCAAGGAACCCTTCTCAAAAAATCAATACAAGACCCTTATTAAGACTAGGGATGATCGAACGGTTCGGGTCGACCATTGGTTTGACCCAAACATTGGGTGTTCGAGGTTTGGCCGAATTTAGAACTTTTTGCTGAAAAAGTTCGGAATTCGGCAACCAGAACCGACCAAAATGCAATGGTTGAGGAAATGGGCTTTAAAAGCCTGTGATTGGACCAGAACCATTAGCAAAAGCCAATTGAGGGGGCAGGAGAATGCTAGGAATGTGATTGGAGTGACTAGGGGGTCCATAGTCCAATCATTAGTGAATACGCCCCCCAGTATATAAGATAGTCCCCGCCAAATTCCTAGCATTGTTATACAGGGACATGGAAGAGAGTGGAAGCAGTTCTGTTAATTTTACTTTAAAAGTGTCATTTAGCATTTATTCGTGTGAGGAAAGGGATATCAAGTGTAGTTAGGGTGCTCTTTTACACTTTAGTTAGATGCAAAAATGTAGTTTCTGTAGGGAAAGTGTGAAGTGTCAGGGTGACCGTAATGTAGTGTAGGGTGAACTGACTGCTATGGCAGGGTGACCAAACCCTTCCATATCAGGGTGACCGTAATGTAGTGTAGGGTGAACTGACAGTGACTGCTATGGCAGGGTGACCAAACCCTTCCATATCAGGGTGACCGCTATAGAGAAAAGCTAGTTTCTCTGAAGTCACTTACGCTGCAGTAATATGGCTTCGCCCCTGTCAGCTTGCTTTTTGGCTGCAGGCGTCTATAGGGATTTTTTGAGCACATATTTGGAGTCAGGCATGACATCTGAACATGTGTATAGGGGGTATATATACACACCCATGTATGTATATATACACCTGCACATATATAGGTGTGAAAGGAGCAGAAAACACTACTTGCACTAATGAAATAATTAACACCAATAAAGTTACGCTCCTATCACACCTATATGTGTCTAGGTGTATATATACATATAAGTATGTGTGTATATATAACACTATACACAAGTTCAGATGTTTTGCCTGCCTCCAAAGAACCCAAGAAAATGCCCAAAAAAACACTAGCGTCAAAAATAAAAACGCCCAGGTGTGTTGTTGCAGGCATTTTTTGGGGGTTTTTGGAGGCAGGCAAAACATCTGAACTTGTGTAAGGTGGTATATATACACACATACTTATATGTATTTTACACTTAGACATATATAGGTGTTATAGGAGAGGAGCCATATTAGTGTAAATGATTTCATTAGCGGAAGCATATATTTCTGCTACTATCACACCTATATACAGTATGTCTAGGTGTATATATACATATAAGTATGTGTGTATATATACCCGTATACACAAGTTCAGATGTTTTGCCTGCCTCCAAAGAACCCAAGAAAATGCCCAAAAAAACACTAGCGTAAAAAAAAAAAAACGCCCAGGTGTGTTGTTGCAGCCATTTTTTTGGGGTTTTTGGAGGTAGGCAAAACATCTGAACTTGTGTATAGTGGTATATATACACACATACTTATATGTATTTTAGACATATATAGGTGTTATAGGAGCGGAGCCATATTAGTGTAAATGATTTCATTAGCATATATTTCTGCTACTATCACACCTATATACGTCTAGGTGTTTATATACATATAAGTATGTGTGTATATATACCCGTATACACAAGTTCAGATGTTTTTTTTTTTTTTTTTTTTTTTTTCAATAATTGGCTCTCTATCAAAAATAACAATTTTTAAGAACTTTTTTGTGTGATTAATAGTCCCTGGGGTATGACCCAGAACCCTAGGCACTTTTTAGGGGCATTTATTGGGTTTTTGGGCTTCAAAATGGTGTTTTTTGATTACCAAAGTTCGGGTCCCATTGATTTCAATGGGGTTCTGAAATCTGGGCCGAACTTTCGGGAAGTTCGGATGTTCTGGCCGGGAAAATGGGGGCAGGAATCTGTGCCCCTCCCCCCCCAATCCTCAACCATACAAGACCACATGCCCTAAAGAAAAAAAATGTGCAGATGCCCTCCTTAAAATCCATATCAGATCCTCATCTTTGAAAATTTCCTGGTATGGATTTTTAGGTCGATCTAAAAAAAACAAACAAAAAAAAAACAAAGCATTGAATCTGCACCAAACCCTTATCTGACCATGGCTGTTGCCAGGAAAGGGAGAGGCAGTAAGCATGTCCCCTTGAATTAAATCAAGCCACACGGGGAGTATACTAAATCAGAGCCACTTCCCCAAGCAAATCACTTCAACCCCTGTTGATGGGCACAAGAACCTCTTACCAACAAACCTGTGCTGCTGGATATTAAGGTATGCAGGTGGGAGACTTATCAAAATCTGGAAGCCCCCTTCCAAAAAAGGGGGCCCCCATATTTGAGTGAGTGAGTATGGGGTACATAATACCCCTGGTTACTCATTCACAAATAAAAAGTTTCATAGTAAATAAACACACTCAGTGGATAAAGTTCTCTGTTTGAAAAAGCCAAAACAAAAGAAAAAAACAAATAATGTCCTACAATGTCAAAAAACAATGTCGCACAGTTTCCAAAAATAATGTGCAATGTAAATGTCCCATGATGATCCTCTCCCACTGACATTCTGTCCCAACTGGCAGGATACCAAATGACTAACATAATTGACCAAATATGGTTTGTTCACATGAAACTGCTGTCTGAGGTGCACTCATTTGTGACAGAGCATTGGTGTAAGAAGAGCATTGAGATGGTGCTTGTTGTATTTATGTTCGGTGGCTGTTATTCTTCATAATTCGATCTCACGTTGGATTTACATCTTTTAATATGTTTTTGAGGGGTTATTAAAATACTTTTTTCTGAGGTGTGTGTGCTTATTTTCTATTTTATTTATTTATTTTTTTGTGAATGAATGAATAACTAGGAATGCTATGTATCCCTTTGTCAGGGCCCAGATTCGAACCCAGGTCTGTGGTTGCTTCTGGCAGCGCTTCTTGCTGAGCTATCCAGCAGCTGATATCTATGTATTCTAAATCTATGTGGTAACCTAGACCTTGTCCAGTTTCCTGCCTCGTTCCTTGCCCAGCCTCCTGTGAACTCTGAACCTTTGGCCACTCCTTTGAACTTCCTATTTAAGCCTGATCTGGGAACTTCCTGATGCCAGATTATTGTGCTTTTGCCAAGATCTAGCTTTGTGTGCTTCATCCTCCCGAATCTTCTACTTGTGTACCGACCTCCAACTACGTTCCAGGACTACGCCTCTGCCTGTTGCCATTTTGCTCTTTACTGCTTGTGTACCGACCTTCGGCTAAGACTATGACTCCTCTTCTGCTTGCTCCCTCACTCCGGCTGATCTCTTGTGTACCAGACCCTGCTTGTTGACCACGGTTGTGCTGCTGCTTCCTGCGACTGGACTCTGAGCCTGACCCAATAGTCGTGACAGAATAATCTGGCCACAATGGAGTCCGCAGTGGCAGCTACCTTTGCTAAGCAAATTTCTGAATTGCAAGAGTTTGGTGTCACTTATCAGGCAAAATTTAAAGAACTGCAAAATGTGGTGAAGGATCAACAAGCAGAAATTCGGAAACGGGTGTTGGATCTTAGTTCCGTAAATGGCGCCAGTTCTGAGTCCAGTGCTCGAATGCCATTTCCACAAAAATTCAATGGAGACAACCGGCTTTACAGAGGATTCCTTAATCAGTGTCACATTTACTTCCAAATGCAGCCTGCTGCGTTTTTCTCTGAAAGAAAGAAGGTACTGTTTATTATCAATCTCCTGACAGAGGAAGCGTTATCTTGGGCCTCTCCCTATGTGGAAAAGGATGACATAATTTTAGATAATCTTGAATCCTTTACTAAAGCTATGGACAAAGTTTTTGACGATCCAAATCGATGTGCTACCGCTGAGGCCAAACGGCATAATTTGCGTCAGGGACGACGCTCCGTTGCGGAATACACTACTGAATTCAGGCGCTGGATCGCAGATACAACCTGGAATCCAGCAGCACAAAGAAGCCAGTTTCGGCAGGGGCTTTCTGAGCAAATAAAGGATGAACTGGCTAGAGGTGATGCCCCTGATGATCTTGAGAACTTTATCCAGTTGTGCATCCGTATTGACCAGAGACTTTCTGAAAGGAGAAAATAGAGACTGGGAATACTAGGGAATACAGAAGGTATGCGTTTTTCTTTTAGTCAACCTCCTCGGAAGAGTTCACAGGTTTTTCATGATTCCAGTAACCCTGAACCTATGCAGATTGATTCCGTTAGAAGGGGTATCACTACTCAGGAAAAGGAAAGACGTCGGATTGAAAATTTATGCCTTTATTGTGGGGACTCTGGACATTATGCTATTAACTGTCCAAATAAGCTAAGGAGAACAGTTGCTGCAACTGATGTTAAAGACATTGAACAAATTAGTTCCATCGCCCAGTCAGTTTCTCCAATACTTGAAGAAAGCAATCTTATACAAGCTCCGCCCACTCACTTTATAATTCCCATTCGACTCTCTGATGGGGCTAATGACATTTCCTGCTCTGCCATGTTGGACTCTGGAGCGGGTGGAAATTTTATGGATATTGGATTTGCTCAAGACCATCATATTGAATTGAGGAATAAATCCTCACCTGTAGATATGGAGACTGTTGATGGTTCCCCCCTATCCTCCGGGCCAGTTACCCATGAGACTGCTCCTCTTAGTCTGTTTTTTGAGCCTGATCACCAGGAGACCATATGTTTTCAGTTGATTTCATCAAAGTTTCCTATCACTAGGTATCCCCTGGTTCTCTATTCATAACCCCTCTGTCAACTGGGAAACACGTGTTTTAACTTTTGCCTCCAAGTACTGTAAAGGACATTGTCAACCTGACTCCTCCCATGTCGGGAATCTCCAGGTGGAGGAACACATGGTTCCTGGATATGAAGACCTGCCACCTCAATACAGAGAATTTCATGATGTGTGTGATCAGAAGAATGCAGATCAGCTACCCCCACATCGCCCTTATGACTGTCCTATTGAACTTTTACCTGGAGCAGAGATTCCTTTTTGCCGTCTCTATTCTATGTCCGAACCTGAATAAAAGGTGTTAAGGGAGTGGTTGGATGAAAATCTGGCAAAGGGGTTCATAAGACCTCTCCTGCTGGGGCAGCTCTCTTCTTTGTTGAGAAGAAGGATAAGACATTGAGACCATGCATTGATTATAGGGAATTAAATAAAATCACTATCAAGAATCGCTATCCCCCTCCCACATATTCCCGAGCTTTTGGAAAGACTTTGTTCTGCAAAGATCTTTACTAAATTGGATTTACGGGGTGCATATAACCTCATTCACATTCATAAGGGTGATGAATGGAAGACTGTTTCAGAACCAGATATGGACATTTCGAGTCTTTGGTCATGCCTTTCGGTCTTTGCAATGCTCCAGCAACTTTTCAGCATTTTATTAATGATGTGCTGCGAGATCTATTGGATCAATTTGTGATTGCTTATCTAGATGACATTCTTATCTTTTCAGATTCTCTACAGGAACATCGGAAACACGTATCCATTATTTATGAGTGCCTGAGGAAGAATCGACTGTATATAAAATTGAAGAAATGCGAATTTGAACAGACCAAGATTCAGTTCCTGGGGTACATAATCTCCCCTGAAGGGTTGAGCATGGACCCTGATACGATTAAAGCAGTGGTGGAGTGGCCTTCTCCTAGGAATGTTAAAGAGATTCAACAATTTCTTGGATTTGCCAACTTCTACAGAAAGTTTATAAGGGACTTTTCCAGGGTGGTTGCACCAATTACCGAGTTAACCAAGAAGGGATGTCCCTTCACATGGGCACCAGAGGCATAAGCTGCTTTCTGTAAACTAAAGACACTCTTTACCTCTGCACCAATTCTAGTACATCCTGACCCTGAACTGCCCTTTGTTGTAGAAGTAGATGCTTCAGATTCTGCTGTTGGAGCTATCCTTTCTCAGCGTACAGGTGAAAAGATGCAGCTTCATCCCTGTGCGTACTGTTCCCGGTTGATGTCCTCTGCTGAAAGGAACTATGACATTGGGAATAAAGAATTGCAGGCTATAAAGGAAGCTTTCTCTGAATGGAGGCATCTGTTGGAAGGGGCTGAGCATTTAGTGACTGTTCTTACCGATCATCGGAACTTAGAGTTCATCCGTTCTGTAAAGAGACTGTCCTCACGACAAGCACGCTGGTCTTTATTCTAATCAAGGTTTAATTTAATTGTTTCTTACAGACCTGGCTCAATAAATGGCAAGGCTGATGCCCTGTCACGGAGTTTGTCTGAATTCCCTTAAGCAAGCAACTCTGACTGCACCATTCTTTCTCAAAAGAACTTTTTAGGAGCCACCAATCCCAAAGAATTTTTGACCTTGCTTAAAGATGGCTACTCTTCTGATCCCCCCCTTAAACATCCTCCTAAGGACCTGAGTCTCACCTTCAGAAATGGCTTTTGGATTCAGAATCACTGCCTTTATGTCCCTCAAAGTGCACGGCTAGAAGTCCTCAGACTGGTTCATGACTCTAAGCTTGCAGGACATTTTGGGGCCTTTAAAACTGCTGAACTGTTGTCTCGCTCCTCATTCTGGTGGCCTAGTTACAAGAAAGATGTAAAGAACTATGTTGCTTCCTGTTCAACTTGTGCACGTCATAAGAAACCCCCCCGATCTTCCCCTGTGGGATTGCTTCAACCGCTTCCAATTCCATCACGGCCTTGGGGATCAATTTCTATGGATTTTGTGGTTGAGCTCCCTCCTTCGAAGGAAATGACCACCATCTTGGTAGTGGTCGTCCGCTTCACCAAGATGGCTCACTTCATCCCAACTAAGGGGGTACCCAATGCAGAACTAACTGCAGAATTAATGATCAGGGAAGTATTTAAACTACATGGGATCCCAGATGATGTGGTCTCAGATAGGGGGGTTCAATTTACTTCCAAATTCTAGAGAAGTTTCTGCATGTCCCTGGGTGTCACAGTCAATCTTTCCTCTGCCTTTAATCCTCAATCCAATGGCCAAACGGAAAGAACAAATCAGACTTTGGAACAATATCTTCGCTGTTTTGTTAGCTATTTACAGGATGATTGGGTAGATTATCTTCCAACAGCGGAATTTGCCTACAATAATTTTAAGCACAGCTCCACATCTCTTAGTCCTTTTTTATGTGAATACAGGGTACCATCCAGTTTGCATTCCTGACCTCCCTATTGCTACACCGATTCCTGCTGTTAATGAGAGGTTATCTCTTTTACAGGAAACTCAAAGTAAATTGCTTGAAACATTGAAGGTGGCACAAGAGGCTTTCAAGAAGGCATCTGATAGACGTCGAAGAGAGAATCCGTCTTTCCGTGTTGGAGACAAGGTCTGGTTATCCACAAAGGATCTCAGGACTCAGGTACTATCTGTTAAGTTGGGGCCAAAGTATTTAGCAACATGTAGTTAAGAGCATGGCAAGTGCTCTGCAAACAAATGTGGATAGGGAAATAACTTAAAACAACAAAAAAAAAAAAGAAAAATAAAACAATTTTCTTCATCTGTGAAGGACGAGGCCCATATGGAGTAGGAGGGAGGTTGAGGTGGCGGTGGATGTGGCGGTGTAGGTGAAAGCGGTGGTGGAGGGGGACGAGGTGGCCAACACTGCTTTTTTTTTTTTAGTCATTTTAAATTAGGGTACACCCCAAAAGAGTAAGAAAGATCAAAAATATAACAATGGCTGGGTAAGGTCGGTATCCATCTCTATTCTGCACAAGGTACAGAAAAGTCCTGTGGGATCCATGCCTGTTTCATTTTAATGAATGTGAGCTTGTCCACATTGTCTCTGGACAGGCGGCTGCGATTGTCTGTGATAACGCCCCCAGCCATGCTAAATACATGTTCAGATAATACACTGGCTGCAGGGCACGCCAGCACCTCCAAGGCGTAAAGGGCAAGCTCAGGCCATGTGCCCAATTTGGAGACCCAGAAGTTGAAGGGGGCAGATCCGTCATTCACTACATGTAGGCTTGTGCACACATACTGCTCCACCATGTTGGTGAAATGCTGCCTCCTGCTAAGACGTTCCATATGAGCTGCGGGTGCTGCTGTTTGTTGTGGCGTGCTGACAAAGCTTTTCCACATTTCGGCCATGCTAACCCTGCCTTCTGAGGTGCTGGCGGTGCCCTGGTTGCATTGGCGACCCCTTCCTCCTCCTCCTCTGCCTTGGCCTTGTGCTTCCACTGTGGCCCCGCTGTCAGGTGGGAATGCCAGCAGCATTGCGTCTACCAGCGTGCGCTTGTACTCGCGCATCTTGCGCTCACGTTCCAGTGAGTGAATTAAGGACGGTATGTTGTCCTTGTAACGAGGATCCAGCAGCGTGGCCACCCAGTAATCAGCACAAGTTAGAATGTGGGCAACTCGGCGGTCGTTGTGGAAACACTGCAGCATGTAATCGCTCATGTGTGCCAGGCTGCCAAGAGGCAAAGAAAGGCTGTCCTCTGTGGGAGCTATATCGTCTGTGTCCTCTGTATCCCCCCAGCCACGCACCAGTGATGGCCATGAGCTGGCCTGGGTGCCACCCTGCTGTGAACATGGTTCCATCTCCTCCTCCATCTCCTCCTCCTCATCCTCCAGAACTGTGCCCCTGCTGGACAATTGTGTACCTGGTGTTTGTGGGTGCAGGAACCCACCCTCGGAGCCACTTGTGAATGACTGCCCTGAAAGCCTTGGAAATGATCCCTCTTCCTCCTCCTCCTCCTGTGCCAAATCCTCTTCCATCATAGCCCAAATCGTTTTTGAAGGAGGCATAGAAGTGGGATAGTTAAGCTGACAACGGCGTCATCGGCACTGGCCATGTTGGTGGAGTACTCAAAACAGCGCAACAAGGCACACAGGTCTCGCATGGAGGCCCAGTTACTGGTGGTGAAGTGGTGCTGTTCCGCAGAGCGACTCACGCGTGCGTGCTGCAGCTGAAACTCCACTATGGCCTGCTGCTGCTCGCACAGTCTTTCCAGCATGTGCAAGGTGGAGTTCCACCTTGTGGGCACGTCATATATGAGGCAGTGAGCGGGAAGGCCGAAGTTACGCTGCAGCGCTGACAGGCGAGCAGCAGCAGGGTGAGAACACCGAAAGTGCGCACAGACAGCCCACACTTTCTGCAGCAGCTCTGACATATCGGGGTAATTTTTTAAGGAACCTCTGCACCACCAAATTCAGCACATGTGCCAGGCAAGGGATGTGCGTCAAACCGGCTAGGCCCAGAGCTGCTATGAGATTTCGCCAGTTATCGCACACCACCAGGCCAGGCTTGAGGCTCGCTGGCAGCAACCAATCATCGGTCTGCTGTTCCATGCTCCTCCACAACTCCTGCGCGGTGTGTGGTTTTTCCCCCAAACAGGCAAGTTTTAAAACTGCCTGTTGTCGTTTACCCCTGGCTGTGCTGAAGTTGGTGGTGAAGATGTTACGCTGACGGGATGAGAAGGCGGTAGAGGATGAGGAAACGGAGTAGGAGGAGTTAGGAACAGGAGGCAAACTGAAGCGCCCTGCAATCCTCGGTGGTGGAAGGACATGCGCCAAATTGCTATCCGCCTCAGGCCCATCCACCACTGCATTTACCCAGTGTGCCGTTAGGGAGATATAACGCCCCTGACCGTGCTTACTGGTCCACGTATCGGTAGTTAGGTGGACCTTGGCACAGATGGCGTTGCGCAGTGCACACCTGATTTTTTCCCCCACTTGGTTGTGCAGGGAAGGGATGGCTTGCCTGGAAAAGTAGTGGCTGCTGGGCACGACATACTGTGGGACAGCCACAGACATAAGGCTTTTAAAACTGTTCGTCTCCACCAGACGGAATGACAGCATTTCAAAGGCCAAGAATTTTGAAATGCTGGCATTCAGGGCCAGGGATCGCGGGTGGGTAGGGGGGTACTTCCTCTTCCTCTGAAGTGTTTGGGAGATGGAAAGCTGAAAGCTTCCATGGGACATTGTGAAGATGGTTGGTGACCCAGGTGGTGGTGTTGCTGACAGATCCTCTGTTTGCGGGGTGGCAGGTGCCGGTATCACTACACAGGTGGATGAAGAGGCCGAGACTGCAGCAGAAGAGGAAGCAGGAGGAGCCAGAGACCTTTCTTGGTTTTGAAGGTGTCTTCTCCCCTGCAGCTCGTGCTTTGCACTTAGATGCCTGATCATGCAGGTTGTGCTCAGGTTGAGAAGGTTTATGCCTCGCTTCAGGCTCTGATTGCACAGGGTGCAAACCACTCATGTCCTGTCATCAGCACATTGTCTGAAGAACTTCCACGCTAGAGAACTCCTTTGAGCTGGCTTTGGTGCGCTCAGTCCCTTGCTGCGTTGGGCAGTAGCAGGCGTAGTATCTAGGGCACGGCAGCTCCGCTTCTGCATCCTTCTCCCTCTTCTGCTGTGCTGGTGGCTCTGTGCGACCACAGCCTCTTCCTCCAAACTACTCAGGTCACCTGCATGACCTTCATTCCATGTGGGGTCGAGGATTTCATCGTCCTCCACATCATCTTCCACCCAGTCTTCACCCCTGCCCTCCTTGTCGGTCTCCACAATTCTGAGTGCCGCAGCAGTTGGCACCTGCGTTTCGTCATCATCGGAGACGTGCTGCGATGGTCCTTCCATGTACTCATCTTGAGAAATAAGTGGTTGGGCATCGCAGCACTCAATATCTTCCACTTCTGGGGCAGGGCTATGTGGATGGCCCTGGGAAACCCTGCTGACAGAGTCATCAAAAAGAAGAAGAGACTGCTGCATGACTTGGGGCTCAGACTGCTTGCCTGATTTGCAAGGGGGTGAGGTGAAAGATGGTTGGACATTGGCTGCAGGTGCCAACTCTGACATTTCTGCAGTAGACTGGGTTGGAGACAATGTAAAGGAACTGGAGGCACTGTCAGCAACCCAATCTACTATCGCCTGTACTTTTTCTTGCCTCAACACTTGTAGAGGCGCATGATGCCCTACCAAATACTGCTGCAGGTTCTGTCGCCTACTCACACTTGAGGAAGGTGTTTCACTTGTGTGTGTAGCTGGCACAGATCGACCACGTCCTCTCCTTGCAACAGGAGCTCTACCAGCAGCACCACGACCCAGGCCACGGCCCCTATTTGACGTTCTCCTCATATTTCTGTAATTTATGATCTTGCCCTAGAAAGGTGTTTATTGAATAGCGGAACAAAACAACAACAGTATCGCACGGGTGTATCTCACAGTCAAATATGCAAAGTATGCCGCAATTTAATTTTTTTCACCCCAAAAGGGTGTATATTGAATAGCGGAATAGAAAGAAGGATACAAAACGGTGTATCTCACACGTACAAACACAGACTAGGCCCCGATTACAATTTTTTGTACCCTAAAGGCAGGATGAGGATGAGGAAGAGGAGTCGGAGGAGTTCGGAACAGGAGGCAAACTGAAGCGCCCTGCAATCCTCGGTGGTGGAAGGAGATGCGCCAAACAAATTTAAAAGGTGTATCTCACACGTACCGATACAGACTATGCCGTAATTAAATTTTTTTCACTCCAAAAGGGTGTATATTGAATAGCGGAATAGAAAATATGATATAAAAAGGTGTATCTCACACGTACAAACCCAGACTAGGCCCCGATTACAATTTTTTGTACCCTAAAGGCAGGATGAGGATGAGGATGAGGAGTAGGAGGAGTTTGGAACAGGAGGCAAACTGAAGCACCCTGCAATCCTCGGTGGTGTAAGATGCGCCCAAAAATTTGAAAGGTGTATCTCACACGTACCGATACAGACTATGCCGCAATTTAAATCTTTTTACCCCAAAAGGGTGTAGATTGAATAGCGGAATAGAAAATATGATATAAAAAGGTGTATCTCACACGTACAAACCCAGACTAGGCCCCGATTACAATTTTTTGTACCCTAAAGGCAGGATGAGGATGAGGAGTAGGAGGAGTTCAGAACAGGAGGCAAACTGAAGCACCCTGCAATCCTCGGCGGTGTAAGATGCGCCCAAAAAATTGGAAAGGTGTATCTCACACTTACCGATACAGACTATGCCGCAATTTAATTTTTTTTACCCCAAAAGGGTGTAGATTGAATAGCGGAATAGAAAAAAGTATATAAAATTGGTTATTTTTCAATAGCACATGTGAACACAGCAGTGTCTTATGTTTTATGTCACGGTGAGCAGCAGGCTATGAAGGGAAAAAAAAAATTCCCCTTTAAATTTGTAAATTTTAAATAGCAGATTAGTACAGACTATGCCACAATTTAATTTTTTTTTAACCCAAAAGGGTGTATATTGAATAGTGGAATAGAAAAATGTGTATAAAATTTGTGATTTTTCAATAGCACATGTGAACACAGCAGTGTCTTATGTTTTATGCTACCGTCAGCAGCAGGCTATGAAGGGAAAAAAAAAAATTCCCCTTTAACTTTGTAATTTTTAAATAGCAGATTAGAACAGCAATCTGTAGTAAAATATAGCTGAACGCTGCACACAACAGACTGATAAAAATATATTTTTTTCTCTCCTCCCAAAAAGATCGTTCACTGCACCACCCCCCACACAATAAAATCAATGTAGATCGCTAACGGACGATTGTTCTGTCCTGTGTCTCCTATCTGTCCCTGCCTTATCTCTCCAGCCTGTCCCTAAAATGCTCAAATATCTTTCCCTGCCTACACTCCGACCTGTCCCTGCATTCTTTTCGGGCACAATGTTGTTTTTCCCTTCCTGTCCCTAATCAGCAGCAGCCAGCACGTATGATGTGTGCTCTCTCCCTACACTACAGCAGACTGACGCACCATGCTGTGTCTCTCGAGCTTATAAAGACATGGGTCACATGCTTCAGATGGCCAATCACAGCTACTAATACATTAGTAGGCATGGCTGGGATGGCTTAAGGCACACCAGTTAAACGCTTGTTGATTGGCTGTTGAAAGCCTGCCATTAAAAGCGCGCCATTACATACAAAACAGGAAATAAAATTACCGAACACGGATTTTAAACCCGAACATACAGTAAAGTTTTCGGGTCCGTGTCCGGGTAGCAAAAATCCAATTATCCGGTATGGACCCGAATAATACAGTCCGTGTTCGCTCAACACTATTGGGCATCCTTCTGCATCAACTGACTCATGCTGTGCTAAAATAATTCAGCCATCTCCTCCATGTCAGCTTTCAAGCTAATTATTGGATTAGCAGGGGAAAAGAAGGAAGGAAAGGGTGCATTTGCAGCTGTCACTGAAAAAAGCTACTCTGCACTTGGGAGAAGAAGGAAAGCTTGGTTATCCACTCTATGACCTCCACGTACCCTGACTATATAACATGCAAACTTCCAGAAAGAAAGATAGGGCAGAGAGAGTGTGCAAAGTTAGGGCAGATTTGTCTGCACCATCAACAAGTTCAAGCTGCTGACCCTAAAAAAAATCTTATAAGACTTTAGTAAAAGTATATTGAAATTTTAAATTGCCTTCCTCTAAAAAAATAAAACCTAAAACACTGAAATGCAACCTTAAACCACTAAACCCCAAACACCAACACTAAAACACCAAGCCACAAATATATATACTATATATGTTTTTTTTTTATCTATTAGTAAAAGTTAAATAAAAGAAAATAAAAACTCCTTAAAAAACTGTAAGAAGGGAATAGGGTGGAGTCAGAAGCAGCTAAATAGCAACTGTTTGCAAAAAGTTGTTTCTGACACACACAAAAGATAGTCCTAAAAAGGACTGTTAAATTTATTCACTGTGGGCACAGATGTAAGTACACGATAGTAAGGAACACCTTACACTGAAAATCACAATTATGTAGCACAATATGAAAGAGACAGGGGGTACAGACTGTGCAATGTAAAACTCACTCTAAAAATGTAGCGGCATACAGCACTTTATAGTACTGTATATAGTACAAAAGCAGAACAACAACTATCTTTTCCTGTAAACATCATTCTGTCAGCTGTCTATATTTGCACCAAATCTCTCTCGACATACACACTGACAAAAGGCTGCTGGGAACCTTGACTTTTATAGTGAGGAGGCTAGCATGAAGATATATATATATATATGTATATACTCCATATTTATTTATATATTGTTGGGCTTTCAAAGCCATCTGACCACAGTTCAAAGGCCAGTAAGTGCATGATTGGTAATTGTTGCTATACAAACAATCACATTAATGCAAATGACTTGTGTTTGGGTCAAACCCATTGTTAACCTGGAAGGTAAAGCTTATCCCTAGTGAATGATTATTTACTACCTTGAGCCTCGGGTGTTGTTCTAAAACAGTTTGTTTTTGGGCTTTTTATTTAAAACTTAGCAGCTCTGGCAGGTCTCAGAGGGGTTAATTGCTGAATTGATCAGTTACTGGGCTTGATCAACAGCACAATGTATCAAAACAGTGCAACATAGGGCTTTCGCATTGTATTTAAAGTGTACATAAACCCTAACAATGAGCGTCTCATATTTGCCTTCTTTTGGTTTGTTAAATATACCATTGGTAAATAAGTTTAAAAAAAATACAAGTTGATCCTGTCAGAAGTATTATGAGCTGATAAATGAATGTGCCCTCTGCCTTTACTGGCTGTTTCTAGTTAGCATTGTTCAGATCTCTCTGAGAACTACAGAATAGCTCTCACTAAGTTATGAATATTAGGAAAGGAGGAGGTGATCCGTAGCGACTGTTGTCACCCTAGGATAGAAAGAGTGCTATTGGCATGGTCCTATGGTGAAAAACAAAACTGAATACCCCCAAACTCCAGCAAATATGCCTGATGCGCTGGATGATATCTGTGTTTACTGCTTCAACATCAAACACAGTTGTGTAAGTGAGCACAATTATATTTTGGAATTTAAGCAATTGCAAACCTGTGAAAATGTTGCGCTCAAATTTGTACAAACCCATTTCAACCCCCCCCCCTCCAGAACCAGTTTCACTTTAACAGGGTCTTTATGCCTGGGGGGGCTGGAAGAATCAGCTGATCACTTGAAAACTGTGATTGGCTGTCGCACTGGTTATATGATCAGGAGCCTGCTCCCAATCATTATTAGTAAATGCTGAGAGCTTTTAGAAAGCTCTGCCACCCCTGGACACATATGTGTCAGAGTTAAAGCCCACCCTCTTTGCTGCTGCACATATGCATTGCATGGGCGGCTAGAGGTTAATCTTATCTAATTGTTACACAATGATGTATCATTCAGAAAAGATTCATTTTTACTTTGATCTTTACTTTTCTTCTGTCTTATAAAACAATTGCACTTACATGATACACTTTGAATCAGAAGGCTTTGTTGATTGGATGTTAGAGTAAATTGTGGATCTGAATTGTTTAATGATTACATAAGGATAGGTCTTTCAAATTTACAGCAAATCCTTCTTTCTGTTTTCCTGTTGTACTCATTCTCATCCCTCTGATACAATCCTGTCTTCTAAAATCAGGTGTATTGTCAATTTCACTGGTGCATTTTCCAGGTTTTATCCATCCTCTCGTCCTCCATATCACTATCATCAAGAGTCCAAATCTGATTCTTATTAGTTTAACTTGTTACTTCAGGTGTTGTCTATCCACCCACTGCAACCCAACACAACTTTTTATATTGGCCTCATGACCTTCACCACTGCCCATGACATGTAAAGCAAACTTGAAAATATTAAATATTTTAATTCTTTGGTTAGACATTCTTTTTATTGGAACAATATGCCAGAAAGCAGTTATCTTATAAAATGTCTTAGAGTCTTCATCAGCTTCGTGTTTCCTCTGAAATCATGTTGTAAAAGCAGACTGTTTGCCAAGAGGTAGCCTACATTGTTGACCACAGATGGAGAAGGACAAATGGGAAGCTGAGATAAGGTTAGGTTTCACACTTTAGAGAGGTGCACTAATGTGGCAAAGTGGCTTCACATGTGCTTGTAAATGAATTTAACAAAACCTATTTTTCCAGAGCAACTTTTTATAGATTTTATTAAACTAATTTAAGATTACATTTCTGTGCTAATATGGAGTAAAGTTGAAAACACTTCTATTTTGTTTCTAGATCTATCTTTAAAAAAAAAGTATATTTTCTTTTAAAGTACATCTCAGTAGTTGTTACTTGCCTCCTGGAGCATCAGGAGAGAATTTTTTCGCCTGATGGAACAAATTGGATTATGCTCCATAGCTTTTTTTTCCCTTCCTTTGGATCAACTATGCATATAGGATTTTGTATAAGGAGATTTTCTATTTATTTATTTTTTCTATTGGTTGAACTAGATGGTATTGTGTCAACCTGAACCATGTTATAATTTGTAAGTATCTAGGTGTTAGGAACATTTAAAAACAAAAGTAAAATTTTCTGTTCATATGGTATTAAGTAGTGCTTTCTCACCCTCCTTTATCGTGTTAAATAATATTATTGTAGAGAATTGCACTTATTTGTGACTGTTATTTTATACGTTTTATAAAAATGTGTTGAATGACTATTTTCTTTACATTTACTCAGTATCTATTAACTTTAAGATTACCTAATTTTCAAGTATTTTACTTTTCCTTTAAGGCTGGGTTTACACCTCCGTGCAGAACGGCTCACAGCAGGGATCTGTTGCGTCCCTGTTCACCATTTCAGGTCCAATTTTGGTCCGAATTTTTGGCTCAATTCGAACCTGACATGGACCAGAAGACTCACAGAACTTCTGTGCAATTCGCTCCGCAGCCGTCCCGGAGCTGTGAGAACCGGCTTCATTGAGAACTGGTCACAGGCTCCTGACTTGCAAATTGAATGCAGGGAAACCCACATCCAATTCCTAATAGTGTGAACCCAGCCTTAAAGATTTAATGTACAGGAATTTGATATTCACCTTCCGAAGATAACCTTCTGTGCCAATGACTATAGAAATTAGTAATTTCTTGCAGATCATCTAATAATATTTTTCTCTGGAAAGTTAATTTCAGTATTTCAATTTGCTTCTTGGTCTTTGCATAGGGGCAAAAACTTTTTTCAAGTGGCAGCCTTGATATTTTAAATGTTTATGCTCAGCCCTATTACAGAAAAAATTAATATATTAAACTTAGCATCTTTCTCCTAATTAGTTATAACATAATATGTGTTTGGCTGTATAGATAGACATAAAAGGTCTCTCAAGTGAAGTCAGACTATAGTTTAAATGTGAGATCTAGCTACAATAAATAAAATATAAGAATACTTGCAAAACTAGGAGTAGATAAAAAAAAAAAACAGTTGAGAAAATGTCACTTCCCTGACAATTTTCAAACTTTAGCGAGAATACATGTAGGTGTTCTGCATTTATTATTTTATTTCTGTAATTATTATGTCAGTTGCTATAGGTTAAAATGTATACCAGAAATCATGTAACTTACTTTTTAAGATCACAAATGTTCTCCTAAATCTTCAAACTTGATTGCAGCTACAGTTAGAAAATAATCTACTTGTCAAAATTATACTTATTCAGAAGCACATTTTTTACAGTGAAATGTTCTTACAAGACTATAGTTTAACATCCAAACCTGCAGAGAATTTCCAGTTACCTAGAGCTAAAAATTACCTTAACCACTTCCATACCGGGCCTATTCTGGCACTCCTCTCCTACATGAAAAAAATCATAACTGTTTTTGCTAGAAAATTACTCAGAACTCCCAAACAATATATATGTTTTTTAGAAGAGACTCTAGAGAATAAAATGGAAGTCATTGCAACTTTTTATGTCACACGGTATTAGCGCAGCAAATTTTCAAACATGTTTTTTTGGGGAAAAAAACATTTTAATGAATTAAAAAAAACAAACACAAAAGTTAGCCCAATTTTTTTTGTAGAATTTGAAAGATGATGTTACATCAAGCAAATAGATACCTAACATATCACGCTTTAAAATTGAGCACACTCATGGAATGGCGCCAAACTTTGATACTTAAAAATTTCCATAGGTGACGCACTAAAATTTCTTACAGGTTACCAGTTTAGAGTTACAGAGGAGATCTTGGGCTAGTATTATTGCTTTCACTCTAACGTTTGCGGCGATACCTCACATATGTGGTTTGAACCCCATTTACATTTATCAGATTTTATTTAAATTTTTATAATAAACACATACACACACACACACACAGAAGACATAAAAAAAATAATATCACAGGTAATCCTATCAAACCAAAAACACCAAATCCACAAA
Organism: Pelophylax lessonae; assembly: GCF_965119305.1. Classification (NCBI taxonomy): domain Eukaryota; kingdom Metazoa; phylum Chordata; class Amphibia; order Anura; family Ranidae; genus Pelophylax; species Pelophylax lessonae. The sequence continues at coordinate 462,336,172 of NC_138770.1, read as the reverse complement.
AAAAGAAAAAACAAAATAATAAAAAAAAGTTGAGGTTGAATAAAGGCAATAGTCCATCCAATTCAACCTGTGTAGGTGTGTGTGGACGTATTCATTTCCCATACCCCTGAATGTTTTGATCTTTGAGATGTACATCCAAGAGTCTTTTAAAAGCAGCCATACTCCCCGCAGTTACCACCATTTGTGGTAGAGAGTTCCACAATCTTATAGCCGTTACTGTAAAAAAAAAACCCTGCATAGCCTTAAGTTAAATCGCTTCTCCTCTAATCGCATTGTATGGCCTTGTGTCCTCTTACATTCCTTGCGACTGAATAGTTATTTTTTTCTGTGCTGAGATCACCACCATTGAGGCATTTGTAAATTGCAATCATGTCGCCTCTCAGGTGTCTCTTCTCCAGGGAGAATAAATCAAGCGCTTGTAAACGCTCTTCATAATTAAGGTCTTCCAATCCCCTAATTAGTTTAGTTGCCCTTCTCTGGACTCTCTCCAGTTCCAACACATCCTTTCTGAGGATTGGCGACCAGAACTGGACAGCGTACTCCAGATGTGGTCGGACCATGGTTTTATAAAGTGGTAGGATTATAGTTTTATCTCTGGAATATATCCCCTTCCTTATGCATGCTAATATTCTGCTGGCTTTGGCAGCTGCAGCTTGACATTGCATGCTATTGCTTAGTCTATCTTCTACTAAGACTCCCAGATTTTTCTCCATTTTTGATTATCCCAGAGGTTCCCCCCCCCCCCAAAGCATATTTTGCATTTATGTTTTTAGTCCCCAAGTGCAATACCTTACACTTCTCCACATTAAACCTCATTTGCCATGTAGTTGCCCACTCTGTTATTTTGTTCAGGTCATTCTGTAAGATTTCTACATCATGATCTGAAGTTATTGCCCTGTTTAGTTTTGTGTCATCTGCAAAAACTGAGGTTAAGCTAATGATCCCGTCCTCTATGCTATTTATGAATAAATTGAACAAAATTGGTCCCAGGACTGAGCCTTGAGGGACCCCACTTACCAACCCAAACCAGTCCAAGTATACGTTATTTATTACCACCCTTTTTACACACCCCTTTAATCAGTTTTCTATCCAAGATCAAACCTTGTGGTCTATGCCTGCAGACCTTAGTTTGTAAATGAAGCGTTTGTGGGGAACTGTATCAAATGCCTTAGCAAAATCCAGATATACCACATCCACAGGTCTCCCCTATCTAGCTCACAGCTCACCTCCTCATAGAATGTTAACAGATTGGTTTGCAAAGAACGTCCATTTGTAAACCCGTGCTGATTACTGCTGATGATGTTGTTGACTTTAGCAAATTTTTGGATATAGTCCCGTATCATCCCTTCCAGTAGTTTACATACTATTGACGTCAGGCTGACCGGCCTATAATTTCCCGGGATATGCCTCTGCCCTTTTTTTGAATAATGGTATCACGTTAGCTTTCCTCCAGTCACATGGTACAGTTCCTGTCAAAATACTATCTGCAAAGATAAGGAACAGTGGTCTAGCTATAACCTTACTGAGTTCTTTGAGTACTCTCAGATGCACGCCATCCAGTCCTGGTGATTTATTTGTGTTAATGGTATCCAGCCTTTCAATGATTTCACCCCCTGTTAGGCATAGCAGCAGGTCATGTGATTAATATAACAGTCAACAATTCTAACACAATGTAGATGGGACCTACTGTATCTTTAGCGATACGCCTATATCTACACCGTCCTAGACCCTAGCTCGATACTGAGCTCATGTGATCTAGTCACGGTGTCCAGATAGAATCTGACCTCTTAGATGAATTTCTTTAAAAAAAAAAAAAAAAAATATGTCTCTTATAAGAGATGCACTGATTAAGATTGAATATCCAGTCAGATATAGTCAGAGGACGTGGGGAGGTCCACTAAAGGGCAATTTGTCTCCAAGCCACAAACAGCGCACATATGACAGTTATCCACTTTGGTGGCTAGAACACTGAGCAGTCAACATAGCCCAGTAAAATGTAAGAGGATCCATTGAAAGATTCAGATCTAAGATTCTATTAAGTGTGCCCACTCAATGTAGTTTTGGGTATCGCCATAATAGGTGTATCAAGGACCCCGAATTGCCGCATCTAGAATAAGCCAAATTGGCCCTTAAACCAATAGTAAAAGGAAATTCTGGGGTCCTACACATCCTATGCAATATAAAGAACTAGGTTAACCTGTGCAAAGGTGAGAGAGACACACGGGGGAGAGCCCGAAGATTCTTTTCCCAGGCACTATCAGGAATAGGCCAAATATCCCACTCCCAATCCTCCCTAGAGGGCAAATTGAACTTTTGAAAAGTGCACACCAATAGGGACCAGTAGGTAGTGGAAATAAGGACTTTAGTAGAGGTTGCTGGAACCACTCTCTCCAACACTGGCACCAGAGGAAAGCAGATAGGGCAAGAAGAAAGTTGGGCATGTAGAGCATGACTCATCTGCTAAAACTGATAAAACCACCTTCTGAGGAAATTCCCTTAAGAGCTGATCAAAACGTGTGGGTGAGCCCCTCTCATATAATTGAGAGAGCGTAAGAACCCCTGCCTGTTCCTACTGTTGAAAGTCCTGGAGGGTCAATATCTCAGGGAGCCTTTCGTTACCCCAAATGAGGGTATACTTAGTGAAGGAGAAAACCCTGTTACCTTCTTAACAGATTCCCACACCTTGCACATTAGCACAAGGGTGGGCATACTAGAAAAAGCAGAGCACCCTGACACCCCCTGCAGGGCAAGCAGCGGGTGGCGTCCCTGAAACCCAAAAGACACTAAGCCATATGAGGCAATGGCTGAAGCCTTGGACTCCCACCGTGCGAAATGCTACAATTGGGCTGTAAGAAAATAACCTCTTGGATTTGGAGCCACTAAACCCCCAGCCTCCCTTGGATATTGTAAGAGATCCAGTTTAATACAAAGGATCTTATTCCTCCAAATCAAATTTCTGAACATGCCATTGATCTCAATAAAATTCTTTAGAGGGATTCAGACTGGGGAATTGTGTAAAATATATAAAAGCTGTGGCATCCAGACAATTTGAATTAAATTAATGTGGCCTGTTACTGAAAGGGAAAGTCTACACCAGACTCAAATTTAAATTTTAAATCTTGTCAACAAAGGGGTCAACAAAGGGGCAACATTATCCGCTATATATATGACAGGGGAGATGCGGTCATGGTAACCCCCAAATATTTAGGAGAGGAGACAATTTTAAGATATGGCAGAGTAGATGGTAAATCCCTAGAGAAGTGTATGCAAAAGCATGGGCTTCTCCCAGTTAATAGCCAGCCCGGAGAATCTGGGAAACTCATCTACATAGTTCATTACTGCTGACAGAGATGACCGAAGATTAGATAAAAATAAAAGAACATCATCAGCATACAACGCTACCTTTTCTTCCATATTACCTCTGACCAGGCCAGACACATCCTAGGCATGCCAAGGGTTCAATAGCAATGGCAAAATGCCGGGGTGACAAAGGACACCCCTGCCTAGTGCTACGAAAAATCCTAAAAGGAGAGGACTGTATGCCATTGACCCTAATAGAGGCTCTAGGGACTGAATACAAAAATTTAACCTATTCACAAAATGTGGAGCCCAAACCAAATTTCTCTAGAAAAGCCCAAAGATATGGCCATTCTACCCTATCAAAAGCCTTAATGGCATCCAATGCCAAAAAGGCCCAATTAACTGCCGGTATCTGCATATTAAGATATGCCCGCCTAATATGTGTTATCTCCTTTTTCAGTCTGTTGTCCAAAACCTTAGCCAATATTTTAACATCAGTTGATAGTCAAGTGATAGGGTGGCATGACTCTGAGTATAAAGAATCTTTATCTTTTTTCAGAATAACTATGATCGCAGCCTCGCAAATTTACTCTGGAAGATGCCCCTTCAATAAAGCTGCATTAAGAGTTTTAAGTAAGGTAGGCAGCAATACTTCACTATTTTTTTATAGACTTCGGTTGGAATACTGTCTACCTCGGGTGCTTTATTTTTCAAAAGGCACGCCACTTTGACTTCCATTTCTGATTGAGTAAGAATTAGGCACTAAGAATTTCGTGATTGGAAGAGTAATCATGTTGAGATAATTAGCCAACTTAGACTGTAATGCATATAAATCTTGATAAAAAGAAGTCAAAATACCACCTGTATTAGTACACACCTGCCCCTCTTGATCTTTCAGCGCTGCTACAGATGTGGGATTAGATGGTGCACAAGCTACGTAAACCAATAATCTACCAACTACCCTTCTGCCCAGGTCAGTCGTTTCTGAAAGAATTGTTTATTTCTGGCCCTGTCTGCCAGCAATGAACTTAATCTGGTCTGCAAAGCCTCCCAGGCTGCTTTATTAGTTAAACTGGTGTCTAGAATAAAGCTAGAGCCTCCACCTTAGCCTGTTCAAGCTCAAGCGTGACAACGTTTTAATAATACTCACTTGAAGAGATGGGCCGAACACCCCCCAAACACCCCTGGTTTGGTTCACACCAGAACTTCTGAACATCGCAAAAGTTTGGACCCGAATACTGAACCCCATTTAAGTCTATGGGACCCAAATTTGAAAAATCAAAAGTCCCTATTTTGAAGGATGGTATGCAAGTTATGGGTCATAAAAAGGGTATGAAGGCCGGCTACTGGGACATGTATCAATGCAAAAAAAAAAGTTTTTACAGGAGCAGAGAATTTAATGATGCTTAAAGTAAAACAATAAAAAAGAAAGATTCTATTAAAAACTATGCCTGGGGGGTCCCCTTAGTTTGCCTGTAAAGTGGTGCATCAGTACCATGTATGGAGCCTTCTACAGAAAAACTGACATTTATAAAGAAAAAAAATTACATTTAAATTGCAAGCAATACAATACCACTGTAAATCACTATTCACAGTGCTGTCCCTATCATGCTGCCACAAACACAATATATACCTTGAATGGACAAAAAATACTTTGTGAAAAAATCTGCAAAACAAATGTGCCAATGCAATCCAAAAAAATTAAACACCTGGAACCCCCCTTGAAGCTGTCGCAGATATACCGACCACTTCAGCTTGCATTGGAAACCAAGGCCAAAGACTACCTCTCTTCCTCTTGGGATAAAGCCTTATCGCTCACGGCCACAAAACCTCTTCTGTTAGCTGGATTTAACACCACATGCACCTACATCTGCAATGCCTTTTGGAGAGAGCAACAACTCAAAATATTACACCATGTCTATTCTCCCTTCTCCTCCTCCCGATTGGACTCCCCTTAGCAGGCATGTTCCTGGTGTTTGTCCCCTCGTCCCACGCTGCTACATAAGCTATGGTCGTGCCCTCACGTCTCTAAGTTTTGGGATCAGGTAGAAATCATGGCCCTAAGGGTCACATCCCTCCGACTTTCCAGAGACCCTCTCCCCCTTTTATTTGGATACTTGGATGGGACACCCAAGACCGTTCCAGGGATGGACTTTCAACAAAAGGCAACCATTATCCGTAAACACAAACCCTGGCTAGTCACCTGCTACATGGAGGGTCTTACTTCGCCATTGGGTGTCTCCCACGCCTCCCCGAGTGGGAGAAGTCAGGTCGGACCTTACTGCTCTCCTTCAAAGGAAATACTTGGACTTGGTCTTAAACAAAACCGTCCCTGGTAAGTTTTGGAGAAAATGGTCTGCCTACATGGAACTATACCCTACTCATCTCCCACGCAGCCCGAATGGAACTTCCCCTGATGCCACAGCTGGGAGGCCATTCTCCCCCCCCCCACATTCCACTCACCTCTACTCAACCCCTCAACAACGTTCCAGTCTTGTCCAGATATTAGAGTTATTACTCAGCTTGCATCCGATGTCTATAATTTAGATGTATGCTTAATGTTTTAGCTATATTATTAGGCTGTTCCTTTTCTCAGTCTCTGCTCACTCGGCCCTCCTAACCCCTCTCCCTTTCTACCTCCCTACCTCTCCCCCCCCTAACTTTTTTACCTGCTCTTTGCTCCTAATATTCTAGGTCTAATCCCACTCCCCACATCGTGGGGGGGCGCAACTTTTCTGACAAACTGGTACCAGAAGGGGATGCCCTAGTGCATCCTTATGAATACCCCCCCCCCCCCATGATCCTCTTTCCACTGGTATTACATACTTATTTCATAATGCTTTACGGAACGTCAGGGACACCTGTTTGTTTGTTACGTTTTGTTTTGAATCTTTGAGCTTCTGTAAATGCATGATGTCTTGTGCAAAGTTGTTAACTTTTGAAATACAAATAAAAAATTTTCTTAAAAAAAAAAAAACACACACAAAAAAATATATGAATAAATATATATCTGTCTTGCGAAGTGTCATTTGCTTAAAATATGTTTTGTTCCAATGTAAAGTGCTTCTGTGCTGCTATTCCTGCTTCTTATTGCTGCATGCATTTTGCTATGTGCCCAATGTGACTTTTTTTATTTTTACTTTGTGCTTCTCAGCAACAAAGGCTCCCAGGCTTGTGGATATTCCCCTCCCAAGTGTTTGCAGGATGATACACAGCAGCTCTCCTTCACCACTCCACCAGCAATCTCCTCCAGTCCCTTGGCCTCAACTCCTCATGCCACATCCACTATGTATAGGAACAGAAGGGGGGGGGGGGCTCACATAGTGTAATACCATTTTTTTTTCATTAAAAGAAAAGCATTCCTCTAATAGGGATGATCAAACTTTTCAAAAGTTCGGTTCATGGCTCCGGTCCTATAACGCCTATATATGTGTAAGTGTAAAATACATACAAGTATGTGTGTATATATACCACTATACACAAGTTCAGATGTTTTGCCTGCCTACAAAGAACCCAAAAAAATGCCCAAAAAAACGCTAGCGCCAAAAAAAAAACCGCCCAGGTGTGTTGTTGCAGGCATTTTTATTGGGTTTTTGGAGGCAGGCAAAACATCTGAACTTGTGTATAGTGGTATATATACACACATACTCATATGTATTTTACACTTACACATATATAGGTGTTAAAGGAGCGTAATCATATTAGTGTTAATTATTTCATTAGCGCAAGCATATATTTCTGCTACTATCACACCTATATATGTCTAGGTGTATATATACATATAAGTATGTGTGTATATATACCCATATACACAAGTTCAGATGTTTTGCCTGCCTCCAAAAACCCCAAAAAAATGCCTGCAACAACACACCTGGGCGTTTTTTTTTTTTTTGGCGCTAGCGTTTTTTTGGGCATTTTTTTGGGTTCTTCGGAGGCAGGCAAAACATCTGAACTTGTGTATACGGGTATATATACACACATACTTATATGTATATATATATACACTTAGACATATATAGGTGTGATAGTAGCAGAAATGTATGCTTGGGCTAATGAAATCATTTACACTAATATGGCTCCGCTCCTATAACACCTATATATGTATAAGTGTAAAATACATATAAGTATGTGTGTATATATACCACTATACACAAGTTCAGATGTTTTGCCTGCCTCCAAAAACCCCAAAAAAATGCCTGCAACAACACACCTGGGCGTTTTTTTTGACGCTGGTGTTTTTTTGGGCATTTTTTGGGGTTCTTTGGAGGCAGGCAAAACATCTGAACTTCTGTATAGGGGTATATATATACACACACACTTATATGTATTTTACACATACACATATATAGGTGTGATAGGAGCGTAACTATATTGGTGTTAATTATTTCATTAGTGCAAGTAGTGTTTTCTGCTCCTTTCACACCTATATATGTGCAGGTGTATATATACATACATGGGTGTGTATATATACCCCCTATACACATGTTCAGATGTCATGCCTGACTCCAAACATGTGCTCAAAAAATCGCTATAGACGCCTAAAGCCAAAAAGCAAGCTGGCCGGCGAGAAGCCATATTACTGCACCGAATGTGACTTAAGAGAAACTATCTTTTCTCTATAGCGGTCACCCTGATATGGAAGGGTTTGGTCACCCTGCCATAGCAGTCAGTGTCAGTTCACCCTACACTACATTACGGTCACCCTGGCACTTAACACTTTCCCTACAGAAACTAAATTTTTGCATCTAACTAAAGTGTAAAAGAGCACCCTAACTACACTAGATATCCCTTTCCTCACACTAATAAATGCTAAATGACACTTTTAAAGTAAAATTAACAGAACTGCTTCCACTCTCTTCCATGTCCCTGTATTACAATGCTAGGAATTTGGCGGGGGTTATCTTATATACTGGGGGGCGTATTCACTAATGATTGGCCTAGGGACCCCCTAGTCACTGCAATCACATTCCTAGCATTCTCCTGCCACCTCAATTGGTTTTTGCTAATGGTTCTGGTCCAATCATGGGCTTTTAAAGCCCATTTCCTGTCCCATTGCATTTTGGTCGGTTCTGGTTGCCGAATTCCGAACTTTTTCAGCAAAAAGTTCTAAATTCGGCCGAACCTCGAACAGTCAATGTTCGGGTCGAACCGATGGTCGATCCGAACCGTTCGATCATCCCTATCCTCTAATACATCTAAAAATTGCCTATAGTTCTAAGCTTGGGCATTTGCAGCTGGCAGTGCCAGATACACATTAATGCTTTTAAAGTAACAGCGCTGTGGCTAAATACAATACCATTGCCAATACAAAAATATAAAACAAAAGAGCATGGGGATCTCCCCAATCCCTACCAGGCCCTTTGGCGTGGCCCCCCAAAATACATACCAGACCCTTATCCTAGCATGAAGCCTGGCAGGTCAAGAAAGGGGGGGGGGGGTGAGCAAGCGTCCCCTCCTGAACCATACAAGGCCACATGCCCTCAACATGTGCTCTTCCCCCATACCCCAAAGCACCTTGTTCCTATATTGATGGGGACCAGGGCCTCTTCCTGACAACCCTGGGCTATGATTGTGGGGGGCTGCAGGCAGGGGGCTTATCGAAATCTGGAAGCCCCCGTTAAAAGGGAGCTTTCAGATTCCAGCCCCCTCCCTATGTGAATGTGTATGGGGTAAATTGTAACCCTACCCATTCACCAAAAAAAAGTGTCCAAAAGAAATAAAAACACAGGCACAGTTTTCGACAATTCTCTTAATAAAAAGGCTCCTTAACAACTTATTCACTGTGCGCTCAGTGGTCGAACATCCCACAGAAAATGTGGGTGTTCAGCCAACACCCAAATGGGCACTGTTCGGCCCAAACCATTCACCCATCCCTACTCACTTGTTTAAATAAAAGGGCTTGCAGATAGGCCTTAAGGACATCCCATACTAAACCAAGTGGTGCTGATCCTTCATTTTGAGTGATAAAAATCCCAAGGTGGGCTAGCAAGGAGCCCTCCTGAGGAAATAGATGTAACCAGAATGGGTTAGGATGCCAAGGTATAATAACCTTCGAACGCCCGGAGGCAATAGTAAATTTTAAAGGAGAATGATCAGAAACACCCCTTGGTTTTATTACCACATCTTTAAAGGCCACAGCAGATCTGCAGAGCACAACACCGGATCGATTCTGGACAATGAACCAAATGTTTTCGAGTGACAGGTATATGAGTTTCAGTAGGATGGAACCTCCACCACATATCCTACAGCCCTAACATATCCTGCAGCCCTAATTCCCTGCAGAGCCTCCCTCAAGAGAAAAGGCCATCTGCAGGGAAAGAGAGAGGAGGTAGAAATGTATCCTGTTCTGTGTTTACTACATTTTTAAAATCCCTAGTCACCAAAATTGGAAGCGAGGGAGAGGCTTTTGCGAATGACATTAGCTGAAGAAGGACCTCAGAATTGTAAGGTGGAGGAATAATAAAAAGAAAAAAAACTGTGAAAATCAATTCTAACTCATATAGCTGACATTGAACAAAAATGAATTTGCCCTTCACGTCCACCAGACACCTGGTGCCAGAGAATGATACATTTATATAAAAAAAAATAGAAAACCCCCCTATTTTCTGATATGTAATCTGTAATGTGACATTCCCTAAAACCCTAAGTACGTTGAATAAATTGAAGTACATTGAATCCTTATTGAAAATAGCCTAAGAGCATCTGACCACAAGAAAGAGTAGCCTAAAATAATAGCATAACAATATTTGATCAAAATAGCCTAAAACAATAACCTAAGAACATTAAACACTTCCCGACCGCCCACCACATATATACTGTGGCAGGGCGGCCCGGCTGTGCAAAAAAATTCTGTGCAGAGGTTCACGGGGGTGCGCGTGCTGCCGGAGTGCCGCTCCCGCTGTGATCAGACACAGCTGGAGCCAATCAGTGGGTCCAGCGGCCGTGATGCGACGTGCAGGGGAATAGCAGAATGACGGTCATCTTGTAAACAAGGCAGACGGCTGTTCTGTCACAGAGGCAGAGAGAGATTCTGTGTTTCAGCTAAGCTAAACTGAAACACAGATCTCTCTATTCCTCTAGCACATCCACCCCCCTAACAGTTAGAAAGCATTCCCTAGGAGCACACTTAACCCCCTTGATCACCCCTAGTGTTAACCCCTTCCCTGCCAGTGTCATTTATAGAATAACAGTGCATTTTTTTGTAGCACTGATCACTGGATTGGTGTCACTGGTCCCCAAAAAGTGTCACGTAGTGCCAGATTTGTCAACCACAAAGTCGCAGTCCTACTAAATACGCTGCCATTACTCGTAAAAACAATAAAAAATAAATAAAAAGTCTATAAATCTATCCCATAGTTTGTAGACGCTATAACCTTTGTGCAAACCAATCAAAATACACTTATTAGGATTTATTTTTTACCAAAAATATGTATTGGCCTAAATTGATGAAAAAAATTAAAATTTACATTTTTTATTGGGAATGTTTTATAGCAGAAAGTAAATAATACTGTTTTTGTTTTTTTGTTTATAGCGCAAAAAAATAAAAATCGCAGAGGTGATCAAATACCACCAAAAGAAAGCTCTATTTGTGGGAAAAAAAAAGACATCAATTTTATTTGGATACAGTGTTGCATGACCGTGCAATTGTCAGTTAAAGCAATGCAGTGCAAAAAATGGCCTGGTCATTAGGGGGTAAAACCTTCTGAAGCTGAAGTGGTTAAGCTGACCATAGATGCGTCATTTTTTGTTCAACCAGTGGGCTGAAAAAAAACCATAGATTCCTCTATCCACACAGGCAAGGTGGATGAATAAATCTCCCCCAGTGTTGTCTAACAGTGGGACTCTCTTAGTGGCTGCAGTCAATGATCGAGGACATTTTTCCAACATTCCCATTTGACAAAAGTCAATCTAACGATTGAGTTCTGTCCCACTGGAATACATACATAGGGATTGAAATTCTCTAAGCCAGTCCCTGCTGAACAGTGTTGGGATAGTTACTCAAAAAATGTAACTAGTTACTAGTTACTTCTGTAAATTGTAATGAGATTACTTTACTAGTTACTGCATTTGAAAAGTAACTTCACTACTTATTACTTTTGAAAAAAATATGAACAAATTCCAATGCGCATATTTCTTTGTAGTGCACAAAAAAACAATACAATATTTATTGTTTTATTTATATATATATGACCACAGCATGTCCCCTTTCAATACCAGAGTGACCACAGCATGCCCCCTTTCAATGCCAGAGTGACCACAGCGTGCCCCCTTTCAATGCCAGGGTGACCACAGCGTGCCCCCTTTCAATGCCAGGGTGACCACAGTGTGCCCCCTTTCAATGCCAGAGTGACCACAGCGTGCCTCCTTTCAATGCCTGAGTGACCACAGTGTGCCCCCTTTCAATGCCAGAGTGACCACAGCATGCCCCCAGATTGACCACAGCATGCCCCCAGATTGACCATAGCATGCCCCCAGAGTGACCACAGCGTGCCCCCAGAGTGACCACAGCGTGCCCCCAGATTGACCACAATGTGCCCCCAGAGTGACCACAGTGTGCCCCCAGATTGACCACAGTGTGCCCCCAGAGTGACCACAGCGTGCCCCCAGATTGACCACAGTGTGCCCCCTTTCAATTCCAGAGTGACCACACCAGAGAGACCAGTGCACTTACCTGCAGTGGCGGGCGTCTTCTCCTCAGTCCTCCCGCCTCCTCCTCGGCCACACGATCCCCCGCGTCTCCTGAATAGTTCTGCAATTTTTCTTTTTAAATCTACCCTAAAGTATTGTAGCCATCAAGTAAGAGTCATATGGCATTCCTGTTTATAGTAGTTGGGGGCTGCCTGTAGAGAACCCTAACTCTTTAGGGGAAAATTTTATTTTCCTGTAACCTGTACATTCACTTCACTACAATTGTAGTTAGATGTTGGGCACTGCTGCTTAGAATCCTAAATAATAGGCTGATGTGGCCAAAAACAGGAGACTGTCAACTAGTGTCTAGGGGTACATTAAGATCTTTTTTCTCCTGTTATCTATTCAGACATATCTTAATCCATGATGTTGATGGAATTTTTCAGCTAGCACAACTAAGAATGACATTTGGAAGTTATGCATACTTACAGACTTAGAAATCTTCTGCACTTAGCACATATACATAGAATGTGAATTTGAATTTCTAAACTCAAAATACAAGTATACTCATCAGACACATGTGATAAGGAAGATGAGTAAAAACCTTGTAGGGGTGGATCGTAATAGAAAATCACTATGCCAACCCCCAAAAAGCTCTGCCATTCATTTTACATGAATATAATTTATAAATCTCTTTTGTAAGCAAACCAAGGTGAACATGTAAATATAAAGTGAATCCTTCTAGCACAGTGGTCAGACAACTGTAGTGAGCTTTGTAAAAAGTGTATTTTTTTTCTAATATGACTAGTAATGTTTTTTTTCACTTTACTATGCTTACACAAATCTTTGTGGTAACCATGAATTGAGGTGAATCCTTGGTATCAAAAGTGTAGAATTGTTTACTTGCATTGACACAAGCCATATGCCTACAGTTCCTTCATTGCAATAAGCAGAACTTGAACATTTAACATGGGAAATAATTCAATATCCTAAATAAAAATTGGGAAAGGTGACGAATGCCCTCAAAGGCTGCATAACAAAATTATGGATCAAGGGAAAATATTCCATGAAAGAAACCCAACCACAGGCTACCACCGATGACAGATGCCAAATCCCTGTAGTCATCAGCAACTAGGACAGTCTTTGTAACAGCTTCAAAGAATAAGGGGGAGCACTCATTTTATTAGAAGCCCCAAAAACAATGTATTAATCTATACAAAGAACAAATCAATTTATCCAAAGTACAAACATTCTAGCATGTTTTACTTTAACAGACTCCTATGAGTAAGCTCCTTGCCGAGTGAAATGCATTAGAGTGTTTGTACCTTGCATGAATTGATCTGCTCTTTGTATGGATTAATAAATGGTTTTGAGGTGTCTAAAGCAGTTATCACTTTCCCCTTCTTCTTTGGAGCTTTTGCAGGGTTATGAGTTTTTTGGATCCAGACATTGATTTGAAAGATAAAAGGGCTCCAGAGGGAGAAAGAAAGTTTGACAGCCAGATGCTTTTCTAATAAAGTATTATTAACCCCATGTTTTTTATTTTGACGCAATGAACATCATAAAAAACACTCACAGGAATCTATTTGTAAAAATTCTTACCCCAGCACTTGCAGTGTACAACTTTCAATGCTGACGGCTCCTGCTCTATCAGTGCAGCTTCCCTGAACTTCTGGTCTTTACAGGAAACAGTTATAAAAGCAGTTTCTAGTCAGTCAGTTTGTTAGCTTGGAGAAGGAAGCAGAAGTAGGGGAAGGGGGGTATAGGAGAGTGCCTTGTCATCCTAGTCTAAAGGGCTGTTTGCTAATGCACATGATGTAGTTAGCACAGCTCTAGTCCCTGCGTGCAAGGTTGGCTTCAAAGTATGCTGCAGGAGAAAGGAGCCACTCTTAATCATGAAACCTGGAGCAGTGGCCACAGAACCAGTTTAAACTAGAGCATAGGCAAGGATTAAATTAAGTCAAAAGTGTCTAAAAACCTGAGGGTGTAATATCACTTTAAGTTAGGTTTCTGCCGGGGGTGGGGCGTGGTGACCGAGCTCCGTCAGGCCACAGGGGGAATCCACCAACATCACTGACTCTGTTCCACTCACCAGCCCGAGGCGGACACTGCCGACACCCAGAACATCCCTGCCATGTCGCGGAAGAAAAAAGAGCTGCCGCTGCAGTGGAATAGGCTCTCGGGCTTCTTCCCCTCCATCACTCGAGGCCTCCACCAAGATGGCGGCGCCGCTCACATCCCACGGCCGGAAGACCGGGCCACAGACTCAACCTCCCAGCATCCAGGGCACCAGGTTGCAGCATCCACATCACCCTCCCACAGCAGGTCATCGTCGGCCACCTCGACACCATCCACAAGAAGCCCAGTAAAATCAAGGCCATGGATGGACACCCCCTGCAGAGACACCTGGAGCCGGAATATGGAGGTGAGTGGGCCTCAGTAGAGTTGAGCAGACACCTGGATGTTCGGGTTTGAGAAATTCGGCCGAACTTCACGAAAATGTTCGGGTTCCGAACTCAACCCGAACTTGACCCCGAACCCCATTGAAGTCAATGGGGACCCGAACTTTTGGGCACTAAAAAGGCTGTAAAATAGCCCTGGAAAGGGCTAGAGGGCTGCAAAAGGCATCACAATGTAGGTAAATCCCCTGCAAACAAATGTGGATAGGGAAATGACTTAAAATAAAATAAAATAAAAAAAAAAAAATTAACCAATATCAATTGCCAACTTGGAGGAGGAGGTGGAATAGGAGGTTGGGGTGGCGTCAGGTGCAAATGCTATGGGAGTTGAAGCTCTCATCACAGCCAAAAAGGATTAATGTCTGCCTGCAGTGCCACAGGCCTCATTCACAAACTCAGGGCCATGGCAACCATACATGGGAGTTGAAGTTCACATCACAGCCAAGAGGGATTCATGTCTGGCAGCAGTGTCACAGGTCTCACTTACAGACTCAGGCCAATGGCAACCATACATGGGAGTTGAAGTTGTCATCACAGCCAAGAAGGAATAATGTCTGCCTGCAGGGCTACGGGCCTCATTCAAACATTCAGGCCCATGGGACCCACAAAGAGGAGAGTTAAAATCACGCCAAGACAGTATTGATTTAACCCAGTAGTGCCACAGGCCTCATTCACTAATTCAGGACCATGGCACCCGCAAAGAGGAAAGCGGTCCCATAACAGCAACACAGGCCTCAGGTCAACCTGCAATGGAACAGGCCATTTTTATTTATGTAGGCCCCTGACACCCAGACAGAGGAGAGAGGTCCCATAGCAGAAAATCAGGCTTCATGTCACCCAGCAATTTAAAAGGCCACTTTCAGTTATTTAGGCCACAGCAGCCAGACAGAGGAGAGAGGTCCCATAGCCGAAAATCAGGCTTGATGTCACCGGCCAAAGCAGCAGGCGATTAACTGAATTTTAGGCCCCCAACACCCAGACAGAGGAGAGGTCATTTTACGGCAAAAAGAGGTTAATGTCACACACCAAAGCAGCAGGCGATTAACTGAAATTTAGGCCCCTGACACCCAGACAGAGGAGAGGTCATTTGACAGCAAAAAGAGGTTAATGTCACGCACCAAAGCAGCAGGCGATTAACTGAATTGTAGGCCCCTGACACCCAGACAGAGGAGAGATCATTTGACAGCAAAAAGAGGTTAATGTCACGCAAAAGCAGCAGGCGATTAACTGAAATTTAGGCCCGGACACCCAGACAGAGGAGAGGTCATTTGAATGCAAAAAGAGGTTAATGTCACGCACCAAAGCAGGTGGCGATTAACTGAATTGTAGGCCCCTGACACCCAGACCGAGGAGAGGTTCATTCAACTTGGGGTTGCCCCCAAAATAATGGTACAGTTAAAAAAAGAGGATTCAATAAAGAAGTGCCCTGGAGTACAAGAATGTATGGTTGAGGGCAAGGCAGTTATAAATATCTATTCTGCACAAGGTACGGACAAGTCCTGTGGGATCCATGCCTGGTTCATTTTAATGAACGTGAGCTTATCCACATTGGCTGTGGACAGGCGGCTGCGTTTGTCTGTAATGATGCCCCCTGACATCCTAAATACACGTTCAGACAATACACTTGCTGCAGGACAGGCCAGCACCTCCAAGGCATAAAGGGCAAGCCTTGGCCATGTGGATAATTTGGAGACCCAAATGTTGAATGGGGCAGAACCATCAGTCAGTACGTTGAGGCGTGTGCACACGTACTGTTCCACCATGTTGTTGAAATGCTGCCTCCTGCTAACACGTTCAATATCAGCTGGTGTTGCAGTTTGCTGTGGCGCACTGACAAACTATTTCCATATCTCGGCCATGCTAACCCTGCTGTCTGAGGAGCTGGCCGTGACACAGCTGCATTGGCGACCTCCTCCTCTGCCTTCGCCTTATGCTTACACTTGTCCCCCAGTGTCAGTTGGGAATGCACTCAGGAGCGTGTCTACCAGCGTGCGCTTGTAGTCGCGCATCTTCCTATCACGCTCCAGTGCGGGAATTAAGGTGGGCACGTTGTCCTTGTACCGGGGATCCAGCAGGGTGGCAACCCAGTAGTCAGCACTAGTTAAAATGTGGGCAACTCTGCTGTCGTTGCGCAGGCACTGCAGCATGTAGTCGCTCATGTGTGCCAGGCTGCCCAGAGGTAACGATAAGCTGTCCTCTGTAAGTGGTGTATCATCTGTGTCCTCTGTATCCCCCCAGCCACACTCCAGTGATGGCCCTGAGCTGCATAGGGTGCCACCCTGCAGTGAAACCGGTTCTTCCTCCTCCTCTACCTCATCCTCCTCCTCCTCATCCGCCAGAAGTGTGCCTTGGCTTTCCACATGTGTACCTGGCCTCTGCTGGTGCAGGAACCCACCCTCTGAGCCACTTCTGTATGACCTGCCTGAAACCCTGTGAAATGGCCCCTCTTCCTTCTCCTCCTTTGCCGCATCCTCTTCCATCATCGCCGTAATATTTTTTTCAAGGAGACATAGAAGGGGTATTGTCATGCTAACAATGGCGTCATCAGCACTGGCCATGTTGGTTGAGTATTCCAAAGACCGCAACAAGGTACACAGGTGTCGCATGCAGGCCCACTCACTGGTGGTTAAGTGGTACTGAGCCGAAGAGCGACTGACCCGTGCATACTGCATCTGAAACTCCACTATCGCCCGCTGCTCCTCGCCCAGCATATGTAAGGTGGAGTTCCACCTGGTGGGCATGTCGCATATGGGGCGGTGAGCACTAAGTCCAAAGTTACGCTGCAGCGCAGACAGGCGAGCAGCAGCAGGGTGAGAACGCCGAAAGCGCGTACATATGGACCACACTTTCAGCAGCAGCTCTGATATGTCTGGGTAGTTTTTAAGAAACTTCTGCACCACCAGATTCAGCACATGCGCCAGGCAAGGGATGTGCGTCAAACCAGCTAGTCCCAGAGCTGCAACGAGATTTCGCCCATTATCGCACACCACCAGGCCGCGCTTGAGGCTCACCGGAAGCAACCATTCATCAGTCTGCTGTTCTATGCCCCTCCAAAGCTCCTGTGTGGTGTGGGGTTTGTCACCCAAACACATGAGTTTTAAAATCGCCTGCTGACGTTTACCCTGGGCTGTGCTGAAGTTGGGGGTGAGGTTCTTTCGATGACCGGATGTGGGGGTGGTAGAAGAGGAGTAGGAGGAGGAGGATGATGCGGAGTAGGAGGAGGAAGCAACAGGAGGCAACGAATAATGCCCTGCGATCCTCGGTGGTGGAAGGACATGCGCCAAACCACTATCCGCCTCGGCCCAGCCGCCACTATGTTTACCCAGTGTGCAGTTAGGGAGATATAGCGACCCTGGCCGTGCTTACTGGTCCATGTATCTGTGGTTATGTGGACCTCGCCACAGATGGCGTTGCGCAGCGCACACTTGATTTTATCCTCCACTTGGTTGTGCAGGGAAGAGACGGCTCGCCTGGAAAAGTAGTGGCGGCTGGGAACAACGTACTGGGGGATAGCCACCGCCGTCAGCTGTTTGAAACAGTCTGACTCCACCAGACAGAATGACAGCATTTCAAAGGCCAGTAATTTTGAAATGCTGGCATTTAGGGCCAGGGCTTGAGGGTGGCTAGGTGGGTATTTCCTCCTTCTCTCCAATGTTTGGGAGATTGACAAATGAATGCTGCCGTGTGACATGTTGGAGATGCTTGTTGATGGTGTCGTATGTGGTGGTGTTGGTGGAACATCCTCTGTTTGCTGGTCGCCAGGTGCCACGGTGACGCCAGCGTTGGAGGGAGAGGCCGGGGCAGCAGCAGAAGAGGGAGCAGGAGGAGCATGAGAGAGTTCCTTGTTTTTAAGGTATTTACTCCAATGCAGTTCATGCTTTGCATATAGATGCCTGGTCATGCAGGTTGTGCTCAGGTTAAGAACGTTTATGCCTCACTTCAGGCTCTGATGGCACAACATGCGAACCACTCATCTCTTGTCATCAGGACATTGTGTGAAGAACTGCCACGCCAATGAACTCCTTGGAGCTGGCCTTGGTGTGCTCGGTGCCTGGGTGCAGTGGACAGTAGCAGGGCTACAGTCTCTGGAATGGCCGCTGCGATTTTGCACCCTGCTTCCTCTTTTGCTGTGCTGTTGCCTCCTGTGACCACCGCCTCTTCCTCATAACTGCACGCCCCACTAGCACGACCTTCAGTCCAGTCTGTGTCTAGGACTTCATCATCCTCCACATCATCTTCCACCCATTCATGACCCCTCCCCTCCTCGTCGGTCTGCACATTGCAGAAAGCCACAGCAGTTGGCACCTGTGTCTCGTCATCATCAGAGACGTTTTGTGGCGATATTCCCATGTCCTTATCCTGCAACAAAAGTGGTTGAGCATCAGTGCATTCAAGGTCTTCCTTTTCTGGGGCAGGGCTAGGTGGATGGGCCGGGCAAACCCTGGCAACAGAGTCATCAAAAAGCATACGACTTTCCTGCATGATTTAGGGCTCTGACTGCATGGCTGATTTGCAAGGGGGTGAGATGGAAGACTGATGGGCATGGGCTGCCGGTGCCAACTCTGAGCTTTCTGCAGAGGACTGGGTGTTAGATACTGTGAAGGAACTGGAGGCACTGTCAGCCACCCAATCTACTATCGCGTGTACATGTTCTGGCTTCACCATCCGTAGAGCAGCATTTGGGCCTATCAAATAAAGATTCTGTCGCCTACTCGCACCATAGGAAGGTGTTTGACTTGGAGCGGTAGTTGGCGCTGAACGGCCACGTCCTCTACCAGCAACAGGAGCTCCACCAACACCACCACGACCATGCCCATGTCCCCTATTTGATGTTTTCCTCATTATTTGCGTTCACCCATCAAGCTGAAAGATTGGTCTCTCTCCGGTGTCACCTGGCATTTACCTGGCAGTAGTCGACAATTACGTTCGCTAAGACAGTGCCCATGTTATAAAAATGCTCTGTGGACCCAGAATAATGTTTTTAGTGTCCAAAATACACTGATTCTCAATTTCTATGCGGAAATGTAAAAAAAAAATTTGGTACGCTGTATGCACAAGTGGTTTGTGGAACAAGAACAAGTATTTTTGTAATAAAATACAGAAAATGTGTATTTCACTGCTGTAAATTGAAATTAATTATTTATACGTCAGATGCACAACTGTTTTATCGGCCTAAAACGTGTCTTTTTTCAATAACACCCCAAAATGCAGCTTTTAACTGCTGTACATTAACAGTATATATTTATACTATGAATGGACACCAGATGTGGGGACCCAGAGCACAGATTTGGTCACCAAAATTCACAAATGCAGTGGTGAACTGCTATAAATTGAAATTACTTATTTATACGCCGGATGCACAACAGTTTTTTCTGCCTAAAACGCTTCTTTTTTCAATAACACCCCAAAATGCAGCTTTTAACTGCTGTACATTAACAGTATATATTTATACTATGTATGGACACCAGATGTGGGGACCCAGAGCAGAGATTTGGTCACCAAAATTCACAAATGCAGTAGTGAACTGCTATAAATTGAAATTACTAATTTATACGCCGGATGCACAACAGTTTTTTCTGCCTAAAACGTGTCTTTTTTCAATAAAACCCCAAAATGCAGCTTTTAACTGCTGTACATTAACAGTATATATTTATACTATGTATGGACACCAGATTTGGGGACCCAGAGCACAGATTTGGTCACCAAAATTCACAAATGCAGTAGTGAACTGCTATATATTGGACACCCCAAAATGCAGCTTTTAACTGCTGTACATTAGCTATAGTACTATACATAGTACAACTATATTTACTATTTGATAGCTGAAATGGAATATACGGTTTAGTGCATTGTATACACAAGTGCTCTGTGGCACCACAGATCCCAGGATAGACAAATGGACTATGTCACCCCTTAAACATACAAAAGGCAATATAGGGGACTTGAGCAGCCAGAAAAAAGCTTCACTGAGCTACAAAATACAATTAGGCTGATGTCCCTGGCTGGCTGGGCTAATATGGCTGCCGAGCACCACCTCAGTAACAGATGGATTACAAAAAAAGATTTCCCTTGCAGTGGCTGGGTACAGAAATGTTGGATTGCTGAAGCTCCCTCCCTCCCTCTCTATTTTCTGTATCTTGTGGATTAAAGTAGCACAGGTTCTTCTGATATGTGCCCTATTCTGTCCCTGATCGCGGCACCAACATCCTCTCCCTAAGCTCAAATCAATTAGGCTGATGTCCCTGACTGGCTGGGCTAATATGGCTGCCGAGCACCACCTCAGTAACAGATGGATTACAAAAAAAGATTTCCCTTGCAGTGGCTGGGTACAGAAATGTTGGATTGCTGAAGCTCCCTTCCTCTCTATTTACTGTATCTTATGGATTAAAGTAGCACAGGTTCTTCTGATATGTGCCCTATTCTGTCCCTGATCGCGGCACCAACATCCTCTCCCTAAGCTCACGGCAGTGATGTGCGGCAGTACGTGACTCCAGCTTATAAAGAGGCTGGGTCACATGCTGCACTCAGCCAATCACAGCCATGCCATTAGTAGGCATGGCTGTAATGGCTTCTTAGGGCAAAAAGTAAAACGCTTGCTGATTGGTTGCTGTGCAGCTTTTCAGAAAGCGGGAAGAAATCGCCGAATAACCGACCCGGACCCGAACGTTTTTGAAAATGTCCGGGTTTGGGTCCGTGACCCGAACACCCCAAAATTCAGTACGGACCCGAACTATACAGTTCGGGTTCGCTCAACTCTAGGCCTCATGTCTCTCAGAGCAGTACCTTCCACACTATTCCTGACAACATAGATAGCTTTCCAACATCTGGCCAACCTATTTCTGACACGGTCCTAAAGGACATGCTTATTTTCCTGTGATCCTCATTACACAGAGATGTGGTCGCAGCTTTAGGGAATTGCCAAGCTGAAGTGCATGCCCTTTGGACAAGGATAGATCATGGAGAAAATACCCTGGAGGACAACTTCACGTCATTTAATACCTTAGTGGATGTACACAATGCTGCTAAGGATGACGTCCTGTGGCTTAAGGATAAAATAGCAGACTTGGAGGACCGGTCCCATCAAAACAATTTAAAAATTAGGGGCATTCCTTAAGCAGTGCTCGCATCACAGCTCCCAAAATTTGTTCAAGATTTATTCACTGCCTTAATGCCATCTTTGTCGCCGATGGACCTCACTGTAGACAGAGTGCATAGGGTACCAAAACTCTACTTCTTAGCAGATGAGATCCCCAGAGACGTGCTTCTAAGGCTGCATTTCTACCGCAGTAAAGAACTTCTCCTGGAAGCATTTCAGAAAGCCACACAACACCCGGAGCAATTTGCCATGCTACAAATCCTCCTTGACCTCTCCAGGCATACGCTACAACGCAGACGCAACTTGGCCATGGTCACTAAAGCATTACGCAACCACCAAATTCCCCATAAATGGAAGTACCAATGGTGTATATATTCTCTGTTTTGTAAGGTACCGAAGAAATTTTTGGGTAATTCAAGTTCATTTACCCTGTGGCCTTACTGGGACAATAGCCCTCATATTCTCTCGGGTTGATGATTTCCATCATTTTTCCCCTCACAAGTTTCCTGATGTGACTGAGGAGTTTGCGGGTCTAAGAAAAAGTTTTGGAGAAAATGAAAATGGATTTTATGATTTACATGAATTAATCAACACAAACGATGACATGTGAAATGGTGGGTATTTACGACACTATAGCTTTGTCCCATATGGAGGATTCACATTTGAAGCAATTTATATGTAAATGAATGATGTATTCTATACATATTTTTTTTTTTCTTTTTTTCTTCTTTCTTCTTTCTCCTTGTTTTTTTTTTTTTCTTTACAGAAATGGGACAGCAATATCTCCCTGATGAAGAATTGAACTATAAAGTTTATCCAAGTAATTCGAAACGTGTTGGATTCTATCCTCCAGGGGGGGTTTCCCTCATGGAGGTGTATTGTGTCCCTATCCCCATTCTTTTCTTTCACCCTATATTTTTTGTCACGGTTCTACTAATTTTATGATTATATTTGTCCAAACAGGTGATTTTCAATATCACCTATATAGTTGATATGTTCAGATGGTTTACAAAATCCTTTTTAACATTTTTCTAAATAAACATTTTTGAATTTTATATAATTGCTTGCGTTTTCAATTGATTGCCTGAAAAATCCCGATTAAGAGTAGAAAAAAAAACATGTTTACTCCTAAATTGCTTATGAGATGATGGCAACCTTTTCGTCACCCACAATCCGAGATAACATCTATAAATGGAAGTACCCTGCCACCCTCTGCATCACATACAATGGCACAACTACAACAGTGTCCTCCATGAACGAACGCCTACGAGCTCTCTGCCAATGGGGCATCATTACTGAACCCACTTCAGATGACTCCAGGGACAATCACCCACAGAAATCTCACTTTGACTGGCAAACAGTGTCCCACAAACGCTCGTCTCAAAAGAAAAAGCATACTTGAAGAGGCTCCTGATTTCTATACCATTATCTCTTCACCAGAATTCCCCTAACAAGGAACTGACAATGCCCAGTTCTCTACCCCCTCCTTCCCTAAGCAGTAAGAGCTGCTCCTGAATCTCCCTAGGATTCCTTTTCTATACGCATGCATTCATGGTTCTTGATGTTCTTTGGTTTTCCTTGTTTTTGTCTCCCCTGTTTTCTCGTTACGCCAATCACCATATCTAGAACCTCCTGACAAAGCCCTCGCTACCCTGCCAATGGCTCTAACTTCAAAACTCCATCATTGATGATGACAATCAATATCTTATTGTCTCGTGTGACATAAACTCCCAACCCTTTACCCTGGTGGCCCTCTATGCCCCTAATTCCCACCAACTAAGGTTCTTTTGCAGGCTTCTTAAAAGGATTAAAGCCAACACCTATGGTCACCTTCTCATCTGTGGAAACTTTAACCTAACTGTTGACCCTCTGCTAGACTCTTCTTTGAAGCATGTGACTAAAAACTCCTCGTTGGGCCATTTGCTACATACAGAAGGAATATATAATAGAGGGAGTGCCAACACGCTAATGAGAAGGACTTCTCATACTTCTCACCCAGACATCACATGTATTCTCACATAGATATGTTCTTGACTGACAAATGGCTGCTGCAAAATGTGTCGTCCTCTAACATACATGATATTACCTGGTTGGATCACTAATTTCTGTAACACTAGAAGAGAGGGCTGTTTCTCCTTCCAACCCTATCTGGCGCTGTAATGTAAAACTCGTACAAGATCCCAACACCTCCAAGGGGATCTCCCATCATCTCCAAGACTTTTTCCTTCATAACTCTGCATCTGTCACAAATCCCTGCACCCTTTGAAATGCTCACAAGGCATTCATTAAAGAGATACTCATTCAGCAAGGAGTGCGGCTCAAAAGGAGCTGCAACCTCCGCTTCAACACCTTGACTGCACAGATACACGACCTAAACACACTGAACAAATCCTGACCTTCCCCTGAGAATCCCCTACATAAACTTAGAAATGAACTAAGAACTCTCCTAGCTCCACAATACAACAAGCACCTCCATCGCTTAAAACTCACACACTACCCTAATGCCAATAGAGCAGGTAAACTGCTAGCCACTAAGCTTAGAAGTGCGCAAACTAAAACCAAAATAGCCCATTTGCTGCATCCTACCCTTAGACACAAAGTGGTTAGCCCCCAAGAACTAGCTGACCAATTTGCTGACTGTTATAGCACACTGTACAATCTTAAAGATTATCAACAAGCTGCCACGGAATCAATAGATTCCTTTCTGAGCAGCCTTAATCTCCCGCACCTAACCAATGACCAACTTAATACCTTGAATGCCCCATACACAACACATGAAATGTAAAGGGTCATAAAATCTCTACCTAATGGCAAATCACCTGGACCAGATGGTCTTCCCGCTAAATACTATAAATCCTTCTGCTTGATACTAGCCCCTCACCTTGCCGATTTCTGCACAAAAGCTACCTCCACCTCCTCATTTCCCCCGGAAATGCTAGGAGCTTACATTGTGACAATACCCAAACCAGGGAAAGAACCTACAACTCTGGTGAACTTTGGACCAATTTCCCTTCTGAACACGGATATCAAGATTCACACCAAAATTCTTGCAAATCGCCTGGCTGAAATAATTCTGCATCTTATTAAAAGCAACCAGATGGGGTTTGTAAGGGGCAGAAAACCCTCAGATGCCACCAGAAAAGTATTGAATATCATGCACTTTGCTGAGGCCTCGTGAACGCCTTCTCTGCTCCTGGCTATATATATGCAACAGGTGTTAAGTCGGTTTGGCTTTAAGGGTCCGATTTGTCTGTTATCCAAGCCCTATACTTATGCCAAGTGTTTACCTCAGGCCTACTATCTAAACCCTTCAGGATCACAAATGGCACATGTCAAGGCTGCCCCCTGTCTCCCATCATCTTCAACCTGCTCATAGAACTGCTAGCAGAAAAGATCTGCACACACCCTCACATCTCTAGGTTCTGATTTTAAGACAGACATCACAGTATTAACTTTTTCGCAGACATTGTTATATTGTCTTTAACCACTTTAAGACTGGAAGGATTTGTCCCCTTAATGACCAGGCCACTTTTTTCAACTTGGCACTGCGTGGGTTTAACTAACAATTGTCTGGTCATGCAATGCTTTACTCAAACAAAATTCATGTCCTTTTTTCCCTGCAAATAGAGCTTTCTTTTGGCGGTACTTGGTCACCTGTGCGATTTCTATTTTCTGCGTTATAAACAAAAAAAGGGCGACAATTCTGAAAAAAAAAAAACAATATTTTTATATTATGATATATAATATGACATTCCCAACAAAAATTAAAAATCAAAATTGTTTTAACATTTAAGGCAAATTTGTTTTCTGCTACATATTTTTGGCAAAAAAAAATCGCAATAAGCATATTTTGATTGGTTTGCGCAAAAGTTATTGCGTCTACTAAATACAGGAAAGATTTATGTCATTTTTATTGTTTCTTTTTTTTTTACTGGTAATGGCGGTGATCTGCGATTTTTTGCAGGACTGCAACATTGCGGCAGACAGATCGGACCCCTGACTGACATTTTTTACACTTTTTGGGGGATTAGTGACATTACTACAGTAATCAGTGCTAAAAATATGCACTGTTACTGCAACAATGACACTGGCAGGGAAGGGGTTAACATTGTGGGTGATCAAGGGGTTAAATGTGAGCCTAGGGGAGTGATTCTAACTGTGGGGGTGTGTGGCTTGTGAAATGACCATTGAGACCTGTGTTCCTATATAGAAGGATCACAGGGACTCCATTATCATTCCAGGGAGAAGAACGGTCAGCTGTGTTTACAACAGCCAACCGTTCTTCTCTCTCAGCGGGAAACGATCGCAGGTGTCAGGCTGCAATCGGAGCCGCCTGCCCCCTGCATCAGCTTCCCTGCTGACAAATGGGGTGGGAGCGCTTGCCCCCTAGCCTCCTGCGTGCGACCGACGTATAGTTACGGCAGAAGCGGCTGCGTGCCGCAGTATAACTGCGGCGGGCGGTCATAAAGCGGTTAACGAATCCCATGACGTCACTCCCCAAGTTCTAGAACAATTTAGTAGAGTGTCCTATTACAACGTAAACCACAATAAATCTTTGGTCTTGAACCTAGGCACTTCCCCTTCAGATAGCAAAACACTTCAAACCCAACTCCCGTTTCAATGGTGCTCAACAGGTATACCGTATTTAGGACTTACTTTAACTGCACCTTCCATCTCCTTGGTCCAATCTAACTACACACCACTTATCTCCAAAATCAAAACACAACTAATGCACATGGCGCAACACGAAAACTCACCTGGTCTGGTAGGCTGGCAGCCCTTAAAATGATAATCCTTCTCCAGACACTTTACCTTTTCAGGGTACTACAGACCCACACTCCACTATCCTATCTCAAAAAGCTGTCCCGCTTACTAAAATATTTTGTCTGGGAAAACAAGAAAGCTAGATGTTCACATCTGACTCTAATCAAACACAAATGTATAGGAGGCATGGGCTTTATAGATTTACAAGACTATCACTGGTCTACAAGATTAGACCAATTAAAGCATTTGATCAGCAATAAAGACGACCCACTTTGGCTAGACATTGAAACCTACTTGTCATCCACCCAAGATCTCCATTCGCTACTAACTAGTGACGCATGGAGACCCTGGGATACTAGCAAACTATTGCCCTCCATCAAAGCCTCACTCCTTGCATGGAGAAAACTGCTTCAACAACCCTCCGTACATTCCAAATCCTAGGTCTCCCAATTACCCCGCCAAACATTAGAAAATATGGTACCAATGCTCCACACAAAGCCACTCCAAACATGTGGTTTGACCACAGTGCAACAATTAATGAATAAATCTACCATCAAACCATTGACCACCCTAAGGGATGAATTTAACCTCCCTACAACTACACTTTTCCCGTATACACGGATACGACACTTTATCTCCAAACACCCTATTCCCGACATAAACTTCCACCCTGAAGCCCGGGATTTCTATCTAACTCCACAGCCAAAGATCAAAGGTATCTCCTTCTTCTACAACCTCTTGCAAAACACATCTACCCCCCTCAAGTCCCGCACCATGGAAAAATGGGAAAGAGACTTAGGCGTATCCTATTCTCTGAGACAATGGCAAATAGCCTTCAGATCAATTCACACCTCCCCACACTGTGTCAACCGTTAGGAGATGATGTTCAAGATAACTGATAGATGGTACCACACCCCTTGGAAATTGGCAAAATTCTTCCCTACTTCATCGCCCGAATGCTAGTGAAAGTGCGGTAACAATGGGATCTTACTGAGCATAATGTGGAAATGTCCCAATTTTACTAGCTATTGAAGGCAGATTTTCCACGTGTTAGCATCCATAACTGTTATCCTATTACCCCTGAAACCTAGCCTGGCCATCCCTAACCTGGGAATAGACTCCTATCCGCATCACATGAGACCTGTAGTAACACATATCCTCCTAGGAGCCCATAATGTACTACTTACAGGCCCGGACAGGCCATAGGGCAGACCGGGCATTGTCCCAAGGGGCCGCAGCGCTGCTCTCACTCAGGCTGCTCATCACAGAGACAGTAGAAGTTCCCTCACTGCGGTCGCCGGCCGGTGTAGTGTACTTGCCAGGCCAGCTACACCGGCTCCACGGCCAATCAGCCTTCTGCTCAGGGGGGTTGTGAGTCACACCCCCCTGAGCAGAAGGCTGATTGGCCGCGGAGCCGGCCCGGAAGTCAAATAGTCAGTGTGTTCTTTCCCGCGGCTGCCGATGTCCAGCCTGGCACGGCCAGCTCAGCAAGCATCGGCATGAAGCTGCAGATGGGACTGGGAGCTCCTTCAGTCCGACTCCGGGCAGCTCGCGGGGGTTGGCGGCGGGGAGAGAAGGCAAGTGCCTGCAGTGCAGCCTAGGGTTTTTTCACGGAACTCCGGCCGTGTGTGCTGAAGAGGAGGGGGACGGGGGCGGCTCAGCTGCATATAGACTATGCTGAATAGGAGGGGGATGGGGCGGCTCGGCTGCTTATAGACTATGCTGAATAGGAGGGGGATGGGGCGGCTCGGCTGCTTATAGACTATGCTGAATAGGAGGGGGATGGGGCGGCTCGGCTGCTTATAGACTATGCTGAATAGGAGGGGGATGGGGCGGCTCGGCTGCATATAGACTAGAGGATTTGATCTTGACGTTTCCCTATTCTGGCTCCTGCTGCCGCTGGATGGATGGATGGTTCTCCTCCTCCCTTCTGCAGGCATTCTGCGGCTGCAGGAGAACTATAGAAATATAAATTTCTCTATATGCAGCTGAGCTGTCATATCCCCCTCCTATTCAACTTCTTTTACTGCCCCCCAGTGATCTTAGCTCCCCCCCAGTGATCTTGGCTCCCCCAGTGATCATGGCTCCCCCCAGTGATCTTGGCTCCCCCCCAGTGATCTTAGCTCCCCCCCAGTGATCTTAGCTCCCCCCCAGTGATCTTAGCCCCCCCAGTGATCTTAGCCCCCCCCAGTGATCTTAGCCCCCCCAGTGATCTTAGCCCCCCCTGCGCTCTTTAGCCCCCCCTGCGCTCTTTAGCCCCCCTGCTCACAGTGCTCCCCCTATGCTCTCTGGCTCCCCCAGTGCTCTCCACCCCTTGTGCTCCCCCTAAGGGATTTCCAGTTCCCCCCCAGTGCTCTCCAGTTCCCCCCCATGCTTTCCATCCCCCTGGTTTTCCCTGCCCACCCCCCCAGTGCTATCCCCACCCTGCGCCTTCCAACCCCCCTGCAATGCTTTCCAAACCCCCCCCCCCTTAATTCTCTCCAGTCCCCCCCTTGCCCTTCAGCTCCTCCAGTGCTATCTGCTTTCCCTGTGCTCTCCGGCCCCCCTAGTGTCCTTCTATCATGTCTGCAGTCTCTGACCTTCTCTTGTATCACATCCGCAGTCTCTTGACCATCTCCTGTACTATGTCTGCAGACTCTGACCATCTCCTGTACTATGTCTGCAGTCTCTGACCATCTCCTGTATCATGTCTGCAGTCTCTGACCATCTCCTGTATCATGTCTGCAGTCTCTGACCATCTCCTGTATCATGCCTGCAGTCTCTGACCATCTCCTGTATCATGCCTGCAGTCTCTGACCATCTCTTATATCATGTCTGCAGTCTCTGACCATCTCTTGTATCATTTCCGCAGTCTCTGACCATCTCTTGTATCATGTCTGCAGTCTCTTACAATCTCTTGTATCGTCTCTGACCATCTCTTGTATCACGTCTGCAGTCCCTGACCATCTACTGTATCATGTCCTCAGTCTAAAACTAAAAAAGGAACCGTAATCGAATCCACACATCCTGGAACATTAAATCCTGTCATCAACCATCCCGACGAACGCCACGCCCCCCCCCCCCTCGCGGGCTGCTCAGTCCAAAATGCCTGGCCTATTTTTTGTCCCAGTCCGGGCCTGACTACTTAAGAAATGGAGATCGCTTGACTCTCCAAATTTTTCAGAAGTAATACATCTAGTCAGACTGAATCATAAATATGAGCATTTTCTGGCAATAAATAACTCCACCTGCACCAAATTTGACCAATATTGGTCAATATGGCCGACCACACAACCCCGCTAATGATAAATCACAAATAGAGCCTTAAACAATTTATACTATCCAACTGTAACCTACTGGTTACCAATCCAAGTTTATACCCCCTCCTCCCCCTACCTCCCTTCTCCCCCCTGTTCTTAACAGGTTCCACAATCAAGACCATGTGGATAAAGGTTCTCGGTTATGACTTCCAAACCTGTTATAGAAGACATGCCTTACGTTAGACCTACTAGTGTAGTAGACACCCTAGCCAAATTGAGAGACTAGGAGTGGTTTACACCCTACTGATAACGTTTTCTGTACCTCTGAAAATATATACCTCCCATGGTGCAAGTAAATATTGTTGGTCTCACTACCTGGTAATACCTACTGAACATGTAATGCATGTTCGTTACTTGTATTGTTATTTTTTGAAACTCAATAAAAAATATTGAAACACAAGTTTGGTCTCTGCTTGGTCAGAGAAAGAGAAGAAATTTCTTTGGCCCCCAATCACAATAGAAAGCACTACTGGGGAGGTGCAGGGCTTTCTGTAGGTCTGTGAACAAGGATACATTCTGGATTTGCTGTCCAGAAGGCTTTTTTTTTGTTTATTGTAGCCATGTGACTTGGAATGTGAGTATGGAATTTTTCTATTCATATTTTCAAGAGGAAAAGTGGATGAAGAAACTCTTAACCAACATCTTCAAATGAACTGTTTGCTGAGATCCCTGCTTTTCTATGCTAATCCCACAGGAAAAAAATTGTTGTAAATTATTTTCACAAAAGTGATTACTGTTGTGATTTACCACAGTCAACGGCATTAAATATTTTAAACAGGTGGGCTTTGAAATTGTATTTTTGCGTCAACCTGAAAAAAAAAACCACACATTTTCCTCACGCTAAATAGCTAAAATATTTTCCAAATTGCATTTAATACATCCTGAACAATCTGTTTCAGAATGAGTTAAATTTCTTCTGACAGATATTAAAGTTAATTATCTTCATATTTGTTTAGCAAATAAAAAGGTCTTTATACAATGTTAATCAATTTACACCCGCATATCCCAGTTCTGTAAGTTAAATAAGCAAATATTGAAATGTAACTCTGGAGGAAAACCTTAAACTTATTCACTGATGTCTGTGTACCGATATTTCAGAGCTGAAGAAAAAAGTTCCCCTTACTTAGATTAGGCTGGGTGCTAATTTAACATGGCAATGAGGTGAGAGCTGGACGTATGCTAGTTTCAACATCAGAGGATTGGAATGCATTCTATTTAGCATGGAAGTCAAACAATCCATTGACAATAGATTGCTTTTCACTTGAAGATCTGCTAAATAAATAGAAAACTAATTAACAGTGCAATACGACAGATGTAGCTGGTTTGAATTTCATTATAACCAAGGACTGAAGAACTCAAGAAACAATTTTCAAATATAGCATCTTTGATATATTTTTCCTATATTCCTTTTAGGCTTATGAAAGAAACATTGTACTTTAACACTTATTTTCTAAATTATTTGCAGGGTTTTACTTCTCATCCTCAGACTTCTGCCTTTCTGAAAAAGTGGCTTAAAAGCACACAAAACTGAGCTCTTGAAATAAGTCCAATATAAAGAATTCCTTTCATTTTTTTTGCTTGTACTTTTTTTTTTCTTTACTAAGGGCTTAGGCAGTTCTAGTAACTGTTCAAGATTGCTTAGAATTAATCCGATTTTTTTTTCTTTGTTATATCTTGCAAATATGTTCTAATGCAAGTTATATATTTCTTTTGTATAAAAAGGATTAGAAAAAAATAATGGCAATACAATTCGAAATGAGAATAATGATTTTGGGAAAATAATTTAGTAACTTGGACTTTGTTTTTTTACAGTAATAGCAAATTTTTCTCTTTTTTTTTCTGTTCAAACTGCCCTTAGACTACACTTAACTACAGTGTCTATCATTCTATAGTTACATATAGTTACGTAGTTACATAATTAGTCTGGTTTAAAAAGACACAAGTCCATCTAGTTCAACCAATAGAAGAAAAAAGTAGAAATACAATCCTATACATACAATCCTATACCGACAGTTGATCCAGAGGATGGCAAAAAAAAAAACCCCAGTAAAGCATGATTTATTCCAGCAGGGGAAAACATGTCTTCCTGCCTTCCTGATCCCCCAAGAGGCAATTGAATATTCCATTGATCAACTTTACCTATAAATATTAGTACCCTATCTATCTATCTATCTATCTATCTATCTATCTATCTATCTATCTATCTATCTATCTATCTATCTATCTATCTATCTATCTATCTATCTATCTATCTATCTATCTATCTATCTATCTATCTATCTATCTATCTATCTATCTATCTATCTATCTATCTATCTACGCTGAACCCAGTGAGGATTCCGGTCACTTGCACCTCTCTGTTGTCATCTCTCTGTGTGCTTTCTGCCTTCAGTTCTCCAGCTCCCCTGCTTGGC
Source organism: Pelophylax lessonae (assembly GCF_965119305.1). Lineage (NCBI taxonomy): Eukaryota > Metazoa > Chordata > Amphibia > Anura > Ranidae > Pelophylax > Pelophylax lessonae. The sequence continues at coordinate 462,304,212 of NC_138770.1, read as the reverse complement.
GCCTCTCTCTCCGCCCACCTCGAGGACCCCCTTTGCAGTCATTGGTTGCTAGAACCACCAGTGTCCTAGCAACCAATAAAACTCTTTTGCCACTGTACACACACTGAGGAAAATAGCTGTAGAGCTGTTCCGTTGAGTCCCTGATTCCCACCAGTAAGGCAATATAAATGGAGATCTTAACCAGTTTACGACCGCCTGCCGCAGATGTACTGTGGCAGGCAGCCACTTCCAGGCAAATTGCCGTACATGTGCGGCGCTCGCTCTCAGGAGTCTAGGGGGCGAGCGCGTGCTACCGCCGGCGCGCTCTCTGCCCCACTCGTCAGCGGGGAAGCCGAAGTGTGTGTCAGGCAGCTCCCATTACCATCTGACACCGCAATCGTTCCCTGCTGAAGAGAAGGACAGCCGGCTGTTGTAAACACAGCCGACTGTCCTTCTCCCTGGGATGATCACAGAGCTCATGTGATCCTCTTATATAGGATCACATTTCTCTATGGTAATTTCAGAAGCCAAGGCCCCCCCCCCCCACAGTTAGAGCCACTCCCCTAGGCTCACATTTATCCCTTTGATCACCCAAAGGGTTAACACCTTCCCTGCCAATGGCATTATTACAGTAACAGTGCATATTTTTAGCACTAATTACTGTAGTAATGTCACTGGTACCCCCAAAAGTGTCAAAAATGTCAGTTAGGGGTCCGATCTGTCCGCAATGTCGCAGTCCTGCAAAAAAATCGCAGATCACTGCCATTACTAGTAAAAAAATAAATAAATAAATAAAAATGACATAAATCTTTGCCGTAGTTAATAGACACCATAACTTTTGCGCAAACCAATCAAAATATGCTTATTTTACTCCTTTTTTTTAATTAAAAATATGTAGCAGAAAACAAATTGGCCTAAAATGTTAAAAAAATTGGATTTTTTTAATTATTTTTTTTGGGAATGTCATATAGCAGAATGTGAAAAATATTGATTTATTTTTCAAATTTGTCACTCTTTTTTTGTTTATAGCACAAAAAATAAAAATCACACAGGTGATCAAATACAACAACAAAAAAAAAGCTCTATTTGTGGGAAAAAAAGGACGTAAATTTCGTTTGGGTACAGCATTGCACTACCACGCAATTGTCCGTTAAAATAACGCAGTGCCGAATCGCAAAATAGGGCCTGGTCAGGAAGGGGGTAAATTCTTCCGGGGCTGAAGTGGTTAAAGAGATCAAGAAGTGCTTCTATAAGGGGGTCTCTTTGATCTCTGGAGGTCTCTACGATAGTGGGGGCACTGATATAAGGGAACTGTGAGCTAATGGGGGTCTCTAAAGGGGGCTGCTGACTGCTGGTCTAAATGTTGGTGACCAACCATTAAATCAGCAGTCAGCAGTACACCGATTTGTAGACCCCCAAAAGATCAGAGTCTCCTTATATCAGCACCTGGGACAGACTGACCATTTGGGGGAGCCAAGCTGGGAAATCAGAGGCTGCAGCAGTTGCTAGGCAACAATGGCCCAGTTACTAATAACAACCCAGACTTTGCTGCCCTCACCAAGCCTCTTGGGAGGGCAGTGTGTTCCAATGTGATCCCTGCCACCTGTAACCTAATTATCAGTCATTAGAGAGCTGAGCCTAGACTCGGTGATCAGCTTCATTATTGGGAAGGGGGGCTTGGTACCAAACCAGCAGAATGTGGTTCATTTCCAGCCCTTGCTGATCAACTTGCTCCCTGGTGAGGCCCACAATGATGTCCACCAGCTCTGGGGAGGGGGTCAGATAAGAGCCTGGCACCAAGGAGGAGATAAAAGGTGACCCAGGCACCAGAGAGGATATCAGAGGCTCTCTACTGGGAGTCATGTAAAATAGGGGGTCTAGTGGGGGCCATAGTGGTCTTGTGTTATCTCGTGGGGGGGGTTTAGGGGGGTCTGGTTTTATCTAGGAGTGGGGGATATAGTGGTTCTGGTGTTGCCTTGGAATAGGGGGTAAATGGGTTCTGGTGTTACCTAGGAGTGGGGGGTATAATGGTTCTAGTGTTACCTTGGAATGGGTGGTACCATTGTTTTGGTGTTACAGAGGAGTGGAGGGATGAAAGGAGTCTGGTGTTAACTAGGAATGGGGGCATAGGGGGGTCTGTTTTTATCTAGGGTTGGGAGGGGGGGGGTCTGGTGCTACCTAGGAATAGAGGGGTTTATGGGATCTTGCTGTCCAGGAGTGGGGAATACAGGGGGTCTGGTGTTATCTAAGAGTGGGAGATACAGGGGTCTGGTGTTATATAGGAGAAGGGGATATCGTTTTTCTGCTGTTATCTGGGATTTGGGGGTCTAGGTATCTGGTGTTATCTAAGAATATGGGCTGTTATCTGGGACTTTGGATACAGGAAACTAATATTATCTGGGATAGGTGGGGGAGAATTTTTTTGTGAATGGGGTTTAAGGGGGGGTCTAGTTGTATTTGTGAAGGGGTGTACAGGGGGATCTGGTATTATCTATGAGTAGGATCTGGTGCTGTTTGTGAAGGGGTATTATTTGGAATGTGAGGAGTCTATATATATGTACGTCTATCATTTTCTATATGACATTCTGCATTGTATATCTGTATGATTATCCTGCACACCCTGTAAACTTGCACACACCTGTATGATAGACAGCCTTTATTTAATGTAAGTTTATTTTTCTGTATTTTCTTAACTCATTAAACATGTATTTTGAAGATAGTGTAGAAAAATTCTGTGACAAATGCATGTAAAGTGGGCAGTGCAATATATGGGTGAGGCTTTGTGTATGTCTGTGTGGCTTGAGTGTGGGCGGGGACACAGGGGCCCCATGATCTCCTGTTGCCCCTGGGCCCCATGAGATGTCAGTCCGCCCCTGATTATTACTCTACCCACTCAATTTTATAGAAAAGGTTTGAATAGACATTTTTACCTCTTCATTTCTCGCCCTATCCTATGGGATGGGATTGGGGTGGTGTGCATTAGTATTCAAGTTTAAAAAATTATTCTGACCTCTAACCTGCACTTAACTGTTAACCTAGCATGTGACACTTAATGCTAACAACCCCTAACATATTAAACCCCAATGATAAAACCAACACCACATAGCCACATGTACATATAGTATAAGCTTGTTTGATAATCCATGTTGTTTAAGTCCCTTCAACTCTTTTTCTATTTATTTTTTTTAACAACACTTTTTTTTTATTTGCTGTGGCTCCTAGTAGTGTTGTCTCTTTTTAGCCACCAGTGTGTGTTCTTCGCCAAGGACTATATTGTTATATCCAGCTGCTCTGTGCGCCAATATACTCAGGCAGCACAGAAAGGCTGAATCTGAGACCTGTGATCTGCGCACCTTCTATGATTGCCATACAGCAAAAACTCTGTTTATTCATCACAAATGCACATTACATGTGCACACAAGTATTCATAGAACATGTAGTCCCACCAGGAGCCCTAAAGGAGAGAGAGTGTGCATGCTCTCTGACTTGAAGTTAAGGGAAGCGGTGCACAGAAGACTAAGCTGCATAAATATGAGACAGTCAATTATATAAAATGCATTAAAATTGAAATATTAACTTTTAAACAATGGATTAATACTACCTTAACCCAAGCAATTCAAAATAAAACATACCCTGACAACTTAACTTAATATATTCTGTCATACACTATGTTACCTGCTTTTACATGCACAAGCACTTTCATGGCATCCCAGTCTTAGTCCATAGGGCTCAATATTGATTGGCCCACCCTTTGCAGCTATAACAGTTTTAACTCTTCTGCGAAGGCGGTCCACAAAGTTTAGGCGTTTGTCTATGGGAATGTTTCACCATTCTTCCAGAAGCGCATTTGTGAGGTCAGGTACTCATGTGGACAAGAAGGCCTGGCTCACAGTCTTGGCTCTAATTCATCCCAAAGATATTCTTCAGGTTGAGGTCAGGACTCTGTGCAGGCCAGTCAAGTTCCTCCACCCCATACTTGCTCATCAATGTCTTTATGGACTTTGCTTTGTGCACTGGTGAGCAGTCATGTTTGAACAGGAAGGGGAATGTCCAAACTGTTCCCACAAAGTTGGAAACATGAAATTGTCCAAAATGCCTTGGTATGCTGATGCCTTAAGAGTTCCCTTCACTGGAACTAAGGGCCAAGCCCAACCCTTGAAAGACAACCCACACCATAATCCCCCTCCACCAAATTATTTGGACCAGTGCACAAAGCAAGGTCTATAAAGACATGGATGAGCGAGTTTAGGTCGGAGGAACTTGACTGGCCTGCATAGTGTCCTGACCTCAACCTGATAGAACACCTTTTCGATGAATTACAGTGGAGACTGGGAGCCAGGCCTTCTCGTCTACATCAGTGCCTGTGTCAGGAAAGGAATCACCATTCAGCAGCAATAGATCGCCGGATGCAGAGCAGGTGTGTCACCACGCCCATCTCCCCAGCCCTGGCCCTATATAAGACGCTCTTCCGGTGTGCTCAGTGCTGGTTTATCGTCAGCTCCTGTACCCGTGACCTGTCCGTTTACCTGTGTTCCTGTTTTGACCCGGCTTGCTTCTTTGACCTGTCTGCATCTTCTCCCTTGATCGACCTTGGCTTGCCTGACCACTCTTTGCTCTGACACCCCTGCTGGATCTCCTGTGTACCGACCTTGGCTTGGATCTCACGGACTCTCTCTTGTCTTGCCCCTTTGCTACCTTCCACTTGGCTCATTACTTCCGGACTGATTAACTGTGTATGACCCTCGGCCTGGCATTAACCTTGTGTCTTTTTCCACTGAGCACCTTTAGATCTCCTGGAAGCGGTCCTGGGTGTCCATACCATACCATCCATCCATCCGGATTTCACCAGCATCCAGTGCTCCTTGGGACGTGTCATCTCCTGTCTCACCTCCAGGGGTGATCCGCACCGAGCTGCAAGGGAAGCCCTCTCAGCACTTCGGCCTCAACCAAGGTACCTGACAGCCTGACCTCACAAATACGCTTCTGGAAGAATGGTCAAACATTCCCATAGACTCACTCCTAAACCTTGTGGACAGCCTTCCAGAAGAGTTGAAGCTGTTATAGCTGCAAAGGGTGGGCCAACTCAATATTGAACCCTACAGATTAAGACTGGGATGCTATTAAAGTTCATGTGCATGTAAAGGCAGACGTCCCAATACTTTTGGTAATATAGTGGGTATATATAATCTTAACCTAACCATGGAAAGGCTTTACTCGTACTGTAAAACTTAACCTATGACAAAACCTAAAGGTTCCATCCAGAGACTGCTTTGTCACTGCAGGAAAGTAGTAGGGTAGTGGTTGATGGTTGATCCCCAGAAATGTGTCAGATGCAGAAGATTCTTAGGCAGCAGTAGATTTCAAGAGAGACAAGATCTATGGCACAGGCAGCAGGACAGGTAAGTATTGAAAGTCTTCTTTTATGGGGAGAATTTAACCTTCTAATTGTTGACTCCAAACCAGGGGTGTCCAACCTTTAGGCCTTGGCCACATTGAAAGAAGAGGAATTGTCTTGGGCCACATTTGGTTGGGCACAGCGGCCCATTCAGGTTAATGGACTGCTGTGCATGTGTTTAATGCGGGAAAAAGGTTCCTTTACCATTTTGAACTGCAGCAGCCAGGAAATCGCATGGTTCTTTTGCACCATGGGATTTTTCGCTGGTCCCTGCACCTGAAAAATCGCTGCATTTTTAGATGTATAGGGGTGCCATTAAAAATGACTGACAGCCCTGCGTGTCTGTAAAGAGCCACATGTTTTGACTGCGGATGGTTTTGGGTGTGGGAACAACTGCATTTCCTGCAAACTCAACCAGCTTAAACATAGCCTAAATTCACAAACAATTTGTAAAATCTGTTTTTATATCTGTCAGTTCATGTCTGTAATGGACATCGATAGACAGATGTAAAAATCATGGATTTTACAAACTGCCCTTGAATTTAATGATGGTTGGCCACCCTGGTATGTGCTGTGTGGGGAGGTAGAGGGGAGGTTGTGGGTGGGGGGCTTTGGGAAGCAGAACTGAAATCTGCGTGGGCACAGCCCTACCCCAGCAACCCCCTAATACAGCCATTTACTTGGCGCTATGAGAAGTCCCTGCATTTGCTGTTGCTGGTGCTTTTACAAAAACAGCACCCATGGCATCCCTTCAGCTGTGCCTGAACCTGGATTCTCTGTGCTGGCCACCACAGCCTCTATGCATATACGGCATCCCCTGTGCCCCTCCATATGTGCCTGTGCTGGCTTGTCCCTGCTGGCTTCCGTGGTTTCTATTTTTGCACAGCGTTCCTCCATACATGCCCGGGACGCATGTTGAACTCTCCTGGGCCGTGCTTTGGACACCCCTTCTCGAAACCAAAGACTACGTTAGTACTTAACCTAATCTCCAACACTACTTAACCCTTAAGAGACCATATTTACCTTATCAAGTACCTCAACTATCAGTACCAAAAACAATGCTACTGCATGCCTCCCTTTCCCAATCTAGTTGGGAAGGCATCTAGTTTCAGTAGCCATTCCAGAAAGGTTCAGTAGAATAAATTCAAAGACACCTTAAAGTGAATTAGGACACAAATTTTTCCTATTCAATTTAAAAAAAGCTGTCATGGTGTGAACAGGAAGGATTCATTGGGCTAGTTTTACTGATAAAATGCTAACCTGTGTTCCACGCTAGAAAGCATATTAGCATCACCTCCAGGGTCTGCTGCTGTAGCTTCTACAGGGTGTATTCTATTTTCAAAAAAATATACTTTTACTTACATTAGTTGAGCATATTATTGATAAAAATAAGTTTGAAAAAAATCTATATACTGTCTTGTCCTCTGGTGATTAGCACATGTTTTAATTTGTTTAGCCAACATGGTCTGTAATTATGGAGGATTCTTTTAGAGTTATACTAGAATAATATTGTGACAGCTTTTGACACACTATAAAGATCACCATCGTTTGCTGCCAAAGCTTGAAATGATTTATTGCAGAGCTCCACAACATGTATTTTTTATTTATTTAAGGTCAAAAGAGTTTTGTTGCTAAAGACATGGCCTATGGGTTCATCTTCAAAAGCAATTGGTCCTTTGATACATGTGATGCCATTATTGGGCAGTATGTGGGAGATTAGGTCACATGTTGCAAGAAAGAGGTGTGGAAAAGAAATGAAAGACTTAAAATCACTTTGTGCTACAGATGTAGTAAGGAATTTTAATGATCATGAAAGGGAATCAACAGAAAATCCTTAAAGCAGCCACGTAAACTGTTAAAGGAATCTTTTTGATCTGTAAATAGGTGACTTTCATGTTGCATGACTATGTATATTCCAAATAAGGCATTTTGTTTTAAGTGAATGTAAAATTGGTATGTTGTGAGAAAGTGAATGGGGACAGGTGCTTCAGTGGTTTCTCACACCACATTTCAAGGTTACCCTCAGACTTCCTTGATAAACCTAATCTTTTCACATTAATTCAGTCCATTTACAATCATGATATTTAATATTATATTATTTAATATTATATAATATTTTCCAAGTATGAACGGAGGGAGGTATAGGCATATTCTCCAGTGAATTTCCCCAGTGTACAGTAAAGTTAAAATATTTCTTTTTCACTGCTGACCTACTCAGGCCACAGCACAGACTCACTATTTGCTGGGGGATTGTGAAAAGGGCAGCCAATGATACCACCAGTCCTCCTGTACAAGGCCCAGACACCATTAGTTCAACAGGGGATCCTGGGCACCTGACAAGAAGGATCTGTAGTAAACTGTTTTTTACTATGATTCAGTTTGTAAATGAACAGAGAGTCTTTGTAAAGAGCGCCTCCTGTTCATTTAACTGTAGCACAGCTGAAGTTGCAGAGAAAGGAATGGGGATCTTTGTCTATTTAGACCCCTAATATTTCCCCAAATTCCCCCTCCCAACAGGGATGTTAAAAATGTAAAATAAATAAATACGGAAGTAAAAAAAATAATTGATAAAAAATTGAGAGCTTGCTCACAGAGAGCATTTCATAGGTGATGAGGAGGCATTTTATTGCCTTATTATCACCTGCTTTAACCCTTCAACCCTGCACTAGCGTGCCACAACCACTAGGATTGCATGCAGTTGTGAGACTCTTACAGGGCAGCACAATTCACTTAAATGGGTCACATTAAACAGAGGGTTTTACACCTGCTGTGGCTGGTGTACACCACCAACTACTGCCTCTGCAGCTAAAGGAGTTAGCAGTTTGGAGGGGGTAGGTCAATGTGTAGCTCAACCATAAGATTTTAGCACCCCCCAACCTCACATGTGATTGAGCCCTAAGGTATCATTCACACAGGTACTCTGGCCATGGGAATAAGTGGTTTGTTCATGTGGCTGGAGCCACCTGTTGCTCTATGGGGACACAGTGGCTGTACTGTAGGTACCTCAGGCCCTAATTTGACAGATGTGCAGGTGTGGGTGGGTGGCTTCAAATTCACACTGTCTGTATTTGGGGCTATACACCTGTTTTGCACATGCCTGTCAAATTAGGACCTGTGGCTGTATTCTTGCAGCTGCTGCATGCCCATAATCTGTAATAGGCTGCAAGTACAAGCCACAGTGCGCATGCGAATGTGCCCCAGAACCTTTTTACATACACAGCTTTATTTATTATCTCAATACAGTTTTATCATTTAGATTTGTAAGTTATGGTATGTTTGTGTCCACTAATGATTTAACCTCCCTGGCGGTATTATTATTTCAGATTTTAGGTGCTGAAAGAGGTACCATTACTTTGCATGTAATTCTTAAGGACGAGCAGGGCCGGCGCTACTGCTAGGCAGACAAGGCAGCCGCCTAGGGCGCAACCACAGCCGCTGGCTTACATACTCTCCCCTGGGAGGAGAGGGCGCCTGGAGCTGCTCAGTGTGTCTTTTCCTCTACTTTGCTGCTGCTGTGGCTGCGCTGCAGCAATCAGCAGCACTCTTGGGGTGTAGGTGGCTGGGCATTCATCGCTACACAGCGGTGATCAGCGAGGGGCCAGCCAAGGGCAGATAGGTCTGAGCCCGGGACTTGGTAGAAGAGCTCCCTGACCCCACCCCCTAAAGTGGCGAGAAGCAGCGGGTGCAGCGTTCCCCGTGTTTCCAGAACATGGACGGCTCCAACTTCCTCTTCGCTCTAACCTGAGGCCCAGACCCAGAGGATAGGCTGATTGGGGGCACAGAGCTGTAACAGAGGACAGGCAGGAGGCACAGGCTGCTGCGGGAGCCAGTGGAACTGGACAGATCAAAGAGGATCAAACAGCCAGACTGGCATCATGGCACGGAAGGTGAAGGTACCGTCCATCATCATACACAGACCTGGCCTGCACATCTTCAGACAGAGACTGGGACAATGTAACACAGGAGGGACTGCAGATCGGGATAGGGCTAGGGGTCTCTCTCATCACCCACCTCACTCCCCTTTCTCTCTCTCGCAGCCCTCCCCCCCTCCTCCTCCTCCTCTCCCCCTTTCCTCCTCCTCCTCCCCCCTTCCTCCTCTCTCCCCGTCCTCCTCCCCCCCTCCTCCTCCTCTCCCCCCTCCTTCTCCTCTCCCCCTCCTTCTCCTCTCCCCCCTCCTCCCTCTTCTCCTCTCCCCCTCCTCCTCCTTCTCTCCCCCTCCTTCTCCTCCCCCCCTCCTCCTCCTCTCCCGCTCCTCCTCCCCTCCTCCTCTCCCCCCCTCCTCCACTCCCCCCCTCCTCCTCTCCCCCTCCTCCTCCTCTCCCCCCTCTGCAGCCAAGGCTGAAGCAATAGGTGGAATGGTGCTGCGAAAATCCCCCCTCCTCCTCCTCCTCCTCTTCCCCTCCTCCTTCTCTCCCCCCTCCTCCTCCTCCTCTCCCCCTCTTCAGCCCAAGGCTAAAGCAATAGGTGGAATGGCGCTGCAAAAATACCTCCTCCTCTTCCCCCCCCCTCTTCCTCCTCTCCCCCCCTTCCTCCTCTACCCCCTCTTCCCCCCTCTCCCTTCTCTTCCCCCATCCCCCCCCTCTTCCTCCTCTCCCCCCCTCTTTCTCCTCTCACCCCCCTTTCTCCTCTCCCCCCTCTTCCTCATCTTCCCCCACTCTTTCTCCTCTTCCCCCCCACCCTCTTCCTCCTCTTCCCCCCCTCTTCCTCCTCTTCCCCCCTCTTCTTGCTCTTCCCCCCTCCTCCTGCTCTCCCCCCTCCTCTCCCCCCTCCTCCTCTCCCGCTCCTCCTCCCCATCCTCCTCTCCCCCTCCTCCTCCTCTCCCCCTCCCCCCCTCCTCCTCCTCCCCCCCCCCTCTGCAGCCCAAGCCTGAAGCAATAGGTGGAATGGCGATGCAAAAAAACCCCTCTTCCTCTTCCCCTTCCCCTCCTCCTCCTCTCCCCCTCCTCCTCCCCCTCCTCCTCCCCCTCCTCTCCCTCCTCCTATCCACCCCCTCCTCCTCTCCCCCTCTCCCCCCTCCTCCTCTCCACCCCTCTCCCCCTCCTCCTCCTCTCCCCCCTCTACAGCCCAAGGCTGAAGCAATAGGTGGAATGGTGCTGCAAAAATCCCCCCTCCTCCTCCTCCTCCTCCTCTTCCCCTCCTCCTCTCCCCCCTCCTCTCCCCCCCTCCTCCTCCTCTCCCCCCTCTGCAGCCCAAGGCTGAAGCAATAGGTGGAATGGCGCTGCAAAAATTCCTCCTCGCCTTCCGCCCCCTCTTCCTCTTCTTCCCACTGCCTCTCCCCCCTCTTCCTCCTCTCCCCCCTCTTCCTTCTCTCCCCCCCTCTTCCTCCTTATCCCCCCCCTATTCCTCCTCTCCCCCCCTTCCTCCTCTCCCCCCCTTCCTCCTCTTCCCACCCCCTCTTCCTCCTCCCTCCCCTCTTCCTCCTCCCCCTCTTCCTCTTCTCCCCCCCTCTTCCTCCTCTCCCTCTCTCTTTCTCCTCTCCCTCTCTCTTCCTCCTCTTCCCCCCTCTTCCTCTTCTCCCCCCCTCTTCCTCCTCTCCCTCTCTCTTCCTCTTCTCCCTCTCTCTTCCTCCTCTTCCCCCCTCTTCCTCCTCTTCCCTCCCTCTTCCTCCTCTTCCCTCCCTCTTCCTCCTCTTCCCCCCTCCTCCTCTCCCCCTCCTCCTCTCCCTTCTCCTCTTCCTCCTTTCCCCCCGCCTACTCTTCCCCCTCCTCCTCTTCCTCCTCTTCCCTTCCTCCTACCCCGCATCTTCCCCCCTCCTCTTCCTCCCCTCTTCCTCCTCTCCCCCCTCCTCCTCCTCTTGCTCCTCTTTCTCCTCTCCCCCTCCTCCTCCTCTTCCCTCCTCCTCGTCTCCCCCTCCTCCTTTTCTCCCTCATCCCCCCTCCTCCTCCTCCTCTTCTCCCCCTCCTCCTCTCCCCCCTCCTCCTCTGTCCCCCTCTTCCTCCTCTTCCCCCCTCTTCCTCCTCTTCCCCCCTCTTCCTCCTCTCCCCCTCCTCTTCTTCCTCTTCCCCCCTCTTCCTCCTCTTCCCCCCTCCTCCCCCTCTTCTTCCCCTCCTCCTCCTTTCCCCCCCCCCACCTCCTCTTCCCCCTCCTCCTCTTCCCCCCTCTTCCTCCTCTTCCCCCCCCTCTTCCTCCTCTCCCCCTCCTCTTCTTCCTCTTCCCCCCTCTTCCTCCTCTTCCCCCCTCCTCCCCCTCTTCTTCCCCTCCTCCTCCTTTCCCCCCCACCTCCTCTTCCCCCTCCTCCTCTTCCCCCTCTTCCCCTCCTCTTCCCCCCTCCCCCTCCTCTTCCCCCCTCCTCCTCTTCCCCTCCTCTTCCCCCCTCCCCCTCCTCTCCCCCCCTCCTCCTCTTCCTCCCCTCTTCCTCCTATCCCCCCTCCTCCTCTTCCTCCTCTCCCCCTCCTCCTCCTCTTCCTCCTCTCCCCCCCCCTCCTCCTCTTCCTCCTCTCCCCCCTCCTCCTCCTCTTCCCTCCTTTTCTCCCCTCCTCCTCTTCTCCCCCTCCTCCTCTTCTCCCTCCTCCCCCCTCCTCCTCCTCTTCTCCCCCTCCTCCTCTGCCCCCCTCTGCCGCCCAAAGCTGAAGAAATAGGTGGAATGGCGCTGCAAAAATCTCCATCCCCGCCACCTCTACCATATTAATGGGCAGGGTGAAGGGGGTGGAGTCAGGGGCGGAGGCAATGGGGCGGAAAAATAAGGTTTCGCCTAGGGTGTCAATAAAATTCTGTGCGTTCTTCTTTATAACATCTCGGGTATGATAAAGTTTGAAACACAAAATCATAAATTATAATATAATAAATAACTATAAATAATAACAAATAATAATATAATTATATTTTTTATTCAATAAATTGTAGTAAATAATATAATCAAAAACACTTACATTTTTTTGGCCAAACAAGGATGCAATATTAGTAGTCATATTGTTTCAGTAAACCTCCTGGGTATGGAAAATTTAAAAACATGGTACAGCACAAAGTCCGACGTCACAATCAGGACAATAGAAACGGGTTTCTTTTCAGATTTTCCTTACAGTGTCATCACGTTTAGAGCAGCAAACCGCACACATCCTTGTGGGTGCAGACTTCTTTTCCGTTGGTGGAATGTGGTCCATGAAGTGATGAAGTGATGACCAGTCAGGCGTTCCGGGTTCACAACGCCAGCAGCAAGACGTCCGGATCTACTTACAGTCATTGGTGTTTGGTGCTTGAGAAATATAAGTTTGGCAACTTTCCAAATAAAGTCCACATGAACCACAGGCTTGTCACCCTTTTTTTTTTTTTTAGCAGAATGAATGTGTTCCACAAACACTGTTCAAGAAGATGCCTGAAGATTTTTTTGTAATATTTTTTTTGTTGTTTTCTCATTGCCAGATAAAATGTCATGGCCTGGTCAGATCTGTCAACACCTCCCATGGTGTTATTGTAATCCATCACAAGTTGTGGTTTAATTATGTCTTTTCCACCTTTTGTGTGTACCATGACAGTAGAGGTGTTATGAATTGTACTCATTAGGCACACATCTTTTTTGTCGCACCATCACAGTGCCATCATTTTGCCTTTTTGCCAGGCAACTATTTCTCCTGCCATGAGCTTTTTATTGCCAAAGGTTGGCAGCATGTCACTCCGGTTAGCCCTAAAGGTCCCATATGCATCCGTCTTGTTGTGTAGAAGGAACTCATACAGTTCTGGAGAAGTGCTCGGCGTGTACACACCACACCCTGATGGGTGGGACAATTTTTATCAATTTCTGGCAACATTACATTATATATGGCTGGTATTTGGCTGGCAATATCTTCTGAGGAAAGCATTTTTGCAGAAACGCGTTAAGGCCACGCTACCACAGCCTACCATTACATTCTTTCATGCTCCATACCATGAGATGTTTGTAAGTGTAAATTTTATTTTATGATGAAAAAAAATTGCATAGCAGTATTACACTATTATCCGTTCCTCCTTTCTGGTTCTATCCTTTACCGTTTGGCTGACCGAGAGTTTGTTGGGGGTGTTTCATCTGCTTTACATCTCCACTGGGCTTGCTGAGTTTCCGGATCCCCTCTTCACATCATATTAAGCCATTTTTGACCCAGGTGCTATACGGCACTCTGTGTCCCACATTTCTGGTGAGCATACTACATCTCCATTTCAGTAGTGATGTCGCGAACATAAAATTCGCTGTTCGCGAACGGCGAACGCAAACATCGGCGAATGTTCGCGAACCGGCGAACATTGCGAACCGCCATAGACTTTAATAGGCAGGCGAATTTTAAAACCCACAGGGACTCTTTCTGGCCACAATAGTAATGGAAAAGTTGTTTCAAGGGGACAAACACCTGGACTGTGGCATGCCGGAGAGGGATCACACAAAAAAAGTTCTTAAAAATTGTAATTTTTTGATAGAGAGCCAATTATTGGAAAAATTAAAAAAAAATAAAAATAAAAAAATTCTTTGGATTTAGCATCTGGGGGGTCTAAAAGGTGTACCTGCGAAGTTTCAGCTCTGTAGCATGTCCGGAACCAGAAAAAAATATGAATTAGGGTTAGGGCTAGGGTTAGGGTTAGGGCTAGGGTTAGGGCTAGGGTTAGGGTTAGGGTTAGGGCTAGGGCTAGGGCTAGGGTTAGGGTTAGGGTTAGGGTTAGGGTTATTTTTATGGCTAGGCTTAGAGGGTAAGGGTTAAGGTTAGAGGGTTAGGGTTATGGTTAGAGGGTTAGGGTTAGGTTTAGTGTTAGAGGCTAGGGTTAGGGTTACGGTGAGATACTTAGGGTTAGAGTTAGTAGCCCTACCCCTACCCCTCTAACTCTAACCCTAAGCACTAAAAATAACCCTAACCTTAGCCCTGACCCTAACCCTAGCCCTAACCCTAACCCTAACCCTAACCCTAACCCTAGCCCTAACACTGATTCTATTTTTTTTCTGGTTCTGGACATGCTACAGAGCTGAAACTTCACAGGTACACTTTTTAGACCCCCCAGACAATAAATCCAAAGAAATTTTTTTTTTGTTAAGTTTTTTTTTTCCAATAATTGGCTCTCTATCAAAAATGACAATTTTTAAGAACTTTTTTGTGTGATTTCGTGTCTAGGGGGTCTAAAAAGTGTACCTGTGAAGTTTCAGCTCTGTAGCATGTCCAGAACCAGAAAAAAAGATAATTTTTCAGTAGAGCAGGGATGGTGGGAACCCCTTTTACACCTATCTGATCTTTTTTTTCTGGTTCTGGACATGCTACATATATATATATATATATATATATATATATATATATATATATATATATATATATATATATTAAAAAAATACTCAAATACCAGCCCTCAAAGGGGCTTTTGGGGACAATATATATATATCACAGAACAAAAAAAATTACACAAATACCAGCCCTCAAAAGGGCTTTTGGGGACAATAGATATATATATATATATATATCCAAAAAAACCTCAAATACCAGCCCTAGGAAGGGCTTTTTGGGGTGCTGTCCTTACAGCAGGAGTGTACCAAGAACACTGGCTAACAAGACTGGGAACTGTCCCCAGCTATAACAGCAGCAGCAGCACCAGCACTTTCCCTGCTCTCAGTAACACAGAAATTATCTAAAATGGATGCTGCCCTTGCTTATTTATAGGAGGTGGGAGGGTGTGGGAGGGAGGTATGCTGATTGGCCTGGAATGTGTCTGCTGACTGTGATGTTCAGGGTCAAAGTTTGCCTCAATGATGATGTATAGGAGGCGGACCGAACATCGCATATGTTCGCCCGCAGCGGCGAACGCGAACGTTCCAAGTTCGCCGGGAACCGTTCGCCGGCGAACCGTTCGGTAGATCTCTACATTTCAGTTGGTGTTGGGATCCATCGAGGACTTGATCATCATTGTTTTGGACAGTCATGTCACTTATACACTGGGGATTATCCATTTATTGATATTTTTGCTGATTTTTATTTATTTGGACTGTATTCAAACTTTACAGGAGTTGTCACATATTGTGTTCATTCACATATCACGTGAATTTTTTTCTAGTATTCACACTCATGTATAATTTAGTTTGATTTTAAATTATCACATGTTTTTATGGAATTTTTTCCTATGAATTCATATCTACACTTATTAGCGCTGCACTTTTTGGTTTATTTTGTGCGTCACAATTTGTCAATTGTTATGTGTAGCAGCTTTTTTCTATGGTTAGCGCAATATTTTTTCCACACCTTTTTCTGCCATTACTGACTTTGATTTATTGCAGCTTCCATTTTTTCATATAAAGTTTGTCACTTTGGTATCCCTGCTGTCCAAATATGGATATCTTTGACTATAGGGCAGCTAGGACCTTCACCTCTGATGGTGTATTTATTTCCACCAGCTCTGAAACAGAGATTGGAGGTTTATTCTTACGCCTTAAGAATATTATGGTGTCTGAGCTGCATTGTGAATGGGACATTACATCTCCAAATCAATGGTCCCTTGAAGCCTAAGATGGGAGGTCTCCCCTCAGTCTGGAGACCTCGCTCTTGATGCTTGATACGCGTTCTTTAATGACGCAGGGGTTAAACTTTTACGTCATCTTGTAGAGATCAAACGTAAGAGAGTGATCTCCCTTGATAGAGAAATCAAGGAGATGAAGGAAAAGGTTTCCCCTTTTAACTCCACTGCGGAGTATAAGACTCTATCTGCCAATTTACAAAAATATTTAGAAAAAGAGAAGAGAGAACAAAAATTAAAAAACAGAAAACATATAACAGAGACATCTCTGATTATAGCAACAAGACAGTGTTTCAATGGCAAAAAACCTCATTAATAACATTGATGAAGATCCAACTCATATGGATCATGTCCAACTGATTTTGGACAGTCATGCCAATCTGATGAGGATAGAGGGAATGCAGCCAATAAATCTACCTTGGTTGCCCAACCCTCTATTAAACAATCAAAACCTAAGGTTAAAGGTCCTCCCCGGGAAAAAAGGACCTCCCCAAAAGGGGAAAGGGCAAAATCCAAATCATAATAATTATGGCCCACCTAAAGGGAGTTGGTTTCCCCAGTACTCTAATTCCCCAAGAGGTAATTGGAACAATTGGGACAACCACCAGAGAAGTTTCTCTCCCCCTCCCCAGAGGCCATATTACCACCAGACACATACTCCTCAACAACAGTTTCAAAATCGTTACAATGTCAATACATATAACAGGTTCTCTCACCTTTAAGACCTCTGCCACAGAGAGATGAAGATACCTATTATAACGATGAACCATATGATCAGAGGAATATGTCCCCTTTTGATTACAATCAACCACGCCCTGGCCCGAGTCATACTTGTGATTTTCCTCGGGAGGCCAACAAAGGGAAAAGGGGCCCTGAATCAAGAGAGGCACCAGAGGGGGGTGGCGCATCCAGAGGAAAAAAACAAAAAAACTAGTTGGATCTGGTATCTTTAATCTTAGCAAGGTGGAACTCACTAAAGAGGAGTTATACACCTTAGACAAAGGGTTAAAATATGTTCCGTCAAAACCCATGAACAAATTTAATACGTTCATCGACATACAAAAACTTGTCTGTAAGATTATTGTACAACGTTATATCCTTTCCAACCCTAGACCTACCCCTACTTTAGAGTACTCTAGCATTAGGCACTCCGGATTGTCAAATCCATCATTATTCAACCCTCCTGGCCCCACTGCTCCGTCTATTACAGTGTTTAAAGAACTAGTTTTAAAAGATCTTGCAGACCTCCCAATTAAAAAACCTCATTCACATCCACAGTTGAGATCAGGGTTAAGATCTCTTTGTGAAAAGAAGGAACTTGTTATTCGCCCCGCTGATAAAGGGGGCGGAATTGTAGTGCTAGACAAGCTAGATTATTACTCAGAAAAAGATAGAATCTTGAGTGATCAAGATATCTATATATTATTGCCAAACAATCCCATCTCAAATTTTAAGGATAAATTGGTAAAATTAATTAATAAAGGACATAGAGACCACATTTTAGATAAAAAAGAAAGATCTTTCCTGGTCCCTATTGCTCCTCATATACCAGTAATGTACTATTTACCTAAAATTCACAAAGACCCTGTTCACCCACCGGGTCGCCCCATTGTGAGCGGCATTAACTCCATCACTTCTCGCATAGGCAAATATATTGATTTTTATTTACAGCCTCTGGTATATAAACACCTTCATACATTAAAGATACCCGTGATGTGATTAATATCCTAAACAATATAAAATTGTAGGGTGAACATTTGATTGTAACAGCAGACGTTGCGTCACTGTACACCTGCATCCCACACAACTTGGGTTTTGACGCAGTAGAGCATTTTCTCAAAACTGATTTATCCCTATCACCTTTACAACATGATTTTATTTTAGAGTTGTTATGGTTTGCCACCAGACATAACTACTTTTGGTTTAATAATCAGTTTTATCTTCAGCAACGAGGTGTAGCCATGGGGGCAAAATTTCCCCCAAGTCTGGCAAATCTTTTTATGGCCAAATGGGAGGAGGATGTCATCTATCCACTAAAAAGGCCAGAGTTGGTTTTGTGGATACGTTATATAGACGATATCCTCCTCCTTTGGAAAGGGGACTCTATAACACTGGACTCTTTTATGACCCTTTTAAATTCTAATGATAGGGGTATTCAGTTATCTTATGAGTCCAGTAACACCAATGTGCACTTTCTCTACCTGAATATTAGACTGGTTAATAACCAGTTTATCATGAGCACTTTCTTTAAGGACACAGACTGAAACTCTTATTTACCAACAGATAGTTGTCACCACAGAGCTTGGCTCAATGGTGTACCAAAAAGCCAATTCATCAGGCTTAGGAGAAACTGTACCCGTGTTGAGGAATTTCTTCTACAGAGTGAGGTCTTGAAAGAGAGGTTCATGAATAAGGGTTATGATTGTGGCACATTAGAGTCTACCATTACGCAGGTGTTGTATACCGACAGGTCTCAATTATTAACTTGTCCCACTTCTAAAAAAGGGGATCCAGGTTTCATAAAATGGTCATTATTTACAGAATATTCTACCCAGCATAGATCTATTAAAAAGATTAAACACTGGGATTTTCTTAAAAATGACCGAGTTCTTAACTCTATATCACCGGATAAACCAATTGTCACATTTAGAGGTGCTCCTTATTTTAGGAATAAATTGGCCCCAAATGTACTTGATGATTCAATGAGACCTATGTTTTTTCTGGATTTGGTCATTTTTTTCCCTGTCGCAAATGTAGAGTGTGCATGTTCAACTGTGATCACAGTAAGAAAATGTTGTCATTTCAATCTACTGTGACCGGTTGCCTCTACCAGATAACATTTTTTGCTACATGTAACACCACACATGTTGTTTACTTGCTTACATGTCCTTGCCATAAACAATATGTGGGCCGGACTATTAGGCCTTTTAATGTTCTAGTAAATGAGCACATTACGAGCATTATTAAAGGCAAAGATAAACATAATGTATCTAAGCACTACCTAATACATCACCAAAAAAATCCCAATGGAACACTTTTCCAAATACTTGACCGCTTTACTGCTCCTTGGAGAGGCGCTCCAAGCTCCAAAAGATCTCCTTTTATCACTAGGCATATTCTTAAATTCATATTGGCAGATTTTAACAATTTTTATTACAATTTTTTAATACCTTTTTATAATTCAAATAACATATTTATCACTCACATTTTTATTGTTATTTAAATACATCTTTCAGTTGTTTTTATTCATTCAATTTATTCGATTTTAAAAGTACGTGTATGTCTCTATATATCACTTACAATGTATATATGTGGCTATACAGTTTGTATATATGCTATTTTCCTCTTTATTGTATGGTTGCCAGAGCTGTTTCCCTTATCTAAGATGGTGTTTTGTTGTGTTATCCTTGGTTTCCGGGACAGCGCGGCTTCAACTTCCGCATATGACGCGGTACATACATCACTTCCGGTGTATTCCAGGAGTGACGTCGCGTCTTTGAGCCGTTCCAAAAATGAGGTCTGGTACGCACACCGACGCCATTTTGAAACTCGGCTCGGCGTGTACACACCGTGGCGTGGGACATTTTTTAACAATTTCTGGCAACATTACATTATATATATATGGGTGTCTTTCTGGTATTTGGCTGGCAATATCTTCTGAGGAAAGCATTTTTGCAGAAACGCGTTAAGGTCACGCTACCACAGCCTACCATTACATTCTTTCATGCTCCATACCATGAGATGTTTGTAAGTGTAAATTTTATTTTATGATGAATAAAATTGCATAGCAGTATTACACTACTATCCGTACCTCCTTTCTGGTTCCATCCTTTACTGTTTGGCTGACCGAGAGTTTGTTGGGGGTGTTTCATCTGATTCACATCTCCACTCGGAAATCCATGGCTTGCTGAGTTTCCGGATCCCCTCTCCACATCATATTTAGCCATTTTTGACCCAGGTGCTATATGGCACTCTGTGTCCTACGTTTCTGGTGAGCATACTACATCTCCATCTTTCAGTTGGTGTTGGGATCCATCGAGCACTTGATCACCATTTGTTTGGACAGTCATGTCACTTATCCATTTATTGATAGTTTTGCTGATTTTTATTTATTTGGACGGTATTCAAACTTTACAGGACTTGTCACATATTGTGTTCATTCATATATCACGTGAATTTATTTCTTGTATTCACACTCATGTATAATTTAGTTTGATTTTCAATTTTCACATGTTTTTATGGAAATTTTTCCTATGAATTCATATCTACACTTATTAGCGCTGCACTTTTTGGTTTATTTTTGCGTCACAATTTGTCAATTGTTATGTGTAGCAGCTTTTTTCTATGGTTAGCGCAATATTTTTTCCACACCTTTGTCTGTGGTTACACAGTACCCCTGATTCAGCAGTGGCTCAATCAAAGTAAGAACCGAAGCGGTTGCCATTCCATAACTACTGAATCGTTCGTTGAATTTGGTTCCTTTCCCTGTGTATAGGACCAAATTCCATATGTAACCAGTGCTTGATTCACATAGCATGAATGATTTCATGCCAAATCGTGCTCTCTTTGACGCTATGTACTGTATCCAGCTGAGTCTTCCTTTGTAGGCTATTAGACTTTCATCAAAACAAATGTCTCTATCTGGTACATAGGTCTGCTGGAAATTTGTCAGAATAATTTGATAAACCTCCCAAATCTTTTTTGAGTTTTGGAGCTGGATGAGAAGTCTCATCAAATTCTTCATTATTTGCAAAGTGCAAATATTTCATTATAAGAGAAAATTTGTATTCCGACATGACCGTGCCAAAAAAGGAGTGGCTTTGTTGTTGTTTGTTGCTTGTCCAATACCACTTTTGCAGGGGTTTCCCCACCACTCCCTGAAGAATTATTAGGCCCAGAAACTTCCAGATGTCATCTTTGGTCACTGGTTCCCACTTTCTGCTCCTTGAAAACCTCTGATGCGCAGCAGCTTGTTGCTCCTGGTACCGATTTGTTTCCGTAACAATTTTTTTCAATAACCTCATGGGTCAAAAAGAGTTGGAGGTATGCCAAGGGGTTGTAATCCTCAACATCCACTTTGATACCAGGTGCTCCAATAAACGGGAATCTTGGGGGCGCTACATGCTCCGTACCGCAGTCAATCGAGCACCAAGTCCGCACATCGCTGGGCACAGTCGCAGGATCATTGCTGAAATCGCTTTCTGTGTCCGATGACGAACTTCCCCACTAATTGCTATCACTCAATTCTGCAAGCGATTCTGTAGCACTGTCGCTGTTTTCCAGCAGGTCATATACCACTTTTGAGGTTGTGGCATGCTTTTTTGATGCCATGGTCATTCTGCAGTTTCCAGACACAAAGTACAGTAAAACTGCAGGCAAGGGCACTGGGGGGCAAACTAAGGTCAATTTATTTTATTTAGTAATGTAATCCAAAATGATTAAATGTATGTGTTTTTCACTTTTTGAATTTGCTCAGGGTGTGGCTCGGGGTTACCGCTAATGGTACTGAAATTCCACCCCGAGCCACACTCGGGAATACCACCAGGGAGGTGAAGTGTTGTTTTAGTAAAAATATTTTTTTCATATTTTTGCAAAGGGAGATGTTAGATAGAAATCATAGGTGCCCTGCAGTTACTCTGGTTGTGAATATCCACGTGACAATGCAAATGTCATCATTGACTTCACCAAATCACTGGTGGATAGTTTTGTTGATAATGAAGCTGATTTACTACAGGAATTTGGGAAGGTTCACACACTACATTTTGATTCACATTACTTGCCCAACCATGTGAAAAGAAAATCCCTGTTTGCTTATTTCATTTGGACATGTGAGCAATCTCAGCTTCTTTAGTAAATCAGACTGAATAGCTCATCTCAATACACATACTAAATGAGAGCCTATTCTCATACTACTCTTAGAGCCCATTCAGACTAGCGCGACACGACTTTGGGGGGTGACCTGTGAAGCCGCGTGCACCACTGTGCACCGCGGCTTCGGTGCGACTTGCAGAGACTTCACATAATGGAAGTCTATGCAAGTCGCTCCGAGGTCGCCCCAAAGTAGTACAGGACCCTTTTTCTAAGTCGGAGCGATTTGTGTCGCTCCTATTAGAACGGGTCCTGTGCTAATCAATGGACCACGACATACCGCGACTTGTCAGGCTGACAAGTCGCCTGACAAGTCGCGCTAATGTAAATGGGCTCTTAAAGTAGGAGCAGCCAGGTAAATCTTAAATATTGCACATGGTATTTTATATGTACTATTTTTAGCCAACAGCTACAGTTATTTGCCTCTTTTTGTTTAAACTCTTTTTATTAAATTCATAAAAAGCATAACAATAATGCAAAACAATCAAAAACACAGGTAGTATTCCTAAAATAAGTAAAAAAAAAAAACATTAAAAGTTCTGAGGGATTCCATGTTCCCCACAATATACATACAATAACCAGCTTGCATTACATAGAAAGAAGAAAGAGGTATAAGATAAACTCAATTCTTCAAAACATAGACACCTTTTCCTGTGTTCCTTCCAAGTGTGGTCTAAAGTTCACCCAACCTCTCCATCTAGACTCTAACCCCCCCAAAAATAAATAAAAACCCAGGGAAAAACCACTACAGCAAGCAAACCAAAAGATGTGTAAACTGTTTATAATAATTAAGAGAAAAGTACCGGGGGGGGGGGGGGGCTTTGTGGCTACCTCCCTGATTCTATTTTTTGCTTCTTTTTACATATTCAGCAAAATAATCCTAAAGTAGAACTATAGGCAAAACTTTTTTCTTTTTGGATAAAGTGACGGAGGCTTATAACTCCAGACATTTTTTTTTGCCATCTGTGTCCCATTGCAGGAAGTGAGAGGAAATTCCTGCAAACAAAGAAGAAGAACTGGAGGATTTCCCCTTTTATTTTTATTTTTTTTAAAGATTTTTATTGCCATATGCACAAAACCAAGGAAAAAGCTGTTTACAGAGCATAGGTATGCAAAATGTCAAGTATAACATTGCTTTTCTAGTACATGACAAGTTCTCACATAACTTTCAACAGTAATCACATGTGTACATAAAGCTTTTTTTTTTCTTAACTATATATATAACAAAACAAAGAACTTAAAGGGATAAGTTACCAATTTAGTTTTGGTGTGCTACCTCCCCCCATCTCATATTATACCACATTTAATGATGTCATCTGACTACGCATATCAGGTTGTAGGCAGGCATGCAGCATCTCACAAACTACCAAAGATATCTTTTAAGGTGTCATACTACTTCTCCCCCTCTTCATGGGCTGTCAGCCACTGTCTTCATAGACTCCACCCATTTACCCCAAATTCTATTAAATTTCTTAGGGCATCCCCTAGTCTTGTACGTCATTATATATAGGGAGACATTAGAAATGACCAGAGACTTCCAAGCTGATAATGTAAAGTAGTCTGTCCTAATCCATTGTATTGCAATTAATTTGCAAACATAAAAAAATAACAATCTTAGCAGGATTCGCGTACTGTTTTCCATAAGCTTGTCCTCAATAATTCTCAAAAGCCCAACCAAGGGACTGCACATGTTCGGGAGATCAAAAGTGTCCGCTATAAACTGAGTGACCTGTGACCAAAGATGGGGGACTCTATCGCAGTCCCATACCATATGTAGAAATGAACCTTCAGTCATTAAACATTTATGACATATTGAGGTATCCCTCCTCCCCATTTTATACAATCAGAGGGATGTATAGCACATTTGGTGAAGATATTGCAATTGAATCATCTTATCTCTGGCAGAAATGACCGTATTCATATAAGAGTTAAGCACTTCCTCCCAAAGTTCTTCCGTCAGTTCTGGTATCATGGTATGCCAGCTTTCCCGATTTTTCTGTGTTTTATTACTTTTACCCCTTTAAAACAGAGTAGCAAGTAGATACCAATTTAGAGTGTTCAGGCTGTAACGTCAATCTTTCTAATTTTGTATTAGCAATTGCGATTGGTTCAGTCCCGAACTGACACTGTGCTGCTTGTTTCAGTCTGGTATAAAAAAAACACCAGGAGGATTTCCCTTTTATTACTTTTCCAGGGATAATCCCAAATTTGGGATTCCCTTTTACTTTCACTTTTAATGATAATGGTAAACAGGACAAATAGAGAGGGTGAATCTCCTTACCAGGGGAACAGACAGCCATTAAAAGTGTCAGGAGTTCTAATCCATCTCCACTCTATCCAAAACTAAAAAAAAAAGGTTTGCCTTTGGTTATACTTTAACTGCTTTGCTAAATAAAGCTGACTTATCTCCTTTCCTCCCAGGTCAGCTTTATTTAGCAAATTTATTGAGGCTGAACTGAATTTAAGAATCAAGAATGTTCACATTAAAAAATGTCTGACGATTGACATGGGATATTGTCCAATCATGTGAAAAGAAAATCCCTAATAACTTATTTCATTTGCACATGGTTGGATAATTGGAGTAAACCCTCATACATTCTCAAATCCTTTAGTAAATTAGCCTCTATGTTTAAAAAACACAGAATGTGTTATAAGAATGTGGTTAACAAATATGCATTTGAGTGTATTTATGAGTTTGTGTGTGTATGCGTTTGTATATATGAATATACACTGCTCAAAAAAATTAAAGGAACACTTTTCAATCAGAGTATAGCATCAAGTCAAATAAACTCCTGGGATCGTGATCTGATCATTTAACCTTCTTAGCGGCATTCCCGAGCGTGGCTCGGGGTTAAATTTCAGAGCCAAAAGCGGTAACCCTGAGCCATTCTCGGGGTACCGCCAGAAGCATCGCTGGATCCTGTAAAAGAGGTTGCTTACCTTGTCACCGGGATCCAGTGATGTATGCGAGCGGTATGCGGCGGCGGATCTTCCTCCCGATCCTCTCCGTGCCTCGGCTTCCGTCTCCTGCGACGTGACGTTCGCAGGGGGGTGGAACCGGCGGCAAATTCAAATGTAAAACACACCAAACACACTGCTACTATTCAAAATAAGGTAAATGCACATTACATTGCCCCCCAGTGCCCTTTCCTGCAGTTTTACTGTGCTTTTTATGTATATATATACGTATATATACGTATGTATATATTTATTTATATATATATATATAAATATATATATAACAATTACAAGTTGCGCTAAGGCTGCATTCACATGTCAGCTTATAATCGCGGGCAGAACCGCCGCGGTTCCGCCCGCGATTCGGAGATTTATTGCAAATCGCGGGACGCCTAGCGTTGCCCGTTGATTTGCAATAGCCCCCCAAACGCCGAGCGATGTTGCCGCGATTTACGCCCGCCGAATCGCGGCAACATCGCGCAAACAAAATCGCGGGACGCAATACGCTCCAAAGAAGCTCTTGTACTTTTTTGGAGCGTATTGCGTCCCGCGATTTTATTTGCGCGATGTTGCCGCGATTCGACGGGCGTAAATCGCGGCAACATCGCTCGGTGTTTGGGGGGCTATTGCAAATCAACGGGCAACGCTAGGCGTCCCGCGATTTGCAATAAATTTCCGAATCGCGGGCGGAACCGCGGCGGTTCTGCCCGCGATTATAAGCTGACATGTGAATGCAGCCTTAAGGTGATCAAACTATAATAAAATTGTGTCAAATAGTAATTTGATAGTTCATAGATGCCAGAAAATGTAAACGTGACTGTGGGGTATCCGTGTAGATGGAAGGCTTACCAGAAATCGATAAAAATCGTGCCAATGAAAACACCGATTCCAAAGATTCAGCAAGGACTATACACGATCAATCTCACAATCCAGAACACGTAGCCAATATCAGAAAGGGATTCCCCAAACATTCTGTTTCAAAGCATTACGCGTTGGTTCACAATAGGGATCCTAGGAACACTCTGTTCTTGGGAATAGACAAGTTCACCCCCCATTGGAGAGGTGAACCTCTCATTAGAGGTCTATCCCGACTAGAGATGTCCTGGATCTACAGATTGAAGACCTATACGCCTTTTGGGTTAAATGTTGATACAGAGGTAAATGCTTTTATTGATAATGCCTAGTTTTTATGGTTTTATCAATATGTAATTTTATTCTTTATGCAATGATTTTATACTTTTAATTTAGTATCCAAATTGTAAGTTTATTACTATTTATTGGATATAATTAGACGTATCTATATCAGTATTTATTGTCCCATACTAATACTTGAATTATTTATATGGTCACCTGCCTTTTTTTTGGAATTTATTTTATATCATCACTATATAATAGTTCCCCATCCAGGGAGGATTTGCGTGTACACCAACAGGAGCTCATTATGGGCATATAGCTTTTTGGGTCCTAGTAGCTGTGAAATGATACACAGCAGGTTCCCAGCTGTATGATTTTTGATACTGAATACAAAGAGAGTACTCTTACCATTGTGCAAATGACTACCCATTATCACATGAGCGTCCTGTAAATTCACGTTAACCCTCCTCGTTAATTACCAAGAAAATTGAGATTTATGTCTCACCTTGCAATGTACAGATAGGTCTAGTATTAGCTCCAGATGAAGCTTTCCAAAGTAAAGCAAAACATGTTGAGCAAAACTTGTATTACTGTACGGTGAAAAATCAATTACGACATCAGTTGACCCGGTTGGCCGGCACCTGGTATATTTGGGTATCCGTCAGCAGGAATTTCCTGATGTGAAGTATTTTCTTAATTGTTGTTTAATTGGTAATCTTCCTGTTTACCATTTGTATGTAAACTGAGGTTATCCTCCTGTGAACCATCATACTACAATATAGACCCGTTTTAACTGAATCCCAATAAAATTGATTTTATAGAAATAGTGTGCCCGAAATCCTTGTTTCCCAATCCTTCCATTTCTAATGATTTATTTAAGGATATGGGCACCACCAAGATCATAATACATATGGGCCCAGATGGCTGCTGTCTGAAGGCACATGTTTTCAACAAATTCTGAAGGGAGAGGAGGACAGTCAGATGTGTGTCCCCTGAAAGCTGTGTGAGCATGGGGAAGACCTCCTGAAGCGATGTGCGCTGAGGAGGGTAACAAGTGGGAAGACTACTCGAGGTGAGGTCTTGGATCGTTTCTATGTGAAAAGAAACCAATGGACATTTCCTGTTTGAAGGGGAAATTAATTAAGACTGAAGACTACTCAAGGTGAGGTCCACGACTATTTCTATGTGAAAAGAAATAAATGAACTGTTTGCTATGTGAAGAGACAAGCAAAGGGACATGTTCAATGTGAAGAGGAAAAGGGACATGTTCAATGGACATTTGTTGTGTGAAGAAAAAAACATGGACTATTGAGTGTCTGCTGTAGGATCAGCAAAGTTTGCCCAAAAGTAGGTTGGAGACAGACGCCGTAGGTAGGTTCCTGTATGTGAGAAGGTAGCCGCCCACAGTGGCAAGGATTTATTTTGTGTTTTATTTTTATTTTGATGTTTTGACGCTTGCACTTGTGTGAAGAAAATTGCATGAATAAACCAAACTGTTGTTTGCAACCACTTCTCGGCTATCTCCCTGTGTAAACGCACCCCCCCGAAGGGGTCATCCATACCCGCCACCGAGCAAATCCCCACAATATATATATATATATATATATATATATATATATATATATATATATAAGTATATGTGTATATATATATATATATACAATATATATATATATATATATATATATATATATATATATATATATATATATATATATATATGTATATATATATATATATATATATATATATGTATATATACATACATACTTTAACTTATTTATAGTTTTTTATTATATTGTAATTTATGATTTTGTGTTTCAAACTTTATCATACCCCAGATGTTATAATGAAGAACGCACAGTAAAAAAGAAAAATATATAAATAGTTGGTTTGGGCTGCTCATTCTCAAGAATTACATGCAAAATAATGGTACCGCTTTCAGCACCCAAAATCCGAAAGAATCATACCACTAGGGAGGTTAAGTAGCAGAGGGTGTTGTTAATCTGTTTCAGCTGCTTTGGTGTTAATGTCATTAACAACAGGTGCACTAGATGGGCAAAAATGAGGCAACCTCCAAAATAGGAATAGTTTTACAGGTGGAGGCCACTGACAATATTTTTTTATACTCATCTTTTCTGATTTTTTTTTTCACTAGTTTTACATTTGGCTAAGGTCATTGTCACTACTGGTAGCATGAGGCCATACCTGGACCCTAAAGAGGTTACACAGTCAGTCCAACTCCTCCAGGATGGCACATCAAAACGTGCCAAATAACTATAAAATCAGAGTATAACAATATCAAAATAATATTAACCTTCCTAGCGGTATTCCCGAGCATGGCTCTGGGTTAAATTTCAGTGCCAAAAGCGGTAACCCAGAGCCACACTTGGGGTACCGCTAGGAAGATCGTTGGATCCTGGTAGAGGGGTTACTTACCTTGTCACCGGGATCCAGCGATGTATCCCGGCGGTGTGCAGCGGCGGAGCTTTCTCCCGATCCTCTCTATGCCCCGACTTCCGTCTCCTGCGACGTGACGTTCGCAGGGGGGTGGAACCGGCGGCAAATTCAAATGTAAAACACACCAAACACACTGATACAATGCAAAATAAAATATAGTCACATTAGTTTGCCCCCCAGTGCCCTTTCCTGCAGTTTTACTGTACTATATATATATATATATATATATATATATATATATATATATATATATATATATGCATGTATATATGTAAATATATATATATATATATGTATATATGTAGATATATATATATATATATATATATATATATATATATATATATATATATATAATATGTATACTATATGTATACATAAATGTATATATATGTATATATACACTATATATATATATATATATATATATATATATATATATATATATATATATATATATATATATATGTATACATACTGTACATACTTTAACTTATTTATAGTTTTTTATTATATTATAATTTATGATTTTTTGTTTCAAAATTTATCATACCCGCGATGTTATAAAGAAGAACGCACAGTAAAAAAAATCATATGTAAATAGTTGGTTTGGGCTGCTCATTCTTAAGAATTACATGCAAAATAATGGTACCACTTTCAGCACCTAAAATCCAAAAGAATCATACCGCCAGTGAGGTTAAAAAGTGCAAAATTGAAAAATTGTCTAACATATAGTGAAATATTGTCCAACATAAATGTGCAATCACCGCATAACAACGAAAGAGCCCATGCAAATGACTGCTTGCAATGAAAATATGGAGGAAAAAAAATAAAAAAATCAAGAAAAACACACAGTGCTTGATCCGCAGTGCTATTCCTTCTCAGTGCCACCTGGATGTGCTCCCTCCCACCAAGAATAATGTAATGTGATCACCGGGATTAAGCATGATCCAGACCAGCTTTTTAGCCCACTGTTGGCTATATCCAACTTCTCCAACCTCCTTCTAGGCTCCTCTCATTATGGATTGTAGTATTCCAATATATTGATTGAAAGATAAGAAAAGCCAATAGTGCTTATGCCCTTTTTAAAATTAGGAGGGGCCATGACGGTGACGACACCTAGGAACTAACGAGAAGCTGGAAGCTAGGTCTGCTTGTGAGGCTGCTGTTTACACTGGATTGTGTCAAAAACTATGTATCTTTGGATTGTGAATGCTTGTGTTTGTTTGGTGCGCTGCAAGCACCTGTAAAGAGTGAGGAACCTGTGATTTTTCTAATAAATACAATTTTAATATTTTTATTTTTATATTTTTGATATTGTTATATTCTGATTGTATAGTCAATTAGCATTCACATAGCACAGCATTTATTGCACATTGATTTAGTTAGCACATGAGTGGGATTGTGAACAATGCTAGCAGCTTAAATTCACTTAATTTCATAGATAGTAGCTTGCAAGGTCAATATATTTAATTTGTTTACATCAATACGTGCCATTGTCAGAATGTTTACTGTGTCTCCCAGCGTAATCTTAAGAGCATGCAGGAGATTTCCAGGAGACAGGCAGTTACTCTAGGAGAGCTGGACGCGACCGTAGAAGGTTCTTAACACATCAGCAGGACTAGTATCTGCTCCTTTGTGCAAGGAGGAACAGGATGAGCTGTCCTAGAGTCCTACAAAATGACCCCCCAGCAGGCCACTGGTGTGAATGTTTCTGACAAAATAATCAGAAACAGACTTCATGAGGGACATCCTCTAGTGGGCCCTGTGCTCACTACCCTGCACTGTGGAGCTTGATTGACATTTGCCATTGAACACCAGAATTGGCAGGTCCACCACTGGTGCCCTGTGCTTTTCACAGATGACAGCAGATTAACCTTGAGCTCATGTGACAGACGTGAAAGGGTCTGGAGAAGCAGTGGAAAATGTTATGCTGCCTGTAATATTGTTCTGCATGAACGGTTTGGTGGTGGGTCAGTGATGGTCTGGGAGGCATATCCATGGAGGGATGCACAGACCTCTACAGGCTAGACAATGGCAATTTGACTGCCATTAGGTATCAGGATGAAATACTTGGACCCATTGTCAGACCCTATGCTGGTGCAGTGGGTCCTGGGTTCCTCCTAGTGCACAGCGATGCCCGGCCTCATGTGGCGAGAGTATGCAGCCAGTTTCTGGAGGATGAAGGAATCAATACCATTGAATTGCCCCCACGATCTCCTGACCTAAATCCAATAGAACCCCTCTGGGACATTATGTTTCGGTCCACCCAACGCCTCCAGGTTCTGCACCACAGTCTGTTCAGGAGCTCAGTGATGTTCTGGTCTAGATATGGGGGGAAATACCCCAGGACACCATCTGTCCTCTCATTAGGAGCATGCCTCGACGTTGTCAGGCATGTATACAAGCACGTAAGGGCCATAAAAACCACTGAGTACCATTTTGAGTTGCTGCAATTAAATTTCTGCAAAATGGACTAGCCTGCTGCATCATTTTTTCACTTTGATTTTTGGGGTGTCTTTGAATTCAGCCCTCTGTAGGTTGATAATTTTCATTTCCATCAAAAGATGTGGCATCCTTTTGATCCTAATACATTAATCAGTCCATATCAGTATAGATATCCAGCAAAATATTTTTCCCCATTGAGATCTGATGTGTTTTTAAAGTGTTCCTTTAATTTTTTTGAGCAATGTGACATTGCAGTAGCATAAATATGCAGTTATATTGTTACATAGTTAGTCTACCAATAAAAATGAATAAACTCTTGATTGAAAGTAAGGCCTACTAAGGAGTTTTAATAGACCATTTATTTCAAATACTTGATAACTTGTTTTCAAATACTGTACAACTTCACCTCTGAAAAACATGACAACCATGAGTATTTAAAATGAAAACTCGAAATAAAATACATAAAGTACAACTGGTCTTCTTAAATCAGGAAGTGTTTAGATGTCATCATATAAATAATATTTTGTTTTGAGTTGGCTTTTCTCTTCTTTCTGGAACATCAGCGAAGGGTTTCTGGTTACATAGGCCCACCTCACCACATACTGCCTGGTTATACTTTAAAATATTTTATGACGTTATCTTTTTATGTTTAGAAATCTGTTGAGTTAAAAACCCAGCTATTTTTATTGTACACTTGATAAAATAGCAAAGGGCACCGACAAAACAAAAAGGGAGACCAGAACATTTTTAACCACTTGCCAACCGCTCACATTGAGCATACTGCGGCAAAGTGGCTCGTTCCCGTCCAGCGACGTAGACCTACGTCGCTGGACTCCTCCCCTTGTGGGCGGCACGCGCGCGCTGCTGGAGGCTCGCTCCCGCTGTATTCAGTCACAGCGGGAGTGGGGCCAGGGGAGGAGCGGCTGTGATCACCGCCGCTCTTCCCCGATCGTCGGGGAATCGAGTGTGGAGATCCGCCCGCTTGTGTAAACAAAGTGGGCGGATCTCCTAAGTGACAGACAGGGTCAGATTGCAGGGTTCAACATAGCTGAACCTGCGATCTGTCCCTGTGTCACTCAGTCACCTCCCCCCACACACGTTAGTAAGCACCAGGCATACATTAACCCCTTGATCACCAATAAAAATTAACCCCTTCCCTGCCAGTGTCATTTTTACAGTAACAGTGCATATGTATAGCACTGATTACTGTAGTAATGTCACTGGTACCCCCAAAAATGTCAAAAATGTCAGTCAAGGGTCCGATCTGTCGGCCGCAATGTCGCAGTCCCGCAAAAAAAATTGCAGATCGCCGCCATTACTCGTTAAAAAAAAAACACCAAAAATGACAGAAATCTTTCCCTTAGTTATTAAACGCAATAACTTTTGCGCAAACCAATCAAAATACGCCTATTGTGATTTTTTTTACCAAATATATGTAGCAGAAAACAAATTGGCCTAAAATGATAAAAAATTTTGATTTTTACATTTTATTTGCGGGAATTTCATATAAAAAAATGTGAAAAATATTGTTATTTTTTCAAAATTTATGCTATTTTTATGTTTATAGCGCAAAAAGTAAAAATCGCATAGGTGATCAAATACCACCAAAATAAAGCTCTGTTTGTGGGAAAAAAAGGACGTAAATTTCGTTTTGGTACGGCATTGCATGACCACGCAATTGTCAGCTAAAATTGCACAGTGCCGAATCGCAAAAAGTGGCCTGGACGTAAGACAGCAAAATCCTCCGGTGGTAAAGTGGTTAAGAAAGTAATGTTACAATCCCCCTATTTGTAGACAATAAGCAATCACATATGGTGAATAAGAAAGTATTTATACATATATCTATATATCTATATCTATCTATCTATCTATCTATCTATCTATCTATCTATCTATCTATCTATCTATCTATCTATCTATCTATCTATCTATCTATCTATCTATCTATCTATCTATCTATCTATCTATCTTTATACAGTATCTCACAAAAGTGAGTACACCCCTCATATATTTTAAAATATTTTATTATATCTTTTCGTGTCACAACACTGAAGAAATTACACTTTGCTACAATGTAAAGTAGTGAGTGTACAGCTTGTATAACAGTGTAAATTTGCTGTCCCCTCAAAATAACTGAACACACAGCCATTACTGTCTAAACTGCTGGCAACAAAAGTGAGTACACCCCTAAGTGAAATTGTCAAAATTGGGCACAATTAGCCATTTTCCCTCCTCGGTGTCATGTGACTCGCTAGTGTTACAAGGTCTCAGGTGTAAATGGGGAGCAGGTGTGGTAAATTTGGTGTTATTGCTCTCACGCTCTCATACTGGTCACTGGAAGTTTAACATGGCACCTCATGGCAAAGAACTCTCTAAGGATCTGAAAAAATAATTGTTGCTCTACATAAATATGGCCTAGGGTAGAAGAAGATTGCAAAGACGCTGAAACTGAGCTGCAGCACGGTGGCCAAGACCATACAGAGGTTTAACAGGACAGGCCTCGCCATGGTCGACCAAAGAAGTTCAGTTCACATGCTCAGCGTCATATCCAGAGGTTGTGTTTTGGAAATAGATGTATGAGTGCTGCTAGCATTGCTGCAGTGGTTGAAGGGGTGGGGGCTCAGCCCATCAGTGCTCAGACCATACGCCACACACTGTATCAAATTGGTTTGCATGGCTGTCCTCCCAGAAGCAAGCCTCTTCTAAAGATGCACAAGAAAACCGGCAAACAGTTTGCTGAAGACAATCAGACTAAGGACATGGCTTACTGGAACCATGTCCTGTGGTCTTATGAGACCAAGATAAACTTATTTGGTTCAGATGGTGTCAAGCGTGTGTGGCGGCAACCAGGTTAGGAGTACAAAGACAAATGTGTCTTTCCTACAGTCAAGCATGGTGGTGGGAGTGTCATGGTCTTCTTGGGCTGCATGAGTGCCGCCGGCACTGGGGAGCTAGAGTTCCTTGAGAGAACCATGAATGCCAACATGTACTGTGACATACTGAAGCAGAGCATGATCCCCTCCCTTCGGAGACTGAACCGCAGGGCAGTATTCCAACATAACGACCCCAAACACACCTCCAAGATGTCCACTGCCTTGGTAAAGAAGCTGGGGGTAAAGGTGATGGACTGGCCAAGCATGTCTCCAGACCTAAACCCTATTGAGCATCTGTGGGGCATCCTCAAATGGAAGGCGGAGGAGCGCAAGGTCTCTAACATCCACCAGCTCTGTGATATCGTCATGGAGGAGTGGAAGAGAACTCCAGTGGCAACTTGTGAAGCTCTGGTGTACTCCATGCCCAAGAGGGTTAAGGCAGTGCTGGAAAATAATGGTGGCTACACAAAATATTGAGGCTTTGAGCCCAATTTGGACATTTTCACTTAGGGGTGTACTCACTTTTGTTGCCAGTGGTTTAGCCACCAATGGCTGTGTGTTGAGTTATTTTGAGGGGACTGCAAATTTACACTGTTATACAAGCTGTACATTCACTACTTTACATTGTAGCAAAGTGTCATTTCTTCAGTGTTGTCACATGAAAAGATATATTAAATAAATTACAAAAATGTGAGGGGTGTACTCACTTTTGTGAGAATCTGTGTGTATATATATATATATATATATATATATATATATATATATTCATCATCCGGCTTACAAATTAATCATACTTACAAACGAAGGGAGACAACAGGAAGTGAGAGGAAATCTGCCCCTTGAAAGGGAAATGCACTCCTATAAGAGTTATCATGGGGAAAAAAAGGTGTCTCCACTGAAGCTTTATCACCAATCCTTGTTTCCACGACAACACAATTTTTTCAAAATCCAATTGTCACAGGGATAAAATGTGAGGTGGTAACCCTTCCCTATGCTATCCAAATAAATGTAAAAATATTTTTTTGGGCTGGAGTTACACTTAAAAAAATGTATCTGTTCCAACTTACATACACATTCAACTTAAGAACAAACTTACAGAACCTATCTTATTTTTAACCCAAGGACTGCCTGTACTGTATATATAAAGTATATAGTACATAGATCATAGAACATAGTATATAGCCAGCCCTTTTTTTAAAAAACTAGACTATCATATCCCACAGGTATAAAACACAGGAATGTAGGATGACAATATGAGGAGTTTCATGTCACTGGTTTGTGCACACAAAAAATGTTTTACATATGATAGGGTATTTTTATTAAAGGAGCAAATAATCAATTCACCAAATATCCTTTGCATCCCTGCCATTGAAAGGTTACTTTCCTTTATAAAACCTATTTGTCATCCACATTTACTAGGACATTCACCTCGTTACATTACACTTATTGCTGTTTTGACCAAATTCTAACTTTCCTATTTTTCAATGAGAAATCCAAGTCTCTGTAATGCTTGCTGTCACTAATGGCTTTTAACATTCACAGTTTTTATACGGTAAACAATTGATTTTTGAAATGATCTGCCATTAATTTTTATAGGTTCTCAGCACATTCAATTCCATGTGTTCTGATCTTAATCCTGTTCCACCATATTTTTATTGCACTACAGATATAGATTTTTAAACCTCAGTCATGGATGGCAGGAAAATGCAGGTAAATCTAGTAACAAGAATGTGCCTCCATTTTCATAAATATGCCCCTATATACTTTACAGCAAAACACGGAAGCTCAGTGTTTCATGTTTCCATTCATGTTAGAGATTGACCTCATTGTTTGAAGCTTTTCGCAGAATTATTTACAAGCTAAGTCTTCTTTTTTTTTTTTCTTTCAGAATTTTATCTGCTCTGCATGCCACTGTTGATACAAGTTCCTCATACAACAGCTATAAAATAAGTCAGCATCATATCTGAAATTTGTAAGGACGATATTAAATCAGCCAATGCACAGATACTGTATCTTGATGTAAAAAAAAAAGGTTGAAATCTTGGCATCAGCTCAGTGCTGTTGGTGTCTTATGGTATTTATGCGATTTATAACAATCAACAAAATGGTCTATTGAAAAGAAGGAATGTGCTGACTTTCTGTAGGTGGTGTGGGTAAATGCTACAATGCAAATACATGTCTGGTAAATACAAAATTATATCAATTATAATAGAAACATTTTATTAAGAGCTATGTGGCATATATTCAGACTAGTCAGAAAACATACATATTTTATTACAATAACTTTTTGTTACATTTATACCATAGCATGCCACTAAATCAGCTGAACAGGGCTGACCACATTCCAGCACATAATCTCATGCACAACCAAAACTGCATTTCGCACAAGGTGATCCACATATCTAGAAATTTTTTTGCCATAAGGGATTAACCAGCTAAGCTCCAGAAGGTTTTTACCCCCTTCATGACCAAGCTTTTTAGCACAGTCCTTTAACCAGTAATTGCATGGTCATGCAATGTTGTATCCAAACACAATTTATATAATTTTTTTCACACAAATAGAGATTTCTTTTTGTGGTATTTGATCACCACTGGGTTTTTTATTTTGTTTTATACAAATGAAAAAATTTACCATTTTGAAAAAAACAAAAAAAACAATGTATTTTACTTTCTGCTATAAAACATATTTAATAAAAAGAAATATATAATTTTTTCATAAATTTAGGGCCAAAATGTATTCTGCTAGAAGTCTTTGCTAAAATCAAAATACCAATAAGTGTATATTGATTGGTTTTGCGCAGGCCCGGACTGGGACAAAAAATAGGCCCGGGCATTTCAGGCTGAGCAGCCTATTTTATTTTTTACACCGCAGTAACTTACCCAACCAGTACACCGCAATTACAAACACACCAAAAAAAAAAAAAAAAAAATATATATATATATATAATATATATGTATGTATGTATGTATGTGTATATATATATATATATATATATATATATATATATATATATATATATATATATATATATATATAAAATATGTATACACACATATATATATTTAGCGTGTGGGTGTTTGTCATTGCAGATGATACATTTAATACAGGCTTGCTAATGGTAAGTGCAGTGTTAACAAAAATCATATATATATATATATGTATATATATATATATATATATATATATATATATATATATATATATATATATATACAGGGAGTGCAGAATTATTAGGCAAATTAGTATTTTTGAGGATTAATTTTATTATTGAACAACCACCATGTTCTCAATGAACCCAAAAAACTCATTAATATCAAAGCTGACTATTTTTGGAAGTAGTTTTTAGTTTGTTTTTAGTTTTAGCTATTTTAGGGGGATATCTGTGTGTGCAGGTGACTATTACTGTGCATAATTATTAGGCAACTTAACAAAAATCAAATATACAGTATACCCATTTCAATTATTTATTTTTACCAGTGAAACCAATATAACATCTCAACATTCACAAATATACATTTCTGACGTTCAAAAACAAAACAAAAACAAATCAGTGAACAATATAGCCACCTTTCTTTGCAAGGACACTCAAAAGCCTGCCATCCATGGATTCTGTCAGTGTTTTGATCTGTTCACCATCAACATTGTGTGCAGCAGCAACCACAGCCTCCCAGACACTGTTCAGAGAGGTGTACTGTTTTCCCTCCTTGTAAATCTCACATTTGATGATGGACCACAGGTTCTCAATGGGGTTCAGATCAGGTGAACAAGGAGGCCATGTCATTAGCTTTTCTTCTTTTATACCCTTTCTTGCCAGCCACGCTGTGGAGTACTTGGACGCGTGTGATGGAGCATTGTCCTGCATGAAAATCATGTTTTTCTTGAAGGATGCAGACTTCTTCCTGTACCACTGCTTGAAGAAGGTGTCTTCCAGAAACTGGCAGTAGGACTGGGAGTTGAGCTTGACTCCATCCTCAACCCGAAAAGGCCCCACAAGCTCATCTTTGATGATACCAGCCCAAACCAGTACTCCACCTCCACCTTGCTGGTGTCTGATTTGGACTGGAGCTCTCTGCCCTTTACCAATCCAGCCACGGGCCCATCCATCTGGCCCATCAAGACTCACTCTCATTTCATCAGTCCATAAAACCTTTGAAAAATCAGTCTTGAGATATTTCTTGGCCCAATCTTGACATTTCAGCTTGTGTGTCTTGTTCAGTGGTGGTCGTCTTTCAGCCTTTCTTACCTTGGCCATGTCTCTGAGTATTGCACACCTTGTGCTTTTGGGCACTCCAGTGATGTTGCAGCTCTGAAATATGGCCAAACTGGTGGCAAGTGGCATCTTGGCAGCTGCACGCTTGACTTTTCTCAGTTCATGGGCTGTTATTTTGCGCCTTGGTTTTTCCACACGCTTCTTGCGACCCTGTTGACTATTTTGAATGAAATGCTTGATTGTTCGATGATCACGCTTCAAAAGCTTTGCAATTTTAAGAGTGCTGCATCCCTCTGCAAGATATCTCACTATTTTTGACTTTTCTGAGCCTGTCAAGTCCTTCTTTTGACCCATTTTGCCCAAGGAAAGGAAGTTGCCTAATAATTATGCCCACCTGATATAGGGTGTTGATGTCATTAGACCACACCCCTTCTCATTACAGAGATGCACATCACCTAATATGCTTAATTGGTAGTAGGCTTTCGAGCCTATACAGCTTGGAGTAAGACAACATGCATAAAGAGGATGATGTGGTCAAAATACTAATTTGCCTAATAATTCTGCACTCCCTGTATATGTATATATATATATATGTATATATATATATATATATATATATATATATATATATATATATATATACACATACTCTCTAAGGACACCTTTAGGGCCCACCTGTCCCTCTCTCACCCAGTCTGACGCTGTCACTTTACACTTGTGCTGCATGCAGTCAGTGTGCAAAAGAGAGACCATCATCACCAGACAATTACCAAACCAATCTCAAGAGAGTCACATCATGGTCAAAAATTTTGTGAAAATAAGTATTTATTTTGCAAATAGGCTGGCATCAGAGTCAGACAATTACCAAAACCAATCTCATTATGACACATGATAAAAAAATGAGGAAAAATAAGGATTTCTTCTGCAAATAGGCTTGCAGTGGCATCAGATCAGACAATTAACAAAAACCAATCTCATCAGACAAATGGCAGCAACAATTTTATTCAAATCAGCATTTATTTTGCAAATAGGCTGGCCTGGCACTGGCAGGCATAATACTAGTCTAGTACAATGCCTGCCAGTGCTAGGTCAGCCTATTTGCAGAAGAAATCCTGATCTGAATAAAATATTTGCTGCCAGTGCCAGCCTATTTGCAGAAGAAATCCTGATTTGAATAAAATATTTGCTGCCAGTGCCAGC
The DNA here is from genome assembly GCF_965119305.1 of Pelophylax lessonae. Lineage (NCBI taxonomy): Eukaryota > Metazoa > Chordata > Amphibia > Anura > Ranidae > Pelophylax > Pelophylax lessonae. Next base: position 462,265,234 of record NC_138770.1, on the reverse strand, counting down.
CTGTCAGGCCAGCCTATTTGCAGAAGAAATCCTGATTTGAATAAAATATTTGCTGCCAGTGCCAGCATGCCAGGCCAGCCTATTTGCAAAAAAAATACTTATTTGAATAAAATTGTTGCTGCCAGTGCCAGCCTGCCAGGCCAGCCTATTTGCAGAAGAAATTGTTGCTGCCAGGCTGGCACTGGCAGCAACAATTTTATTCAAATCAGGATTTCTTCGGCAAATAGGCTGGCGGGCAAAGGCAGCAACAATTTTATTCGCAGAAGAAATCCTGATTTGAATAAAATTGTTGCTGTCAGTGCCAGCCCAGCCTATCTGCAAAAGAAATCCCTAAGTAGAAGTCACTCCTCTCTCCAGTCCTCCACTTACCTTGGGTGTGTGCCTGTGCGGTGTGGCTGCAAAGTGTTCCCGCTTGACTCTTATAAAACCACAAGGCAGGCCCCTCTGCAGAGTCACCTGACCCCTTTTTCCACCCTGAGCTTCAGACAGGACTTTGATTGGCTGGTTTGAAGATAAACACTGGGAAGGGGGTGGAGCGAGCGAGCTAGAGAGGACCCACTTCTGCTTGATATCGACATGAAGAAGTGGGAACATTTGACTGTTGAATTGTCCGGCTCCGCGGCCAATCAGCCTTCTGCTCAGGGGGGTGTGAGTCACACCCCCCTGAGCAGAAGGTTGATTGGCCGCGGAGCCGACCGCAGTGAGGGAAGTCAAGTCTCAACAGTCAAGTTAAAGGAAGGGGGGAAACCAGCGCTATGGATAAGAACCTCCGAGACTTAAAATATTTAGGTTGCAGCCACCAACCAACCCCTAGAGTTTAGGGGTCAAATGTAATATATAAGGGAGAGATAGTTGGAAAACTATCACTATCTCCACTGAATCATTTTATTGGGATTGATCACTTTTATTTACTATTTATATTACAATTTACTATTTATTTGTACCATATCTTGTCACAATATTAAATATTTGCACCAGTTTATTTGTATTTTAATATTCGGCCAGTTTTTAGAGCTTATATTGTGTTACATGAGCATCATTTTGCACATATTTATTTCTGCACTAGCACTTTTTAGTCTGCACTCAACTATATATATAGTTTGTACTCACTGTACACACCCAAGGTAGCGCCGTTTCCAACTATCTCTCCCTTATATATATCAACAGTCAAGTGTTCCGTGCTTCTTCATGTCACGTTACAATATCAAGCAGAAGAGAGTCCCTCTGCTCTGCTCCACCCTCTTCGTTACCACCCCCTGAGGCCTGGCTCTGGTTGTCCAGGATTGATTGGCCGCGCCGCGGAGCTGGGCTCAGCATCAGCCCGCTGCCCGGCTAACAGTGCCGTGTGTGTCTTCTTTGTGATGAGTCCCCGACTCCCCCGTGCCGCAGAGGCCTCAGCCCATTGGGAATATGCCAGGTCTGCCCTAAGGCCAGTCCGGGCCTGGTTTTGCATGAAGCTTAACCTTTTTACAAATGCCCGCTGCAGATGTACTGCGGCAGGCAGCCGCTCCTGCGCAAATCATCTTACATGTACGGGGGTCGCGAGCAGGAGGCTAGGGAGTGAGCGCGCGTTGGGAAGCCAATGCAGCGTGCAGGCGATTCCGATTGCCGTCTGACACCCGTGATCGTTTCCTGCTGAGAGAGAAGAATGGTCAGCTGTTGTAAACACAGCTGACCGTTCTTCTCCCTGGAATGATCATAAACAATAAAAATGACATAAATCTTTCCCGTAGTTAGTAGACGCAATAACTTTTGCGCAAACCAATCAAAATACGCTTATTGCAATTTCTATCCCAGAAAATATGTAGCAGAAAACAAATTGGCCTAAAATGTTAAAAAATATTTATTTTTTTATTTTTTTTGGGAATGTTATATAGCAGAATGTGAAAAATATTGATTTTTTTCAGAATTGTCGCTATTTTTTGTGTATAGCGCAAAAAATAAAAATTGCACAGGTGAGCAAATACCACCAAAAGAAAGCTCTATTTGTAGGAAAAAAAGGACGTAAATTTTGTTTGGGTACAGCATTGCACGACTGCGTAATTGTCAGTTAAACTCATGCAGTGCCAAGTTGAAAAAAGTGGCCTGGTCATTAAGGGGCAAATCCTTCTGGTCTTAAAGTGTTTAAAGCGGAATTTTTTTGCGATAGTGGGCAGGAAATCTGACACTAACTGACACTGAGTGTGAACTGACTAACTGACACTGACATCACCAATGACACTAATACAGTGATCAGTGCTAATACTATGCACTATCACTGTACTAATTACACTGGCTGGTAAGGGGTTAGCATCTCGGGTAATCAAGAAGTTAAATGTGTGCCTATAAAAAATGTGTAATGTGTGCTGTTTTTTACTAACATATCTCTTTTTTCCTTATCCCTACTTTGCAGGGATAAGAAGGAGAGAGATTGTTCCCTCTGTACAGAGCCCTATGTTGATTGTCAACACAGAGCTCTTGGCTGTGTTTAGACATAGCCGAACAGCAGGTCCCGGCTATGAATCATTGGTCTGGACCTGCTGACAGACTTCTGCTGTGTACAATTACAACATGTGTTTGTTAACAGGGGGGCACTCACGTGAGCGCCCTAAACCCGGAATCAGGCAGCCCTGTACCAGTACCTCTCTTTACCTGTGCGGACCGCCTGTCTGCAGTGCATTGGGGGGGGGGGGTGCACAAGAGGTTAATATACATTTTATCATTAAAAAGGTCTTTCAAAATTGGCCTCCTGCCATACATGTGTGTGTTTTTTTTTTTCCTTTTTTTTCCAGAGATCAAATTATTGTCTAATATTTCATGTAATGCATCAGTTAATTGTGACATTACTGCTTTTTAAAAAAGGAACTGAACTCTGGAAGCTGTACCAAAAATAGACAAGTAAGACTGCAACCAGTATTGCAAATGGTCTCCCTGCAGCTGATATATTACCATTACTGACTGACTTAATATGTCTTGTTTTGCACTGTATTCCTGTACAGAGTTGGCCAACCTAATTATGTCAGGGCGTGGCTTCCTAATGTCAGAGAATCTACCAGGGAGAACAGTTATCAACACAGTAGTGACATCACCAAGTTTCTAAATATCACTCCAAATCTCCTGACACTAGCAGCTAGAGGAAGCAGAGCTTTAGATCACACACTGCAGATATACAGCTAAAGGGTGGTAGGCACGGAAGTATCTAGGCACCCTCTCAAAGCAGGAAGTGCACTGCTATTTTTTAGGGGAAATTCCAGATAAAAGGTAGACTTTTAGGTTACAGCATAGGCACAATTAACATTTCTAAGTTTTCCATATAACATAGGAAATGTTCACTTTTTGAGTTCCGTTCCACTTTAATGCCACATTCAGTTCTAAGCATTTTGTAGCTTGAAACTCCAAAAGGCTCAACAAGCCAAATCTCATTTATTTCAATGGCCCCTGTTCACATCTGGGTGTTTTGTCACCTGTAGCAAAACACCTGTTGCTCAAAAAAGTACATGTGCTTCTTTTCAGGCAGATTGAAGTGTTTTTGACCCCCATAGAATGCCCCAATGCCCCAAAATGTGCAACTCAAGCTGTCCAAAGGTAGAATGACCAAAAATACTAGAGTCAGAGCTGCTCCCTTATGATCCTATGTCAATAAAGCAAAAGCCAATATTTGCATCAGCCACCATCAATAGTTTAAAAGAAAAAACACATTTTTATAATTAAAGCGGGTGTAAACCGCAGGACTTTTTTTTTTCTTTTTTACCCCGCAAGGTAAAGCCAAAATGTGCTATTATGCATTGCATATTAGCACATTATATTAAACTTACTTTAAAACAAAACCCTCCCTTACTGAGATCTCAGAGCCGCAGACACTTCACCCGTCTTGCTTCCGGGTTTGCGGTCTCCGGCTCTGTGACTGGCTGGAGCCGCGATGACGTCACTCCCGGCTCTGAAGGAATGGCATGGGTGGCCGTTCCTTCAGAGCGCATGCACCAGTGATGTCACTAGCTGTATAAATTGTAAATATCTCCGAAACGGTGCACGTTTAGGAGAAATTTAAACTACCTCTAGGTAAGCCTTAGTATAGGCTTACCTATAGGTAAAAGTCATGTATGGAAGTGTGCTTTCACTTTAAATTCTTGCTGCCACTTGATATTGGCTTGACTATTTTTATTATTCTTATGTGTTTTCTGTCAATTGCTACAACACAATTGAGGAACTTGCAGCCATCCCATAAAAGATTGGCTATAGATGACCACTCTTTGTTGGCTTTGTCATACCCATATCATGCATCACATTCCATGGGATAGAGCAAGCGTCTCATATAACGTAGTTTGCTTTAGATTTTTCCACCATGAATGCAAACTAGACAAGGATTGACTAGTTTCTAGGTACCTAAAGGTAAAAAAAGAAAAAAAAGATTATTTTTTAATAAATTATATATAATTATATATATTTTTTCTTTTTTTTTTTTTCCAGGTACACTAATTAAACAGAAGTGGAAGGGCCTCAAAGCCTCAAAGACACATATACAGTCAGGTCCATAAATATTGGGACATCGACACAATTCTAATCTTTTTGGCCCTATACACCACCACATTGGATTTGAAATGAAACCAACAAGATGTGCTTTAACCACTTAAGCCCCGGAGGATTTGACTGCTAAACGACCAGGGGGTATTTTGCGATTCGGCACTGCGTGACATTAACGGACAATTGCGCGGTCGTGCGACGCTGTACCTAAACAAATTTGACGTCCTTTTTTTCCCACAAACAGAGCTTTCTTTTGGTGGTATTTGATCACCTGTGCGATTTTTTGATCACGCGCTATAAACAAAAAAGGAGCGTCAATTTTGCAAAAATAACAATATTTTTCACGTTTTTTATATGAAATTCCCCCAAAAAAAATGTAAAAATCAAAATTTTTTAACATTTTCGGCCAATTTGTTTTATGCTACCTATGTTTGGTAAAAAAAATCGCAAAAAGCGTATTTTTATTGGTTTGCGCAAAAGTTATCGCGTTTACTAACAAAGGGAAAGATTTATGTCATTTTTGTTGTTTTTTTTTTTAACGCGTAATGGCGGCGATCTGCGATTTTTTTTGCGGTACTGCGACATTGCGGCGGACAGATCGGACCCTTGACTGAAATTTTTGACACTTTTGGGGTTACCAGTGACATTTCTACAGTAATCAGTGCTATACATATGCACTGTTACTGTAAAAATACACTGGCAGTGAAGGGGTTAACTTTTTTTGAAAGGGAGGGGCTATGTGTGTCCCTAGGGGCGTGCTTTCTACTGTGATTGGCTGTGGCTTCAGATGTATGAACAGTGATCAACGGTTCTACATAGTAGAACCGTATGATCATCCTTCATACACAGGGGAGAATGACAGGCAGCTTGTTTACACAAGCCGCCTGACTTTCTCCCTCTCCCCCGACGCCGCGCGTGTGACCGGTGGACCTGATGTCCGCCGGTCACTCGGCGACCGTGACCGCGCGGGAGCACGCCTCCGCGGGCGCGCGCTCGCTCCCCAGAGCCTCACAGGCTAGCGACGTAGACCTAAGTCGCTCTGCCTGTGAGGGGCTGACTGCCGCAGTAAATATACTGTGAGCAGTTGGCAAGCGGTTAACTGCAGACTTTCAGCTTTAATTTGAGGGTATTTACATCCAAATCAGGTGAAAGGTGTAGGAAATACAACAGTTGTTGTTTGGATGTAAATACCCTCAAATTAAAGCTGAAAGTCTGCAGTTAAAGCACATCTTGTTTGTTTCATTTCAAATCCATTGTGGTGGTGTATAGAGCCAAAAAGATTAGAATTGTGTCGATGTCCAAATATTTATGGACCTGACTGTACCTGCTATAGTAGGATATTATTGAGGAAGTTCAAAAGTGGTCAGGCAGCATCTGCTCCAGTGAGATATATCTATGCACAGGACCTGGATTTCTTACGGCCCATTCTAGTAATGATGCAGCAAGTCATAATCTGAATCTAATTTTCTAATTTCAAAGCTCTTGGGAGCTGGTAGGTGTGGAGGAGGACCACGAAGATATAGTGGTAGCGTAGTTTAAGGTATGAAACACTGATGGACCTCGTGGTAGACCTCTCCAGAAAAACTGATGATAGTGAGGTGTTTTATTCTTTTGGAGCTATAAGGGACTTAACAAAATTCCAGAAATGTGTCAGGTGGAGATAAGAACCGGGAACACAAAGTACATTGACTTTTTGATTTATTCTCCATCCACATACTCATATACAAAAAATACCAGTCACATACTGGTTTAATGGGAGTTATGCTTCACTGGCTCACCAAAGAAGGGGTGTGTGGGAACCTATATGTACATAACCATCAGGTTAACCATCACCATCATTCAAACAGATCTCCTGATCCAAAGAAGTCCGCTGATTGGTGGACGAAACTCGTCATCCAGTGACGTTTGTTATCTCCAGGTGATCAGGTGTGTACTGAGCTGTCCTTAACCTCACTAGCCGACGTGTGTGGATCGATACTGGCCAGCGGCTGCCGACGCACTGACTGCACTTTACATTGAGATATGGAGAAGCCAGCTCAAGTGACTACACTCCTCAGTTTTATTCCTACATGTATGAGCCTATTCCTAATGAGGACAATTTTTGGACTGATCTTTAAAGTATATGACTACTAACCTGTCTGTGGCCAAACTTGGAACTACATGTCGGGGGTGAAGTAACAGAAGCAGTGAGTATCCATACCCTCTATACTGTTCTGGTGACACACTACTATCCTGCTTAGCTCTCCCTTGTTTGAGTTGAACTATCTATACAAAGGTGGTTCATTGAATGGACTTGCTTGTACTGCAATTTCCAAATGGGAATACGTACTACCAATGGAACCTATAGTGCCTTTACCAATTTGCATTCAGTGTTAAGATCGTTCCATGGATGGACTGATTCTTTACTCCTGTGCTCGCTGAATCAGGTGTGTCCCTTCTCAGCAGCACATTGATTTATGGATCTGCTAACTCTGCCCTCCTAGGAATTTCGCACTCTGAAAAGTGATACACACTTGGCGCATTTAACTCTGCATTTTGATAAAGTGATATTCACCTTAACTTGACTTTCAACTTTACTCTTCAAGTTCACCTGATGCCATGGCTAATATATTGTAGCCTTGATATACAGCTCAGTGGGAATTATATATTGGGTATTCACATATCTGTATTTGAGTGTCACGTCCCCTGAACCAGTCACCCTGTGTCATCACCTGGATGCTTTTTTAACTTGTTTGTATGTCATGTCTTGAGACCTTTTTGCAGATATGTGGGACAATATGTTATTTATCGTTGCCAATTGAATAACGTTTTTTCTTTCTTTGCCTCTTACACCGCGTGGGAATTGCCTTATCTTTTGAATGGCTTCTGCTATTCTACCCCCTTTTTTGATGGTGCTTCCACATACTCACCAGCACCTCACCTAATTTTGCAAGTTACCTATCTACCTCTCATCCCACAGCTACTGTACATCAGCATACCCACCGTATGCTTTCACCCATCATCCACCACCATTACTATTGGTCTACTTCTAGGATCACATATGCTCCTCTTCATTGTTTTCGGTGATAGGTTTCAGTTTGGTATGCTTTATTTTCAGTTTCCTTAAATTATCATGCAAGTGGCTAAACTCCAACATAAAAATGTATATTAGAGCTAAAGAAAAGGCCTTCAAAAAATACAAGACTGAGGGTTCATTGGCAGCATTTAAGCACTACAAAGAGTGTAATAAGAAATGTAAAGATGAAATCAGGGCGGCTAAAATAGAACACGAGAGACATATAGCGGAGGAGAGTAAAAAGAACCCCAAGAAGTTCTTTAAGTATATAAACAGTAAGAAAGCGAGGCCAGAACACATTGGCCCCATAAAAGATGATAAAGGAAAAATGGCCACTGAGGACAGAGAAAAGGCGGAAGTGTTAAATAATTTCTTTTCTTCAGTCTTCACAAAGGAATCGGGGGGGCTACACTAACCCAGCTTGTAAGGCCAAACTAAATAATACACCTCAGGAAGTGCCGCCATGGCTAACAGAGGATAGACTTAGAGCTAAACTAGAGAAACTTAACATAAATAAATCCCCGGGACCGGATGGCTTGCACCCAAGGGTTCTTAATGAGCTCAGCCAGGTGATTGCCAGACCATTATTCTTGATCTTTAAGGATAGTTTACAGACAGGTATGGTGCCAGCTGATTGGAAAAAAGCCAACGTGGTACCAATATTTAAAAAGGGGCCGAGATATATCCCGGGTAACTATAGGCCGGTCAGCCTAACATCAGTAGTCTGCAAAATTTTGGAGGGGATGATAAGGGACCACATACAAGACTTTAGTAATGAAAACGGTATTATAAGTAGTAATCAGCATGGATTCATGAAAAATCGTTCATGCCAAACCAATCTATTAACCTTCTACGATGAAGTGAGCTGCCACCTAGATAAAGGTAAGCCTGTGGATGTGGTGTATCTGGACTTTGCAAAGGCCTTTGACACCGTTCCCCACAAACGCTTACTGTACAAACTAAGGAAGGTAGGTATGGATCATAAGGTGAGTACCTGGATAGAGAACTGGCTCCAGGGGAGAGTCCAGAGGGTGGTGATTAATGGGGAGTACTCTGATTGGGCGGGTGTGGAAAGTGGGGTCCCCCAGGGTTCTGTCTTGGGACCAATCCTGTTTAATTTATTCATAAATGATCTAGAGGAGGGGATATCTAGTACAATCTCAGTATTTGCAGATGATACTAAATTAGGCATGCCAATATCTTCTATGCAGGATGTGGAAATCTTGCAAGCAGACCTGAACAAAATAACGGGGTGGGCAACTACATGGCAGATGAGATTTAATGTAGAAAAATGTAAAGTAATGCACTTGGGGGCCAGTAACCAGAAAGCAAGCTACTCACTTGGGGGGGAACCTCTGGGTGAGTCTAGGATGGAAAGGGACCTGGGGGTACTGGTAGACAACAGGCTTGGAAGTGGCATGCAATGCCAAGCCGCTGCAAGCAAAGCCAACAGAATACTGGGTTGTATAAAAAAGGGGATTCACTCCAGAAATAAAGAGATTATTCTTCCACTCTACAAAACTCTGGTCCGGCCACATCTGGAGTATGCTGTCCAGTTCTGGGCACCGGTCCTCAGGAAGGATGTGCTGGAACTGGAGAAAGTCCAGAGAAGGGCAACAAAAATAATTAGGGGAATGGAGGACATCAGCTATGAGGAAAGACTACAAGCACTGAACTTATTCTCTCTGGAGAAGAGACGATTGAGGGGGGATATGATATCAATGTACAAATACTGTACTGGCGACCCTAGCATAAGGGACAAACTATTCAGAGTAAGGGAATACAATAAGACACGTGGCCACTCACTAAAACTTGAGGAAAGGCGGTTTAACCTTAAAGTGCGTAAGGGGTTCTTCACTGTAAGAGCGGTAAGGATGTGGAATTCTCTTCCGCAAGCAGTCGTATCAGCGGGGAGCCTTGATAGTTTCAAAAAACTATTGGATGGACACCTTAAAGACCACAACATACAGGGGTATACAATGTACGGTTAAAAGCAAACACACACACACATCATAGGTTGAACTGGATGGACTTGTGTCTTTTTTCAGCCTCACTAACTATGTAACTATGTAACTATGTAACTATGTATATGTAAGTGGTTACGTTTATGTATTCCCAACCTTGAAGTTTACCCAACCTTGAAGTAATCACAATTGCTTTCATTTTTTGGACAGGTACATATTTATTATATATGTATTATGTATATTATTTGCAGTAATGTTTTATTTCTATGCACTATTGCTCCATGGGTGGGTAGATCGGCTCATCAGCTTCCGTTACTCCATCGGGTTCGGATCATGCCGCAGCGGAAGCGGCCCTATCTGGGCCTGGTGGGAGATGTTCTGGCCCTGCACTTCCGGTCCACGGGAGCTCTTTGCGCTCCAGCGGCCATTTTGCCTGGGTGCTGCATTGGGTGAGTCACTATCCATTATATTACTTAGATTACCTTACATGCATCGTTTATGAGTATGGAATTAAGCATCTATTGATCCTTTGTGGACCCTTTGAGTATTTTGTGTGTATTCTTTGTGTGTTTCAATGTCTTATATAGTTTACACATTTTATGAATTTTTATGTATCCTATGAATATGCAAATGTATGTGGTTGTTTTGGCAATTTTTTCACCTCTCCCGCCTTTTTGGGGGTGGGGTTTTTTCAGTCATGACTCCCTTATGTAAGGCGCTTGTCTTGTGGTGTCCAGAGTAGCCTAGATCCGAGGAAGGGGGTCCACACTGCATGGAATCCTATAGTTTCTTGGCTATTTTTAGTTGTTACTTTGTGAGTATCCATTTTTATATTGCATAAATGTCTTTTGGAAATGCACTAGGTGCGTGCATCTTCTTGTTCGTTGTTTTTGTAGTGCCACCTTGGATTACGCCATCTGAGGAGCCTAGCATTTGGAATTGCTTTTGTCCTTTTTGCATTCCACCACAGAGTACCTCATAGCACTAGAAGTGATTGCCTGCTTTCATCAATTTCTAACTGTTATGTGGTTTTTGTTTGGGAAAGTCTATTCGTACCAAAATTGAATTTTAAAACCAAACAATATTGAAAGTACTTTTGAACAACCGTTGTTAAGTATCTCACTAGGGGAAGAACTCCTCTAGTGAGGGCAGGAGCGAGGCTAAGGCTAAGGAAAGACAGGTTCTGGTGGTAGGGGAGTCAATTAATAGAAGGACAGAGAGGGCAATCTGTAAAAAAGACCATAAGCGCCGAACTGTTTGTTGTTTACCATGCGCTCGGGTTCGGCAATCGAACAGCACGGCTCCTCACGGTTCTTTACAGCTTTTGTGTATACTGCCTGCGTTGGCTCACACAAGCCTGATTGTGCTATTTGATTTGAGTGCAATTATTTTATTTTAATATAGGGTTATGTTGCAGTGAGCACTTAGATCTTGTGCTTCTTTTTTATGTCCTTCCTGTAAACTGAGCCCCTGAGACTAGCAGCTTAGCAAGTGGCATCTATTTACCTGGATTTACCTTGATCTACCTGGTTTGAGGACTTATCGCTTCTCTATGTCTTCTCTATGTCTTTATTGCGGTGAGATGCCATCTGGTGGCTAATTGGTGGTGGTGTTATGAGCACATTCCCTGAGACACATATCAAGCACTTTATATGACCAATCTATACTTTTTTGGATTGGACTGTATTTATATAAATAGCACCTTATTGTGGACTGCACTTTACCCACACCCTTATATGCACTTTGAAGATATTTGTTGTATCATTTTGAGCACATTGTCACTTTATTGAATATTTGAAGAAGAGTTTTATATAGCGCTGTATCCTTACATATTTATTGTACATTCGGGGGTATTCCCTTTATCCCAGAGATAGAGAGGGTAAAAAAGGGAGAGAGGTATGCCTGTATATCAAGAACAATGTGCAAGTGAGAATGAGGGACGATATCATGAATGGAGCTAGGGAGGAAGTAGAATCCCTATGGGTAGAGCTTAAAAGGGAATGTACTATGGGGAAAGTAATATTGGGCGTATGCTATAGGCCCCCCCAACCAGAGGGAGGAGGGGGAGGCTGACCTCCTATCACAGCTTGGAATGACAGCAAGGATGGGAAATGTCATTATAATGGGGAATTTTAATTATCCAGATATAGACTGGGCAGAAGGAATTGTGCATTCATCTAAGGTTCGCCATTTCCTAAATATTTTGCAGGGCAATTTCATGAGTCAGATGATGAACGCACCAACAAGAAACAATGCGTTACTACTGATTACTAACAATACAGACCAGATCATGGATGTAAAAATATGGGGCAACTTAGGAAACAGTGATCATAGGTCAATTAGTATTAGTATAAATCATAGAAATAGGAAACACAAGGGTAATACAAGGACACTGAATGTCAAAAGAGACAACTTCCCTAAATTGCACTCTTTGTTAGACAATATAAAATGGCAAAAAAACCTAGGAACAAAGAACACAGAGGAAAAATGTGAGTGCTTTAAGAACATACTAAATAAAGATATTGGCCAGTGCATTCCAATGGGGAATACAATTAAAAGAGCTAATATAAACCCTGGGTGGCTAAACTCCACTGTAAAAATGCAAATAAAAACTAAAGAAAATGTTTTCAATAAATACAAGGCTGGAGGGACATTGGCAGCATTCCAACAAGATAAAGAATGCAATAAGAAATGTAAGAGCACAATAAAGGCATCAAAAATAGAACACGAAAGGCACATAGTGGAAGAGAGTAGAAAAAACCCCAAGAAATTCTTTAAGTATATAAATAGTAAGAAAGTGAGGCTAGAACACATTGGCCCCATAAAGGACGACAAAGGAAATCTGGCTACAAAGGACAGAGAGAAGGCCAAGGTGCTAAATAAATTCTTCTCCTCAGACTTTACAAAAAAATTGGGGGGATAAAGTAACCTAGACTCTAATGTTAAAGCTAATAACAACTCACAGGAAGCACTGTCATGGTTAACAGAAGACAGATTCAGAACTAGACTTGAAAAACTTAACATAAATAAGTAACCGAGACCAGATGGCTTACCCCTGAGGGTCGTTAAAGAACTTAGCCAGGTGATAGCCAGATCATTGTTACTAATTTTTATGGGTAGTCTACTGACAGGAATGGTACCAGCTGATTGGAAAAAAGCCAAAGTGGTACCAATATTTAAAAAAGGGCCGAGATATATCCCTGGGAACTACAGGCTGGTTAGCCTAACAATAATAGTCTGTAAGATATTGAAGGGGCATGATAAAGGACTATATACAAGACTTTAGTAATGAAAACAGTATCGTTATTAGTAATCAGCATGGATTCATGAAAAATTGCTCTTGCCAGACCAATCTATTAACCTTCTATGAAGAAGTGAGCTGCCATCTAGATAAAGGAAGGCCTGTGGATGTGATGGATCTGGATTTTGCAAAGGAATTTGATACAGTTCCCCACAAATGTTTACTGTACAAACTAAGGTACGTAGGTATGGATCATAGAGTGAGTACCTGAATTAAAAGCTGGCTTCAGGGGCGAGTCCAAAAGGTGGAGATAAATGGGGAGTACTCGGAATGGTCTCGTGTGGAAAGCGGGGTCCCCCAAGGATCTGCCCTGGAATCAATCTTATTTAGTTTATTCATAAACGACCTAGAGGATGGGATAAACAGCTAAATCTCTGTATTTGTCGACAATACTAAATTAAGCAGGGCAATAACTTCTAGGCAGGATGTGGAAACCTTATGTAGCACCCTCCTAGATAGGTGCTAGTAAGTAAAGTTTTTAGCTTTGTCTGCCTATCAGAGCAGCAGCAGGCAAATCTTTATTGCTTTCTGCCTACCAGAGTGCAGGATCTGTGAGTGAGGTCTGCTCATTGTGCTCAGTATGGGATTCATTGTGTCTAGAGAGTGTTTCACACTGATCCAATAGGGAGGCATGTTGGACAGTGGGGGGGAAACCTGACAAATGGATGCATAGGCTTTGGTACAGTCCTGGTGATTGGCAGGAGCAGGTCACTTCGGTGCATTCTGGAATACTGTATAAAAGTCAGGAGCACATGTACTGCAAGGTTTTTGGCTGGAGAGCAGAGTCCCGGAGGGAGGGGCAACTGCCCCCTCCTCTGTAGCAGTGTCATGTGGTCGCAGGAAGTCAGCCTGAAGGCTGGAGGATTGGATGAGAGGAGCTGAACCCAGAGGTCCAGGAGAGCTGACTGAAGGGGGGGGGGGCACTGGAGACCCTGGAAAAACAGTATCATGAGTACAGAGACTCATGTCAAGGGGCCTGACCTGAGGGGGGCACCCCATGTGTAGGATAGTCAGAGGAAGGGTGTCAGCAGTAAAGAGAGAGAGAGAGAGAGGATGCTGAGGAGAGCATCCTGAAGACAATCAATAGTTCACCAAGTCGTCTTAGGAAAGAGACTTAATTCTAATTCACTTTTAGTGGCAGGGTGAATCAACAGCCTGACTGTACCTGAAGATAGGAGTCTTCAACCAATTGTGCATAGTTAATTTGGAGTATCCCACTATTTCCATCTCCCATCCTTAATTTATCAAATAAAATACAAAACAACTACATACCCCTGGACGGATTATTGACTGAGCCAAGAAGTAAAGTGATAGACTGTGAATGTCAAAGTTGCCATTGGTAACCCAGGGGGAACCGTAAGTGTAAGATCCAGCAGTCCTCAAGGGGGCAGTGCTACACTTACATGAAGACCTGAACAAAATAATGGTGTAGGCATCTACATGGTAAAAGAGGTTTAATGTTGAAAAAAGTAAGGTAAATGCATCTGGCTTCCAGAAATACAAATGCAAGTTACTCACTAGGGGGAGAGCTTTTGGGGGAATCTAAGCTGGAAAAGGACCTGGGGGTCCTAGTAGATGACAAGCTCAGCAATGGTATGCTGCTGCAAGTAAAGCCAATAGAATACTGGCATGTATTCAAAAGGGGATTTACTCCAGAGATAAAACGATAATTCTCCCACTCTACAAGACTCTGGTCTGGCCGCATCTTGAGTATGCCGTCCAGTTCTGGGCATCGGTCCTCAGGAAGGATGTGCTGGAACTGGAGAGAGGGCAACAAAGCTAATAAAGGGACTGGAGGAAAGACAAAAAGCTTTGGATTTATTCTCTCTGGAGAAGAGACGCTTGAGAGGGGATGTGATATAAATTTACAAATACCGTACTGGCGACCCTAGCATAGGGAACAAACTATTCAGTGAACGGCCATTCACTAAAATTAGAAGAAAAACATTTAACCTTAAATTGCGTAAAGGGTTCTATACTGTCAGAGCCGTAAGGATGTAGAATTCTCTTCTACAAGAAGTGGTGTCAGTGGGGAGCGTCGATAGTTTAAAAAAAAACTATTAGATGGGCACCTGAATGACCCCAACATACAGGGGTATACAATGTACTATTGACATAAACCCTTATACACACACTCATCATAGGTTGAACTGGATGGACTGGTGTCATTTTTCAACCTCACTAACTATGTAACTATGAAAAGCAGAGCCACCTACAGTGTGCAGGGAGTCGGCTGGGCTTAATACAGCAACCCAAGTAAGACATATGGTGGAGCTTTAAGGGGGGGGGGGGTGGGGCAGTGGAAGGAGGCTTGCGTGCAGAGGTTAGAGCTGAAGAGGGGTGAAAGTAAGATATGGATAGGGATGCAGAGGTAAGCAGCTGTGAAAGAAGGCTGAACTCTGCACTTCGTGTGTAGTGCAAATCTAAACTTTGCACTCTGTGTGTGGTGCACCTTTGAACTCTGCAGTCTGTATGTAGCACACCCCTGAACTCTGCACATAGTGCACCCCTGAACTCTGCACTCTGTACATAATTCACTAGTATTAGATGCACCTTCCACTGTTAGGGAAATTTTACCACACCCAGTATTTGATACTGTTTTGAGGGTGTGTGTAACGGGGAGGGTGTTTTGGGGGGTCATGGTTGCGTTCCTGCACCTATTTTCTGAGAAACAAAGCCTTATTTCATGGTACTATTTAGACACAGTTATCATATTTAGATGTTCCATCAAAGATAACAGATCTTTACTTTTTAGGCTCAGGTCTGCTTTAAGCTATCATTTTGGGGGGAATCCTATAACAGTGATGTTGCATCATGTAATGTAATATATTTATCTACTCTGTGTTGTTTTTATGTTTTTTAAAGTTTTAACATTAAAGAACCCAAAGAAATGATAGTATCCATGGCCATCTCTAATTATATCACATTGTTACATTTATGTATTAATATGTTGATATATAACATACTTTTAAACAAAACTTTTCAAATTTGGTATGAGGTTTTCTTTATTTATATTATATGCTGTGGCAACAATATATGCATTTAGTTAAATTGTAAGCATTTGCAAAATGCAGTCCTTGAAAATAAAATGATCTCATTGATCTGGCAGTGCATGCATTGATTTCCATGAAATGTTGCCCAATGGCAACAAGTAAATTCCCACTAAGAAAATTCCGCTGCTTTCACTTTATGTCTTTATTTTACAAAGCCAAAGGCAGATGAAATGGAACCAAAAATAACACCTTTGCAGAGAGTATGTAAGACTATTTCTCAGATGAGCTACAGAGTAAAATAAAGTAGACCTTTTCTGCACATGCAAAAATGTGTGGAATAAAGTACATTTTCAACAAATACTAGATTGCATCTTGGAACATGAAAATAAGCAGTAACAAATACGTGAAAACAAATGTGAGAAAGCTGTAAATATTGTTGTTTCTGATTTGAACTGTAACAAATTTAAAAAAAAGCATTTCTCATATTGAAAATATAAAAGCAAGTAAGTTTGAATTTAGTGAACTGAATGCTAATGAAGGGGAAAACAATATATCATTGCATTCTTAAAACAAACGTTTTTTTATGTCTTTACTTATATCAGAAGTCATAAAAATGCTTATTTCTAATTGAAGAAAGGTGAGGAGACCAATATGGATTTTCATGTATGCCACACTGACAAACTTTGCAGCCAGATCCAGTGGTTTATACCACAGGAATAATTTGAAAATATATGCTGTGTATCCAAATAATATGTAGCTGTTTGTCCTCAGCAGTGTATGATATGGAAACCATGGCTTATGGGAAGAGATCTTAGCCAGTGAGTAGAGATGGATCGAATACCCCCCGGTTCAGTTAGCGCCAATACTCTCTAACATTGCGAAAGTTCGGAGCTGAATAATGAATCCCATTGAAGTCTAAGGGACCTGAACTGGGAAAACCTGTGCCCATTTTGAGGGCTTAAATGAAGGTTATTGGCCAAACAAAGGGTAAGGAGGTCCAGGTATGTATCCAAAAACATAACTTCCAAATGAGCAATGATTTACTGATGCTTAAAGTGAAATAATAAAAATGAAAAATTACTTTGAATATAGTGCCTGGGGGGTCCCCTTAGTATGATACACTCTCTACTAGGCCATATGTCAATGCCAACCATATTGTTTATAATTAAACATCTATCCTGTTTATCTTGCATTAAGAAGTCACTCCATAATCTATATGGGATGTGGACCTTTTCTTCTTATTAGGTTTTAATCTAATATAATTTTTATAGTTGTATATGTAGTATTTGCTATTTATGTCAAAATGCTTTTAGCCCACTAATAATGGGCATTGTAATTTTAATTTATATCTATATCCATGTTGCTCCCCCCCACCCTATAGGCAATCATGATGTTGCACATATATAGAAGTAAATGGAAAGAGGAGTGTTTCCGGTGTCAACATGGTATATATTTATGAAACACAACGAGGATACTAAAATGGTTTTATTTATATCCAGTGATTTTAATCATAAGGGGATGGATTTTAAATAGTTTATCATGCATCAAGTAGAGGAATAGAAGGAATCAGGCTAGAGCGGTGTATTGTGCCAATATCCGGTGTTTTCATTGTGGACACCGGAAGCGCTGCCTCTGTATTTCTCATAAGGGCAGAAGTGACGGAACGGGCTCCCTCCTATCTCAGTTGATGCCCATCTAAGGAGGAAACGCGTCAGGGAGGAGGCGTTGCGCTGTCACATACTACATTGTACCAGCCATAACTTGCAGAGATGATGTAAGTGCAATACTTTTCTTTCAAATAAAGTTGTTTTGGGGTAATGCACTATGGATTGTTCCTTTTGTCACAATGCATATGAGATTATCTGGGAAGCAAGATAAAAGAGCATAGGAATCCATCTAAAATCATGGACAAGAGACCTGAGCGCTGATCCACTGTGACAGATTGGGGAGACCCTGAAGGGGGCAGATACTAGCTTCAAAACTACATTTATTTGGTAAGAGGCTATTGGGTTTCTTTTCCACGGAGTGTGAAGAAGCGCACTATCCCTCCCACTGCACAGGGAATCATCACTCGTGAGGGTGGCTGTTTTTTTGCCCTTATTTATTTTTCTGCTGGTAACAAGAAAGCCTTAAAGGTGGTGGGATTCACGTATATATATCTAACATGTTTGGTTGTCGAATATTCAATATGCAATCTCACTTCTTTACTTGAAGAACATACAGTTTTCGTTTATCCAGAACCTTAGGGGTTCGGGCATTTTGATGTGAGACATTCTTTTTTGGACTGTATTAGACCCCTTTAGAGTGTTTTTTTGCACCATTATTTTGATTTCTACTTATAATTTTGTGTTTGTATCACAAAACTATGAATTGATCACGTCATTGTGCACTTTGTGGCATTGGTATTATTGGGGTCATCACACCCCTTTGTTGGGGGATTATATATTTTAATTTATATATTTGCTTTGTATAACACCATCAATTATATTGTATCATCACCTTCACAGGTTGTGATACCTGTGGTTTATATCACTTCAACAGTGTTATTAGTTTAGTTTAGTGAGCCAAACTATTTTATTTTTCATTTCTATTTTCTCCAATTAGATAGTTGGATCTTTGGTTGCAGCAAATTTATAATCATCAGCGCACCCTTTTTCACATTCTCACTTTTGACGAAAGCAACAATTGGCCTTGCTGTAAAAAATTGAAATGAAATGCATCTGTCAAACAGGTGCGGAAAAATTTGTCCTTGGGTGATAATTGTATCCATGAAACCTATAGCAAAATATTTCTTCCAGATAAAATCAACACCTACAAAACTAGGCAGCCTAGACAGTCTTGCAGAGATTCCACATCCCAAAAAATAGCTTTGGGGGGCTTGCTAACTGCTGCTACTCCAGGACTAATTCATTTTGATAAATGTCAGTCAGTCAATGGAGTCTGTGGACAGATACGATCTGCCCATTCGTAAAGCACGCTGGATGCAGGGCAGCCCAGCAGCTCAATTGCATACTGGGCAAGTTCTGGCCAGTGGTCTATTTTCATGACCCAAAAACCAGTGGATCGTCAACTGAAAAGGTCTCCATGTCTGTTTTTGCCCCTAGATAATCTTCCACCATATGACAAAGACGCTGGTGATGGGATATGGATGCTAACAGCCCTGGGTGCCGAGGACTGAAAACATTTTGAAATGCATCACTGAGGCAGCCACCTTCTCCATCACTCCTCTTTTGCACAAAATAAGCCTCAAAACTAGCCTTTCAATGTGACTGCAACCTAGCAGAGTCTGGAAAAGCATTACATAAACTCCTCTTAAAGGTGTCCTCAGGATTTTTCATCCTCTGCTCCCTCTGTGAGGATGGGATGAGTTCAGAGACTTTCCCTTTGTAAAGGAGGGTTGCCAACCAATAGTGATCCTTCTCCTTTGGCTATGAAGAATGAGGGAGCCCATGCACCGGAAGTTTGTTTAGGCATGAGAAGCAGAGACCTCGGGGTCACTGAGGATTACAATATCTGGAACTGCCTCCTCCCAGCCACATACTACTTCCAAGGGTTCTGGGGACAGAAAACCATCTCTTAACGTTTGTCGTATGTCTTCCTCTGCTTCAATGCCTCCAAAACCACCATAAAGGAGGAGCCTTTTGTGTGTTCTGTGGCATCGCAAGAATGGTATCTGCATAAAGCAGGCCTTGAGAGGAAAACAAATCCTCCTCTTCCTCCCGCTGCTCTGCTGCGAGTGCCCTGTGCATAATGCCACACGGAGTCTGCTCCACCAGAAACACAACAGGGATTGTGTCAATGATGCATGAATTGTCAAGGCTCACCATCCTTGTCACCTCCCCAAATGGTGACAGTACAGTGCATGCATCCTTTATCAGCAGCCATTGGTGTGGGGAAAATACCTGAGCCAGCCTGAGCCTGTCTTTGTGCCATATTTACACAGGTACATGTTGATGGCCCTCTGCTGCATTTGCAGCCCCTGCAGCATTGCCAAAGTTGAGTTATACCTGGTTGGTATGTCACAAATTAGGCAGTTTATGGGCAGGTGGACTTCCCACTCAATTTCAGCCAACTGAATACTGGCTGTGCATGACCACCTGAAATGGCTACAGACTCTTCTGACCTGCTTTAGCAGATCTTCCAACACTAGGTACCTGTTTAAGAAATGCTGCACCACCAAATTGAGGATATGTGCTGGACATGGCACATGTGTCAACTTTCCCTGTCTAAGGGCAGACAAGAGGTTAATACCATTATCGCACACCACCATTCCTGGCTCCAGCTGGCATGGCATGAAACACCCCTGGGCCTCCCCCTGCAGAGCTGAAGGAATCTCTGCTCTGGTGTGGCTCCTGTCCCCTAGACAGACCAGCTGAAGCACTGCATGGCACCTTTTAGCCTAACTCATTGAATAGCCTCTTGAATGCTTAGGAGGTACTGGTGGTTCATATGACAATTCAGCAGAGGAGGGCATGGAGGAGGAGGGGGTGGAGCTGACATATTTTGCATCAATACCATCAGCTGTATGGAGATGTGGAGGCAAAACAAGCTGCAGCACTGATCCCTGTTCTGCATTCTTCTGAGTTGCAAGCAGAGTTACCCAGTTTGCTGTAAACAAAATAGATCGTCCCCGACTATGCTTGCTGGACCACAAGTTAGCTGTAATGTGGACCTTGAGGCTGACTGCCCTGTCCAATGATGCCACATTGCCTTCCACGTGATGGTACAGAGCTGGAATGACCGACACATGAAAACAAACAGTGACTGGAAACCTGCCATTGTGATACAACACATTCTGCAGAATCCGACAGAAAGGCAGGAGTTTTAAAGCCAGCAGCTTTGACAAGGTTCCATTTAGATGCTGGGCATGTAGGTGGCAGTGACTGTATTTTTTTTCAGCATGTGTGTGAAATTACTCAGAAACCACTTGTGCCCCCTGAAAGAAAGATCACACTAGCAGCACTTCCCTATACCCATCTACCCTGTCAGTGAAGGCTGCACAGAGGTCATTAAATATAGCGGTGGTAGACCTAAAAGGTGGGGAGTGAGGAGGAGCAGAATTGCATCCCTTTCGTGTGGATTTCAGGTGCTCTTGCCAACGGCCGAGTGGTGGGAGGTTTAATGCCTTGTCAAGCATTTGGTACCCAAATGGCTGGTATTTTCGCCACACTTGACTGGGCTGGGAGATAACAGATCTACAATGTGGTGGAATGGGGTGGATGTTCTCTACTCTTCCATGATGTCTGCCTCATTGGGGTCGTGCCTCACCCTCCCTTTCCTCCTCTGCCCTATTTAGCACCCAAGTCGCGTCAGTGGCCTCATTATCATCATCCCCTCCATTCTCATCATCACTGGAGCCAGCTTGGCAATACGCTGTGGCTGTGGGGGAACATGACTGCCAATTTGTTGTTTACCAGTGTTCTCCCCTCTCTGTAGGCTCATGTTTCGACCTTCCTCAACCACAGAACCAACATCAAAATCAAGTAATGCCTGTGCATCGTCAAGGAACAAGTGGCTGATGTTGTGTTCAAATAACTCAGTTGACTCCTCCATGCATGATGCTTGGGCTAGGAGTAGCTGTTGACAAGGAGGCAGAATAAGCTGCTCTGGCAGCTGTGGTTGATTGCGCACTAGTCTCTGCTTTGGTGATAAAGGTTGAGGAGAATGAGGATGGTTTAATAAGCCAATCCACCACCTCCTCTGCATGCTGTGGCTGGATAGTACGGGCAACATTACTAAATAGAGGAAATGGTGCCTGAGGGCAGACCGCGTCCACCTTTGCCTGTGGACACAGATACTGCTGGTCCCCTCACAGTGCCATGGGAATGTGTGCCTCTCCTTGTTGGCCTCCCAGACTTGATGGGGGGCTTATTACCAAAATGTAATAGAGACAAGGAAATGTGTAATGAATAGAACAATTCCCCACTAAAATATAGTAGGGAAGGGTTATTTTATAAACAAAATAATATTGCATCCTGTCCCTTTATTGGGTGCTTTATTTCTTAAGCCTCAGTAGGTTTGCAAGCATAGTATCATCCTCACTAGAGGCCAAAGGGACTAGAGAGATTCCCTTACAGCTGTGGTCCAAACACTTCCAGAATGGGAACAGGGAGTGAAAGGGCACAAAGTAGCATTGTTGTCAAGATTCTGGTTCACAGATGATCACTTCTGGTAGATGACTTGACAGAGAGGTGCTCTTGTAGACTGCCAAGGAGAGTACTGGTGGACCACGTAAAAATACCACAGAAGAGCAGACTGGAACAACAGCTGAGAGGAAAACCAGCACCCATGACAGGCTGGAAGCAAGGTCTGAGACAAGCAGTGGCTAACAAACATGGTCAGGAGGCAAGCTGAGGTAGGGATGATCGAACTTTTCAAAAGTTCGGTTTGGCCAGAACATCCGAACTTCCCGAAAGTTCGGCCCGGATTTCAGAACCCCATTGAGATCAATGAGACCTGAACTTCGGTAATCAAAAAACACCATTTTGAAGCCCTAAAACCCAATAAATGCCCCTAAAAAGTGCCTAGGGCTCTGGGTCATTCCCCAGGGACTATTAATCACACAAAAAAAGTTCTTAAAAATTGTCATTTTTGATAGAGAGCCAATTATTGAAAAAATTAAAAAAAGAAGAGATTTTTGGATTTAGTGTCTGGGGGGGTCTAAAAAGTGTACCTGTGAAGTTTCAGCTCTGTAGCATTTCCAGAACCATTAAAAAAAGATTGTTTGTATTATGTCACTTATAGAACAGGGATATGGCTCCGCTATTTTCACACCTTGCCGGTTTAGTAGCAAGCGTTTTTTTAGGCATTTTTTGGGGGACTTTGGAGGCAGGCAAAACATCTGAACTTCTGTGTAGGGGTATATATACATACACCCATGTCTGTATATATACACATACACATATATAGGTGTGAAAATAGCAGAAATCTATGCTTGTGCTAATTCACACTAATATGGCTTCTCTCCTATAACACCTATATATGGGTTTGTGTAAAATACATATAAGTGTGTGTGTGTATATATAACACTATACAGAAGTTCAGATGTTTTGCCTGCCTCCAAAGACCCCAAAAAAATGCCCAAAAAAAACGCCTGCAAGAACACACTTGGGCATTTTTTTGGCGCAGGCATTTTTTTGGGCATTTTTTGGGGTCTTTGGAGGCAGGCAAAACATCTGAACTTCTGTATAGGGTTATATATATATATACACACACACTTGTATATATTTATACACATACACACATATAGGTGTTATAGGAACGGAGCCATATGCCTGTTAATTATTTAATTAGCGCAAGCATATGTTTCTGCTACTTTCACACCTATATATGTGTATGTGTATATATACAGACATGGGTGTATGTATATATATATATATATATATATATATATATATATATACCCCTACACAGAAGTTCAGATGTTTTGCCTGCCTCCAAAGACCCAGAAAAATGCCCAAAAAAATGCCTGTGCAAAAAAAAAAAATGCCCAGGTGTGTTGTTGCAGGCGTATTTTTTGGGCATTTTTTGGGCGTCTTTGGAGGCAGGCATAACATCTGAACTTCTGTGTAGGGGTATATACACCCATGTATTCTCCTCAAAAAAGCTCTATAAATGCCTGCAGCCAAAAAGCAAGCTGACAGGGGAGAAGCCATATCAGTGCTCTGAATGTGACACAAGAGAAACAATCTTTTCTCTATAGTGGTCACCCTGATATGGAAGGGTTTTGTCACCCTGCCATAGCAGTCAGAGTCAGTTAACCCTACACTACACTACGGTCCACTTACACTTAACACTTTCCCTACAGAAACTGAATAATTAAAGCTAACTATAGTGGAAAATAGCACCCTAACTACACTAGATATCCCTTTCCTCGCCCTAAAAATTGCTGAATGACACTTTGTAGCAAAAGTCACAGAACTGCTTCCACTCTCTTCCATGTCCCTGTATAACAATGCTAGGAATTTGGCGGGGGCTATCTTATATACTGGGGGGCGTATTCACTAATGATTGGACTATGGACCCCCTAGTCACTCCAATCACATTCCTAGCATTCTCCTGCCCCCTCAATTGGCTTTTACTAATGGTTCTGGTCCAATCACGGGCTTTTAAAGCCCATTTCCTGAACCATTGCATTTTGGTCGGTTCTGGTTGCCGAATTCCGAACTTTTTCAGCAAAAAGTTCTAAATTCGGCCGAACCTCGAACAGCCAATGTTCGGGTTGAACCGATGGTCGACCCAAACCGTTCGATCATCCCTAGTGAGAAGCAGAGAGTCAGCAGGGAAGTGGTCAGGAAGTAGGCTGAGAGAGGCAGTGGTTATTTAGCAGGATCATAATCAGGAAGCAAACTGAGGTCATTAACTAGTACACAGATGAGCCAAGGTCAGAATCAAGTCAGATCACAAGAAGGCAGAGCAGAGGGCAGAGCAAGCCAGGTCAGAATTGTGAAATCAGGAACACAGACTAAGAAGATTATCCAGTAACCTGTTTCAGCGCTCGTTTTAAGTAGATGCCAAGTCTGGAATCAGGCACATATGCATGCTTGTGTGCCTGCACATGCAAATGTTCATGCAACATGAACCCAAACATTTGCTTGAAAGATAACATACCAGCAGGTCCTGTTCCAATGTAGTGGTCATACTCAAAAGGGTTTGCTTTAAGATTTATGCTGTTGAGCACCATTATAGTCTATCTCCAACATCCTTAAACTCTCTCTGCTTCACCCCTCTTCTCCACCCCACAGCTTATATATATCACCCTCACTCCTGTTCTCACCTTATTACTGCACTCACCATCTCCTGCTACTTCTAAATCCACACGCACACAAATCCTCCAGGACACTGGGGCATGTCTCTTCATATAAATCACACTCTCATATTACCACCCTCACCTTTCTGCTTCTTCTAGCCTCTGGAGACATATCCCCAAACCCTGGGCCTCCATCATTTACCCGTGCTCAACACACCACTTACCCTGCACCCTCTGGCTGCAGCCGCAGTCAGCACAATCGAGTTCCCTGCTCTCTTCTTCCCAATACCAGACTCCCTTTCTCTTGCACCCTTTGGAACACCCACTCTGTCTGTAATAAACTCACCTCTCTCCATGACCTTTTCATCGCTAACTCATTTAATCTACTCGCCATCACCAAAACCTGGCTTCACGAATCCGACACTGCGTCTTCTGCTGCCCTATCCCAAGGTGGTCTTCTATGGACTCACTCCCCTAGACCCAATGGACGCAAGGGAGGGGGTGTCGGGATCCTTCTAGCCCCACATAGCACCACATAGCACCTTTCAGGTACTTCACCCACCTCCCTCTCTATCACTCTCCTCATTTGAGGTACACTGCATTCATCTTTTCTCCCCTGTTTCTCTAAGGATAGCTGTGATCTACCGCCCCCCTGGACCAGTATCGACCTTTCTTGATGACTTCTCTGCCTGGCTACCCTACCTTCTCTCTTCCGAAATCCCCACAATCATTCATTCTCGGCAACTTCAACATCCCTATTAATACTAACACTCCTACCACTTCCAAACTTCTCAGTCTAACCTCCTCCTTTGACCTGAAGCAATGGATACATGCTTCTACTCACTCTGAAGGCAATATCCTTGACCTTGTTTTCTCCCACCTATGCACTCCGCATAACCTTTAAAACAATCCTTTCCCTCTCTCTGATCACTACCTTATTAGTTTCACTCTCTCCCTCTCCTCCACCTCCTCTTCCTCCAGCTACCTTACAGTTACCCGCAGAAACCTACGCCATCTCAACCCTTCTCTTCTCTACTCTGCTACCGACCACCTCTATGACAAAATTGCACCCATGTCCTGCACCAACCTAGCCACTTCTGTCTACAACGCTTCACTCTTAGCCTCCCTGGACACACTGGCTCCCCTCACCACACACTGAATCAGGCCCCGACCCCTTCAACCTTGGCAAACAGATAACACTAGAAGTCTGAAAAAGCATAGCCGTGCTCTTGAGCACCTATGGCGTAAGACTAGGTCTCAGAAGGATTTCAACAATATATAATCTGCCCTCCAAAAATACAATTCCAGTCTCCACACTGCCAAACAGACCTATTTTATCACTCTCATTAACAGCCTGTAATCACGCCTCCGGCAACTCTTCGCTACCTTTAATTCTCTACTCCGTCCTCCACTACCCCCTCCCACCGACTCACTCACTGCCCAGGAGATTGCCTACCACTTCAAACAGAAGATTGATACAATTCGTAAGGAGATCATTGCTGTTGAGATACCTTCAATGCCTTATGCTTCATGCCCACAGGTGCGATCATTTCTTCCCTCATTCAACCCCGCCACTATAGATGAGGTTGCTAAACTACTTGCTAACGTCCACTTAACGACCTGCCTTCTGGCCCTATTCTACGCTCTCTAACCCACATCTTCAATCTCTCCCTCTCTTCTGGCATCTTCCCCAACTCTCTAAAACATGCACTAGTCAGCCCCATACTTAAAAAGCCCTCACTGGACCCAACCGATCTGAACAACCTACGCCCTATTTCCTTGCTCCACTTTTCATCCAAACTCTTCGAACGTCTAGTCTACAACCGACTGTGTGACTACCTTGCCGAGAATAGCCTCCTTGATCCCCTTCAGTCTGGATTTCGGCCTCAACACTCCACCGAAACTGCTCTCCTAAAACTGACAAACGATCTACTAATGGCCAAAACCAATGGACACTATTCTGTACTCCTACTTCTGGACCTTTTTGCTGCCTTTGATATGGTTGACCATCCCCTCCTCCTCAAAAAACTCCATGCCTTTGGTCTCCGTGACGGTACTCTTCACTGGTTATCTTCCTACTTATCCAACCGCACCTTTAGCGTTATGTACAATTTTACTTCCTCCTCTCCTCTTCCCCTCTCTGTTGGGGTCCCCCAAGGCTCTGTTCTTGGACCCCTCCTATTTTCAATCTACACCTCCTCTCTGGGTCAGCTGATAGCCTCCCACGGCTTCCAATACCATCTCTACGCTGACAATACCCAAATCTATCTATCCACCTCTCAGCTCTCTCCCTCAGTCTCCTCACGTATCACTAATTTACTATAAGATAGATCGGTCTGGATGCCTCAACACTTCCTCAAACTTAATCCATCCAAAACCAAGCTTATAATTTTTCCTCCACCACGTCCCCCTTCCCCTGATTTCTCTGTCAATATCGATGGCAGTACTATCAGCCCATCCCCGCATGCCAAGGTCTTAGGTGTTGTCCTGGACTCTGAACTCTCCTTCAAACCCCACATCCAATCGCTGTCCAAATCTTGCCGCCTCAGCCTCCGCAACATCTCCAAAATACGCCCCTTTCTAACCAAAGGCACAACAAAGCTCTTACCGTGTTTCCCTGAAAATAAGCCCGGGTCTTATATTAATTTTGGCACCAAAAGACACAGTAGGGCTTATTTTCGGGGTAGGTCCTACTTTCATGTGCTGTCCCTCTCTGCGTGCCAAGAATCCTGTGTGAACCTAGTTTAGTGTATATAAAATCCTAGGATGCGCTTTATTAGTGTTTTATATATGTCCAGTGTGTGTTTTTGTAATACAATAGTGTAAAATACCTTCATTACTGCTCTGTGCTCAGTTCAGTAATCTCCCACTCTCTCCTGTCTTTCTTCTCTCATACTGTGGCTGTCAGACTCAGAGGGGGACATCAGCCCCTCCCCTCTGCAGTTTACACAGAAGCGCAGGGTAGATTAGATTACAATGGTGTGAAATACCTTCTTCATCGCCGTTCCGGGCTCAGCTGATCTGCCGCCCTCTTCTCCCCCGCTGACAGCTGGGGGGTCACGGAAGTGCCGATGTAAAGATATTTCCCACAATTCTAATCGAACACCCAGCTCTTCTGTGTTACACTGCAGAGGGGAGGGGCTGAGATCCCCCTCTGACAGGACAGCTAAGGTATGAGAGGAGACAGAATCAGCTAAAAGCAGAGCGGCGATGCAAGGAATGTATTCCACAGTATTATATTACAAAAACACATATTGGACATTATTTAAAACACTAATAAAGTGCATCCTAGGATTTTTCATACACTAAACTAGGGCTTATTTTCGGGGTAGGGCTTATATTGCAGCCCTCCCCAAAAATAACACTAGGTCTTACTTTCAGGGTAGGTCTTACTTTTGGGGAAACATGGTAGTTCACTCCCTGGTAATCTCGCGCCTCGACTACTGCAATTCCCTTCTCATTGGCATACCTCTACACAGGCTATCCCCCCTTAAATCCATCATGAATGCTGCCGCCAGACTCATCCACCTTACGAATCGCTCAGTGTCCGCTGCTCCTCTCTGTCAAGCCCTCCACCGGCTTCCGCTCACCCAACTAATTAAATTCAAAATACTTACAACATCTTACAAAGCAATCCACAGCTTAGCCCCTAGCTACATCATTAGCCTAGTCTTAAAATACCAACCTAATCGCTCTCTTCGTTCCTCTCAAAACCTCCTGCTCTCTAGCTCCCTCATCACCTCCTCCCATGCTCGCCTCCAGGACTTTTCCAGAGCCTCTCCAATCCTATGGAACTCCTTACCCTTATCTGTCTGATTATCTCCTACTTTATTAGCTTTTAGGCAATCTCTGAAAACCCTCCTTTTCAGAGAAGCCTATCCTACCCACACCTAACAAATGTACCTCCATTTTCTCCATCAGCCCATCCCCTACGGTTATTGCCTTTTGTTTCACTTGACCCTCCCTTATAGATTGTAAGCTCTAGCGAGCAGGGCCCTCTAGTTCCTCCTGTTTTGAATTGTATTGTAACTGTATTGTCTTCCCTCACATTGTAAAGCGCTGCGCAAACTGTTGGCGCTATATAAATCCAGTCTATTGTTACATATCCCTTCAGGCAGTGTTAAGAAACAAAAAGTAGCTCAGACTGCAATACTTAACTGTAATCTGGAGCTGCCCCAAGCAATACTCCTTCTTCACCTTTTCTTACTCTTTATCATTGAATGATACCCATCATTACTCAAATCAGAAGAGTGAGTACATGGAGCCATGGACCCCTTGAGTGGATGTCACCTAGGCATGCTTCCCTCCTAATGTAAAGAACTGATGCATAAAATCAGGGCCATCTTACCAAATGGGCACACTGGGCAGTAGCCCGAGGGGCCCCACCTGCCCAGCGACCCAGCCCCAGCCCAGCATTAGTCCCGATTACCATGTGCATCCCGCCACTGAACTTAGCAGGTGGCAAGCGCCTGCCCGGGACCCTTTAATGCTCTTAAGATGGCACTGCATAGAACAGCGCGTACCTTATTAATTCAGCTTCACTCTCTGTATCAGTGAGAACCGCCAAGCCTTGATAATGTATAAACAATAATACAAAAGGAAAGTGACTGGTCCGTACAAAAACAAATAGTCACTTTCACCCAGCGCTTAGGATGATACAATGTGCACTTGCAAGATTAATATACTAGCTGCTGCTTTAAAATTAAAACCATATACTCATGCTTCCATTATCCGAATAAAATCAAATATTGAATAAAATTAAAAACAATGTTCACATTAGCAGCGCTTAAGAGAGCGATAGTTCTCCTCTTATTTAAATCATTAAAGTCCTTTATCCATTCAGCCACAAGCTGTTAAAAAAACTTTAGCCAGGGAGTGTGAATGGTGAAACAAGGAATGTTCAAACGATTCAGAAAGATCTTCCCGTCACCACACCTTGTGTGACCTCTCCCCTAGGTATCAAACACTCACAGAAATCGATCAAAATGGGCTTTGTTATTAACATTTCAGATCATCCCTTCTGCGTTAATCCGCTGCTCCTCCTCCACTCCCAGCACAGGGGGAACTTTAGAGCTGTATTAAATCTATCCTTCAATCACATTGATTTTCACCAAGCAATCATCTTCTCTCCCAACAGATGGCATATGCAGGGTATTCATATAAAGGATAAAGACCTCATAGCATAATACTGTTTATTTAAACCAATTAAACATAAACATACATTCCATAGCCCTTCGATGTATATGCTTATATCAAAGTATTCGTAACAAGCATGTACACTTTATACAAGATTATGTGTGCCGTTTTCCACACAGTAGCTCACAGCTGTTACTCCGATCAGAAGCACTGCTCGCTACTCACGGGGATCCCAGGTGGCACACCGCAATTGTTCAATCTATTGCTCAGGTAGCCGCGTGATCATACCCTGACTAGTTTAGGCCCCTCAGATGAAGTCGAATGACGAAACTAGTCAGGGTATTATCACGCGGCTACCTGAGCAATGGATTGATCAATTGAGGTTTGCCTCCTGTGATCCCCGCGAGCAGCGAGCAGTGCTTCTGATCAGAGTAATAGCTGTGAGTAGTGATGAGCCGAACACCCCCCTGTTCAGTTTGCACCAGAACACCGTGAACAGGGGAAAAGTTTGTTCAAACAAACAAACTCCATTGAAGTCTAAGGGACTTGAACGTCAAAAATCAAAAGTCCTCATTTTAAAGGCTTAAATGCAAGTTATTGCCCAAAAAAAGTGTGTGGGGTCCGGGTACTGACCTGGGGAACATGTACCAATTCTCATTTTTTTAAAAAAAACAATTGTTTTTAAAGGAGCAGTGATTTACTGATTTTAATGAGAGTTAAAGTGAAACTATAAAAATGAAAAATTCCTTTTAATATTGTGCCTGGGGGGGGGGGTCCCCTTAATGTGACTGTAAAATAGCGCATCTGTACGATGTATGTAGCCTGCTGCAGCAATACTGACATTTCTAAAGGAGAAAATGTTATATACAAATACACATAAAAAATTTCAAATTGCATGTACTTGTCATGCAGCTGCAGAAAAATTGGGCCTTTGCTGTTGGTGGGGCCTGAACACCGTAACTCCTCACAGTTACTCTTGCTGGGTGCAGGAACAGGCCCTGCTGGTAAAAATTCCATACAAAATTGAAATCGCATGTATTTGTCATACAGGTGCAGAAAAATTGGGCCTTGGTTGTTGGTGGTGCCTGAACACCGTAACCCCTCACAGGTACTCTTGCTGGGCACAGGGCATAGGTACAGGGCCTGCTGTTAAAAATTACATTAGAAATTTAAATTGTATGCCCCTGTCATACAAGTGCAGAAAAATTAGACCTTGGGTGTTGGTGGTGACCTAAAACAAAACATTGTTGGAAGCTAGCAGAATCAAGGTTGACATTATATCATAGGATAGGCAGCATATGCAGTCTTCAAGGGATGGCAGACCCCTAGCAAATTCAATCAGTTACATCATCATCAGGGGCTTGATAGCTGCTGTTGATCCAGGACTGATTCATTTTGATAAAAGTCAGCTGGTCAACAGAGTCTGTGGATAGACACACTCTTTTGTCCGTCACAAAACCTCCAGCAGCACTGAATGTCACAAAACCTCCAGCAGCACTGAATGTCCATTTGTAAAGCACGCTGGAAGCAGGACAGGCCAGTAGCTCCATTGCATATTGGGCAAGTTCTGGCCAGTGGTCCATCCTCAAGACCCAGTAACCCAGTGAATGCTCAGTTGGAAAGGTCTCCAAGTCTGCTCTTGCCCCTAGATAATTATGCACCATATGATGGAGACTCTGCAGATGGTTGCATAAGCCCTGTGTGCTGCTGAGGACAAAAGAACTGTTTAAAGGCATCGGCCGGTCAGCCGGCCGCCTTCTCCTCTGCCGCTAAACGATGCCTCTGAAACACTTCCAGAAAATGTTAACCTCCCTGAGGTCTGGAAAGGTGTTACACAATTTTTTCTTCAAGGCAACCTCAAGATGTTTCATCCTCTTCTCCCTCTGTGAAGGCCAGATGATCTGCAACTTTACTCTTGGATCAAGAAGGTTTGCCAACCAGTAATTATCCTTCTCCTTGATAGCACGAATCCTCGGGTCCTTTTCGCAGGCTTTGCAGAACCAGGGAGCCCATGCAACATAAGTTTGAGGAGGCATGAGCTTCTGAGTCCTCTGGGTCACTAACGATGGCATTGTCAGGAGCAACCTCTCCCCAACCAAGTACAACTCCTTTCTGGGTTTCTGGGAAATTAAAACTATCCCTTGAAGACTGCTGTATGCTATCCTCTACATCCATGCTGCCACAATCCTCCTCTTCCCCTTCCTCCTGTGTGTTTTGTGTCCTCGCAGGAATGATATCTGCATAAAGGGTGGATTGTGAGGAAAGGAAGTCCTCCTCTTCCTCCCGTTGTTATGCCTCAAGTGCCCTGTCCATGATTCCACGAGGCGTGTGCTCCAGCAGGTAGCCCAGAGAGATACTGATTCATGTATCGTCCTGGCTCACTATCCTTGTGGCCTCCTCAAATGGTGACAGGGCGGTGCATGCATCCTTTATCAAAAGCCACTGGAGTGGCGAAAAAAAACAAGCTCCCCTGAGCCTGTCCTTGTGCCACACTCATACAGGTACTCATTGATGGTCCTCTGCTGCATGTGCAGCCGCTGCCGCATTGCCAAAGTTGAGTTCCACCTGGTGGGCATGTAACAAATGAGGCGGTTGGTGGGCAGGTTGAATTCCCATTGAATGTCCCATAACCGAGCACTGGCATTGTATGAACACCGGAAATGGCCACAGACTTTTCTGGCCTGCCTCAGGAGATCTTGTAAGCCTGGGTATCTGTTCAAGAAATGCTGCACCACCAGATTTAGGATATGGGCCAAGCATGGAACATGTGTCAAGTGTCCCTGTCGGAGGGAAGGTTGGTGCCATTGTCGCATACAACCATTCCTGGCTCAAGCTGTCATGGCATCAACCATCTCTGAGCCTGCCCCTGCAGAGCTGACAGAATCTCTGCCCCAGTGTGACTCCTATCCCCTAGACAGACCAACTGCAGTACTGCGTGGCATCTTTTCGCCTGACTGCTTTTTGTAGCCCCTTGAACACTTAGGGAGCACTGCTGCTTCAGAGGACAATTCAGCAGAAGAGGAAGAAGAAGTGGATGAGGAGGAGGTGGAGTAGCCATATGTGGCAAAACCAGCACCAGCTTTTTGGAGGCATGGGGGCAAAACAAGCTGCAGCACTGAACCCTGTCCTGCATCTTTCCCAGCTACCAGCAGAGTTACCCAGTGCGCCGTGAAGGAAATGTAACGTCCCTGTCCATGCCTGCTGGACCAAGAGTCAGCAGTAATGTGAACCTTCCTGCTGACTGCTCTGTCCAACGAGGCCAAAACACTAGCTTCCACATGATGGTAGATACCCGGAATGGCCTTACGCAAAGAGAAATGTCTTTTTGGTACCTGCCACTGTGGTACAGCACATTCCACAAATTTGCAGAGTCTACCAGCTGAAAAGGCAGCAATTATAGTGCTAGCAATTTGGCCAAGCTAGCATTAAGACGCTGAGCATGTGGATGGCTGGGACAGTATTTATTTCTACGGTTCAGCAACTGGGGTAGGGAAATTTGTCTGGTGCACAAATCAAGCAGTGGTGTACTGCTAGCAGATTGGGTGCAAGTATCTGTTGCACTCATTGCTATGCCATCATCCCTCTCAATGCAGGTTTTTGAGAAGACATGAGGTATAGTAGGGTTAGAGATTCCAGATGAGGAGCAAGGTGAAGTATGCTTGTTTTTATCTTGTGGCTCGTTCAGGTGCTATTGCCAATAGACTGCATGGCAGGTCATCATATGTCTTGTCAAGCATGTGGTGCCCAAGCAGCAGGTGTTCGGGCCATGCTTGATCCGCTTCAGACTGATGATGCAAACAGCAACGCTGCAATCCACTGCACATGTGTTGAAAAAAAGCCCACACTAATGAACTTTTGGAAGTCTGCGGGGAGTTTGCAGCCCCCTGCACCTGTGGAGCTCTGTGGTGTAATGCAATAGGTTGGCTACTCCTATGGTGGTCCCTGGAACACATCCTGCCTCAGAGTTGTGGCTCCTCCTCCTCCTTCCCCTCACTTTCCTCCTCTCTCCTTTCAGGCACCCAAGTACAGTCAGTGATCTCATCATCCCCTCCCTCCTCGTCAATGGAGCAAACTTGGCAGTATGCTGCAGCTGTGGCAACATGACTGCTAGTTTCTTGTCCGTCATTGTCACCCCCTCTCTCTAGGCTCACGTTATTCCCTTCATCTACCTGGGAATCAACATCACAGCATTCAAATTGCTGCGCATCCTCCAGCAGCATGTCACTGACACTATGATCGAATAATTCAGGTAACTCCTCCGTGCATGATGGTGGGGGAACAGAAGGAGTAACTGTGGAGAAGGAGCCTGTGGAATGGGCTGCTTTTGCAGTTGCGGTGGAAGGCAAACTAGTATGAGCCAAGGCTAGAAAAATATTAGCATGCATAAAGAAAGGGATGTATTCCAGAGATAAGACTATAATCCTTCCACTTTATAAAACTCTGGTCCGACCGCATCTGGAGTATTCTGTCCAGTTCTGGTCGCCAGTCCTCAGAAGGGATGTGTTGGAGCTGGAGAGAGTCCAGAGAAAGGCAACTAAACTAATTAGGGGATTGGAGGACCTTGATTATGAAGAGCGTCTGCAATCGCTTGATTTATTCTCCCTGGAGAAGAGACGCCTGAGGGGGGACATGATAGCAATTTTTAAATATCTCAATGGGGATCTCAGCTTAGAAAAAAAGCTGTTCAGTCAAAGGGATTGCATGAGGACTCAGGGGCATACAATGCGATTAGAGGAGGAGCGTTTTAACCTCAGGCAACGTGGGGGGTTCTTTACTGTTAGGGCTACAAGATTGTGGAATTCTCTACCACAAGAGGTGGTTTCTGCGGGTAGTATGGTGGCTTTCAAAAGACTATTAGACGTACATCTCAAGGATCAGAACATTCAGGGGTATGTGAGATGATTACAGCCACACACACCTACACAGGTTGAACTGGATGGACTATTGTCTTTATTCAACCTCACCTACTATGTAACTATGTAACTATGTAACTATGACAGAGGACGAGGAGGATGAGGACAGTTTCATTATCTACTCCACCAACTCTTCTGCATGATGTGGCTGAATAACACAGCCAGCACCAGAAAAAAAGGATGGACATGCCCCGCCTGCAGAGGATGCACCATGTCTGTGACCACCGCTTTTCACTGTAGACACAGAGGCTGCTTGCCCTCTTTTCATGGCCTGTGAGTCTCTGCCTCTCCTTGTCAGCCTTTCAGACATAATGTGGATTTGGGGGGGGGGGGGGTTATTACTGGTTGATCAATATATATAATGCACTGCTGATATATACTGCACTGCTGATATGTACTGAACTGACCGATAGATACTGAATGGCCTGATATATACTCAAGTGGCCTGTATATCTATAGAGATATCAATGTATGGTCTATACAGAACCAACCAATAGATACTTAATGGCCTAATATATACTCAAGTGGCCTATATATATATATAGATATCAAAGTACGGTCTATACTAAACTGACCGATAGATACTCAATTGCCCTATATCTATATATACATATAAATGTATGGTCTATACTATGGTATATGGTCTATGGTATATATTGCACTGCTGATTATACTTCACTATCTGATCTCTTAAATTGTAAAAAGCACAAATCTCTCTACCTGCCTAACTGACTGCTACTAGCAATGTCTTAATTAGACTACACTGCTGACTACACTGCACTGTCTGATGAACTGCAAATCACTTTCTTCTCTCTGCATCAATCATAATCCTCTCCCTGCCTCAAAAACTTCCTATCTCGCCCGCACAGTCACACACTACACGCCCCTGCTGTGTGAGCAGCCTTTATATAGTGTGGGGGGGGGGGTGTAGTTAGCCCCTGAGCCATGATTGCAGCATGCCTTTTTCTTCAATCATGGCAGAGATGATTTGATTGGCCAAAGCATGGAGGTCAGGGTGCATGCTTTGGCCAATCACGTAATGAACTGCAAGCGCGCACGTGCATTATGGATGCGGGCGCTTGAATTTCCCACGAAGAAGCACATTTGTTCGTCATTCCACGAATGGCCGTACAGCCAATGTTCGAGTCGAACTTATGTTCGACTCAAATTCAAAGCTCATCCCTAGCTGTGAGCTACTGTGGTGAGATCAGCGCACACAATCTTGTGTAAAGTGTACATGCTTGTTACAAATACTTTGATGTAAGCATATATATTGAAGGGCTATGGAATGTATGTTTTAATGGTTTAAATAAACAGTATTATGCTATGAGGTCTTTATCCTTTATATGACACCCTGCATATGCCATTTGTTGGGAAAGAAGATAATTGATTGGTGAAAATCAGCGCGATTAAAGGAAGGATTTAATACAGCTCTGAAGTTCACAGTGGGCTGGTAGTGAGGAGGAGCAGCGGATGAACCCAGAAGGGATGATCTAAAATGTTAATAACAAAGTCCATTTTTTTTTTTGTAAATCAATTTTTATTGAAAAGATAGGCAAAAAGTAATAATACATGCAAACATGGTAAACATAGGTACATTCTTAGATGAGCACGTACAATACCAATAAGTGACAAATAGCGGAAATCGTTTTGTAAAAGTGCCGGTTTCACACATAGAAAAGAAATACAATGCAAAGAGCACACAACGTGCACTCAATCAAAACCAAACTTGAAATAGGGATTAGCACAGTTTTTGTGGAAGGCGAGCTCCCACCCCCTTTGGGTACACACTGTGGGAGCGTCGTCTCCATTCACTTATGTCTCAGACACAGGGTCGCCACTACCTGTGTATGATTACCTACCACAATTGCTATGGGAGTACCAATGCCTTGTAGCTATCTAGAATGACCAAACATACTATGAACAGGGTAAGGGGTAAAAGGAGGAATGAGGCGGGGGGGGGGAGGGGAATGTGCCACCAGTGCAGTGATCATATAGCTGATAAAAGTGTGCTAATATATCATATCAAGAGGGGAGATTACACATCTAGTCAGGGGGTTGATCAATCCAAGATTTCCACTGTTTCCTAAGTTTGAAGGCGAGCATTTTTTCAATTTCATACTGGAGGGCTACTCTATTCTTGACCTCTGCCAGGCATGGAGGGCTAGTAGTCCTCCATTTGGCTGCTATAGCTATTCTGGTAGCAAATAATATATGCGCCAATATCTTCCTGGGACCAGGGGGAAAGGAATCCAATCCGAGCCCCAGCAAGGCTAGCTCAGGTGTTGGTTGGTAAGGCATTCCTAACAGTTGGGAAGCCCATTTTAAAACTACCTTCCACATGGGTTGAACCACCGGACAACTCCAGAATATATGTAATATATTACCTTGCATTTGGCACTCCCGCCAGCAGAGGGGGGAGCATTTCTTATCAATAGCATGGAGTCTAGCTGGAGTCATGTAGTATCGATGAAATAGCTTCTGGGAGTTGTCCCAGTGGTCCACACATGCCGAAGATGAACGGCTGTACTGGAATGCCTTCACCCACTGTGAAACATGGAAGGATTGGCCCAATTCTAATTCCCATTTTAGAATGGTAGAGGTTTTGCGTAAAGGGGGTTGATAGTTGAAATATCTATAGCCAAGTGAGATACCTTTAATATTGGAACGGGATTTAGCAATAAGGAATTCCCAAAGTCTTTTCGGTATAGGGTCAATTTTTGAGGGGTGGACCTTGTTATAAGTAGAGATCTGGAACTTAGTTAACATGTCGAGGGCCGATTGGGGCTTGATTAAGTGCTTGGAGAAGTGAAAACCCCTCCTTCTCCAATGCAGAGTCGAAACTCCTGGGATGAGTAAATCATACGTTGCTAGAGGGGTATCCAGTTGGACACATTCCTCGTCACAGAAGGATTGACTAAGTAGATGGGTCCACGCCTGCAAAGTAGCTTGAATGGTAGGGTAAGAGGAAATTCTAAGTTTATGCAGGAGGCTAGCTGCAACAGTTAGAACATGAAGGTTTTTACCAGGGGAAACTTGTCGTTCAATCTCATTCCATAAGTTATCTTCTTGGTGTACAAACCAATAGCGGGCTTGTGCCAGAACTGCTGCTCTATAGTAAGCTTGTACATTAGAGAGACCAACTCCCCCTAGATTGTGGGGTTTGTAGAGAGTGGTCAAGGCTATCCTAGGTGGTCTCCCATCCCATATAAACTTCCGTAATTGTGATGCCAGTTTATTAAAAAACAATTGGGGGATGGGGATGGGAAGTGTCCTGAAAAAATACAATAATTTCGGAAGGACCTGCATTCTGTATGCAGCAATTCTGCCCAGTCAGGAGAGGTGGACCTTCCTGATTTGGGAGAATTCGTCCACAATGCTATCCAATAATGGCAGGAAGTTATAGTCATACAATTTGGCAACCGGAGAGGTAAGTTGAACACCCAAATAAGTTATCGAAGGAGCTTCCCAATTACACGGAAACACAGCTGTGAGATTGGGTATGTCAGCAGACGGAATGGAGATCGGAAGGGCATAACATTTGGTAGTATTAATCTTGTAATATGAAATTTGACCAAATAGCCGAACAATAGATTGTAGTGCAGGCAAAGATACATTGGGGTCAATCAGGGTCAAAATAATATCGTCAGCAAATAGTCCCAATTTGTGTTCAGTTCGACCAACTTGTTTACCTTTGATGGTGGAATTGGATCTAATAGCTTCTGCCAATGGTTCTATAGCTAGAGAAAAGACGATTGGAGAGAGGGGGCAACCCTGCCTCGTGCCATTTGTCAGGTTGAATGCATCTGATAGGATCCCATCTGTGAGGACTCTCGCAGAAGGTGTAGTATAAAGGGCCATAATAGCCGAATGAATAAACCCATGAAACCCAAACTTAATGAGAGTTTTGGACAAATAGCCCCAATGGACCCTGTCAAAGGCCTTTTCGGCGTCCAGCGCCAAAAAGACCGTTGGAGTAGGGTGTTCTTCAACAAACTTTAAAAGATCAATCATGCGACGAGTACCATCTGTAGCTTGCCTGCCCTTCACAAAACCTACTTGATCCAGACCCAGTAGATACTGCGTGCAGCGTAATAGTCTGGTAGCTATCACCTTTGCATAGATCTTCAGGTCCACATTTAACAGTGATATGGGTCTGAAGTTGAGGGGGGAGTCCGTCGCCTTCCCCGGTTTGGGGATGGTAACTACCGTGGCTTGGAGCATTTCCGGAGGGAATTTGCCAGATGTAGAGGCCGAGTTAAAAAGCGGGACAAGATGGGGAATAATTGTGGGGGCCATCAATTTGTAGTACTCTACGGAAAATCCGTCCGTTCCCGGGGATTTGTGTAGTGGAAGGGAATCAATTACATTTTGAATTTCTTCTTGGGAGAAGGGTTTGTTCAATATTTCCAGGGAGGCGTCATCTATTTTTGGTAATGAAAGTGAGGATAAAAATATGTCAATGTCATGGTCCTTGGGGTGATGAGTGTTGGGGTCATCTTTAAGGTTGTACAATGAACTGAGGTAGTCCCTAAAGACGTTAGCAACATCTTTAGGGTTTGTGAACACTGTGCCTAAGCTATGGTGTTTAATCATGGGGATATGAGATTTAACCCGTTTTTTCTTAAGTTGGGAAGCTAGAAGTTTACTCGCCTTATTGCTTTGAGAATACCAGGTTAGTTTCAATCTTTTAAAAAATACATCATGGTCACGATGCAGGGCAGTCCGAAGGTCGGTTCTTAGGCTATTAAGTTCCTTCACAACATCAGGAGAGCTAACTCTACCCGATTTGTGGAGTTGTTCTAAACTTGCAATTTTAGACTGTAAATCAGTTATGTGTGCCGCT
This sequence comes from Pelophylax lessonae, assembly GCF_965119305.1. Lineage (NCBI taxonomy): Eukaryota > Metazoa > Chordata > Amphibia > Anura > Ranidae > Pelophylax > Pelophylax lessonae. The sequence goes on along the minus strand of NC_138770.1, from coordinate 462,225,777 downwards.
CTTTTCTTCCGATCCCTAGCCGTCTGCTGAATCAGGAGACCTCTGGCTACCGCTTTATGGGCGCACCATACCACTTCAGGGGAGGTTGTACCATCCGCATTAATGCGAAAATATTCATCAATCTTAGCCTTGAGTTCTACACTATACTCCGGGTGGGCTAACACAAAAGTGTCATTCCGCCAGATAGGAGCGTGGTGTCTGCTGGAGCCATCCATTATATCCATAGTGACTGGAGAATGGTCTGACCATGTGATAGAATGGATGTCTGCCTTGACAATTCTTTGTAGGAGATATTTGTCTGTCAAAAAAAAATCAATTTTGGAATAGCTGCTATGGACAGATGAAAAAAAAGAGTAATCTCTTTCAGTGGTTCGAAGACACCGCCACGGATCAAACAATGCCTCCTCTATACAAAGTGGGCCTAAATTTGGCCTGCGTCTTCGCCCCACTGATGAGCAATCCAAGTCCGCATTCATAACAACATTGAAATCACCGCCAATTAATAAACGCCCCTTGGCCTGTTTTTTTGCCCAGATGAATGTTTTCCGCAGGAATTTCATAGGATGCTTGTTGGGGGCATATATGTTTATAATGGTATATAAAACGTCATTAAGTTCCACTATTAGCAGGAGGGCCCTGCCATGAGTGTCTTCCGCTCTGTGCAGCAATTTGAAGTTTAGCGTATCTCTGAAAGCCACCAAAACTCTGTTCCTCTTGGAAGAGTCATTGGCCGAGAAAATGTGTGGGAATTTAGGGTGTGAGCATTTAGGTGCTTTGTTACCTGCAAAGTGAGTTTCCTGGATGCAGATAATGTCACTTTGGTGTTGCAGCGCAGTTTTCCATAGGCTTCTCCGCTTGTAAGGGCTGTTTAGACCCTTGGCATTAAGGGACATCACTCTAACGACCATCGCAGTGTGAGACAGTGCTGGCGTAGCTCCTGGTGGCAAATAAAGGAAAAGGGCGAAGGGAAGGAAACCAAACAATGAGGGACTGCACAAATTATCCAGAACCAGAAACATCTGGAACACTTGAGGAAGTCCTGTGAGATCCTGAGTACTTGGAAAAGTGTATAGAAAATCGGAAAAAAACGGGTCAGGCAGGTAGGTAAAATGAAAAAGTGCAAGAAGGATGCGGGCAATCCCGCACAAAAGCATAGGGGGAAACAAAGTCAGGTGAACCGCACAACGGGTGCGCTGGACTCCGAACGGGTCATATGGGTGACCTGAAAGATAAGCTGCGTCATGGGATTTGGTAGTACGCCGTGGTTGATCATGAAGTGAGGCAGTGCTTCTGACGTCATCATGAGGGAGATAACCCCATTGCCGTAGCAGCTCCAGTCCCCTGGCCAGAGATGAGATGGTGTGGGATGTGTTATTCACAGTGACAGTAATTTTTGCAGGGAATCCCCACTTATACAGGATTTTGTGGTTCCTGAGGATCTTGGTAATAGGCACCAAGTTGTGTCTAGCTGAGAGGGTGGCTTGAGAGAGATCTGAAAACAGCGAGATTCCAGCATACGGATCTGGGAGCGCAGGGTTTAGTCTCGAGAAGCGCATTAGTTGATCCTTCACATGGAAGAAATGTATATGGGCAATAACGTCCCTAGGGACTGCATCAGGGATATGAGACGGCTTCGGCAGCCTGTGAGCCCTGTCAATAAGGAGGTCTGCAGGAGTGAGCGTGGGCAGGGCAGCATGCATCCGCCGGCGCCATATATTGTTTTAGCACGGATCACAACACGTGGCACTTGGTTTTATCAGCACTTGGCACTTTGTATAAATGTATGGTATATGACATTTTTCTTTCAAAAATTTTTTATTTTGTTGTAATAAGAACAAGAACACAACAAATACAACAACAAGCATAGCAGATATGAACTGGGTTACAAACTACAATAACATGTGAGAAGGATTCTGAAAACATTCGGAATGCTTGAATTTCTCTAGTAACAGGACATCAAACCATAACATTTCCAAGAATTAGGATACTGGCTATGATCATAAAAGGTAATCCAAAGAAAGGGAACATCCAGGATATATCAAGTCCAGACTAGATCCTGAGCAAAAAGACTTAAAACGTCCCGAAACTGGATAAGACAAAAAACAAAAAAAAGGGAGACTACAAAACCCCATCCACGACCCTCCCTCCCCGGGTAGATCCAGGAGAGGAGGGTGGAATTCATGTAGACAAACTCAGGCAAAAAAAAAAAACTTGTGAAGATTAAACGACCCAGTTCAGAATGAGAGGGATAGAGAGAAAAGAAGGAGAGTGGGTAAGAGCGGGGGAAAGAAAAAGAAGGGGAGGGAGGAAGCAGCTGCGAACCGGAGAGGCACGCCCAGAATTGGTAGTTTAAGGCAGGCCCGGAACAAATGATATTCCCAAATAGGCTGCCCATGGTTCCCAGATCCTTTCAAACTTAGTAACTGTGTCCGTTAGGCTGGCTACCATCTTTTCTTGTGACATGATCCACGTAATTTTATTTCTGATTTTTCTGATAGACACCGTTCGTTGCTTCCATGCTGCCGCAATTGTCATTTTGGTCCCCAGAAAAACAAAAAACAATAGTTGTTGCGTATGTTTGGGTATTTTAGGTACTCTGGCGTTTAGTAATGCAATGGCCGCTTGTCTAGGGATTCTGAGTCCAATGACTTTGGATATCATGTGGAATACTCTATTCCATGTGCCTCTCAGTTGTGGACAATCCCACCACACGTGGAGCATATTACCCGGACTCTGGCAGCCTCTGAAACATAGTGGAGAGGAAGAGGGAAACATTTTATGAAGTCTCGTAGGCACCAAGTACCAGCGAGTTGAGACTTTTATGTTTGCCTCAATCAGGGATATGTTTTTGATTCCTTTAAAAGAGCGAAAAAACATATGTCCCCATTCCTCTGCCTCCCATGACTCCGCCAGGTCCTTTTCCCATGCTTCCATGTAGGGTAGTTTAGATCCATCAGACATTAGAGCCATGTATATCAAGGAAATGCCACCCCTTTGTGCCTCCGAGTTTCCGCACCACGTCTCATATACCGTAAATGACATTGGGGGAACCATCCCTGCAGAAATTGATTGTAAAAAGTGAAGGATTTGGTGAAACCTGAAGGTTTCCGACTTAGGCATCTTTAGCTTATCACAGCAATGTGTCAGGGAGTACGGGCCCCTAGAGGTAAAGAATTGCCCTATACGGTATAGACCCTTATCTAGCCACCATTGAAATGCTTTGATGTTCATACCCGGTGGGAATCTTGGGTTGTTGAAAATATGAGAGAGCGGTTGAAGAGAGGAAATCAGGGCTGGTAGAGTTTTCAGGGAATCCCAGAGTGTAAAAGAAGCCGATAGCGTAGGAGCTAGGATAGGCGGTCTTAATTTAGAAGGGACCCAAAGAAGGAAGTCCAATGTAAACGGCGGTACCGCCTGTCTCTCCATTTGAACCCAATCTGGTTTTTCAAACCGCGAGTATACTATTGAGAGTTGAGCAAGCCTCGCAGCCTGATAATAAGCCCAGAAGTTCGGGACTCCCAGTCCCCCTTGTTTTCGTGGCCTAAATAGTACTTTGCGTTGCAGCCTATGGCCCGATTTACCCCAAATAAATTTCATTACCGTATTTTGAAATTTTTTCAGCTGATCCCTGAGTACAGGGATAGGCAAAGCTCTAAAAAGATATAATAATCTCGGAAGCACATTCATCTTGATCGAGTTAATTCTGCCCAGCCAGGATAGATTATGAGCAGACCATTCCGCCAGTTCTCTCCCCAAGGATTGATAGATTGCTGTGTAATTCAATTTATGGAGTTGTTCTATTCTGGAAGATAAGTTTATGCCTAGATATTTGATATGAGACTCACTCCACTTAAACTTGAAAGAAGATTGGAGGCTAAGGGCTTCCTGGGAATTGACGGAGACATTAAGAATGGAGGATTTAGCGAAATTCACCTGTAGTCCCGAGATTTTCGCAAATTTGTCTAGTAAGGAACAGATGTTTGGGAGGGTTGTCGTGGGGGATGTGACAAATAAAAGAAGATCGTCCGCAAATAGAGCACACTTGTGTTCAGATGACCCGCAGAAGACTCCTTTGATGTTGGGATCCGCACGGATTGCCAATGCCAAAGTTTCTATAGCTATTGCAAAGATTAAAGGTGAGAGAGGACATCCCTGTCTCGTGCCTTTTGAGATAGGGAAAGGTTCCGAGTAAAACCCCTGATATCTAACTTTAGCTGTGGGTGTCGAATATAGGGAGTGCATAATACCCATGAATTTGCGTCCGAATCCCCATTTGGTTAGCAGCGCGAAAAGGTATGGCCATTCCACCGAATCGAACGCTTTTTGTAAGTCCACCGAAAGCAGCAGTCCTTCCTGGTGCCTCGACCCGTCCCACCCTGATTGAAGAACTGTGATAACATCCACAGCCCTTCTAATTTGGTCTGGACCTTGCCTGCCTGGCATAAATCCCACCTGGTCCTTATGGATGTATGTAGTTATAAAAGAGGATAACCTATTAGCTAGGATTTTAGTTAGTATTTTTAAGTCGTTATTTATCAGGGATATTGGTCTATAATTGCTTACCTCACCAGGGTCTTTGTCGGGCTTGGGGATTACTGAGATGAAGGCTGAATTACTGTCTTTATCCAGTGGGTTGCCTGAGTGTATATTGTTAAAATATCTGACCATGTGGGGGGTTAAGTACGTTTGAAAAGTTTTGTAATATAAATTAGAGAACCCGTCTGGGCCAGGTGGGTATATGACATTTTAATGTGGCACAATGAGCACAGCCCAGGTTAATACCTATTGTTGGTTTTAAACGGCACGTAGCACTTTTCACTTTGTTGATCGCAACACATGCACTTTTACAGCACATATTTGCACAATACTATTTAAAGTGGTAGCGCCGGGTCCAACATTTCTTGCATTTTTCTAACTCTACTACCTCAGAGGTAGGTTGGAGGCAGCTTACACCACAAAAAATTGATTTTGTACTGAAACTCCATAGCGCTAGTATATAACCCCCCTTTTTTATAGCATGCATAAGCTGTTGAAGGAAAGAGGAGAGCTCCACCGGCTTCACTGATTCCGGGATCCCTCGGAATTTAATGTTATTCCTCCGTGCCCTGTCCTCTAGGTCTGCCACTTTTAACTTAAGGTGCTTGAGCTCTTCTTCCAATTCAAAGTGAGCGTCCACTAGCTCATTATGCGCACCCGTGAATTCACTCAGTTTGTTCTCAGTATAGTCCACCCTGTCTCCCAATGAGGCTAATTCTTTCTTGGTGGTTCTCATGAAAGTTGCTGTATCCTGCTGTAAGGCCCCCCTTAGTGTCCTCATCATGTCCTTCATTGCTGTATCAGTAATAGCTTGACCAGTTGTGGGGTATTCATCCAGCTTCTGGCCATATGAGATCGTCTGCTCCATGGATTCCCCCTCCTCCATGTCCTGGCCATCTAGCTCCTTGCCCTCATTTTCCCCTGTCAGCCTTCTCTTTTGCTTAATGGGGCTAGAGAATGGGGAGGTTCGCTGTGTGGTGTGATCGGCAGGAGACTCACCGGGGTCCAGGAGAGGAGTACTGGCTTGGCTCGATCCTCCACAGCGTGAGGCGGGAGAGCGGGACCTCGCACGGGTGCCATCTTGGCTGGCTCGGCTCGATGCAGGGCAGAAGAACTCCGTCAGTTTTTTAGGTTTGTCCCGCTGTTTTCTCTTCCCCACTGTAGCCATCTCGAATCCTGGCACTGTTAGAAGTTGACCCGATCGGGTGAGAGCGCTGGAAAGTCGCTTGGGAAAGCTTAATGTGACCCGTTGTAGCAGAGCGGCGTGATCACTCGTCCATCCGCTCCGGCTGCCGGCTCCGCCCCCAACAAAGTCCATTTTGATTGATTTCTGGTGGGTGTTTAATACCTAGGGGAGAGGTCACACAAGGTGTGGTGATGGGAAGATCTTTCTGAATCGTTTCAACATACCTTGTTTCACCATTCACACTTCCTGGCTAAAGTTTTTTTAACATTTAACCACTTGCCGACTGCCTAACGCCGATCTACGTCGGCAGTCAGCCCCTCACAGGCAAAGTGACGTAGGGCTACGTCACTAGCTTGTGAGGGTCTAGGGAGCGAGCGCGCGCCCCCGAAGGCACGCTCCCGCGTGGTCACGGACCCCCCCGCGCGTGTGACCGGCGGACCCGATGTCCGCCAGTCACTCGGCGATCGGCGGGGGAGAGGGAGAATGTCAGGCAGCTTGTGTAAACAAGCCACCTGTCATTCTCCTTGCTGTTAGGATACTGATCACTCGGATCTAGTATGTAGATCCGTTGATCAGTGTCCATACAGCTCAAGCCCCAGCCAATCACAGTAGAAAGCACGCCCCTAGGGATACACACAGCCCCTCCCTCCCAAATAAAGTTAACCCCTTCACTACCAGTGTATTTTTACAGTAACAGTGCATATATATATAGCACTGATTACTGTAGAAATGTCACTGGTAACCCCAAAAGTGTCAAAAATGTCAGTCAAGGGTCCGATCTGTCCGCCCCAATGTCGCAGTACCGCAAAAAAAATCGCAGATCGCCGCCATTACTCGTTAAAAAAAAACAACAACAAAAATGACAGAAATCTTTCCCTTTGTTAGTAAACGCGATAACTTTTGCGCAAACCAATCAAAATACGCTTTTTGCGATTTTTTTTACCAAACATAGGTAGCATAAAACAAATTGGCCGAAAAAGTAAAAAAATTTTGATTTTTAAATTTTTTTTTGGGGAATTTCATATAAAAAAATGGGAAAAATATTGTTATTTTTGCAAAATTGACGCTCTTTTTTTGTTTATAGCGCGTGATCAAATAATCGCACAGGTGATCAAATACCACCAAAAGAAAGCTCTGTTTGTGGGAAAAAAAGGACGCCAAATTCGTTTAGGTACAGCGTCGCACGACCGCGCAATTGTCCATTAAAGTCACGCAGTGCCGAATCGCAAAATACCCCCTGGTCGGAATGGGGGTAAAATCTTCCGGGGCTTAAGTGGTTAAGCATGTGGTTGAATGAATAAAGGACTTTAATGATTTAAATAAGAGGAGAACTATCTCTCTCTTAAGTGCTGCTAATGTGAACATTGTTTTTCATTTTATTCAATGTCTAAACAATCTCTAAAATGATATCCAAAGCCCTATTCATATAGCACAACAAATACATGGGGGAGGGGGGCACAGGGAGGGTCAATTTTGAGGGAAAACAGAGAAGGGAGTTGGCGTTTAGTGGAAGTTGCGATTAGAGAGTAATCACTTGGTATTGGGAATATTCACTCAGCTTTGTAAAAAAACTGCAGCTGTGTTCAATTCAGTCATTGAACCATGTGAAAGCAAAATCCTGTTGATTTTTATTTATGCTATAAATGTAGAGAGAACTAAACATGAAATCTTTCTGAGACAAAAAAATAAAATAAAATAATGAACTGTACGCTAAATAGCACTTTGATTTTATTATTTTCATCAGGGGAGGAGGTTAATAGAAGACTGGCCTAGCAGGGTGGGTCCCTAGTTGATTGCTGTTCATTCTATGCCTTAATTACAGCTTTTGTGAGCAAAATTTAAAATCTGATGGCATCTTTACTTACAGAATTGAATATAGAACCACCGTTCACATGGGTACTTCTATGTGGAAAGAGAGCACTTCCAAGAGCTATATCTATATTTTTTTGTGAGCTTAGACATTATAGGTGTGGCTTTAAGCACTCTGGTGTCCATTAATAAACTGGTGTTTCTCATCTTCTATATATTACGTGATTTAGATATGAATCCTTGGTTAATAATACATCTTTGGCAACAGTTTTTATATTGGCTACTAATAAAGCTATGCTAGATACCCACAATGGTAGTGTCCGGGGTCCCCCTTTCACTTAATTTACCCATTGGGAGTGCAGACACAGCGATTTATAGCATTTTATTGAAAAATTCAACATATGATATGAAAAATTAATACTCTTTTATATTCTTCCTGAAAAAAGTGGAATTGTCCACAAAAGAAAAGAATTGAGGGACCTTGAGTTTAAATGTATATGATGTATATATATGAATATATATATATGTCCTATAGCAAATATTGTTATGATCCGTATATTGGGTTCTTGTAGAATGCTTTATATATAACACTTTTTTATGTGTTTGTTACCTTTTTAAAGAAATACATCTGTACTGAATAAATTCAATTGTGCTTTGTGCTTTTCTAACTGCTTCACTACCTTCAGTATTTTCTACCTTCTGTAATAAAACATATCCAATAATGCAATAAAAAAAATACAATTTCTTCATAAATTTAGATCAAAATGTATTCTGCTACAGGTCTTTGGTAAAACAAATCCCAATAAGTGTAGATGAATTGGTTTGTGTAAAAGTTATAGCGACTACAAACAATAGCATAGGAAATAGAGGAGAATATCAATGCCTCGTCCTTGTAATCTATAAACAAACAATAGGTAACAGCAGGAGATCAACTCCCGTTGCCTAAAAAATGGACTATAGCGGCACAGTGTAGAAGGCCATACAAGAATTTAAAAATATAATTCTTTAATTATACAGTGTTAAAAACACATAAAATCCAGTGACAATAGTTAAACATATTCATAAGGTCAGGGTGAAAAAACCTCCAAATGTATATACTCATTTTAGACTATCATAATGGAAGTCCAATCAGCATAGGAGGAACTTCTTTAACCTCCATGGCGGTCTGATTATATCCAAATGTTTGATCTCAAAGCAGTACATTGTTTTGCATGGAAATCTGTTGTTTAATATTTTAGGCCTGTAATTCTTAGGAATAACTCACTTAAATCTGTCCAAATAAGAGTCTAGTAGACATCCCAGGTATGATAAAGTTTGAAACACAAAATCATAAATTATAATATAATGATAATACATTTTATTCAATAATATAATCAAACCAAAAACACTGAAATGTGTACAAACAAGGGGTGCGATATTACTAGCCACTGTAATAATGGTTTAGGAAACATCTCGGGTATGAAAGATTTTGAAACATGGGACTTCACAAAGTCTGACGTCACAATCGGGAAAATAGAATCTGGTTTCCTTTCTTATTTTCCTTCCACTGTCCTCTCCCTTCGAGCAACAAACCATGCACATCCTTGTAGGTGTTTACTTTTTCTCAGTTGGTGGGATGTATTCCATGAATGATGACCAGTCAGGCGTTCCGGGTTGACAACACCAACAGTACGACGTCCAGATCTATTCACAGCCATTGATGGTGTTTGGTTAATGAGAAAGATATGTTCGGCAAGATCTTCTTATAGTACTTCTTTTGCGGTTTCCTCATTGCTGGGTAGAATGTAATTGCTTGGTCGGCTCTGTCGACACCTTCCATGGTGTTGTTGCAGTCTATCACTACTTGTGGCTTCATGACTTCTTTCCCTCCTTTCATGCGTACCATAACAGTGGAGGAATTATGCACTGTACTAATTAGGCACACATCTTTCTTGTCCTACCATCGCAGTGCCATCATTTTGCCTTTCTACTAGGCAACCATTTCTCCTGTCTTGAGCTTCTTTTTGCCAAACATTGGCGGCATGTCATTCCGGTTAGCCTTTACGGTTCCATAGGCATCGGATTTGTTTTGCAGTAGAACCTCATAAAGTTCAGGAGATGTAAGAAAGTTGTCAGTTGATATCCTGATTTAGCAATGGTTCAATTCGTGAAAGAACAGAAGATATTGCCATTCCATAATTGCTGTATTTTTGATTGAATTTTGTTCCTTTTCAAGTGTATATCACTGAATTCCAAATTTAGCCAGTTGACGATTCGCATAGCATGTAGGATTTTACGCCAAATCGTGCCCTCTTTGATGCAATGTATTGCACCCAGCTGAACCTTCCCTTGTAGGCCATTAGACTTTCATCTATGCTGATGCCTCTTTCTGGCACATAGCTCTGTTGGAAATTCTGTAGAATCATTTGATATACTTCCCAAATTTTCTTTAGTTTTGGTGCAGGATGAGTAGTTTCATCAAATTCTTCATTGTTTTCAAAGTGAAGATATTTCATTATGAGGGAAAATCTGTACTCTGACATGACCGTGCCAAGGAATGGAGTGGCAAGTAATGTATTGGTTGTCCAATACCACTCCTGCAGGGGTTTCCTCACCACTCCCTGAAGAATTATTAGGCCCAGAAATTTCCAAATGTCCACTTTGATCACTGGTTCCCACTTTATGCATCTTGCAAACTTCCAATGCGTAGCCAGTTGTCGCTCTTTGTACCGGTTTGTCTCGGTAACTATTTTTTCAATAACCTCAGTGGTCAGAAATAATTGTAGGTATGCCAAGGGGTTGTCATGGTCAATGTCAACTTTCATACCAGGTGCTCCAGTAAATGGGAATCTTGGGGGCGCTGCCTGATTGGTACTTCAGTTAATAGAGCACCAAATTCTCACATTGCTGAGCTCAGTCGCAGAATCTTCACTCTCGTCACTTTCAGGACCTGATGACAAATTTTCCCGTGAATCACTATCGCTCAGTTCTTCAAATAATTCTGATTCACTGCCGCTGTTTTCCAGTTTGTCAAAAATCACTTTTGAGCTAAAAGAATGCTTTTTGGATGCCATGGACGTTGTGTTATTTACCTTTTTGAAATTCCCGCCGGTTCCACCCCCCTGCGTCACGTCGCTCGCAGGGAAGGGAAACGGAAAACAGGTGACGGAATTGGCCGGAGCACACAGTGGGAGGGCAGCGGGAGGATGGCTGGAGGATGGAGGGAGGACAGCGGGGTATCGTAGCAGAGGGTAATTGTGATTTTGGGGTAATCCCGAGTGTAGCTCAGGGTTACCGATTTTGGCACTGTATATTACTCAGGGCCACACTCGGGAATCCCGCCAGGGAGGTTAATGACCATAAGGGTCAACATGTTTCGCCAACCAATTGGCTTTTTCAGGATCCCAATATGCAAGAGGATTAACTATATAGAACAACAGATACATTAATACATCATATATACATTTTAAGAAAATACATATGCACATATTCAGGGTAAAAACCTTTTGCATGTTCATACCGTGGATGCTATGCAACAAAACATCTTCCCAGCATTGCCTGGGGAAGGCACAGGGGAAGATGGGTCCGGACCCCAACAGAGGGCCCCATTATATGCAGACCAGCTGATATCTAGATCAACAAAGTAAGTAATATAAGGATACCTAAAAAACAACTCAATATTGAGCAATAATCAGTGGAATTCTGGAATTATACTTACATGGAAGAAATATCAGATGCAATGATATATACTGCAGGAATGGTGAGAGAGATAGAAAGCTGATTCTACGTGAAAGCTGTGTGTATACACAAATAGCCCAAGGGAGGAAATTCTATGAATTAAATAGACAAAATATATGCATGAGTATCTATTAGTGTATTGTGAATGCTAGAAGGAGGCAAAAATCACAATGGGAAAACCAGGGGTACTATAGTCACATATAGAAAGTCCCACAAACTGCAAAAGGGGCCCACCAATAAAGCAGTTGGAAAAAAACATCTAACCGCCCGCATCAAAGGTCACCACAAATCCAACACTTAGTCAAAATGCATCTGCAATAACAATAATATTCCAATATAAAAAGCAAGAAGGAAGAGGCCCCAGACACAAGCACTATAGTGTTACAAAGATGTCTTAGTACAGAGACTTCAGTTACTCACCACATTGCCAAAAAGGGGACCTGCATCAACCGGTCGCCAGGCACACAGCCACCACTCCCAGCTTACAGAGATCTGGCCTCAAATACCCCGCCGTGCGAGAACGCTAGGAGACCATGCACGACATGTGCCTAATACTGTGCTTCTGAAAATGTGGCCGAGGATGCATACATGGTAGCCAACACTACAAACAGTCCCAAGCAGACATGGGGCAGATGAAAACGAGGCCAAACAGAGCCAAACATAGGGAGAAGGGCCATGATACATAAAAAAAACAAGCCCCATGGAATGGGCATGCATCAGGCAAATATGCCTGCCCACAGTACCAAAAGGGCAGACACCTCCATGCACAGCAAAGATGTGAACATCCAGGTATAGATAACCGTGCAATAACAGTTACAAAATACATTATGTATATACATTTTTTATTTAAGCATGTCCCTCAAAGCATGAGTAATATAGGAACAAAACTGGGAAAGCGTGAAAACCAAGTGGATAAGTGAAGGAGAGAAGAAAAGGAAAATCAAGAAGAAAAAAAGAGGCAGGGGGGCATCCTAGATAATTCAGGCTAAAAGGGCACATGGGGAGGTTCTTTGAGAATGAGTTCTATAAAAAGGGTTTAAAGCTAAGGAATTTATTAAAGGCCAGGTTGCTCTGTAGCTTTTAAATTGACTATCCACCTAGTCTCACATTGTAAAATAATCTTATCCCAGTCTCCTCCCCCCTGATATTTTCCAGAGTATGTTCCAATTGGGCAAATTTTATGACACTGGTATCGTGTTTATGCATTAGGGAAATATGTCTACCTATAAAGTACGTGTAGATAATTTGTTGTTTCTAGCATAGCATACATGATCCTTAATTCTACACCAGAATTGGCGTTTTGTTTTGTGCACATAGAATGCACCACACTCACAGAGCATTATATATACTATTCCTGTAGTGGGACAATCTACATGATGTTTGATCTGATAGAGAGAACCATTGTGTAAGTACAGGGATTGATTAACAAATATCCACTCACAAAAATTGCATGTACCACACTGCCACGTGCCAGGGGGTGATACTGTGGGTCCATCAGAGGGGGTGTCAGGAAAGGGCTCACCTGCTGGTGGCACTGAAGCTCCCAGATCCATAGGCTGCAGTTCCAGTGTCCACCAGCGAGTGTCTCTCAGCAGCCAGAAGCTGACATCTCATGCAATCAGTCATCACCTGATGCTGGTTGCAAGAAATGTATTAAAACATTGTGCATGCTCTTCCTCACTGCCTTGGTGTTGTCTCCATGTGCCCATGATCTGCGTTCCTGTGTCCCTGCATCCTGATCCTGGACCCTGATCCTGACCCTGCAGCCTGATCCCTTCCTACCTGCTTACTCCATCTCCTGTTACCCTATCCCTGTTCTGTCTTGTTCCCAGCTCCCTCTGCTTGATCTCCCGTGTATGACCCTGGCCCTGTTATGATTACGATTTGTTTATCCTATTTTCTGTATATATTTGGTTTGAGCAGTTGTTCTTTGTGTGTCACTATTGTTTGGTTGTCTGGTTTGATTTACACAGTTTTAGATTTCTGGAGGTGCGTTTTACATTTGTGTTATTCACTTATTTTTAAATAAATTATGTTATTTTACACTATATTTGTGCCTGATATTCCCTGCGGCCATCCACACATTTCTGGTCACACCTGTTACTGACATAACACTAAGGCCAGTCCTGACCAGAAGTGGCTGCACAGGGAAGTCATCTCGGCTCTGCTGTTGTTTGTTGCAAGATGCATCCTGAGGAGGTTATCAACTTTTCTTTGCTAGTGACAGAGGAAAAAGAATACTGCTGCCAGATATTAAAGGAGTGGGCCAGTGACCAGATGTTAGAATGCATTAATCAACTCATTCCCTAGTTGATCAGGGCAGGGTGCTGTTTGGTGATGTTCAGCCATTGATTCAAGTGTGTGCGGAGTTGGCTTTGTCCAGTACTCCTAAAGGCTGTGATGACTTTTCTCCCCCCTTCAGCATGGCTCAGCACTGCTCCCTCTTTTTCAACATCCCCCAGCTTTTCTTTGCCGTTAGCTGCTCCCCCTACTCACAGCCAATGCTGTACTTGGCCTAGGTCAACAAGGCCCAGGCCTAGGACAGCATATTGCAGGGGGGCAGCATGGAAAGAGTCCCCTCCGGCTTGTGCTACACTTTTAGTGAAGCACCAGTCTTATGGGGCAGACTGGGCCAGGAGACAAATCAGTCTGGTGCCCCCATATGTGGGTGGCTCACATTCTGCAACTGTGGGGGGGGGGGGGTGATGCTTCTAGTTTTGACTGTACTATCATCACAGCAGACCTCTCATCTGAGTTCTCAGCTACAGAGAGACAGATGCCATGTCGGGAGGCTGAAACTGTCTGGAGGAGAAAGTCAGCTGATGGGAGCGGGCTAGTAGAGTGAAGGGGGAGGAGCTCTCCACTGTGTTAGGAGACCCCATGTCTGGAGAGGTGCAGTGGAGACACTTAAAGGGAGCCAGGCAGGCTGTAAATACCTAGGCTGAAAGGAAAACCACACCAGTTGGGTGGAAATTGCAGGGCACCTACCTAGCTGCTACGGGGCTTCTAATCTGGGTAGTAGGGATGGTGCAGATGCAAGGGAGACTGAGATGGCCAGCTACACTTAGGAGGTAGGTAGTAAGATATTCCGGCAAAACTTTGGGTGATCACAATCTAATATATATGCTGTATATACTAGAAACCTCTGAGGGCTTTCAAACTTGCAATGATGCATATGGCAGTTAAAAAAAGAAGTCTTATTTATTTTATTTTAATTATTTGCGTTTGGCAGAGGAGCTGCAATATATTAAAAGTAACTTACCATAGATATCATCTACTGGTAATCAATATAGGAGATAGGTGTTAATGTTTATACAGTACCTGACTAGATTATATAGCTTGGAGTAGGGTAAAAGGAAAGCTATGCTATTTGGATGAAACTTGCATTGAACTTACCTAGCTGCCAAAGGGCTTTTAATCTAGGGATAGTGCAGACACAAGGGACACTGACATGGTCACCTATACCTGGCAAGTAGGTAGTAGGACTCTCCTGCAATCCTTTGCTTATGTCAGTTGTACATATTAGGAAATCCTAATTTTATTTCTGTTGATTGCTGATGAGTAAAATAAACAGATGGATTTATTTGTTCCTGCCCCCAATCCTTCCTTTGCTCAATGCCTGGATCACCTACCCTTAACACTGTGCTATATGTTTTCTGCTGCACCACTGGCATTGTTATATCCTCTTAGACCTCTTCATAAATTTAGCAGAAATTTGTGAACTAGAAATATAGGCAACACTTTTTTTTTTTTGGATAGAGTAAGGGAGTGTTATCGGTCCTGTCAGTTTATTTTTTGCCGTCCCTGTCCCATTGTGGAGGTTTCCCTTAATTTCCTGCCCGATAGCCAAACAAGAAGTGAGAGGAAATCTCTGCAATTTAAGGTAATCCATTGCCCCCCCCCCCCCCCAAGGGCCCTCAGAACTAGTGTCCCCACTGGAAAATTTCAGGGTGGGTTGTAGACAGGAAAGGGTGTTGCCTTGACAGGAAGGAGTGGGTCATATTTAAATTAGGGGGTGCACGAGTTTAGTCAGGCCTAGGGCAGCACAAAACCTAAATACACCACTGCTCACAGCCCTGTGTTCACATGCAGAACCTCAGTGGCAAAACGCAAAAAGAAAGAAAAGTTTTTCCCATCTTGCAAAATCCTGCCACTATCTAATTTTGGCTCTACGCCATCTGATCTGCTCCAGTCTGCCTCCACGCCAGCAAATCCGCTACAGTCTACCTCCACGCCAGGCAATCTGCTCCAGCCTGCCTCCACACCAGCCAATTTGCTCCAGCCTGCCTCCACACCAGCCGATTTGCTCCAGCCTGTCTCCAGCCTAATGTTCCGGTGCCTGCTGCCGAGCTTGATGTTCCGGTGCCTTCTGCCCAGCTTGATGTTCTGGTGCCTGCTGCCCAACTTGATTTTCTGGTGCCTGCTGCCCAGCTTGATGTTCTGGTGCCTGCTGCCCAGCCTGATGTTCCTTTGCCTGCTGCCCAGCCTGATGTTCCGGTGCCTGATGCCCAGCCTGATGTTCCGGTGCCTGATGCCCAGCCTGATGTTCCGGGGCCTGCTGCCCAGATTGATGTTCCAGTGCCTGCTGCCCAGCTTGATGTTCCGGTGCCTGCTGCCCAGCTTGATGTTCCGGTGCCTGCTGCCCAGCTTGATGTTTCTGTGCCTGCTGCCCAGCCTAATGTTCCGGTGCCTGCTGCCCAGCCTGATGTTCCGGTGCCTTCTGCCCAGTCTGAAGACCCGGTGCCTTCTGCCCAGCCTGCCTCTGGAAATCCTGTCCCCAATAACCTGCCTGCCTCTGATGGTCTGTTGCTCGATGACAAGTCTACCCATAATGATGTGCTGTCTGATGACCTGCCTTCCTCTCCTGATCCGGTGCCAGATGCCCAGCCTGATGGTCCATGCTCGATGTCCAGCCTGCCTCTGATGATCCTCATACCTTTGACCAGCCTGATCTTAGTTCTCTTTTACCTACCACCCAAGCGGATTCTACTGACTCAATACCAGCTGCTCAGTTGAATTGTCATGCAATGGCTAAGTGTTCACCTGCTAATGGATCTGAAAGCTCTGAGTCCTAACTCGCCTTATATGGGTTACCTGTTTGGCCTGAGATTTGTTTGTCGGTTGCCTCGGTTGAGTCCCTCTGACAGTGTGTTGTTCCTATGGCTCCAAAGCATGGTGGTCCGGACATACCGATGGTAACTAGTAGCTGCATTTGCCTTCATGGCCCTGGTCACGGTAAGCTCCCAGGGAAGGGCAGAGTACTATCTTTGTCTTGCCATGATCCGGATGCGCTTGCCACAGCTCTGGGTGTACTGGGGACCTGGGTCGGGTAACCACTGCCTCAGGGATACCTAGGTGGCTTTTGAAGTGCAGAGTAAGTCCTGGAAACCAGGCAAGCTACTTGGTTATGGCGAGACACTTCTGTGTCAGAGTTCCGGTATTGTCACATTACCCCAGGGCTAAGTCTGCAGATAACTCGTGGGACCCCAGCATTGGAGTACCTGCTGTTTTGAGGGACTTGGAGTATTGAATTCTGTATATCTCAGAGGATCTGGCCAGCAGGACAGCCAGTTGCTTGACCCCAGCGGTGGGATTCCCAGTCAGTCACCTGACCAAGGCGGTGGGACACTTTATATAAAAGAGAAAAATCTGTGCTGGATATAGAATAAAAGCCTCAAAATAAACAAATGAAACAGCAGCTCACATGGGCCAATAGACAAAAACCCAACAAAAAATGTAAAAAATGCGTGCAGAGCTAGTAACAAAGTGACATCACATATGTGTAAAAACAAATTCAAACATATACCACTGGTAAAAAATACAAAAGTGATAAAACTGGTATATAAATGTAATTATAAATGTGCATGAAGATCCAAAAAGTGTCCATATAATAAAGAAGTGAAAGCAAACTCCAGTAATGAAGTAAAACACTTTCCTTAGGAAAGGTACCACAAGTCCCAGCATGCAAATAGAGCCAATCTTCCCAAATCTTGAATAAGTAAAGGCACCAACAAATGTGATAAAGGAATAGCCGCTTACCAAAATATATTGACTTCCAAATTAATGGAGAAGCCTTTAGCGCTTTTGGGGAATATTACCCGCCAGGTATAAACCACCAGGATTATTCATTCAGGTAGGCTTGCAGATGGTAGACAGATTCTTCCCCTGCACAGCTCTCCTCTTCCGTTCTTACACTTTACGTGGTACACTTTGCCTATTGTTGGATCTTGGCAATGGGGCATCTCACTTGGAACCCGGCACTTCTTCAGCCTACGAGAACTTTTGCTTTGCTTGTGCAACAAATGACTGTCTTTTATGGACTGGTTTGGCTAGGGTTGTTTGGAGCGTCCTTAGAGGGGGGGAGGGGGGGGGTGTACTGTCAGGAAAGGGCTTACCTGCTTGTGGCACTGTAGCTCCTAGATCCATAGTCTGCAGTTCCAGTGTCCACCACCGGATATCTCTCAGCAGCCAGAAGCTGACATCTCATGCAATCAGTCATCACCTGATGCTGGTGTCAGGAAGTGTATTTAAACCCTGTGCATGCTCTTCCTCACTGCCTTGGTGTTGTCTCCATCTGCCAACAAGAGAAGGGCGCACCGACCTAGTGCATTACCACTAAAAAGTTTTATTAAAACTTTAAAAGGTATATATTATATTCACAAAATAATTGTGGATAGCACGCATGTAAACATGATCAACACAAGATCTCCAAGGTAGCCAAGGCACTGCGCGGTGCTGGATAGCATGCAGTGGTCTGCATGGACCTGCTAGGACTAGGCTGACGCGTTTTGAGGGTGGACCCTCTTCTTTAGAGCCAAAAAGGTGCTGCTGGACCACTCTCTGCGCTGGCAAGGGGCTAAATAGTGAGCTGGCTCCACCCACTACTGTCCCAACCACAAGGGACAAAGGTCAGCAGGGGGATGGGTAAAAGCTGAAAGGGGGGACTACCAATACCAGCAACTTCCTTTGACCCCCCCCCCCACCAATATCGGGTCGTGGTGGCAGCACTGACAAAAGCAGCATATTGAAAAATGAAATATGCAAATAAATGAATACAAAAACATATATATATATATATATATATATATATATATATACATATGAATACACAAAAAATGCACATATATATATATATATATATATATATATATATATATATATATATATATATACTCTTTCTAAGGACTAAGAATAGCACCAAATCATCTCTTATTAAAAGCCATAATGATGCACATTTTGAGAAGGCGACCCATAAGGGTCCAAATGTCACAATTACCAGATGCAATTTCTAATCGCATTGTCGCTAAACTACTGATTGATCGCATACATAATATATATGCATATGGTGAAGAGACACATGTACTGGCCTTCTAACTGCTCCCCTGTAAATTCCAGGCCTCTTCTGGATCCATGTAACTTACCATAAGTGTTATTCCTGCATGGCTGTTGGTATGCCTACAAGAGGGGGGGGGGGAGTTCACGGTGTGTTTGATGGTGAGTTCAGTCGTCCGTGCTGTCAGCTGACATGCACACTGACTGAAATCCGGAAGTGCGGGTGGATTGTGTTTCACCGCATGCCACGTCACTTCCGGAGGGACTGTCGCGTCATGCGCAGTCTCTTCCGGGATCTATCTGTAATGCAAGTGGCTGCCCCAATGACCAGGAACCTGCCGAGACATCACGGGCAGCCGCCTGGGCCCACCCACACACAGAGACAGTGTGAGAGAGTCCGTATTGGCAACATTGTGAGTGTGGTTGTAGTACTTATTCACATTCTAGTCTCCTGCATCTTTATTTGCATTCATTGTGTGCTTTTAGGTCTGGTGTAGTGGTTTGCTCGTTGCCCGGGGAACCACGAAGGGGAAAAGGGCAATCCAAAGGATAAACAACCACATAGGAGTGCAATGTTAGACCCTACCATATACATGCACACACGTGTTGTATGTATACTACATGCATATATCCATATGTTACTAAAGGAGACTTCCTACTCAAAAACACAGGGGGAATAAAGGAGAAGGAGTGGAAGAGGAGAGCCACTAAACGGAAACTATGCACACCACACCAAAGTGCAATGCAATCATATGACCATATGAGGCTCAATCTCCTCATTCAGGCCCTTTGGGGCAAGAGACCCCAGGGTAAAAATCCAAAAGGCCTCTCTAGTGCATAGCTTCTGATATTTAAGACCACCATCCAAATCCTTGTTGATGGCCTCAATACTAAAAACCCTCAAACTTTCTATGATGCTGTTATGTATGTCAAGAAAATGCCGGGGGACTGAGTACCTTACCTTCTGGAAGATAATGCCGTTCTTATGCTCACCTATTCTTACCCTCAAAGATCTTATAGTGCGGCCTACATAAAGTAGCCTGCAAGGGCACAAGATCCCATAAACAACATGGGTGGTGCCACAGTTGATGAACTGGACGATCTTCACCTCCTTTTTCCTATGGCACATGAAGGCACAAGTACCACAGTTACTGACCCCACATCTGTAGCTCCCCTTCTAGTCAAAGAAGGGAAGCCAGGCACTTTTGAGTCCGTTCCTTTTAGCCCTTCTAACCCTACTGGGGGCCACCATACTCTTAAGGTCCTTGGGTTTCCTAAAAATTAGTTAGGGAGAGGGGGTAAATGGTCCTTGAGGACTGGATCTTGTTTAAGTAATCTTCAGTTTTTCTTCAGGACTCTTTGAATCAGTGGAGCTTTGTTGCTATACCTCATGCAGAATCTAATTTGCATCTCTCCTCCCACCTCAGAACCCTTTTTTACCTTTGCTGAATTAGTGTTAGGAGAGGTGGTATCGTACAAGGACCAATATTTGTAGTAGGCCTCTTTGATGTGATTTTCTTCATACCCCTTTTCCTCAAACTTTTTCTTCAATATGGCACCCTGCTCATCATAGTCAATTCTCCCTGTACATGTCCGCCTCAGTCTGCAGAACTGACCAAAGGGGACATTCCTGATCCATCTGGGATGGTGGTGGCTGTGTGCTTGGAGATAGGAATTCCCCATACTAGGCTTGAAGTGGGTTCTTGAATATATGTGACCACCTTCATCTACACGCAATTCAAGGTCAAGGAATACCAGGCTGACATCATCCAGCACATGGGTGAAGGTGATCCCATAAGGATTCCCAGAACAACCTGGCCCCCATAGCTTTGGTCTGTCCATAGTAATTGCCCAAAAAAGTAAAATAATTGTACGTTAGCATAAATTCAATACTTTTGTAAAATAATTGGATCTGGGCATGATGGAATGTTTGATCTTTAACCAAAAAGTGTTGTACAGCTTGTAGGCTAAATTCATGTTGTATAGACATGTACAAAGAGGCTACGTCAAATGATAACCACCTATAGTCACTTTGCCACTTGCAAGATAACAAAATGTCCAACATGTGACCAGAGTCCTTTATGTATGAGGGCAACATGGTAACTATATCCTGCAAGAAATGATCCACATAACAGCCTAAATTGCTGGCTAGACTATCAATCCCAACAATAATCGGCCTACCTGGAGGGTTGACGGGATCCTTATGGATTTTAGGGATGTGGATGAAGTGGGGAACGACCGGGTGTCTACGAAATCAAAATAAAAACTCATCTTTCATAAGCACTGCATCCTTCAAAGCCTTTTCGAGGAGGCCTTTTTCCTTGTATTTATTGGTGGGATCACAAGGTAGCTTTTCGTAGGTGTCAATGTCCCCCAGTAACCTCTCTGCTTCTGTCTCCATGTGCCCCTGATCTGCGTTCCTGTGTCCTTGCATCCTGATCCTGGACCCTGCAGCCTGATTCATTCCTACCTGCTTACTCTGTCTCCTGTTACCCTCTCCCTGTTCTGTCTTGTTCCCAGGTCCCTCTGCTTGATCCCCATGTATGACCCTGGCTCTGTTATGATTATGATTCCTTTTTCCTGTTTTCTGTGTATATTTGGTTTGAGCAGTTGTTCATTGTGTGTAACTATTGTTTGGTAGTCTGGTTTGATTTATACAGTTTTCATTTTCTAGATGTGCATTTAAATTTGTGTTATTCACTTATTTTTAAATACATGATATTCTTGTGCCTGATATTCTCTGCGGCAGTGCACACATTTCTGGTCACACCTGTTACTGACAGGGGGACTGCAAAGTGACTTGCAGTGACCTGACCTCTAATGGACCTAGCTCTTTTAAAAGTAATTTCTGGTCTGTCTCTCAAATACTTTCCTAGAATTTAATCATTGCTGAGCAAGTACCAGTATTTGTGCAGAATTTGCAGAAATTGATGATGTTGCTGGGTGTATGTGTGTCAGGACTCTAGGTGGAGGCCGAAATGCAGAGAGGGCTTCCCTTGCAGCTCAGTGCGAGTCATCCCTGGAAGTGGTACAGGAGGTTAAGCGTCCCAAGAAGTACAGGTTGCCTGTGGTGAACACCAGATGATTACCAGGAACTCCAGTTATAGCAGGCAACAAAGAGTAGTAGTAAAAGCCAGGCCGAGGGTCATGCACAGGTGAACAGGCAGGCAGAAGCAGGGTCCTTTAGGCAAGCCGGGGTCATACACAGGAGAACAGGCAGGCAGAAGCAGAGCCCTTGAGACAAGACGGGGTCATACACTGGAAAACAGGCAGGTTAATAGCAAGAGCAAAGTCTGTAGGCAAGCCGAGGGTGAAACACCAGGAGAGAGATCAGACAGGTCAGAAACAAGCCGGGTCACAACAGGAAGTCCAAGGAGGTTAACAAGGTTCAGGTCACATGAAGCTGACTATAATCCAGCAATTTTATGGGGCCAGAGGAGGGTTTATATAGGCCAGCAAATGAGCTCAATTGGCATGCTGTGCGCCGCCATGCACGTGACGCGCACTGACGCGAACGCGCGCACACGCGTGCGCATTCCCGCGCACAGGCGTTCGCCTGTAGCGTCCATGATTAGTATTGGCAGTAATGCCAGTATTTCTATGGCTGACGCGAATGCGCGCGCGTGCGCATTCCCGCGCACGCACATGCGCACAGGCGTTCGCCTGTAGGGTCCATGATTAGTACTGGCAGTAATGCGTATTTCTACGGCTATGCCCCTGATAGTACCCCCCCCAAGGGGCAGCCTCCGGATGCCCAGACGGGCCAGTCTTTCAGGAAACCTGCTATGAAATTCTTGGATCAGCCTTGGGGCATGAATATTACTCAAGGGTTCCCATGAATTATCTTCAGGGGATACCCCTTCCACTTGATCAAGTATTGAGTCTGTCTGCCCCTTTTTCTGCAATTGAGGATGGATTTTACCTCAAACTCGGTCTCACCTTCCACTGAGACTGGAGGTGGGGGTAGCTCTTCTCTTCCAGGGAAAGGACTCTGTACAACCGGTTTAAGCAGAGAGGTATGAAACACTGGATGGATCTTGTATGAACTGGGCAGAGCCAGTTCAAACGCAACTGGATTTATCACTCTTTTAATTTCAAAAGGGCCGATAAATCTAGGCCCAAGTTTCCTAGAAGGTCAGGACAGTGTAAGGTTTACAGAGGAGGGCCATACCTTATCTCCAATCTTGTAATCAGGGTTTTATTTCCTCTTCAGATCATAGTTTATTTCTTATAGTCCTCTTGGGCCTTGAGTATAGCATCCTGAAGTGACTGGTAGTTAGCCTTGATGGAACTTACTCAATCCTGGACTGCAGGGACTGATGTTTCAGGAATGACATTAGGCCAAAAAGAGGGATGGAACCCGTAATTTGCCCAGAACAGGGTTTGATTGGTTGCTGAGTGCAGAAAATTGTTATACGCAAATTTTGCGCAAGGAAGGAGAGAGACCAATTGTCCTGAGAACCTGTGCAGAAACATGGTAGGTATTGCTCCAAGGTTTGGTTTTTTTCTTTCACTTTGCCCATTACTCTGTGGATGGTAAGCTGATGACAGACAGATTTCAATGGACAAGGATTTACATAGCTCCCTCCAAAATCTAGAAGTAAATTGTACACCTCTGTCTGATACGATGTTGTCCGGAAGCCCGTGTAGCCTAACCATTTCCCTGATAAATACGTTGGCTGTATCTAGAGCAGAGGGTGTGCCGATCATGGGTAGAAAATAAGCCATGTTTGAGAGATGGTCAACTACTACCAGAATGGTGGTGAACCCTTCTGAGGGTGGTAGATCCACGATGAAGTCCATGGAGAGCTTCTTCCAGGGCTGTTCAGGAATGGGTAGAGGTCTCAGTAAACCCCAGGATTTGGTTTTGGACCCCTTGTTTCGTTGGGAAGTGACACAGGAACCAACATAAGCCTTGCAGTCCTGGTTCAGGCTGGGCCACCAGAAGAGGCGTTGAACCAGTTCAAGGGTTTTTCGTACTCCGAAGTGTCCGGCAAGCTTGTGGTCGTGAAAGTTTTTTAAGACCTGAAGTCTCACTTGTGGGGGAATGAAAATTCTGTCTTGATGCCACAAGAATCCATCTTGTCTCCTCAAGGGGGAGGTTATTGGTTCCGTACATTGAGCAGAGGCCTGCCTAATCGCTGTCTTCAGGTCAGGCTGGGTGAGCAAAAAAAAAATTTTTAACAGAGAGGATGGTATTGGGTTCAGCCATCTCTGGGGTGTCCGGAAACATCCGAGAAAGAGCATCTGCCTTTCCATTCTTAGACCCGGGCCTGTAGGTGATATGGAAGTTAAACCTGGAAAAGAACAGGCCCACCGGGCTTGTCGAGGTCTCAAGCATTTAGCTGTTCTAAGGTATTCCAGGTTCTTATGGTCAGTGAAAATCATGATGGGATGGGTGGCCCCTTCCAGCAGGTATCTCCACTCTTCTAAGGCACATTTTATAGCCAAAAGTTCACGGTCACCCACATCATAGTTCCTTTCTGGAGGAGTCATTTTCCGGGAGGAAAAGGCCACGGGGTGAAGGAGTGCTTTCGGGCCTTGGCGCTGGGACAGGATTGCTCCATTGGCTATTTCTGAAGTGTCTACTTCTAATACATAGGGCAGAGCCGGATCTGAGTGCTGAAGAATAGGAACCGAGATAAACAGGTTCTTAAATTCGTCAAATGCCGCCTGGGCCTCTTGTGACCAACGGAATCGAGCCTGCTGGCGAGTCAACTGGGTGATGGGTGAAATGATCATGGAGAAACCTTTCACGAACCTTCTGTAAAAGTTGGCAAAGCCTACAAACCGTTGGACACCTTTCTTGTCGGAAGGGGCTGGCCAATCTAAGTTTGATTTTACTTTTTGTGGATCCCTAGAGATTCCATTTGTGAAGATAATAAGTCCTAGAAACTGAATGGAATCTTTTTCAAAATCACACTTTTCTGCCTTTACATAAAGTCCATGATTCCTCAAGGTGGCAAGCACTCTCTTAACATGAGTCCGATGGAGTTCCAGGGTGGCAGAAAAGATGAGGATGTCATCTAGATAGACAATCAGAAAGTTGTCCAGGAATTCTCGGAAGATGACGTTTACGAGATGTTGGAAAGTGGCTGGGGCGTTACATAGCCCAAAAGGCATAAACAAGTACTTGAAATGGCCAAATCAAGTTCTGAACGCTGTCTTCCACTCACCCCCCCCCCCCCTCTCGGATGCGAACTAGGTTTTAGGCTCCTCAAAGATCAAGTTTGGTGAAAATCCGGGCACACCGGAAGCGCTGAAAAAGTTCAGGAATAGGGGGTAGAGGATACCGGTTCTTAACAGTAACTTTGTTGAGTTCTCGGTAATCCACACAGGGTCTTAAAGAGCAATCTTTTTTCTCCACAAAGAATATACCAGCCCCGGCAGGAGAGGAGGAGGGACGAATTAACCCCTTCTCCAAATTCTCATTGATGTAGACTCTGAGGGCTTCAAGTTCATTCTCAGATAAAGGGAATATCCTTCCAAATGGGATCTCAGCTCCAGGGAGTAGTTTAATGGGACAATCATAGGAGCGGTGAGGGGAAAGGACATCAGCTTTTTTTTGTCAAAAACGTCCATGAATTCTTGATAGGCTGCAGGAATGCTGGTTGAACAGCCAAGCAGGTAGAAGCATTATTGGGTCTGGGAGGAAGGCAGTAATTCTGGCAGTACTCAGAAGTGAAGAGGATCTCCTTCTTGACCCAGTTGATCTGAGGGTTGTGGGCCTGCAGCCATGGGAGTCCTAGGATGATGGGGAATACATCAAAAGGAACAAACTCTTGATGGCCTGAGTCCGTTGTAGTGAAGATGGGACAGGTCTCCTGGATAACTGGACCGGAGCTGGGTAGGGAACCATCGGCTAAGTGAACTTCAAGTCTCTGTTTCCTAGGCTGCAGAGAGATACACAGTCTTTTAGCCAATGCAACGTCCAAAAAACAGCTGCATGCCCCGGAATCAACGATCGCCAGGAGCCCGAACCTTCCCTTCCGCCACCTGTAGGGAGACAGGGAGAACAAGGTGAGAGGAGGAAGGCTCAGAGACTTGACAGTTCGGAGAGCTTCGTAGGTGGGACTTACTAGGTCTCACAGGGCAGTTGTGCAGGAAACGGCTGACCCCTCCGCAGTAGAGGCAGAGGTTGGAAGAGTGAAATAAAGCCGATCTGCATAGGTTCCCCTTCAATGACCATGGTAGTAGGTTACCCAGCGGGAGGTGCAACAGCTGATGGGATCTTAGGCAGTACCCAGGTGGGTCGGGAGCCTTGGTAATGTTCAGAACGTCGTTCTCTCAGACGTCTGTCCAGTTGAATGGCCAGTAGAATAAGACCCTCAAGAGAAGCAGGGGCTTCAATACAAGCCAGTTCATCCTTGAGATTTTCGGACAGTCCATGGCGGTATTGATACTTAAGGGCCGCCTCATTCCAATTGGTGTCTGCGGCCCACCTGCGGAAATCAACAGTGTAGTCCTCTGCTGGTCATTTACCCTGTTGCAAGGCATGCAAGGCTGACTCTGCAGTAGCAGCGCGCTTGGGCTCCTCATAAAGTTGAGCCATTGCCTCAAAGAAGGAGTTCACAGAGTTCAGTATGGGACTCTTTTGTTCCAGAAGGTTATGAGCCCAAGTTTGGGGTTCCTCAGACAATAGGGAGATTATGAACCCCACTTTCACAGTCTCGGAGGAAAAGGTCCTAGGCTGGAGGGCCAAGTACAGTAGACAAGCATTCTTAAAGGCCCTGAATTTCTTTCGGTCACCGCAAAAACATTCAGTTGTTGGCACCCGTGGCTCAGGTGGAGGTGCCATTGCCAGATGTGGAGAACTGGGGTGCTCTTGTTGTGAGGAGGCAGAAGTGGAACTGGCAGAGGGCTGGCTGGGATCAGCAGGAGAAAGAGAAGTCATTAAATGCTGCAGACGTCCCTCCAACTGGAAGTAGCCCTCTTGAAGCCTCTGGACTGCTTGGGTCAGGGTGGTAACCTGTTGGCATAGAGCCTCGAGCGGGGAAGCACCTCTGTTGGCCTCAGACATGGCTGGATTATACTGTCAGGACTCTAGGTGGAGGCCAAAATGCAGAGAGGGCTTCCCTTGCAGCTCAGTGCGAGTCATCCCTGGAAGTGGTACAGGAGGTGAAGCGTCACAAGAAGCACAGGTCGCCTGTGGTGAACACCAAATGATTACCAGGAACTCCGGATATAGCAGGCAACAAAGAGTAGTAGTAAAAGCCAGGCCGAGGGTCATGCACAGGTGAACAGGCAGGCAGAAGAAGGGTCCTTTAGGCAAGCTGGGGTCATACACAGGAGAACAGGCAGGCAGAAGCAGAGCCCTTGAGACAAGACGGGGTCATACACTGGAAAACAGGCAGGTTAATAGCAAGAGCAAAGTCTGTAGGCAAGCCGAGGGTGAAACACCAGGAGAGAGATCAGACAGGTCAGAAACAAGCCGGGTCACAACAGGAAGTCCAAGGAGGTTAACAAGGTTCAGGTCACATGAAGCTGACTATAATCCAGCAATTTTATGGGGCCAGAGGAGGGTTTATATAGGCCAGCAAATGAGCTCAATTGGCATGCTGTGCGCCGCCATGCACGTGACGCGCACTGACGCGAACGCGCGCACACGCGTGCGCATTCCCGCGCACAGGCGTTCGCCTGTAGCGTCCATGATTAGTATTGGCAGTAATGCCAGTATTTCTATGGCTATGTCCCTGATAATGTGGTAATGACTCAAAGATTCAGAGTCAGATTTAGTCTCTCTTTTGGGCTTAAAGTTCTTCTCTCTTCAATTTATATACTCTAAAACTTAGGAGGGTGCAAGTATAACTCCTAGCTAGAAGTCGATCCATAAGGGCATCAGCTTCCTGTTTGAAGTGTGCATCATTTGAGCAGATTCATCGTAAACTTAAATACTGACTGTAGCGGATACTACATATCAGTGGTTGGGAGTGGGCACTACCAGAGTGGAGGATGTTGTTTCTAGCAGTAGTTTTATGGTAGAGTGTAGTATGTACTTATTAGTGTAATGAATTCACCCAATTCCTGAATTGTACTAGTCTGAAACATAATTACATCATCGATGTAATGTAGCCAACATAAGATACAATGCCAGAACTTCAGGAAACACTGTACTCTCCCACCTCCCCAGGTACAACATGTCCCCATCGCCACCCGCTGCACCTGGAGGTAATGGGAGCCATCAAATGTAAAAACATTCTTCATCAAAATGTGTTCAAGTACCATCAAGATAAAACTGACCGTAAGGCCAGGAATCTTGTGCTCTCTCTCTCAGAAAGCTTTGTACCACAGAAATGCCCAAATTATGTGGTATACTACTGTATAAGGCCTCAATATCGCTTGCCACCAGGATTGTATCTGCAGGAACTTCAATGCCATCAAGGCGTTTCAATAATCTGGAGTATCTTAAATATATGATGGCAAAATCACCACATGGGGATATGCGTTGACTAATTGACTGGTCAGCTCAGTATGGGAGCCAGTTCCCGATACAATGGGTCTACCAGGTGGGCAGACAAGATCTTTGTGAGTTTTGGGTAATGCATAGAAGGTGGGTGTACAAGGGAATTTAACTAGAATAGATTCATTTATATTTTTTATCAATGACAACCACCTGGTTGGCTTCCAGGACAAATTGGGAAAACTTAGCCTGGAATTCCACTACAGTATTTTCAGAGATAGTTCTATACCAATCCTTCTTTTGTAATATAGATAGACACATCTCTTTTTGGTGTTTGGTGACAATCTCCTCGTTAGGGCCTGTAATGCTGATCAATGGTTCATAAAGTTGATCATTAAAGATAAAGATTATCTGCAACAAACCAACAGATTTTAATATTTTCAATCTCTTATAACCTGAGTGACAAAAGCCCAACTATTGGGGTTCGTCTGGAGGGATGGAAACTTATTTGATTTTTTTCTTAACCTTGGATGGATCATAGGAATCGTTCTCAACAGGTTTTGATGTGGGATTCCCACACACTCTAGTAGATGGAAAAATTATGTGGAGTTAAAAAGAACAAGGGGCTCCTTCATTTTCTTAAAGCAGATCCATATGATCCCTAAGGGCACTAAAATCAGACATAGTTAAATCTTTCCAAAGCTCTTGTAATGCTTTATCACTGTTGACTTTTTATGTTCTTTATCGAATAGGAAATTGGAAGTCAGTTTCCGTGTGAATTAACGAATGTCCTTAATAGCATTGAAGTGATCAAGTTCTTGGTTTGGGCAAAAAGTGAGTCCAAAGCTGAGTACCTGTGCTTCAGCTTGTGATAAAAGGTGAAAGATTAATGATATTCATGTTTGTGGGGTCAATCTGACCACACAATTGTCCAGACTTCCTGTTGATAGCTTTTGTGTGAAGGTTTGTTTCTCTAAAAAAAAAAATGTGTGTCAGTCTGTACCACTGAGGCACCTATGATCAAGCCTGTGGATCAGGCACCGAACTAGGGGTTGTGCATTCAATGTATTACCACCAGAGGAAGAGGAGTTTGATGACAAAGGAGCTTCCACACCACTGGTAAAACAAACCACCTTGTGTGTTACCTAAATTAGATTGAGTGTGACATATCATACGCCTCTTACCATTGCAATCATGTGACTGGTTCTCATCACCAAATTTAGGTTGTTTGCAAGAAGAACGGTGCCTCCAATGTGATTTACTTGAAACCTGGGAAGTCTGGAATAAAACAGATGGTAAAACAGATACAAAGATACAAACAATATATATATATATATATATATATATATATATATATATATATTGGAATTTACACCGCTATGATGCTATACTGGTAATGGCAGTAATCAGTGACTTATAGTGGGACTGTGAAAGTGTGTTGGGAAATCTTGCTGGAAGGTACACTAAGGGACACTAATATTAATAATGACACGAATACAGTAATTTAGATATAATATTTTACACTGTGATAATGACACTGGTTGGGAAGGGGTTAACATCAAAGGGCAATCAAGAGGTTAACTGTGTCCCTAACAAATGTAATGTGTGTAATATGTGCAGCTTTTACTAACAGATCTGGCTGTTTTTTCTCTATGCTTTCAGGGAGAAATAACAGCCAGATTGCTGATCTGTGTACAGATCCCTGTGTGTTTGTAAACACAGGACTCTTTGCTGTGATTGGATACAGCCAATCAGTAGGGCTCGGCCCCAATCATTGACCGGGACGCGCTGACAAAATCCAGCTCCCCCACACTTGCGCCCCTAGCGCAGAACAGGCTGGATGATGTACATATACATGATCCAGCCTGACCATGCAGCCCTCTCTCAGTAAATGTACTGTGGCTGGGTGGCAAGCAGTTAAATGCAGTTAATAACCAGGTTTTACCTTGTGTATCATTGTAATGTTTTGTTCATATACTTACCAGAGAAACCACATTTTTTAGATAATTTTTTATTGAAAATTGGAGAAAAAAAATGCTTTTTTACACAAAGTTATCAGTTTAATTCTCAAACACATTTCAATATCATTTCTCAAACACAGCATGGGTATGCCTAGAACTGCACCCCAAAGCACATTATGTTAATCCTCCTAGTATCGGGGTATCACATGTGTAAGACTTTTTCAAATGATGTAGCATACATTGCATCATTTGTATTATAGAAATCAAACCACATTGTATCAAAAACAACATACTCTAATGCTCATCTCTGTATGAAAGGTCAGGAAATATAGCTTAGTGTATGGCAGCCCCCATTACCCTAAGCCATACAGACCCACTGGTAATTTCTGCACAATGCTATGTTAACTGACCAGGAAGTACAGGAGGCTAAACCAAAGGTGAACAAAAGTGTACCTGTGTTTCCAGGAGTGCAGTTGTCTGCAGACTATGGCTGGGACTGATATCTTGGCTGGAACATAGTCAGTGGGATGGGTCAGTACAGAAGATTAGTCCAGGTGGCAGGCAAAATGGGGCTGATAAACAAGCCAAAGTGAGTTCAGGCAGCAGGCAGAGATGTGAGCAATATGCAGACAAAGGATCAATCTAAATGATAAGCAGACCATGCTCGATAAGCTGCCAGTGTCAGTTAAGGCAGCAGGCAGAGATGTGGTCATTATGCAGGCAAAGGACTGGTCTAGTCCACAGGTAGAAACATAGTCAATAAATAGGCAAGAGGTCAGCACACAGGAGATCAGGCAAATGGCAACTAGTCAGGAGCAATAGAAACACCTAACCATACCTTCACTAATATCGTAGTGAGGTATGCTTGTGATGGAAGCAGTCCTTTATGCAAAGGCCAGGTTGTGATGGACAATAATAAAGTGTGTCACATCTCATTCTTTCTTTGATACATACACAGCATCTTTTTTTGGGGGTTTCCAGTCTTTTTGGGAAGAAGAGATAGCATCAGGGAAGCATCACTTCCCGCATCACCGCATCACTGACGGCATCATATAGAAGCTTTTCAGGTATAGGACCTTCCTGGTAAATTAGAGAGAGCTGTTGTAAGTTATTTTTGGAATTTTAGAAAGCAGCTAGGTCTTCCCACAGAGCTTTAAATTATGTTTCAATTGTACTTGGCTAATTGGAATAAATAGATGGGCACTTTTTTTGTACTTTTTTTGTACCAGTAGATTAATCTTTGGGTTGCCAGGTAGCGCTTCATCGTTTGGCCTTTGAATTCTATGCCATCCATAAGTAGACTATATTTATAGATGCAGAGAGGTTTTAGGGACAGACAAGCACTCCCCTGAACTTCCATTGAAGTACTTTAGTGGAAGGATTAAATTACATAAACAAATGGTGATTCGTATGCAGATAAAAAAAGACCATAAGGGTCCTGTTCATAAACATAAATGTAAAATGTATAGTAAAGGCCTCTAAATGCTAAAAATACCTGGTTATTTACCAAATCTATATACATTTATACCATTGAAAAAGTGACAGAATGTCTGAATGTGGTTTCTAGGAATAAAACAAAAAAGTAATATTTTGTATATTTGTAGGCATATGTATGCACACATACATGTATGCATGTACACATACACATGCAATACACGCTGGTAGGAGAACAGGACGTGCTATCATATGATTGTTACGTGGTAAGGATGTTTTAAAATGAAGGCGGTGTTTTTTTTTTTACATGGAAAAATATAGTAAATACAGTATATATTATTTATATATATTATTTATAGTAGAGTGGATTTCAATGTCCTCATTCAGGCCACATGGGGCCATAGTGTCTAAAGTGTATATCCAGTAGGTCTTTCTCGTGCAGAGATGTTTCATGTGCTCTGCGCGAGGGAGATCCTTAGTGATAGACTCAACCACCCAAACCTTGAGTTCTTTAGTAAACTTAAACAAGGGAGCAAATAAAATGACAGTATCAGAGACAATATCAAATTATCCTACTCACTCGGCGCTGAGGAGCTAAGACAGTGTTGCCACGGCTAAGATCATAAATTGATATAAAATCAATAAAATTATGCTAATAATCAGCAGCTGTTATAAAAATAAAACATAATCAAACAAGGTGCGTACATCCAATTCAAATATCCAATTATATGTGTGCACTAACAGCGCTATCACATGTGTAGCAATGCTTATCATGCGTGTTAAACATTATATATATTATGTGAGTAAAAGTCCAACAAATATATTAGGCAGAATAGTCCAAGTCAGTGTTCATCCACAGAGTCCTTGAGTTGGCATGCACCACCACCTCACCGGCGTGACCCCCAAGAAGTGCCCACGTACCTCAAAATTGGGGAGAAGAACGCAAAATATTATACCAAATAGGACATCTGAACCATGGGACTCCTTTGGATCTCCATCAATCTGAAGCCTGGATTACTTCTCCCAAATATCGCATACCATGCAAATAAATAATGGACTTATAGTGTAAATCTGTATTCACACATAAGTTTATTAAAAGAACCCAAATAAAATGCACTCACAAAGTTAAAAAATCAATATAGCTCATCACAAATAGTATATCTCCGTCAGTGCTACCTGAATGCTGCACCGTCCTTCGTTCGTTGGTCGGGACCGCGGCTTGGAAACCGCCGCCGGACTTCAGGGTATCGGTGTGACGTCAGGTGCACAAGACGTACGTTGCTATGGTCACCGCGTGCCCACGTCGTTTCGTCACAGCGGACTTCAACTGAGGGCGTGGGCACACGACACCATCATTCATCTTTTATATGCGCCAGAAGCGGGCGGAAGTGTACACTCCTGGGCGCCATAACTATTGGCAAGTGACGCCATCCAGCTACCTCCATTTACACCGCCCCTCTGTCTGTCGCCCAGGATACGTTTAACAGGAAAAACACTTTCTATATGAACTCGATCATTCCAGGGCATCATATTTCTACGATTAGCCGCACAAGTCCACACTTAGACCACGCTTCCTGTTACCACAATGCCATGCAACTTGATATGAATTTAGTCTTATAAAATATTATTATGATCAATATACAAAAATCACACAATACACCTGGACATATATACCGCTCATATACAGAACTCACAGAGATATATCTGAGGTCACACAATACACCTGGACATATATACCGCTCATATACAGAACTCACAGAGATTATATCTGAAACAAAATGGTCCTCCCCTCCCTCCGGCTGCAGGATAGTCTCTTTAACCTCTGAGAGCATCGTGCAATAGTATTCATGGGCCCATCCTTATCCTTATAGGGGATCATACCAATGGACCCTTAAGCCGATATCAATAATTCAAGAAATGCACCCCCTTCACATGGCCCTTGTCCTGTCTAAACATGGAGCCCACCACATTCCTGAGACACCTGCCTTATATTCAGAATTGAATGATATCCCCCTGATGACAATTATGGCATATATATCTTGTCTTGTTTTGCCTTTATGTTTAGACAGGGCAAGGGCCATGTGAAGGGGGTGCATTTCTTGAATTATTGATATCGGCTTAAGAGTCCATTGGTATGATCCCCTATAAGGATAAGGATGGGCCCATGAATACTATTGCACAATGCTCTCAGAGGTTAAAGAGTTGAGAATATCCTGCAGCCGGAGGGAGGGGAGTACTATTTTGTTTCAGATATAATCTCTGTGAGTTCTGTATATGAGCTGTATATATGTCCAGGTGTATTGTGTGATCTCAGATATTTCTCTGTGAGTTCTGTATACGAGCGGTATATATGTCCAGGTGTATTGTGTGATTTTTGTATATTGATCATAATAATATTTTATAAGACTAAATTCATATCAAGTTGCATGGCATTGTGGTAACAGGAAGCGTGGTCTAAGTGTGGACTCGTGCGGCTAATCGTAGAAATATGATGTCCTGGAATAATCGAGTTCATATGGAAAGTGTTTTTCCTGGTTAGCGTATCCTGGGCGACAGACAGACAGACTGGCGGTGTAAATGGGGGTAGCTGGATGGCGTCACTTGCCAATAGTTATGGCACCCTGGAGTGTACATTTCCGCCCGCTTCTGCCGCATATAAAAAATGAATGATGGCGTCGCATGCCCACGCCCTCACTTGAAGTCCGCTGTGACAAAACAGGTAAGGGCGTGGGCACGCGGTGACCATAGAAATGTACGTCTTGTGCGCCTGACGTCACACTGATACCCGGAAGTCCGGCGGCGGTTTCCAAGCCGCGGTCCCGACCAATGAACGGAGGATGGTGCAGCATTCAGGTAGCACTGATGGAGATATACTATTTGTGATGAGCTCTATTGATTTTTTAACTTTGTGAGTGCATTTTATTTGGATTCTTTTAATAAACGTATGTGTGAATACGGATTTACACTATAAGTCCATTATTTATTTGCATGCTATGCGATATTTGGGAGAAGTAATCCAGGCTTCAGATTGATGGAGATCCAAAGGAGTCCCATGGTTCAGATGTCCTATTTGGTATAATATTTTGGTGTTTTTCTCCCCAATTTTGAGGTACGTGGGCACTTCTTGGGGGGTCACGCCGGTGAGGTGGTGGTGCATGCCAACTCAAGGACTCTGTGGATGAACACTGACTTGGACTATTCCGCCTAATATATTTGTTGGACTTTCACTCACATAATATATATAATGTTTAACACGCATGATAAGCATTGCTACACATGTGATAGCGCTGTTAGTGCATACATATAATTGGATATTTGAATTGGATGTATGCACCTTGTTTGATTATTCTTTAGTAAACTTGTTGTGGAATTCCAGGAAGTGCCTGGGGACTGAATTTGTCTCTCTTTTTCGACTGTTCTCCAAATCTCTTCCTTAATGTTCTGATTGTGCGACCTAAATAAAGTAGGCCGCAAGGGCAGGATAAGCGATATACAACAAATTCAGATGAACAACTGAAGAAGTCATCTAGCTCATAGGTTTTTCCTTTTGTGGTAAATTGCTTTTGTCCATGTTGTACATGTTTGCATGTAAGGCACTTCAATTTCCCGCACTGAAATATACCTTTTATGGAAGAGAAGGTCAGGAATGGACTGATACAAGTATGTATAGTCTTAATTTTGCTTGGGGCAAACTTGCTCTTGATATTTCATGCTTTCTTATAGGTAATTTTCGGTTATGGACTTTTTGAGGTGAGAATCTTCTCATCATATCCCCGATGTTTTCGGAAGATATATTCCATTTTTTTTATACTGTGCATTAAATTGTGTTATGAACTTGACTGTTGGTGGCTGCAAGGTATTGTGTTTACGGGTTTGAGGGGACTGGTCACTCCTGAAGGTAGTGTATGCTTCCTGTACTAGAGAGGGAGGATATCTTTTTTTATGGAATTTTTGTTCTAGAAGGTGGCTTTGTGAGGTATAATATATTTTGCGTGTGCAACTGTGTCTGAGTTGACAAAAAATACTCTTCTGAATATAAGCTATTAACCTAAGGTGGTGACAGCTATGAAATTGCAAAAAGGAATTGCCTGCAGTGGGTTTTACATAGTTTCTATAATATATGCTCTGTTCTGTGTGGCATAGTTCTAAATCTAAAAAAGCCAGATTGTCAGGATCACAAACAAATGTAAATGAAAGGCCTAAAGTATTCAAATTACAAAATGTGACAAATTCATCTACCAGTGGTTGGGGGCCATCCCAAATGGTGATAATATTGTCAATGTAGTGGCCAAAATAGACAATGTTTCTTGAATAAGGTTTGGGTTCCAGATAGATTGATATTCCCACAAGCCCATAGCTAGGTTAGCATAGCTCGGATCAGAATTTTCACACATTGCTGTGCCTTGTTTTTGTAAGTAAAAGCCACCAAGAAACATAATTGCATGTAAGACAAAATTGGGTCACATCTAGTATGCATTGAGCTTGATTTGGGATTAATGAGTGGATCCAGGGTGAGAAAACGTTGCACTGTCCTGAGCCTGACCTCATAGGGAATAGAGAAATACAGTGAACAGACATCCAAGGATACCTTGGAAGTATGTGGGTTCCCAAGTGTATGTTTTTCTTTTCAATAGTTTTTATTAAAGTTTCAAAACATCAAACATAAGATACAGTACAGGTAAACGTAATGGTTGTATAACATTGAACAAATATAGTAAACACACTAGAGTATACCATACAAAACCGTGACGGATACATTTTTGGAGCCCCCAGTACTCAATATCCGGGCCCCCCCGGAGACCAGGCCCCAGTCCAATCCCCCCCGCGCTGAGCCGAAGGTTCGGGCCGCCCGGACCACCCCCAAGGGGATCAATACTGTGGTCCCACGCCATCCCCCCCCCACCCCTGCAGGAGCTGGGACCCAGCCCCCGGCGTACACCCAGAGCTTCCCGAAGTTAACAAGAGGTGCGTCCACAAAGAACCTTAACTCTAGCATGCTGTAGAACATTACGTTTGCAATAACCACGCAGATGAACACAGAGACCATCAACCGGACGGTCTAAACATCAGCCTCAGATAGAAATATATGTCATCATTAATAATATGATCAAGTAAAGATCAAGCCCGAGCAAGAGGAAAACCCCTCAGCTCGGGTACTTTAGCAACCAAGGACTCCATTCGCGGTCAAACAGCAGGCTTCTATCGCTGGAGTTGGCAAAGAACTGTTCATAGGAGTAGTGGGTTCTAACCCTATTTATGACATCTGTCACCATGGGTGCATCAACAGACCTCCACGCCGCGGTGACAGACATCCTAGCAGCTGTGAGAATGTGAGAGGTCACACAACGAAACGGTCGTGGAACCTTGTCAATACCCAAGTTCAATAGAGCTAGGGCTGGGGACATGGACAGCGAAATTCCCGTTATAGAGATAAGTAGTGCAAACACCGCTGCCCAATATCCTCTCAGCTTCCTACACTGCCACAGTAGATGGAATAGTGTACCCCTACCCCCACACCCCCTCCAGCATAAGATTGGTGCATCTTTGAACATCTTAGCCATCTTCACAGGTGTCAGATAACTACGGTGGAGAAATTTGAGAGCCACCTCCCAGTGGTTAGTACAATGTGTAAATGTGTAAAAGGAGCGAATAGCCAGCCGCCATTCCAGCTCCGAAAATGCAACTGAAAGGTCGCCCTCCCAGGCCACCATACTAGCCGACTTGACCCATCCACGCTGGAGGCGCAGACGATGGTAAAACCACGACAACCCTTTCGCTTTACGATACTCTTTGTGCAAATAGTCCCAGATCTCAGAGGGCACCTCAATAATCGGGTTGGGAAACTTAATGTGGTAATGGTGTAGCTGTGCATGAAAGAAGGAGGACGGGGTTCCGACCTGCCCACGGACATCATGGTATGTGAAGGTATCCGGGAACAATGTCCTCGGAATTTTCAGGGAGGGAAGCAGGAACTGATAGGCTGCCAGTGTTAATT
This sequence comes from Pelophylax lessonae, assembly GCF_965119305.1. Taxonomy (NCBI): domain Eukaryota; kingdom Metazoa; phylum Chordata; class Amphibia; order Anura; family Ranidae; genus Pelophylax; species Pelophylax lessonae. The sequence continues at coordinate 462,188,407 of NC_138770.1, read as the reverse complement.
CTCTCTTAGCTATCGGGGTTCCCTCCATCCTCTGTACCTCCCCCCAAGCTCCCAGTGTGGCCCGCAGTGAGGACAGGCTGGGAATGTGCACCTCCCTTTTCGTCAATGCGGCCTGAAGCAGAGATGGTAGATCTCGCTGCGCCACCATTGCCCTCTCTAACAGCACCCATAGTTTGTCCGAAATTGGATCGGACCAAGCTTTCGCTTGGTCCAACAGGGCAGCAGAGTGGTAGGACCTAAGATGAGGGAAGCCCACCCCCCCAGCCGATCTAGATTTAAGTAACGTGGAGTATGACAATTTAGGTATCCTGCCCTCCCATAGGAATTTTCGGAAGAGCTTATCCATACCTCTAAAGAAGGATTCGGGTAACAATATAGGAAGCGTCCTAAAATAGTACAATATTTTGGGGAGCGCTATCATTTTAAGGGCAGCTATGCGGCCCATCCAGGAAAGATCGTAGGACGCAATGTGCTGCAAGTCCCCCGCAATAATGGACTGTAATTTAGCAAAGTTGGTCTGGTACGTTAAGGATGTCGGCACCACTAAGGAGATACCCAGATACGTAAGGGACTTGTTAGTCCATTGAAAAGGATATTTTGATTTCAGGAACTTCAAGATCGGAGGGTTCAGGGAGAGTGGTAAGCACACGGACTTAGTGACATTGAGTTTGTAGTAAGAGACTGTCCCAAACCTGTCTAGCTGTTGCTGTACGTAGTGCAATGACTTTACAGGGGAAGTTAAGGTCAGGATCACATCATCCGCAAAAAGCCAGATTTTGTGATCCCTACCTCCCACCGAAATCCCAGATATATTAGGGTCGCTCCTAATCGCCTCAGCCAGAGGTTCCATAACCAGAGTGAAAATCAAGGGGGAAAGGGGGCACCCCTGACGGGTCCCATTTGTAATGTTGAAATTAGATGATAAAGCACTTGATGTAAATACCCTCCAAGTGTATGTTTTTAAGGTGTCCAAAATATGGATTCCATCATGTATAAAGGCTGGTAGGTTCTGGGCCAAGGCCTGGAGGAAATAGTCAACATAGATAGAAAAAAACCCTGAGGACGCTTTCTATGGCTGCAACAATGGGGCAGCCATGGGAGTTTTCAAGGCTCTTATGAATTTTGAGAAGATGGAAGAAATACGGCATGCTTTAGCACTCTCTTTTTAGAAAAGAGGATTCTGCCTTCTTAATATTACCCTCACTTTGTGCATTGCTGACCAAAAAAAATGCTCCCTCACTATACTGGGGTAGAAAATCACATCGTAATCGGATAGTGTCCGATAATAATCTCTATGCTTCTCTAAGGTATTGGTCCCTATCCTGTCAAATAATACCCCCACCTTTGTCAACCGATTTGGTAATGATATTAGAGTTGTTGGAGAGACTATTGAGAGCTAGTTTTTCTTTGGGTGTGAGAGTGAAATACACAGAGCGGTGTGTGGAGGTCTGTGTATCTCAGGTAGACCACTTTTTAGAAAGATTGGATATATGGACCTATTACATGCGTTGAATAAAAGATGGTGTGTTGTACTGGAGGTGAAGTAGGGAGATGTGATATTAGCAGAGCTACATACAAGTCATCATCATTTGTATAGAGTATTCTAGGTGAGCTAAATACATAGCGTCTAGTGTATTTTCATGTGTAATCTCAGTTGTGGTTATGTTAAGACAAGACTCGTCCACTAGAATATCTTTGGCATCTTTAATATTGTAGTACCGCTTTAAGTCTTCAAATTTAGCAAAAGGAATTTGGCGTTCAGAGGGGGCAAAATTAAGAATCCTTATTTAATAGGGAAACATCTTCAAATGACTATGCATGGATGGAGAGATTGCAGATATTTACAGTATGGGCAGTTTGCCCTTTGTTCTTTGTGTCACTTTCTTCCCCCTTTTCTGCCTCTTCTTCTAACTCTAATTTTTGGGCAGGTAGGGGGGTATTCACTAAGAAAAACTCTTTGATGGCCTCATGGTTATCTGTGGTATGGTCAAATGTCATCTGATTGCAGGACCCTGCCTCAGTGGGAGGGGGGAGTGGGGTGGTAGTGCTATATGTTTGTGCAAGGGTAGATGTTGTATCTAATGACAGGGCTGCATCACTGATGAGGGATCTATCTGAAATAGGGGACGTACAAGTATTAGGAGAGGAGTGTACATATGGGTTACTGAGGCTCGAAATGACTGTTGGAGCCTGGTGGTTAATTTCCCTCACAAGGGGACAGTGTTTTTTCTGTGACCGTTTTTTGATTTACGGGGTTTAGTAGTCCCTAGATGCTGGGAAGGGACTTCTGAAGGTGTGCAAGTCGAGCTAGATGTCCTATGGGCAGAAGGTGTCATCTTTTTGTTATTTTTGGTATTTGTATTTATATTATCATTTTTTGTTTTCCTCCCTGTTGGTATTCTTCTTTCTATATTTATTAGAGGGATGTGGATTAAGATTGGTTCTGTTAGAAGCAAATATTGATCTGTGGTCAGATTTTTCTCTATGGTTAGGTAAACCTTGTATTTTGGTAAGGCAGGTGTGCATATATTGTAAGAATCAGAATGAGGTAGACAAGACATGAGAGGTGGTGGTGCCTCAGTAGGCAGATTCTTGTTTGGAAGAGATTTCTTCCAGTTGAAAATTCTATTTGGATTATAGTCATCAAATCCCTTCTGATTTTATTGATTTTGACCTTGATAAGGTGACCGTCGTCCTTTTTGGTTTTCTTTTTAAGGATGTTAAGCCATTTTGATGGCAGATGGGATGTATAACTAGTTAGAGTCTGGATGAGTGTTTTTCTACTTTATCATACAGTATCTCACAAAAGTGAGTACACCCTTCACATTTTTGTAAATATTTTAATATATCTTTTCATGTGACAACACTAAAGAAATGACACTTTGCTACAACATTAAGTAGTAATTGTACAGCTTGTATAACAGTGTAAATTTTCTGTCCCCTCAAAATAACTCAACACACAGCAATTAATGTCTACACCACTGGCAACAAAAGTGAGTACAACACCTAAGTTAAAATGTCTGAATTGGGCGCAAAGTGTCAATATTTTGTGTGGCCACCATTATTTTCCAGCACTGCCTTAACCCTCTTGGGCATAGAGTTCACCAGAGATTTACAGGTTGCCACTGGAGTCCTCTTCCTCTCCTCCATGACGACAGCACAGAGCTAAAGGATGTTAGAGACCTTGCGCCTCCTCCACCTTCCGTTTGAGATGTTCAATAGGGTTTAGGTCTGGAGACATGCTTGGCCAGTCCATCACCTTAGCTTCTTTAACAAGGAAGTGGTCATCTTGGAGGTGTGTTTGGGGTCATTATCATGTGGGAATACTGCCCTGCGGCCCAGTCTCCGAAGGGAAGGGATCATGCTCTGCTTCAGTATGTCACAGTACATGTTGGCATTCATGGTTCCCTCAATGAACTGTAGCTCCCTGGCAGCACTCATACAGCCCAAGACCATGAAACTCCCACCACCATGTTTCACTGTTGGCAAGACACACTTGTCTTTGTACTCCTCACCTGGTTGCCGCCACACTTGCTTGACACCATCAAAACCAAATAAGTTTATATTGGTCTCTTATATTGGTTCCAGTAATCCATGTCCTTAGTCTGCTTGTCTTCAACAAACTGTGGACTTTCTTGTGCCTCATCTTTAGAAGAGGCTTCCTTCTGAGTTGACAGCCATGCGGACCAATTTGATGCAGTGTGCGCTGTATGGTTTGAGCACTGACAGACTGACTTCCCACCCCTTCAACCTCTGCAGCAATGCTGGCAGGACTCATACTTCTATTTCCCAAAGTCAACCCCTGGATATGACGCAGAGCACGTGCACTCAACTACTTTGGTCGCCCATGGCGAGGCTTGTTCTAAATGGAATCTGTCCTGTTAAACCACTGTATGGTCTTGGCCACCATACTGCAGCTCAGTTTCAGGATCTTGGCAATCTTCCTATAGCCTTGGCTATCTTTATGTAGAGCAACAATTGTTTTTTTCAGATCCTCAGAGTTCTTTGCCTTGAGGTGCCATGTTAAACTTCCAGTGACCAGTATGAGAGAGTGAGAGAGATAACACCAAATTTACCACACCTGCTCCCCATTCACACCTGAGACCTTGTAACACTAATGAGTCACAAGGGAAAATGGCTAAATGGGCCCAATTTGGACATTTTCACTTAGGGGTGTACTCACTTTTGTTGCCAGCGGTGTCAACTTATTTTGAGGGGTCAGCAAATTTACACTGTTACAAAAGCTGTACACTCACTACTTTACATTGTAGCAAAGTCTAATTTCTTCAGTGTTGTCACATGAAAAGATATAATAAAATATTTACAAAAATGTGAGGGGGTGTACTCACTTTTGTGAGATACTGTGTATATATATATGTATATATATATGTACATACACATATTGTACAGGACGCCAAGGTTGGGTCCTGGACGGGTGCTACATAGCAAATAGTAAGAATCGGCATGATTTCCTCTTTGTGAAGAAGGGAAAAAAATGACAACAACAAGATAAGTTTTACTACTATATATTGTAAACAGCATAAGGAAATACGTAACGCCCTGACAAGAAATTGGGACATTTTGACAAATGATTCTATTCTATCGAAATATCTGGATAATCGTCCTAATATGACTTTTAGGAGATCAAAATCCATCAGAGACAATATAGTCTCAAGTCACTATAGGAGACCCAATGATACTGACCGTACCCAGAGAGGCCTGTATAAATGTGGGGAATGTGATTTTTGTTCCTTCATTTTGGAAGGAGACTCTTTCAAGCTGCCAAACGTACGTAGGAGGTTTATTAACCAACACATTACGTGCCAGACTAAAGCTGTAGTCTATATTATGTTTTGCCCATGTGGAGCATTCTACGTGGGCAAGACCATTAGACCTCTTTGGAAACAAATTTCTTACCACGTGTCCTACATTAACAATAGCCAAATCAACACTCCGATTGGTGGACATATTGGCCTCAAACACAAATTCGATCAATCTATTTTCTGCTTTACGGTTCTGGATGTGATTACAGACGATGGAAGAAGAGGTAATATTGACAAAAAAGTATCGGCCCGGGAATCCAGATGGATTTATGACCTTAGAGCTGCCATACCTCCTGGGTTAAATGACATGCTTAGCTTTAAACCCTTTCTTTAAGATTAAATTTGGTGCAATTCCTACCATACACGGGTATCTAGACAGCCCCAGTCCTAATCTGAACATGTTCTCTCTATCTCTTTCTCTCATTTGTGTCTCCTTTTATGCTTATTAATTCTATGTGTATATAATATGATCAAATAATGTACTAGTAATTAATGGTTGAATACTATATGTGTATTTATGCTGTGGACACCGTTAAGTCTAACTGTGGATGTTAAAATATCAAGCCTAGGCTGTTTTGCTGTGTGGAGCATCTATTTCTATTCTATACAGGCATCATTTTACCAATTTATTATGGGAATCTAAGACAAACTATAATCTGGCTCTTGAGGGATGGTAATAAGTCCATACTAAACCCCTCTGGGTTGATGAAACTCTATGTGAGCATTATACACTGTAGTACGATATATACATGGAATGGGTATGGGCTTTTGCCCCCTCTTTTCATGGTAGAGTTTTGCTCCTTTCTGGGCATCTCTGTCTGGAGTATGGGGGCGGACATTTACAACACTGTGTTCTGTCCGGCTTTGTATATGTGGCCCTGTGTAGCCGGGAGCCGTGTTCAGCATGGGCCTTCCGGTTTGCAGTGTTGGAGAGCAGGATTGCATCACTTCCGCTCTCGGAGGTCAACCTTGGTGGTCACTTCCGGAATGCGTGGAGGTGACGTCATTAGGAATGCGACGCCGGAAACAACATTTAGCGCGAACAGCCCTAAAGCCCCGACATATAAAGCGGTCCTAAACCAGTAACACTATAGGCAGGACAAGCGGATAACTACTACCCCGGAAGGTATGTATATAAGCACTTCTACAAACAATACTAGAAACTATTCAAGCTTTGACTCCCCGATATCAGCTCCATATATGGACCACAGCTACCTCTTATTTTAGGTTTGGTCCGTGAGTCATGAATATCACATCATGGCAGTGAACGATATATACTAGGAACCATCTAATGTCCTGTCTCCATATCCTCTTTTGGACTACATTATAGGTATGTTACCTCCTATATGCAGCAGATTTAGTAATTATATTACCTCTATGTATCCCCCCTAAATCTTCCATCTTTATTTGTGGCTGATTTATCTCCATGATTTTTCTCCATGAATTTCCTTTTAGCACATTTCTGTACTGTGTGGCTTGTCTGTGAAAGGTCTCCTCCAATAAAGTTGGACCCCAAATATGGGATAGAGAATCATGCCTCTGATACTAAAATAATGAGGTATGTATAAAATTGTGCTGTGTTTGGATATATTATAGATATATATCTTTTAGAATTTCAATAGTGATAGATATTGAGGAGGAAGGAGTATACATCTTTTATTCCCTTCCTCTCTGTCTTTATATACTTTCTTATTTTATATACCACTGCCTACAGCCATAATACAGCGCTACTCTGATTGGTATAAGCCACTAAGAGGGGATATCTACATAGAGGGCAAAAGACTACTGTTATAATACAGGGGATCTATATCAGCTGAAGAAACAATACTTAGACTGGCCTACATCACCAGCCGTTGTCACAAGATACCTACTAGCATAGGAGTTTATACATCCTGTCCACTATCAATACTCCCACACACAGCAAGGGATCCTGACTTGAATGTTGTCCACAGTATGCCTCTATGAAACACATTGTGAGAACTATAAAATGCTAAATGTTTTGAAGTTATGTATATATTATCTAATAGCTGTCTTTTTCACTGTATATATACATATTACAGAAATATCGGAATTGCTCGGTCTCTCTGGCCCTGACGAAGCCCGATGCGAAACGCGTTGGCTCATTGGGACCCTCAAACCGAATATCATCAGAGACTTCTTGCACCAACATCAGCTTGAAGCATGTATTATTCCCCTACCAGGGAGATATTTCTGTGCTGTTGTTTTTAATGTTTTGGTGAATATATGGGGGATTCTCTTTTTTCTCATTAATCCCTCATGTACTACACTATATTTTTACATGATTAATTCAATAAAATGTTCAATTTTATAAATTATGGATTCTTGGTTTTCCTTTTTCCAACTGGCCCTTAAAACCCATACTTTCTCTATTTTGTGACAAATTTACACTGTTATAAAAGCTGTACACTCACTACTTTACATTGTAGCAAAGTCTAATTTCTTCAGTGTTGTCACTAGAGATGTACCGAACGGTTCGCCGGCGAACGGTTCCCGGCGAACTTCGAACGTTCGCGTTCGCCGCTGCGGGCGAACATATGCGATGTTCAGTCCACCTCCTATACATCATCATTGAGGCAAACTTTGACCCTGAACATCACAGTCAGCAGACACATTCCAGGCCAATCAGCATACCTCCCTCCCACACCCTCCCACCTCCTATAAATAAGCAAGGGCAGCATCCATTTTAGATCATTTCTGTGTTACTGAGAGCAGGGAAAGTGCTGCTGCTGCTGCTGTTATAGCTAGGGTCAGTTAGTCAGTGTTCCCGGTCTTGTTAGCCAGTGTTCTTGGTACACTCCTGCTGTAAGGACAGCACCCCAAAAAGCCCTTCCTAGGGCTGGTATTTGAGGGTTTTTTTGGATATATATATATATATATATATCTATTGTCCCCAAAAAGCCCTTTTGAGGGCTGGTATTTGTGTAATTTTTTTTGCTCTGTGATATATATATATATATATATATATATATATATATATATATATATATCTATTGTCCCCAAAAGCCCTTTTGAGGGCTGGTATTTGTGTAATTTTTTTTGTTCTGTGATATATATATATATATATATATATATATATATATATATATATATATATATATATTGTCCCCAAAAGCCCCTTTGAGGGCTGGTATTTGAGTATTTTTTTAATATATATATAGGTAGCATGTCCAGAACCAGAAAAAAAAGATCATATAGGCGTAAAAGGGGTTCCCACCATCCCTGCTCTACTGAAAAATTATCTTTTTTTTCTGGTTCTGGACATGCTGCAGAGCTGAAACTTCACAGGTACACTTTTTAGACCCCCTAGACACAGAGGGCCGGATTTAAAGAAACTGCAGCTTCAAACATCTATGACGTGTTTCAGTTTCGCCGCGTTCAAATCAATTAACTGGCGCTGCGGCGAATTGGCGAGTAAAACAGCAATAATGAATTCCGCCGTCAGCGGGATTCACTTACGATCGCGGCTTCGCCAATTCGCAAACTTATGTCTTCCTGCTTATAGCAGTTTCACATAGCGATGTGGGCTAGTGGATTAGTGCACACATCACATGTCTGTAATTCATCTCCCTCTGCTGTAGGTTCGAGGCTTACCATCTCCACCTACTTTTTTTATTTTCTTTTTTTGTTTATATTGCTAAAATGGAACGGATTACATCATATATATTGCTAAATAATGTTACACTCAGAAGCGCTTGCAAGCTTACACCATTTTAAGTGTTTTTTTGATCTTGTCTGTGTGTCGAATCGATCTTATGAAGGAAAGTACCAAAGGCAAGTGACCAAACCCCTACCCTACTTCAGGGCAAGATGAAACCTCACAATTTTACCATGGTCTTCTTCCCACATTCCATACAATGTTTAGTTCTTTAGCTATATGTGCTTTTTAGCCTTAACACACTCCATTTTTTCCACCATACAGCTTTATTCTGCACAATAGCTAAGTGCTTTGCAACTTCACTGCAGTTCACAACGTCATGGGTTCAAATCACATCACTACACTTGGGATCTCTTTTCACTCTCATTTTTTTAAACAGTTTTTTTAAACTATCTTGAATTTGGGGGGGGAGGGGGGTGTCCTACCCAAATTTCAAGCACATCAATGGAAACAACACAATTTTGATTTTATGAGTGTGGTCCTAGTTTTATCGAGATGCAATTCTTTACATATTTACCATGGTTCTTACAATTTCTTGACCAATAAACATAGGTGTCTGATATTGGACTCTCTCCATATTTCAACAACACAGGCCCTCATAGTCCAACACTACATTTGCCTCACACCTCAACACAACACTGTCACATCCCTACTCTACATTACAACCCCTCACATCACCAGTACAAGCAGCATGCAAAGTGCAAAACTCCGGCCTTGGCAGCTTAATGGGCCATACACTAACAATTTGTCTAGACTTTTTCCTGTAGACTTAACCAAACCATATAATAGAAGCTCAAACCTCAACACTTTCAATTTGGATGCAATCAGGCAGGCCCTTGCACTACATAGAAAATGTCAATCGGAAGGATAAAGTCTTCTCTAAATCTTACAGTGTGGATGGCCCTTTTGTCTGTAGGCACCCACACAAAACAAAAAAACACATGTTCAATTCTAATGTATTTATTTATTTGAGAATGACAGCAGAAGGAGGGATGCAGCAAAAGAATATTGTCACTCTCCAGTCCGTGTGCCTTTACAGCGCCAGACCACGATCTTTGCTCCATGGCTACGGGATTCTGATGTCTTCCACAACTTCCGGCAGAGTTCAGAATCCATTCTGCACCTCTACCAGCTCATAGGGGACAGGCATGGCAAGGTTGCTGGGCAGCTTCCAAGCCACTTTCGAAGTTCCAGGGTGTTCATGTTGGTCATTGGCCATGTGCCTTACCAAATATCCACTGACCACAAAAGAAAATGAGTGGAGTCCATCAAGGTGGGTTTCTACCACCTACACCCGCAAGCAGTACCACTCCTGGAAAAATAAAACAAAGGATAAGACATTTCATTATGAAAATCACATCTTAATGCCTGTTTGCTTCATTCTGAACTTCATTTAATTTCGACATCACGAGTGAAATAACACATTTTATGCCAACTTACACAAACCAGAAATCATTAATGTAAACATTTGAATACACACCTGTGACGCCAGACAGCCCATCACCACAGGCTTCCCATGGTACGTGCCATGATTCCAAGATGTTGATGTTCTGGAAAATTACAACACCATAAGATACCAAGCAGCCGTTCATGTTATCAATAACTACACAGGTGGCATAGACACAAATAAACACCTGCCAGCTCTTCTCAGCCCTTTACACTATTCACAATACCAACATGTTTATGGTTAGAGGTGCATGTTTTTGCTCAAGTAACACAATTTTACCAATGTTGACTACACTTTATCTACAATGGCAAGTGTCATTGGCAGATGATAATCACCCTCTGTCTCCCTGTGAGTGGCACCTCTGCTAACTAGCTAATTAATACACATGCCCTATCTTGACCGGTTACAGTACTTACATGTAAAGTGGCTAGCAACCAGGGTATTCCGGGTGGCCATACCGGCAGCGGTGCTCCGCCGCCTGGGGGCCGCCGGCTGACGGACCTCTGGCTCCCTCTCCTCCGTCAGCTCCCAAGAATCATCCCGGGCAACGCACATGTTGTGCAACACGCAGCACGCCAGGATGATCTTGGAAGCCTTTGTAGGAGAGTACAGGAGTTCACCCCCAGGCCGGGCCAAGCAGAGAAACCGGGACTTGAGAAGACCTATGGTCAACTCAATGATACTCCGGCTTCTCCGCAAGGCCCTGTTGTAATTCCTCTCTGCTGGGCCCTGGTGGTACCTGATTGGAGCCATCAGCCACGTCAGCTGCGGGTAACCAGCATCCCCTGAAAAATAAGAAAAATATACATTAGTTATTCATATCATGTGACTTTAGATGACTCCTCAAAATGGGAGACAATTAGGCATTTTACTAAACAACCTGCTCGTCTGTTTGCAAAAAATCATATGAAACATCTCAACTCTGTCTAACTGCCTAAATCACTAATACAAATGGGAAAAAGGACACACAAAGTGGTGGGTTTCTCTTGCAAGTTACAACTTGGCCCCTATTCTGTTCCTATTACATTAGCCTAGGTCTTACTTCTGGAATATATCTGCAACTAGAGTGAGGAAACCAATATTGACTCACTTATGCAAAGTACTTTGGGGATATGGCAATACCATTGGAATCATTTGTAGGTTTTCTTTGGGTGGCTAGAGGACACCATTTACACATTGGTTAACCACCTTCATTGGACTCAAAGACAACTTTGCAAATCTTTCTTTTGTGAGCTGCTAAGCTGCTGATCTGGTTGTGTGTGAACAGCCTGACAACTCCTAACACATCCATTTTAGGTAGGCTTTGCTTAAATCAGGGTGTACACCGATGTAGCTTATTCCTATGTCTATGTAATCTTACAGTTTATGTTGTTAAGACAAAATACTTTACCAATAAGCCACCCTTCGGGCATTTGTCCACTTTCAAACACCTCGTACAGAGTACTTGTTCTTAACATACTGGAATCATGGCACGACCCTGGGTGACCAGTGTTGACACTCATGATGCGCTGTTTGGCGTCACACACTAATTGGACGTTCACAGAGTGGTACTGCTTGCGGTTCCGGTATTCACTTTCGTGGCTCCTTGGGGGCCTAATGGCTATGTGGGTGCCATCGATTGCCCCTAGGATTTGCGGCATGTGTGCCCGCCGGTAGAAACCCAACTTGACTTCATTCCACTCATTTTCATTCTGTGGCCAGTGGATAAAATTGGGCACTATATCCACTATGGCATTAATGACCAACATGAACACCCTTGAAACTGTGGGCTGGCTAATGCCCATGATACTTCCCGAAGTGGCTTGGAAGCTGCCACGCCCTAAAATATACAAAGTGGCCAGCAATCTGGCCATGCCGGGCACCGCATGGCCGCGCTGTGTGTCCGGGTCAATTTTCTCTGCTATGAGCTGGTAGAGGTGTAGAATAGTTCCTCGCTCGAGCCGGAACTTCCTCCTGACATCAGAATCCCGCAGCTTGTCCAAATAGATCCTTGGAGCAAAAATGCGTGGCTGGCGAGGTAAGGGCACACGGACTGGAGGTGCTGCTGCTGAAGGTGCTGCTGCTGCTGCTGCTGCAGCTTCCCCACCTTCTGCTGCCTCCTGTGCCAGGGCCTCCTCAAACAAGGCACCAATAAATGCCAGCATTGCACCATCTAATGCGTCTGGGATATCGTCCTCCATTTTGAACGCGCAAATTCGCGAATGCGCAGATATATATAGAAACGGCCGCTAATTATCACACCTGTGAGCCAGCTATAAAAGGAGCACATGGCCAATATGGCTGCTGGATGTTATAGATCGATGTTTCTTATGTGCTAGCAAGACCCTGTGACCCACAACCTACATTATCTGGAGGTAAGACAATTGTATCTCTCTCTCCCAAAAAAAAGGAAGGAGACAATTTGTACTTATCTTGGGTGTGCTTAAGTTGTCTATGGTGAATCCCCTCAAACCCACAATAGCTTGGGAACCCCTCAAGTGTCTTTTAATCATTGGCAGTTGGCCCCATGTGCATGTGGTTTGGACATGTGTTTTCTCATGTTTGTTAAAGGTGTGCAGTCTAGATTTGGCATCTAAACCTGCCCCCTTACCTTCCCAGCTTCCAAAGACACCATTTTTGCTTTCCTGATAACTGTAATTTATTATGTGCACGTATGTAGGTCATGCGATTTCTCATGTATGTTTAATGTTTGCAGCCTCCTTTTGCCTATAAAGGATTACACCACCACCACCACCACCACCACTGTGTTTGTGACATTAGGTAAGTGTTTGGAGGGCCTCGTGTGATTTGTACCCCTATGCGTTTTCTTATGTGTTTTTTTTTTACATTTCTTTGCAGCCTCTTCTGCTCTTTAACACCACCACCACCACCACCACCACCACCACCACCACCACCACCACTGTGTTTGTGCCATTAGGTAAGTGTTTGGAGGGCCTCGTGTGATTTGTACCCCTATGAGTTTTCTTATGTGTTTTTTTTTTTACATTTCTTTGCAGCCTCTTCTGCTCTTTGCCACCACCACCACCACCACCACCACCACTGTGTTTGTGCCATTAGGTAAGTGTTTGGAGGGCCTCGTGTGATTTGTACCCCTATGAGTTTTCTTATGTGTTTTTTTTTTACATTTCTTTGCAGCCTCTTCTGCTCTTTGCCACCACCACCACCACCACCACCACCACCACCACCACCACCACCACCACTGTGTTTGTGCCATTAGGTAAGTGTTTGGAGGGCCTCGTGTGATTTGTACCCCTATGAGTTTTCTTATGTGTTTTTTTTTTACATTTCTTTGCAGCCTCTTCTGCTCTTTGCCACCACCACCACCACCACCACCACCACCACCACCACCACTGTGTTTGTGCCATTAGGTAAGTGTTTGGAGGGCCTCGTGTGATTTGTACCCCTATGAGTTTTCTTATGTGTTTTTTTTTTACATTTCTTTGCAGCCTCTTCTGCTCTTTGCCACCACCACCACCACCACCACCACCACCACCACCACCACCACTGTGTTTGTGCCATTAGGTAAGTGTTTGGAGGGCCTCGTGTGATTTGTACCCCTATGAGTTTTCTTATGTGTTTTTTTTTTTACATTTCTTTGCAGCCTCTTCTGCTCTTTGCCACCACCACCACCACCACCACCACTGTGTTTGTGCCATTAGGTAAGTGTTTGGAGGGCCTCGTGTGATTTGTACCCCTATGAGTTTTCTTATGTGTTTTTTTTTTACATTTCTTTGCAGCCTCTTCTGCTCTTTGCCACCACCACCACCACTGTGTTTGTGCCATTAGGTAAGTGTTTGGAGGGCCTCGTGTGATTTGTACCCCTATGAGTTTTCTTATGTGTTTTTTTTTTTACATTTCTTTGCAGCCTCTTCTGCTCTTTGCCACCACCACCACCACCACCACCACTGTGTTTGTGCCATTAGGTAAGTGTTTGGAGGGCCTCGTGTGATTTGTACCCCTATGCGTTTTCTTATGTGTTTTTTTTTTACATTTCTTTGCAGCCTCTTCTGCTCTTTGCCACCACCACCACCACCACCACCACTGTGTTTGTGCCATTAGGTAAGTGTTTGGAGGGCCTCGTGTGATTTGTACCCCTATGCGTTTTCTTATGTGTTTTTTTTGTACATTTCTTTGCAACCTCTTCTGCTTTTTTTGCCACCACCACCACCACCACCGTGTTTGTGCCATTAGGTAAGTGTTTGGAGGGCCTCGTGTGATTTGTACCCATATGCGTTTTCTTATGTGTTTTTTTTTTTTCCTTTTCTTTGCAGCCTCTTCTGCTCTTTGCCCACTACTACCACCACCACCACGACCAAGTCTGTTTGTGCCATTAGGTAAGTGTGTTCTGTAACTGTTCACTAATTATACTGTATATGAAGAGCAATCTGCAAATCCTGTTTTTTCTGTTTTCTCTTTTGTCATTTCAGATTTAGGAGTTTGGGGCTCTTTGCTGCTGCTGGACAGCCAGATTCTCTGCCCACCTCGTGCTCCCATGGCCCCACCCACTGGAAGGATGAGAAGGGCCAGGGGGGCCAGGGGGGCCAGGGGGGCCAGGGGGGCCAGGGGGGGCAGGGGGGCCAGGGGGGGCAGGGGGGGCAGGGTGGGCAGATCGTCTGGCTCTGGTGTGAGGGAGGCTCCAGCTGTATCCATGAGGGAGTCCACCATCCCCATCCCGGAGGAGGAAGCCGGGGGAGGTGTTAACACACCAAGTGGACAAGCTGGCTCTTCTGACAGTAGTCCTGGAGAGGGTCCGTCCACCAGAGTCAGCTTGTCCACATTAACCCGGCTTCCCCGTTTCACCCACAATCAGTGCTGTGCCCTGGTCCACGCCTATATGGCCAGATATCAGGCGATACATGGGACCAGGGCCGCGTCTTACTCAGTAACAGAGAAGAACAGATTGTGGGATGAAATCCGGGATGCTGTAAATGCACTGGGTGAAGCACCTCGCCACCGTGACAGTGTGCGGAAGAAGGTCAACGACATCTGTGGGTCCGTTCGGAAGAAGCTAATTGCATGGGCTGCGGAGGGTCTTTATGACCGTCAAGGTCGGCTGGATGAACGTGCACGAAGTTCTCTCTGGGATTATCAATTACCTTTCTTGAACATCATAGGACCCGATACCATCTTTACCAGAGAGGACTTAGATTCGGATGCTTTGCACCGAGGTAGGATATTATCTTGGATGTCAATTGTGTGAGTTGTTTGGAAAAGATTAACTACTATCCTATGTGTGACATTAAGAGAATGTGATACTTGCCCTTCCAATTGTCCTTTTTTTGTTTTCCCCAACCTGCAATTTGTTCATCTGTAGCACGGATCTCAGCCCCTCCACAGCCCATGCAGCTTGGCGAACCAGACGGACTCACAGGTGTTGACATCAGTGCTGACCCTCCTCCTGGTAGGTCCAATATCATACTGTGCCAAACAATGTAGATGTTTTTTTTTGGCCAAGATAGCTCATATTGCTATGTCCTTTACAGAAGATCCGCAGCAGGGAACACACCCAGTGCAGCTAGGCCTGGAGGAAGGTGTTGGTATGTCTAGTCAAATAATGTTTTTTTGAATCTTATTAACCCCATTAACACACATGTTTTTTCTTAGGAAAGAGTGTTGCCTTTTAGATGTTTACCCTGCAAAACACAGTTGACAGCATTAATGGGTGCCGTCATTAGTAGGCAGACCAAGCCTTCTTAACCTTTGGGAGGGTTTAGCAAGTGTCCTATGAGCCCAGGAAAGCACTTTTGAATGTTTGGCCTCAATGCTTCATTCATGAAGCTAGGAGGGCAATCTGGCCATAATCATTACTGACTAAGGTTATGTACTAAACATGTTTTTTTTTTTATTTTTTAAAAGAACATCAGGCCCCTCTTGACGTTGCAGCTGGAGTTGGATCAGGAGCTGGCGACGATTCTGCATCCAGTGCTGTGGTATGTGATATAAGGGAACAAGGTGCACATGTAACATTTCAATGGTAGCATTGATTTTGGACTAGATGTGGCTTACATTGTGTGTGTTAAATTAGTGCTATGACATTCTGACGATGCACCAGCACAACAAGAGTTCTATCTTGAACATCAGGGAATTATGTTATAATTTGGTGTGCCACTAATGTTCCAAAAACATCCAGGATCTTTAAAGTCCGGCCCGTCTTTGATTTTCCAGGTCCAAATTCATGGGTATCGTTTGGTTGGGTTGTCCTCTAGCCGATTGATGGCAAGATTTTAGACAACATACGTAGATGTATAAAGTCATTGGTGTAGTAACAGATTTACCAAAAGCATAAACAACCTACCACACCAGGGTTAATTGGGAACACCTTCATGTTGAATCTTTTTTGCCTTTGTCATATTAGTCCTACCAATATAATATGTACCCATTATCAGAAGTGTTGCTAGCTTGGATAATCTTACAATGAACAAGTACTCATTAGAAGCACATCAAACTTTTCAACGTTCTGCTTGGGGTGTTAAGTTGTCAAACTAATCTGAAATATTTAGTCATGATGTTTGATAATGATTTGGTCTATTTCTTCTGCTTTCAGGTAGCCTTAGATGCAGAGGGATTGTCACCTACCCAACTTCGTCCATCTATGCTGGATGTAGCCGAGAGGCTGCTTGATGAGTATCAGGTCCAAAATGAGTTAAGGAGGCGTACTCAGCAATCTACTGAGGCAGTACGTCTGCTCGGGCTCATACAGGAATCTGTAGCAACAATGGTACAGGTTCACCAGGATATGTTACAGGTTCAACAGGATATGCGTAACAGCTTGGTAAGTTTAGCAGACCAGCATCAACGGGATCGGCAAAGTGTTGACACTCAGGTGCTGGCCACACGCCAATGCCTGTTTGGATCTGAAGATGCCCCATTGGCAGAGCCCTCCCAAACATCTCACTCACCTGCCACTGCAGGTTGTGGTAGTGGGAGGGTAATGCCAGTGTTGGCCACTTGTCAGGCAGCTGGGGATGGGACAATTCCTCCTGTAGCCACTCCTAGCACTTCACACTCCGTTCGGACTCCCACACCCCTCAATGAGCAATCCTCCTGCACAACCTCAATGCGCACTGGTTCCACAGTACCCCTTCCACCTGACTACATTCCCTCCACACCTTTATCACTTCACTCCTCCCCAGGCCGTTCTTCTTTTTTGTCACCAATGCGACATGTCGTTTGCCCCCGCACCGTGGACCACAACAACCAATCAACCACCACTCCCCACACATCTTCACAACCCTTGCACCACCAGCAGCATCAAATAGCCTTGGAGCAGCAACGATCCCATCTCATGGTAATGGCACACGTTACCCAAATTCTTAGGCTGAGCACAGAGCAGATGGGACTATTGGCACAAGATCTTCAGTCTGGGACATTTCCAGGGTTCAACACCCTGCATCAGCAGCAGCCTCAGACACAAGATCTGATTCTAATGGGCCACTTTACCAGAACTCTAAGGCTAACCCCAGAGCAGATGGGACTATTGGCCCACCATTTGATGGCAGGAACCTTTCCATTGCTCACCACACTGCTTCAGTCACCACCACCACCACCAACTTAATTTCTTTTTTTTTTTTTTTTTTGGTTTTGTTAATGATTGTTACATTGGCCAATTTGTGGGGCCATTTTTTTTTTTAATTTGAGGGTGGCACAATATGATTTCTTATAGTGCTTTTTTTGGGGATGAAATAAAATTTTATGCAAAATGATTAGTTTGTGTTTGCTCTTTGGTTTTTTAGGAGTGTTGGTGGCCAAGTAATGGCCCTGGTTAATGTAGGCATTTATACACACGTGCTTCTCGATCTCCAAACATATGATTTCATGTAAATTTAGATAACTCAATGTTCACATAACGACCCAAGAAAAGGTCTCCCTTCAAATGTAGCTTCAAAACAAGTCTCAAGGCTAACATAAACCAAAGCCAACATACTAACAATTACAGACCACACCACTCAAGTAAACAAATACAACACAAAAGACATTCGATGTGTACACCAAAAAGAAAACTTGGGTAATAAAATAAATGTTTTAATAACACATGTGGGTGTCTACCAACTGTAGCGTACAAAAAATATATTACAATATATAATAGAATGAACTAAATTGCCAATGTAACATTTGTGTTGCAAAGAGCAACATACTTAAATTTAATTTAGATAAACATTTTAAACATTTTTTATGTTTTGACATCATTTTTTGGAAGGTTTTCACAAAAACAATTCTTTTTTGTAAACATTTGTGGTTTTGTCGGTTGCCATAAAAACAACAAGGCTTTTTTGTAAACATTTTTGGTTTTGTCCGTTGCCATAAAAACAACAAGGCTTTTTTGTAAACATTTGTGGTTTTGTCCGTTGCCATAAAAACAACAAGGCTTTTTTGTAAACATTTGTGGTTTTGTCCGTTGCCATAAAAACAACAAGGCTTTTTTGTAAACATTTGTGGTTTTGTCCGTTGCCATAAAAACAACAAGGCTTTTTTGTAAACATTTTTGGTTTTGTCCGTTGCCATAAAAACAACAAGGCTTTTTTGTAAACATTTGTGGTTTTGTCCGTTGCCATAAAAACAACAAGGCTTTTTTGTAAACATTTGTGGTTTAGTTTGTTACCAAAAACAACAAGGCTTTTTTGTAAACATTTTTGGTTTTGTCCGTTGCCATAAAAACAACAAGGCTTTTTTGTAAACATTTGTGGTTTTGTCCGTTGCCATAAAAACAACAAGGCTTTTTTGTAAACATTTGTGGTTTTGTCCGTTGCCATAAAAACAACAAGGCTTTTTTGTAAACATTTGTGGTTTTGTCCGTTGCCATAAAAACAACAAGGCTTTTTTGTAAACATTTTTGGTTTTGTCCGTTGCCATAAAAACAACAAGGCTTTTTTGTAAACATTTGTGGTTTTGTCCGTTGCCATAAAAACAACAAGGCTTTTTTGTAAACATTTTTGGTTTAGTTTGTTACCAAAAACAACAAGGCTTTTTTGTAAACATTTGTGGTTTTGTCCGTTGCCATAAAAACAACAAGGCTTTTTTGTAAACATTTTTTTTTTGGTTGCCAAAAACAAGGCATTTTTTTTTTTTTTTTGGTTTTTTTGGTTCCCAAAAAAAGGGTTTTTTATAAATTTTTATATTTTTTTTGGTTGCCAAAAACAAGGCTTTTTATTTTTTTTTTTTTTTTTTGGGTCCCCAAAAAAAGGGTTTTTTATAAATTTTTATATTTTTTTTGGTTGCCAAAAACAAGGCTTTTTATTTTTTTTTTTTTTTTTGGGTCCCCAAAAAAAGGGTTTTTTATAAATTTTTATATTTTTTTTGGTTGCCAAAAACAAGGCTTTTTTTTTTTTTTTTTTTTTTTTGGGTCCCAAAAAAAGGGTTTTTTTTTAAACTGTTTTTGATTTTTTTGTTAGATTTTTGTTTATAATGGGCAACAATTACAAATGGGACATTTCTTTGTGTTGCAACGTGCAACATAAGTAAACAAACCACAAAAAAAAAATACTAGGATCTTTTTAAAGGTGTGACATTCCTAACGAATGGCTCCTTAGGGTCTGGATCCACGCCACAAAGGTGTTCCAAATATAGAATTCGGTCTCCGCACCACCTCATATAATCCAGGAGGACCTCGTAGGTGAGGTGGGTGTGCCCTGGGTAGAAAAAAACATGACAATTAGTTTTAGGCAAAATGATCCAAACAAGGATTGTAATTAATGTGCCTCAACAAATATGCTTAGGAGTCTATTGGTTGGCTTTTATCAACACTCTGAAGCAAATATGCTAAATTGCTGTTGTAAACCTTAAACTCAAACTTTCACAGCAAATTGTTCAAAAGGTTACATAAGATGGCTTGGAATGTTAGTAGCAGTTCCACCAAAGCTAAGTAAAATGCTTTTCTGCATGTAAACACAAGCAATCATTTTGAAGAATGTAAGGTGTTTTGGGTTCAATTGGTCAACACGATACATGTGCACACATTTATCTCTATCACCATTGGAATCTGTGGAGCGTTCTCTCTCACTCTTACTGTCTATAGATTGAACCTGACACATAGTAGAGACTCACCCTTAGGAATTTTGAGGGCCAGTTCTGGACGGAGCAGATGTGTCTGCTCCCCTGATCTCCTTTCCGCCATCCCAGCTGTGTTAAGAGAGAAGAAAAAGTTTATCAACAAATGGACTCACGCTAACTGTAGGTTATGCAGTCATGAAAACGCTCTAACACCCACTCATTACCCCTCCACATTTCCCTGAAAGTTTTATTTAGACATTGATATGGTGGTGATGCAGATTTGTACAGTGCAAGCGTCATTCTTCTGGGTGAAGCTTGTAGCGTTAAGGATACGTACTCCCTGCTTTTGTGCTGATTGTGTTTTTCTGATGTTTTTGGTGCCTCAGCCCTGCCTGTTCTAAGTGTTGGAAACATATCATTTTGGGAGGGCTGCGGAAAACTAATCAGGTTAGACTTACACTCTCTAGGTTTTTGGGGACAAGAGAAATAACAATCCTCCTTTTTACATGGCCCCTGTACACACCTCTAGGCACCTCCCTCCTGTTGTTTGACCCCACAGCAGGCAGCTTGCTATGGAGGCACATGAGATGAAGCCAAGCACCCTGTGCCTGTTCAGGCACTAGGCTGTGAGCCAGCCTTGCCCCCCTCCCTTCCATTGGTCTCAATGATTAGGAGTGACAGCATCAGGAGGCAATATTGGCATGCTGTCACCTCAGTTAAGGAGGAGGGGGAGTCTGTTCCAGACAAGTATTAGTGCAAACATTTGGACCGTAAAAAATGGTCCCAGTAAGTCTTAGGGGGAATATGCACACCTATCACTTGGAATACTAATGCATAGAATGCATTCACATAAAGAACCCGCTGCCTTTAGAACAACTTGAAGCCTGAGCGGGGACATACACAGTTAGCATTTCTCCACTTACTAAGTAGACACATTACTGGAAAAGCACACAACTTACCATCATCAGGTTTTTTTGGGGCCCCTGAAGTGGATGGCGTGGCTGGCTCTGGAGAAACTGCACAAAAAGAACACAAATTGTGAACTGGAATGTGGTACATTACCGAGGAAGAGTATTTATGAAAGATTGACAAACACACATTTTCAGTGTTGACTAAATCAGGACATGATTAAATTACAATGTCCCCTAAAAATTTACAAGTACAAAGCACACCATTTCCAATGTAGAGAAACTAACACCAATTTAGAATAGGGTGGCTTGAGATAACTTACAAAAGATAACATGTCCTGTAAAGCTCCCCAAAACCACCTTTCAAACATGAAGGTTAAGCAAGAGTGTTTCATGACCAACCTTCCTGTCACATATAGCAAAACTACACTTGCTTTGACTCCAACTTAGATTATCCTAGATACACATCATCCTAGCACACACAATTCATGTGAGAATCTAATTTTAGGTACTTACAGACTAGTTCAGGGGAGCCTGGAGTGGGGGAGGATGGGGGAGACCCTACATGGGGGGATGGTGTCCCTTCATGGGGGGATGGCGTTGTATCTCCTAGAAACACAAAGACACAAATACAATCCTTGAACAAAAGCTATTTGATAAAGGCACACAGAAAGTAGTCTGGAAACATTGAAGGTAGTAGTTACAGTGGACTGGGTAAGCAGTGGCCCCTCTTCCCCAGTCCTCCACAACAAACATCCTCAATGTCAGCTGCTACAAAACCCCAATGTCAAAATATATATATTACAGCCCTTATATTTACCAGGACACATTGAACACACAAACACATGTAGAATACTTACTTCCCCTTTGAGGAGAGCCCAGGTCCTCATCCGAGTCGGACCAATTGGCCTCTTCTTGGCCAACAGTTTGTTCCTGGCCCGGATCCAGGCGACTCGGCCCTGCCTGAGGCTCCTCTCTTGCTGAAGTTACATCAACCACAAAAGAAAACAAAACAAACAATCATTCCTCCAAGTTCGACCTAATACACAACACACCAGCACATCCACATTACTTACAGGGGGCCTGAGAAGGCTGAGCCGCAACATCCTGATCACTGGTTTCTAAAATAAAAGAAAAACATTATATATTATTTATGGACACAAATAGGCAGTAACCTCTCATCATGCTAGCACCATACTCAATGCCCCTACAATTCAGAACATAGAAGTGCACTTACACCAATGAGATGCATTGACCATGTTTTAAAACAGGAGGGCACCATGCAAATTAAGCGGGCGCCTAAGGCCTCGCACCTACAGGGGCCTTGCGGCCAGTGGCGGAGCACCAACATTTCGAAGGGCGCAGTCAGGGAAATCTCCCAAGTAAAAGATTGCTTTCAATCCTCGGATCAAAAAGTTGCAGCAGTGTGCTGCAGTCCCTTCACTGCGTCTGCCAGGTGTCTGTTGTCCGCTGACACTTACTCCTCCTTCTCTGACTGGGGATTGGCCGTCTGATCATGTTATCCTAAGATGTGGAGGAATCGGTAGGTGTGTACCTGCACCAGTAGGAAGTGACTGGCCGGTCAACTCACTCTGCTATCATCAGTTGTTGCTCTGGGAGGAGAGCTCCGCCCTGGACCCGGAACATACAGGTAACCAGGCCCAGACTTGATATTTTGCAGGCTGGTCATAGATTTGTTGTGTCCACTATGCAAAGTGGTTGAGTAGCCCCAGGGAAGTTGGAAGAGTCTGAAAATGGTTGGTGGAGGAGGAGGAGAAGAAGGCCCTGGGTGGCTGGGGGACAAGGAGAGGGCCCCTGGGGGTTTTCTAGAGGAGGAAAGATCCACAATGACGCCAGAGTCAATTGCCAAGGAAGAGAGTGGAGCTGAGCAAGTCCTGCCTATCTGACATGAAAGCCAAACATGGTGTAGATGGAGCCCTTTGCCCTACACAATGACAGCACCAGAGGTGGAAGGTGAGTGGTAGCGGGTCTTTGACATTATAGAGCATATGGACTCTGTCCATTATTGGTAGTTTTGTTTGGAGTTGTCCTTTAGATGTTTAACTGTGTTGTTTTTGACCCGAGCTGTGAGGGACTGAGGTATGACAGCCCACTATGCTGAGACTTATAGTGCCCTAGAATGTTGAGGACTGAGGAATCCTTAGTCCCTAACAGAGGGCACTACAAGTCTTAGCATAGCAGGCAGTATTTCCTCATTCCCCTACAGAGAGGATTACAAGTCCAAGCAGGTAGCCTTCTGCAGTGGGACTTGTTGTGCCCTTGACTGTGGTGGACTGAGGAAGGGAAGTGTAAGAGGGTCTCTGTAAGCTCAGATGTATGGGGGAGCTTTGGGGAACACAGAGTTCCCTTTTACACCAGAGTCCCCAGCTTCCCCCCTCAAATAATGGTTCCCAAACTCTCCTTATATCAGAGTCTTCACACTTCCCTCTTACAGTGTAGTAAGTCTGGAGACTCCGATGTAAAGGGGGCTCTGTAAAATGTGATTAGAGATTAGAAATTTCTAACATTTTTATTTTCTACTTACGATCCACAATTTTCAGCTGCTCAAATGGCTCGCTGCCTCTGACTGCATATTGGAGTGTGGCCGTCCTCCTCCTCCCCTTCTTCACCAAAATCACAAGAGGGTGCCGTCCGTCCGCTTTGGCTAGAAGCAGAAGAAAAAAAAAAACATAAAAAATACGAATGTACATAGTAGTATTAAAGGTTGTGAAGAGACACTTGATGGAGGTAGGAAAGGTAGGAGCGAGAGGGAGGGGGGGGGGGGGGTGTTGGTATTAGTGTTGTTGCATAGCTAAACACATGTCCACCTACCCAAAAAATTGTAACCTATCTGGTCACATGTAATGTATATTTTTACTTACCGGAGATTTGCTCCACAGCCTTTAGCAGGAGCCTGGGTGAGCGCCTTTTGGCATCACTCCAGGCCCGCTGCAGATCCACTATATCAGCCTGGAACTGAAATCTCCGCTGCAGCCTCATCCGGAGACGACACATCATCTTGTGCTTTTGGTGAAGATGCGTATAAACTTTATCATACCCCCAGAGGAGGAGGAGCTGTGGAAAGAGCAGTGTATGTTTGAGTCCAAGTATGTCCAAAATAGTACAGTCTTCAAATAACATGCTAGGTCGTCTTTGAGATATTGTAGAACAAAGAATTCCATTTCTGGTGATACATATACATCGATGTCCAAATCTACCTCCATGACATAGGTTGCCCCACACTGGTGATTTCCTCTACATGATATAGCCATTTTCTCAATTGGCCTTTCATGACACACCCAGGGCCGCCATCAGGGGGGACAGGCAGTCACTGTATTTACAACCTTATTGCTGTCCATTTAGCAGGGTGCAAGTAACTTTACACACATGTAGCATAGGTATCAACTTTTGTCACCATGTTAAAAGGACAGCAGTATGGGTAGCATTACAGTGACTGTTATTAGTCCAGGCTCACTAAACTAGCCAATGCTTGGAAAAGCAAGCCATGCAGATTGCTTTTCAGGTCCCTTTTAACACGAGCTGTCTGATTGGGTGTGGCTGTTAATTTTTGACGCAGACCTGATAAGCCCCTCAATTCTCCTTTATGGAGTGTTATATGTAAATGGGATTGCTTCATTTGAGATGCAGATTTAAACTGTGTATGGCCAGGCTGAAGGTACCCAAGTTGATTGGTCGATCACCTGGAGGACAACGTACAACCAGTCTGTCAGATTTTACACACACTTATCGCTAGCATCTCTTGTAGCCACTAGCAATAATCACTGTGTTTTCCTGGCAGGGGCAGCACCAGGAGAACACAATGGCTCCGCAGGAGGGTTTCCCCTGTCTGTGTTGATGGTGGAATCAAGGCAAAATGTTTTTCCTGCAAGCCACGGGACAAACAAAGATATTTTTTTAATGAATCCATGATTTTGCCAAAATGGAAAAAAAAAGATGTTTGCTTTGTATATTCTTAAGTTTGCTACATAACTAGAACATGTAACAGTGTTATATCATTGCAGGAGATTTCCCTTCACTTCCTGTCTTGGTGTCACCAGGACAGGAAGTGAGGGAATCTCCCGTGGGGATACAGCCAGCAATTCTTTCCTTTTATATATACTATGGACATTATAAGGCAACAATTGCAAGCTATTTCCCCACAGTGATATTCCCCTCACTTCCTGTCTTGGTGTCACCAGGACAGGAAGTGAGGGAATCTCCCGTGGGGATACAGCCAGCAATTCTTTCCTTTTATATATACTATGGACATTATAAGGCAACAATTGCAAGCTATTTCCCCACAGTGATATTCCCCTCACTTCCTGTCTTGGTGACACTAAGACAGGAAGTGAGGGAAAATCTCATGCAATGATATCACCCTACTAGAAATTGTAGTTCCGTCTAAAAAGTATACATAAAGTAAGCACTTGGTTTCCAAAGTGGCAAAATTATGGAGGAGTTAAAACCCCATAGTGTGATCGGGTAATCTGACGGTGTGTTCCTACACTCCTCAATGTGTCTGTTCATTAAGCTGTGCTGAATTATCCTTGATTCACAATTCCTGCAAGAGTTGCACATGGTATGTGGGAGATGCAAATTTAAGGTGGCATAATTATCCACACAATCACACATAATCCTTTTTAAAGGTCACCAGCAGAATTTGATGGCATAGTGGTTCACAGCAGTGCCATCATATTCCAGTTAGATCTGTCAATTAACAAAGCAATGGGATCTGGGGGTGTATTTAACTTGCAATGGACACCCCCATTCATTATCATATGGCAGTGTGAGATGGGTCTGTTGGGAATGTGATCCATTGAGACAAGTGATTATACACTCATGTGTTTCTTTTAGAGGTGATTTGTTCAAGGCAATCCTTTGAAGACATGACCATTCCAGATTTTTGTGATCACTGATTCCATCTCAGGTGAACCAATTAGCTGCTGTGTGCAGATCCAGCTTATGATGGTAAGAGTGTCAGACAAGACAAACGGGGCCGAGCTTGCAGTGTGTATGGATGTATGTAAGGCAATAATTTTTTGCATTATGCATTTAGGGAATATAATGTTTCTAATCTTGCATATATGAAAAGGGTCAATACATTTGTCTTTATCTAGATAGATTCCAAAGCGTCAGAGCAATCTGTCACAGATAATTGGGTTTCATTTTGTGTAAAAGTTGAAACGAATCAAATCTATCTATATACAGGCATAGCCCACTTTAAGTACACAATGGGACCAGGGCATGTATGGAAACTGAAAATGTACTTAAAGTGAAGCAATACCTTTTTTCTTTTCTCGATGCATGAAAATACACCAGCTCCATTGTAAATTTTGGCCACATTGACATAGCCTTACTCCCAAACCATGTGGGAGCATGTTAAGGGGATCCAGGACTATGACATGATAGATTACCTAGGCAAGCTGGCCAGCCACAAAATGGATATGGTGTAGTCCTGGGTACCTGGGTACCCTGTCGTTGCTCCCTAAGTTTGTTATCCCTGTCACTTATGGTTTGTGAGCAGTGTCATGGCAAGCTGAACAAGCTGTGTCCTTACTCACGATTGTATATAAAGTGAGTGTACTTAAAGCAGGGTATGCCTATCTATATCTATATAGAAAGTTCAGAGATGTGAACCTGTTCCCTATTATATACACTAATATATGGTATATAACATATTCTATAATGTATCTAATGTATATATATTGTATATAATATATACATAGTATATATATTGTCTAATATATATATTTTTTAGATACACATACATACATCTATATATATACACATAATATATATATATACATATAATATATATACATATATATATATATATATATAATATATATACATATATATATATATATATACATATAATATATATACATATATATACATATAATATATATATATATATATACATATATATACATATAATATATATACATATAATATATATATATATATATATACATATAATATATATATATATATATACATATAATATATATATATATATACATATAATATATACATATAATATATATATATATATATATATACATATAATATATATATATATATATACATATAATATATATATATATATATATATACATATAATATATATATATATATATATATACATATAATATATATATATATATATATATATATATATATATATATATATATACACATATAATATATATATATATATATATATACACATATTATATATATATATATATATATACACATATTATATATATATATATATATATACACATATTATATATATATATATATATATACACATATAATATATATATATATATATACACATATAATATATATATATATATATACATATAATATATATATATATATATACATATAATATATATATATATATATACATATAATATATATATATATATATACATATAATATATATATATATATATACATATAATATATATATATATATATACATATAATATATATATATATATATACATATAATATATATATATATATATATATATATATATATATATATATATATATATATATATATACACATATATATATATACACACATACATATATATATATATATAGGGAACAGGTTCACATCTAGGAAGTTTCTATAACAGGAAGCTTCTAGATCACGTCTAATAGGCAGAAAGTGCATGCGCAGATCAGCAGACCAAAAGTTTCTTGCACACCCGCTAGATAAGCGACCCACCCTGCCACCATCCCCCATCCCCCATCCCGCACCCTGCACACTCACACCCCCTCCTTACCTTACACACAAATGCCACGATTTCGTCTGTAAACAGTGCAGGAGCCATGATGCACACTTACGACAGGGCCTGGACAATTTCCGGAAACGTGTGCACGCAGCAAAAGTTTCGTTTCCGGTTTCATGTATAAATGTGAGAACGCGGTTTTGTATATTCGCGAATTCGCGAATAGTGAACATACACAACCATTAAGCAGATTTAACTTAGAAAAAGAAATACAAATACATACATTTGTGGACACCAGAAAACTTTATTTAGACACATGAAGACATTTTAAAAAAAAAAATGGAAACATGCTGTTTATTACATTTGTATTTTTCAAACCAAAACAACCTTTGTACAACATTTAGACCATATACATCGACAAAGAGCCCATAATCAACAGATGCATGTGCAGATTGACAGAATTATGTTAACAGCAATAAATACTTACAGAGAGTCAACACACAACACAGCCAAATCTCACCTCCATAAATAACAAAGGGCCAAAAATGTTACCCATAAAACATGTGACACACAAATATATTGGACCTCTTCGTAGGTCAAATCTTTCCTGATGTCTGAGTGAGCTATATATAATCCAAGCAAACACACCCAGAATGGTAACGCCCAGTCCAAAAATTAACTGTGTGTATCCTGTGTGTTTTGGAGCATGCTCAGTTGCCAAAACAAGGGAAATAGAAATGAGGAATAGAAATGTATGTAGGTGTGTATAGTATATGTGAATTGAAAAAATTCTCTCTTGAAGTTTGCTAGTCATTATTTAGAATGTTTAGATACAGGAATACATACATATATATACAATTACGTGAGAGAGAGAGAAATATATATTTAGGGAAACAATTGAAACACACCTTTTGGGATTTGAGAAGTGAGATTGTGACGATTGACCAGATATGTAAGCCAACAATCTGACTCATCACTCATGAACATCCCTAAATTTGGCGTGGCAATTATATCAGGCGTTCTTATGTGCATTTTGGCTGGCGTTTTCCCAGGCGTTTTGACATGCATTTTTTGGGCAGGCATTGTTATATGAAATCACCTACAAAAGCCCCAAAAACAGACCACAAACACGTACATGTGAACGTAGCCCGTTTGGGGGCGTTTGAGGGGGATTTGTCCAGCTCAAGGATCAGCTCCCAAAACAGGCAAAAAATCCAATCCTATTCAGTTCAATGGCCCCTGTTCCCATGTGAGCATTTTGACGGCATGAGGAAAACACCCAACGCTCACTGAGAAATAGCACAATGATTAGGGAGTCTGCCTTCCTGCTGTAGGTTTGTAAGTTCGAATCCGGAAGGTGCCCTCTGTATGGGCAACACTTGGATATCTCCAATCCTCCAAATGTTGACATCATTAATTTTGTTCATGTTTGAAAAAGGCATGTGTATCAGCAAACTTTTAATCCAAAGACATGAACAAAATACAAAAGATGCCCCATAAAGTCAATATGTAGCAATATTGTGAGCTAAAGCTCTATTTGTTTGTTGGGCATACTTTGCTAATTAGCCAAGTATAAGGGATATATATATATATACCTTCAGTTAAATGTGTAGTAAAATGGTAACACTTGGCCATACCCATATGGAAGAAAAGGTAGTATTTGCAATATATTTCTAAAAACATTCTTTGGAAACACATAAAATATTGTCAAAATTGTGACATTTCCTTGATATGTGTGAAATGCTAATAATCTTTCTTTGAAATATGTTTTACATCTATTTTTTTTCTATCTGACGACCAATTCCCCAATGTAATATTTTGTGGGTTTTTTCAGAGAATGTGGAGGTTCTATATAAACACTGTAGATTTGACTGCTATGATTTCGGAGTTAGCAGGAAAGGTGTATGGAATGTGATGGTGTTTACTAAAGGATCCCTTGTTGGAAGTGTGCATGTTTTTCCAATTCCGCCGGTTTTTGCCATTTTCTATGGGCGAGACAGCGGATTTGCAAGCGGTATTCAAAAAAAAATTGACCCAAAATCGCGCTGGCGAAATTTTTTGAGCCAATTTGACGTTGCGCATGCGCACATTCGCGAGTTCGCAGCTCGCGGCTGGAGGAGCTGTTTAACCTTTCCACACTTTCGCAGATATCTCTCTTTCTAAGTCAGTTTTTGAGATTTTTTAAACGCAAGTCATCTCCAAATTGACTTCCACACCTTCCACAGTGATTTGGGATTTTTGGGGGTACAGGGGAAAATTTGGCTAAACTTTAGTCGAGCTTTTAGCTGGCGTGGTTTTAAGTCGCGCTCTGACCATATTGCATCTTAATGAATCTCACACTAGGCGCTATTTTCCGCCCGCCGTTCTTTGAATGCCAATTTCAGACTTAAATAATCGCCGCTTCGCAAAATCACGCCGAAACGCCAATTCGCCGTACTATGAATCAGGCCCTAAATCACACAAAAAAAGTTCTTAAAAATTGTCATTTTTGATAGAGAGCCAATTATTGGAAAAAAAAAAAAAAAACTTAACAAAAAAAATTTCTTTGGATTTATTGTCTGGGGGGTCTAAAAAGTGTACCTGTGAAGTTTCAGCTCTGCAGCATGTCCAGAACCAGGAAAAAAAGATCATATAGGTGTAAAAGGGGTTCCCACCATCCCTGCTCTACTGAAAAATTATCTTTTTTTTCTGGTTCTGGACATGCTACAGAGCTGAAACTTCACAGGTACACCTTTTAGACCCCCTAGACACTAAATCACACAAAAAAAGTTCTTAAAAATTGTCATTTTTGATAGAGAGCCAATTATTGAAAAAAAAAAAACTTAACAAAAAAAAAATTTCTTTGGATTTATTGTCTGGGGGGTCTAAAAAGTGTACCTGTGAAGTTTCAGCTCTGCAGCATGTCCAGAAACAGGAAAAAAAGATCATATAGGTGTAAAAGGGGTTCCCACCATCCCTGCTCTACTGAAAAATTATCTTTTTTTCTGGTTCTGGACATGCTACAGAGCTGAAACTTCACAGGTTCACCTTTTAGACCCCCTAGACACTAAATCACACAAAAAAAAGTTCTTAAAAATTGTCATTTTTGATAGAGAGCCAATTATTGAAAAAAAAAAAACTTAACAAAAAAAAAATTTCTTTGGATTTATTGTCTAGGGGGTCTAAAAAGTGTACCTGTGAAGTTTCAGCTCTGCAGCATGTCCAGAACCAGGAAAAAAAGATCATATAGGTGTAAAAGGGGTTCCCACCATCCCTGCTCTACTGAAAAATTATCTTTTTTTCTGGTTCTGGACATGCTACAGAGCTGAAACTTCCCAGGTTCACCTTTTAGACCCCCTAGACACTAAATCACACAAAAAAAAAGTTCTTAAAAATTGTCATTTTTGATAGAGAGCCAATTATTGAAAAAAAAAAAAACTTAACAAAAAAAAATTTCTTTGGATTTATTGTCTGGGGGGTCTAAAAAGTGTACCTGTGAAGTTTCAGCTCTGTAGCATGTCCAGAACCAGAAAAAAAATAGAATCAGGGTTAGGGCTAGGGTTAGGGTTAGGGCTAGGGTTAGGGTCAGGGCTAAGGTTAGGGTTATTTTTAGTGCTTAGGGTTAGAGTTAGAGGGGTAGGGGTAGGGCTACTAACTCTAACCCTAAGTATCTCACCGTAACCCTAACCCTAGCCCCTAACACTAAACCTAACCCTAACCCTCTAACCATAACCCTAACCCTCTAACCTTAACCCTAACCCTCTAAGCCTAGCCATAAAAATAACCCTAACCCTAACCCTAGCCCTAACCCTAGCCCTAACCCTAACCCTAACCCTAGCCCTAACCCTAACCCTAGCCCTAACCCTAACCCTAACCCTAACCCTAGCCCTAACCCTAAACCTAACCCTAGCCCTAACCCTAATTCGTATTTTTTTCTGGTTCCGGACATGCTACAGAGCTGAAACTTCACAGGTACACTTTTTAGACCCCCCAGATGCTAAATCCAAAGAAATTTTTTATTTTTATTTTTTTTTAATTTTTCCAATAATTGGCTCTCTATCAAAAAATTATAGAACTTTTTTTGTGTGATCCCTCTCCGGCATGCCACAGTCCAGGTGTTTGTCCCCTTGAAACAACTTTTCCATTACTATTGTGGCCAGAAAGAGTCCCTGTGGGTTTTAAAATTCGCCTGCCTATTAAAGTCTATGGCGGTTCGCAATGTTCGCCGGTTCGCGAACATTCGCCGATGTTCGCGTTCGCCGTTCGCGAACAGCGAATTTTATGTTCGCGACATCACTAGTTGTCACATGAAAAGATATAATAAAATAGTTACAAAAATGTGAGGGGTGTACTCACTTTTGTGAGATACTGTATATATATATATATATATATATATATATATATATATATATATATATATATTTATATATATATATACACATATTGTACAGGACGCCAAGGTTGGGTCCTGGACGGATGCTACATTGCACTGATTTTTGGGTTATGGTCCCTTTAAGTGTGGAAGTACTCAGGGGGTCACCCAGGATGGGTGAGGAATTCCTGGGAATAGCCTTAAACAGGAGAGGACTGACTCGCTATTCTCTCTGGTTTAGTAGAGAAGTATTTGGGACCTGGGATTTCGGAGACCCTGAAGCGATATTCGGGTGGGAAGGGGCCTCCACCTCTGACTATGAGGATTCCAGAACACACAGGGTTAAGAACCTCCAGGAAGCAGCTCTTAAAAGACAGGAAGTAGTGATAGGTGTGGGGGTGAGGAGGAGTTGGTATATGCACCTGTTTTGGAGAGCTGTGAGTTTGGCTGGAGGCTGCAAGAAGCAGAACTTAACCAGGACTGTTAAACCTGGGGCGAAGACCCAACTTCAAACTGTATGTGTTTTCCTTTTACTTTGTGCTGAAGATAGGCGGACTTTATTTTGTATTTTTGTGCTTGTGTGCTGCTGGAAGCCTTATTTTTTGTGTTACCTGCTGAATAAAAGCCTTTTTGTTTAAAGTTTAACGCTTTTGCACTCGGTCCTGTGGAGCCACAATCCCCCCAAACATTACAATATATATATATATATATATATATATATATATAGGCTTGAGCAAACCTGGACTGTATTGTTTGGGTTCGTTCCGGACTTTTGGGTATTCGATATCTGGACCCAAACATTTCACTGTATGTTCGGGTACTGTCCGTTGTTCGGTAATG
Source organism: Pelophylax lessonae (assembly GCF_965119305.1). NCBI lineage: Eukaryota > Metazoa > Chordata > Amphibia > Anura > Ranidae > Pelophylax > Pelophylax lessonae. The sequence goes on along the minus strand of NC_138770.1, from coordinate 462,155,620 downwards.
TTATTTGATGTTTTGGCACGGTTTTAACCACATAAGCCCCGGAAGATTTTACCCCCTTCCTGACCAGGCCACCCTATTTTGCGATTTGGCACTGCGTGACTTTAACGGACAATTGCGCGGTCGTGCAACGCTGTACCCAAATGAAATTGATCACCTGTGCGATTTTTACTTTTTGCGCTATAAATAAAAAAAGAGCGACAATTTTGAAAAAATAACAATATTTTTCACATTTTTTATATGAAATTCCCCAAAAAAATGTAAAAATCAAACTTTTTTAACATTTTAGGCCAATTTGTTTTCTGCTACATATGTTTGGTAAAAAAAATCGCAATAAGCGTATTTTGATTGGTTTGCGCAAAGGTTATTGCATTTACTAACTAAGGGAAAGATTTTTGTCATTTTTTTTGTAATTTTTATTGTTTTTTTTTTAAGTAATGGCAGCGATCTGCGATTTTTTTTTTTTCGGGACTGCGACATTGCGGCGGACAGATCGGACCCTTGACTGACATTTTTGACACTTTTGGGGGTACCAGTGACATTACTACAGTAATTAGTGCTATACATATGCACTGTTACTGTAAAAATGACACTGGCAGGGAAGGGGTTAACTTTATTGGAGAGGCAGGGGCTAAATGTGTCCCTAGGGGCATGCTTCTAACTGTAAAGGGGTGTGGCTTTTCATGTAACCACAGAGACATACGATCCTACATAGCAGGATCGCATGATCTCTGCAGTTACACCAGGGAGAATGACAGGCGTCTTTGTTTACATCAGCCACCGGCCTTTCTCCCTCTGCAGCGGACGATTGCGGGTGGCCGACGGACCTCCGATTCACCGGTCACTCGCGCAGGGAACACAGTGAAATAGCGGCGTGCGCTCGCCCCCTATTGGCTTGCGGGCGAGTGACGTACCCCTACGTCACTTTGCGCAGGAGAGGCTGACCGCCGCCGTAAATAGTAGTGCGGCGGTCGGCAAGTAGTTAATGGCGCAGTTTCAACAGGTGCAAGGCAGCCAATCAGCAAGCGTTTAACTAGTGTGCCCTAGAAGCCATCACAGCCATGCCTACTAATGGCATGGCTGTGATTGGCCAGTGCAGCATGTGACCCAGAGTCTATATAAGCTGGAGTCACATAGCGCCGCGCGTCACTCTGCTATAACTATACTAGGGAGAGGTTCCTGCTGCTTTTGCTGAGGGAGAGATAGGAGATTACTGTAGGGTCAGGCTGGAGGTTGCTTTGAGGGAAAGCATAGGAAGAATCTTTTTTAATCAGACAGCAATCTACATTGATTGTATTGTGTGGGGGTGCAGTGCACGCTCTTTTTGCCCGGAGGGAGAGATAGGAGATTACTTTAGAGTCAGGCTGGAGATTGCTTTGAGGGAAAGCATAGGAACAATCTTCTTTAATCAGACAGCGATCTACATTGATTGTATTGTGTGGGGGTGCAGTGCACGATCTTTATGCCCTGAACTGAGCCCAGTGAGGAGGAGAAAGGAGAAAGAAAAACTTTTATCAGTCTGTTAGGTGGGCGGCGTGCGGTGCTGCACATTTAATGCAAGCTCAGTGCATATGTGTCTGCTTAATCTGCATTTAAAAAAAAAAAAAAATTCCTTCATATTTAACTTTGACATACAGTGTTTAGACAGACACTGCTTTTCTAACCTGCTCTTCAAAAAGCACCAATGTAAGGGGAAAATTATTATTTTTCAGTATTTAGGGAAAAAAATAATTTTTCAGGTTTTCATTCAAATGGGTTTTTTTTTTATTCAATAGCGGAATAAAACAACAACAGTATCCAACCTGTTAGACGTGCGGTGTGTAGCGGCCATTTCCTGCAAGCTCAGTGCATTTGTGTCTGCTTAATCTGCATTTAAAAAAGAAAAAAACTTTTTTCCTTCATATTTTACTGTGACTTACAGCGTTTAGACAATGCATTTGAAATCTGCTATTCAACAAGCACCAATTAAGGGGACAATTATTTATCAGATTATCATTCATACGTTACAGTGCGATACACCCATTGCATACTGTTGTTGTACTCCGCTTTGCAATAAAAACCCATTTAGGGGAAAAAAGTTAATTGGGGCCTAGGCTGCATATGTTACAGTGAGATACACCCATTGCATGATGTTGTATTGCGCATTGCAAAAAAAAAAAACATTTAGGGGAAAAAAAAGTTAATTGCGGCCCTGTCTGCATATGTTACAGTGAGATACACCCATTGCATGCTGTTGTATTGCGCATTGCAATAAAAACCCATTTAGGGGGAAAAAAAGTTAATTGCGGCCTAGGCTGCATATGTTACAGTGAGATACACCCATTGCATACTGTTGTATTGCGCATTGCAATAAAAAACCCATTTAGGGGAAAAGAAAGTTAATTGCGGCCCTGTCTGCATATGTTACAGTGAGATACATCCATTGCATACTGTTGTATTGTGCATTGCACTAAAAACCCATTTAGGTGAAAAAAAAGTTAATTGCGGCCCTGTCTGCATATGTTACAGTGAGATACACCCATTGCATACTGTTGTATTGCGCATTTCAATAAAAACCTATTTAGGGGAAAAAAAAGTTAATTGCGGCCTAGTCTGCATATGTTACAGTGAGATACACCCATTGCATACTGTTGTATACTGCTTATCAATAAAAACCCATTTCTGAAAAAAAAAGTTATTGCGGCCTAGTCTGCATATGTTACAGTGAGATACACCCATTGCATACTGTTGTATTCCGCTTATCAATAAAAACCCATTTAGGGGAAGATCAAAAATTCGATAAATATGAGGAGAAGGTCAAATAAGGGACATGGCCTGGATCGTGGTGTTGCTGGTGGAGCTCCTGTTGCAAGGAGAGGACATGGTCGATCTGTGCCAGCTACACGCACAGGTGAAACACGTTTCTCAGCTGGGAGTAGAGTTGAGCGGACACCTGGATGTCCGTGTTCGGCAGCTTCGGCCGAACTTGAAAAAAAAGTCCGGGTCCGTGTCCCGGACTTTTTCCGAACTTTACCCGGACACCGAACCCCATTGAAGTCAATGGGGACCCGAACTTTCAGGCACTAAAATGGCTCTAAAACACTAATGGAAAGGGCTAGAGTGCTGCAAATGGCAGCAAAATGTAGTTAAGAGCATGGCAAGTGCTCTGCAAACAAATGTGGATAGGGAAATAACTTAAAAAGAAAAAGAACAGAAAAATAAAACAATGTTCTTCATCTGTGAAGGACGAGGCCCATATGGAGTAGGAGGGAGGTTGAGGTGGTGGTGGATGTGGCGGTGTCATAGGCTAGCGCACAGGGTGTGCCGGGTGTGCCTGGGCACACCCTAATCACCTAGGGCACATTAGCATTATCGCTCTGTTTGCCAGTGAGGAGATGGGATAGATCTCCCTCAGACCTGCTCTGCCATAAGAGAAGTGCCACACACTTCTATTTCACTTTGTCAGCAGGGAGAGTAATGTACCAGGGCCATATACATGTAGGCAAACACATGCATGTGTATTTTAACTTTGGGGTGCACACCCTAATGCAATAGCACACCTATGCACACCTATGGGCGGTGTAGGTGGAAGCGGTGGTGGAGGAGGACGAGGTAGCCAACACTGCTTTTTTTCAGTCATTTTAAATGAGGGTACACCCCAAAAGAGTGAGAAAGATCAAAAATAGAACAATGGCTGGGTAAGGTCGGTATCCATCTCTATTCTGCACAAGGTACGGAAAAGTCCTGTGGGATCCATGCCTGGTTCATTTTAATGAACGTGAGCTTGTCCACATTGTCTCTGGACAGGCGGCTGCGCTTGTCTGTGATAACGCCCCCAGCCATGCTAAATGCACGTTCAGATAATACACTGGCTGCAGGGCACGCCAGCACCTCCAAGGCGTAAAGGGCAAGCTCAGGCCATGTGCCCGATTTGGAGACCCAGAAGTTGAAGGGGGCAGACCCGTCATTCACTACATGTAGGCGTGTGCACACATACTGCTCCACCATGTTGGTGAAATGCTGCCTCCTGCTAAGACGTTCCATATGAGCTGCTGGTGCTGCTGTTTGTTGTGGCGTGCTGACAAAGCTTTTCCACATTTCGGCCATGCTAACCCTGCCTTCTGAGGTGCTGGCGGTGCCCTGGTTGTGTTGGCGACCTCTTCCTCCTCCACCTCCTCTTCCTTGGCCTTGTGCTTCCAGTGTGGCCCCGCTGTCAGGTGGGAATGCCAGAAGCATCGCGTCTACCAGCGTGCGCTTGTACTCGCACATCTTGCGATCACGCTCCAGTGAGTGAATTAAGGACGGTACGTTGTCCTTGTAATGGGGATCCAGCAGCGTGGCCACCCAGTAATCAGCACAAGTTAGAATGTGGGCAACTCGGCGGTCGTTGTGGAGACACTGCAGCATGTAATCGCTCATGTGTGCCAGGCTGCCCAGAGGCAACGAAAGGCTGTCCTCTGTGGGAGGTGTATCGTCTGTGTCCTCTGTATCCCCCCAGCCACGCACCAGTGATGGCCATGAGCTGGCCTGGGTGCCACCCTGCTGTGAACATGGTTCCATCTCCTCCTCCATCTCCTCCTCCTCATCCTCCAGAACTGTGCCCCTGCTGGACAATTGTGTCCCTGGCGTTTGTGGGTGCAGGAACCCACCCTCGGAGCCACTTGCGAATGACTGCCCTGAAAGCCTTGGAAATGTTACCTCTTCATCCTCCTCCTCCTCCTCCTCATCCTGTGCCACATCCTCTTCCATCATCGCCCGAATCGTTTTTTGAAGGAGGCATAGAAGTGGGATAGTTAAGCTGACAACGGCGTCATCGGCACTGGCCATGTTGGTGGAGTACTCAAAACAGCGCAACAAGGCACACAGGTCTCGTATGGAGGCCCAGTTATTGGTGGTGAAGTGGTGCTGTTCCGCAGAGCGACTCACGCGTGCGTGCTGCAGCTGAAACTCCACTATGGCCTGCTGCTGCTGCTCGCACAGTCTTTCCAGCATGTGCAAGGTGGAGTTCCCCCTTGTGGGCATGTCACATATGAGGCGGTGAGCGGGAAGGCCGAAGTTACGCTGCAGCGCTGACAGGCGAGCAGCAGCAGGGTGAGAACGCCGAAAGTGCGCACAGACGGCCCGCACTTTCTGCAGCAGCTCTGACATATCGGGGTAATTTTTAAGGAACCTCTGCACCACCAAATTCAGCACATGCGCCAGGCAAGGGATGTGCGTCAAACCGGCTAGGCCCAGAGCTGCTATGAGATTTCGCCCGTTATCGCACACCACCAGGCCGGGCTTGAGGCTCGCTGGCAGCAACCACTCATTTGTCTGCTGTTCCATGCTTCTCCACAACTCCTGCGCGGTGTGTGGTTTTCCCCCCAAACAGGCAAGTTTTAAAACTGCCTGCTGTCGTTTACCCCTGGCTGTGCTGAAGTTGGTGGTGAAGGTGTTACGCTGACCGGATGAGGAGGCGGTAGAGGATGAGGAAGCGGAGTAGGAGGAGTTAGGAACAGGAGGCAAACTGAAGCGCCCTGCAATCCTCGGTGGTGGAAGGACATGCGCCAAATTGCTATCCGCCTCAGGCCCATCCGCCACTGCATTTACCCAGTGTGCCGTTAGGGAGATATAACGCCCCTGACCGTGCTTACTGGTCCACGTATCGGTAGTAGGTGGACCTTGGCACAGATGGCGTTGCGCAGTGCACACCTGATTTTTCCCCCACTTGGTTGTGCAGGGAAGGGATGGCTTGCCTGGAAAAGTAGTGGCGGCTGGGCACGACGTACTGTGGGACAGCCACCGACATAAGGCTTTTAAAACTGTGCGTCTCCACCAGACGGAATGACAGCATTTCAAAGGCCAAGAATTTTGAAATGCTGGCATTCAGGGCCAGGGATCGCGGGTGGGTAGGGGGTACTTCCTCTTCCTCTGAAGTGTTTGGGAGATGGAAAGCTGAACGCTTCCACGGGACATTGTGGAGATGGTTGGTGACCCAGGTGGTGGTGTTGCTGACAGATCGTCTGTTTGCGGGGTGGCAGGTGCCGGTATCACTACAGAGGTGGATGGAGAGGCCGAGACTGCAGCAGAAGAGGAAGCAGGAGGAGCCAGAGACCTTTCTTGGTTTTGGTCTACTCCACTGCAGCTCGTGCTTTGCACTTAGATGCCTGATCATGCAGGTTGTGCTCAGGTTGAGAAGGTTTATGCCTCGCTTCAGGCTCTGATTGCACAGGGTGCAAACCACTCGTGTCCTGTCATCAGCACATTTTCTGAAGAACTTCCACGCTAGAGAACTCCTTTGAGCTGGCTTTGGTGCGCTCGGTCCCTTGCTGCGTTGGGCAGTAGCAGGCGTAGTGTCTAGGGAACGGCCGCTCCGCTTCTGCACCCTGCTCCCTCTTCTGCTGTGCTGGTGGCTCTGTGCGACCACCGCCTCTTCCTCCAAACTACTCAGGTCACCTGCATGACCTTCATTCCATGTGGGGTCGAGGACCTCATCGTCCTCCACATCATCTTCCACCCAGTCTTCACCCCTGCCCTCCTTGTCGGTCTCCACAATTCTGAGTGCCGCAGCAGTTGGCACCTGCGTTTCGTCATCATCGGAGACGTGCTGCGATGGTCCTTCCATGTACTCATCTTGAGAAATAAGTGGTTGGGCATCACTGCACTCAATCTCTTCCACTTCTAGGACAGGGCTAGGTGGATGGCCCTGGGAAACCCTGCAGACAGAGTCATCAAAAAGAAGAAGAGACTGCTGCATGACTTGGGGCTCAGACTGCTTGCCTGATTTGCAAGGGGGTGAGGTGAAAGACGGTTGGACATTGGCTGCAGGTGCCAACTCTGACCTTTCTGCAGTAGACTGGGTGGGAGACAACGTGAAGGAACTGGAGGCACTGTCAGCAACCCAATCTACTATCGCCTGTACTTCTTCTGGCCTCATCACTTCTAGAGGCGCATGATGCCCTACCAAATACTGCTGCAGGTTCTGACGCCTACTTACACTTGAGGAAGGTGTTTCACTTGTGCGTGTAGCTGGCACAGATCGACCACGTCCTCTCCTTGCAACAGGAGCTCTACCAGCAGCACCACGACCCAGGCCATGGCCCCTATTTGACGGTCTCCTCATATTTCTGTAATTTATGATCTTGCCCTAGAAAGGTGTTTATTGAATAGCGGAACAAAACAACAACAGTATCGCACGGGTGTATCTCACAGTCAAATATGCAAACTATGCCTCAATTTAATTTTTTTTACCCCAAAAGGGTGTTTATTAAATAGCGGAATAGAAAAACAGTATACAAATACAACGGGTGTATCTCAGTCAAATATGCAAAGTATGACGCAAATTTAATTTTTTTTCACCCCAAAAGGGTGTATATTAACCACCTCAATACTGGGCACTTAAACCCCCTTCCTTCCCAGACCAATTTTCAGCTTTTAGCGCTGTTGCAATTTGAATGACAATTGCGCGGTCATGCAACACTGTACCTAAACCAAATTTGTGTCATTTTTCCCCCACAAATAGAGCTTTCTTTTGGTGGTATTTGATCACCGTCAGGTTTTTTCTTTTTTGGTGCACAAATAAAAAAAGACTGAAAAATTTGAAAAAAAAAAAAAATAAGTTTCTTGTTTAGGTTATAAAATTTTGTAAATAGATATGTTTTTTCCTGCACTGATGAGCACTGATGATGCCGCATTGACAGGCACTGATGAGGAGACACTGATGGGGTGGCACTGATGGGGTGGCACTGATGGGGTGGCACTGATATGCAGCACTGATGGGCACTGATAGGTAGCACTGATATGCAGCACTGATGGGCACTGATATGTGGCACTGATAGATAGCACTGATATGCAGCATTGGTGGGCACTGATAGGCAGCGCTGATGGGCACTGATAGGCAGCACTGATGGGCACTGATTGGCGGCACTGATGGGCACTGATGGGCACTGATAGTGGCACTGTTGGGCGGCAATGATCGGCACTGATCGGCACTGATGGGTGGCACTGATCGGCACTGATGGGGGGCACTGATGGGCACTGATAGGCAGCACTGGTGGGCAATAATGGGCACTGGTGGGCGGCACTGATAGATGGCAATAATGGCACTGGTGGGCAGCACTGATAGATGCCATTGATGGGCAACACTGATAGGGAGGGCACTGGGGGGCTCTCTGAGCCCTGCTTGCCATCCCTGGTGGCCATAGTGGGCATCCCTAGTGGTCATGGGTGGGCATCCCTGGTGGCTTAGTGGCACCCCTCCCCTCCCAGGGCTGCACTGGTAATCAATGTTCTGATTACCAGCACAGACCCCCCCTGTGATCAGTGAGTAATTAGAAATACTCACTGATCACCCCCGCAGCAGCACCGATCCTCTGATCTTCTCCTCACTGACAGGATCTGTCAGGAGGAGAAGAGATCGAAGCCGTTACAACGGCTCTATTTACATTACATGACGGCTGTGATTGGACACAGCCGTCATGTGATCAGGAGGGCCAATCACAGGGCCCTCCTGCTGAATGTTGTTGCCGTGTGTCCGAGGGACACAGGCACATCGAGATCACGCCGCTGCGCGTGCCCGTGGCGGCGCGATCGCTCTCCTTCTGAAGGACGTTCCGGAACGTCCATTCAGAAGGACGAGACTCCCGCCCGGCCGTATATGTACTATGGCCCGGGTGGGAGGTAGTTAAATAGCGGAATATAAAAAAGGATATAAAACGGTGTATCTCACACGTACAAACACAGACTAGGCCCTGATTACAATTTTTTTGTACCCTAAAGGCAGGATGAGGAAGAGGAGTAGGAGGAGTTCGGAACAGGAGGCAAACTGAAGCGCCCTGCAATCCTCGGCGGTGGAAGGAGATGCGCCAAACAAATTTAAAAAGGTGTATCTCACATGTACCGATACAGACTATGCCGTAATTTAATTTTTTACACTCAAACAGGGTGTATATTGAATAGCGGAATAGAAAAAATTTTACAAAACGGTGTATCTCACACGTACAAACACAGACTAGGCCCCGATTACAATTTTTTGTACCCTAAAGGCAGGATGAGGATGAGGAGTAGGAGGAGGTCCGAACAGGAGGCAAACTGAAGCACCCTGCAATACTCAGCGGTGGAAGATGCGCCCCCAAAATTTGGAAGGTTTATCTCACACTTACCCATACAGACTATCCCGCAATTTAATTCTTTTTACCCCAAGGGTGTAGATTGAATAGCGGAATAGAAAATATGATATCAAAAGGTGTATCTGTCTCACACGTACAGACCCAGACTAGGCCCCGATTACTATTTTTTGTACCCCAAAGGCAGGATGAGGAGTTCTGAACAGGCAGGAGGCAAGATTTCAAAAGGTGTATCTATCTCACACGTACAGACCAAGACTAGGCCCTGATTACTATTTTTTGTACCCCAAAGGCAGGATGAGGAGTAGGAGGAGTTCGGAACAGGCAGGAGGCAAACTGAAGCACCCTGCAATCCTCAGCGGTATGAGATGCGCCCCAAAAATTGGAAAGGTGTATCTCGCACGTACCGATACAGACTATCCCACAATTTAATTCTTTTTACCCTAAAGGGTGTAGATTGAATAGCGGAATAGAAAATATGATATAAAATTTGATTTTTCAATAGCACATGTGAACACAGCAGTGTCTTATATCAGTCAGCTCTGCTGCAGGCTATGAAGGGGAAAAAAAAGAAAATTCCCCTTTAAGTTTGTAATTTTTAAATAGATTAGTACAGACTATGCCACAATTTAATTTTTTTAAACCAAAAGGGTATATATATTGAATAGTGGAATAGAAAAAAGTGTATAAATTTTAAAATCATTCAATAATAGCACATGTGAACACAGCAGTGTATTATCACAGTCAGCAGCACTGAAGGAAAAATGCTGCACACAACTGACTGATAAAAAAGATTTTTTTCTCCCTCCTCCTCAGCGGGCAAAAAGATTGTGTTCGCTGCACCACCCCACACACAGCAAAATCGATGTAGAACACTGACCCTGCCTATTCTCCAGCCTCGCCCTAAAATGATCGATAAGATCGGTCACTGGCACTGCAAACCCCCACACAGCAAAATCTATGTAGAACACTGACCCTGCCTATTCTCCAGCCTCGCCCTAAAATGCCATAATAACTCGCCCTGCCTGCACTCCGACCTGACCCTGAATTCTTTTCGGACACAATATAATTTTTCACTGTCCGTCCCTAATCAGCAGCCAGCACGTATGATGTGTGCTCTGTCCCTAATCTACAGCAGAATGACGCAGCGCGCTGGGTCTCGAACTTATAAAAACATGGTCACATGCTTCAGATGGCCAATCACAGCTACTAATACATTAGTAGGCATGGCTGGGATGGCTTAAGGCACACCAGTTAAACGCTTGTTGATTGGCTGTTGAAAGCCCCCATTAAAAGCGCACCATTACATACAAACCCGGAAATAAAATGACCGAACACGGATTTTAAACCCGAACATACAGTAAAGTTTTCGGGTCCGTGTTCGGGTAACAAAAATCCAATTATTCGGTACGAACACAAATAATACAGTCCGTGTTTGCTCAACACTAGCTGCGAGTAGGCGACAGAACCTTCAGCAGTATTTGGCAGGGCCTAATGTGCCTCTACAAATGTTGAGGCCAGAACAAGTACAGGCGATAGTAGATTGGGTTACTGATAGTGCCTCCAGTTCCTTCACATTGTCTCCCACCCAGTCTTCTGCTGAAAGGACAGAGTTGGCACCTGCAGCTGATGTACATCAATCTTTCACCTCACCCCCTTACAAATTAGCCAAGCAGTCTGAGCCCCAAGTCATGCAGCAGTCTCTTCTTCTTTTTGATGACTCTGTTTGCATGGTTTCCCAGGGCCATCCACCTAGCCCTGCCCCAGAAGTGGAAGAGATTGAGTGCACCGATGCCCAACCACTTATGTCTCCAGATGAGTACATGGGAGGACCATTGCAGCACGTCTCGGATGATGACGAAACACAGGTGCCAACTGCTGCGCAATTCCGAATTGTGGAGACCGACAAGGAGGGCAGGGGTGAAGACTGGGTGGAAGACGAAGTGGAGGACGATGAGGTCCTCGACCCCACATGGAATGAACGTCATGCAGGTGACCTAAGTGGTTTGGAGTAAGAGGCGGTGGTCACACAGAGCCACAAGCACAGCAGAAGATTGAGCAGGGTGCAAAAGCGGAGTGGCCATGCTCTAGACACTGCGCCTGCTACTGCCCAACGCAGCAAGGGACCGAGCACACCAAAGCCAGCTCACAGGAGTTCCCTAGCAGTGGCAGTTCTTCAGACAATGTGATGATGACAGGACACGAGTGGTTTGCACGCTGTGCGATCAGAGCCTGAAGCGAGGCATAAACGTTCTCAACCTGAGCACAACCTGCATGACCAGGCATCTAAGTGCATATTGGAAAAACTAAAAAAATATGAGCCAAGTGAATAATTAAATGTGTGTGTATGGAATAAAATTAAGGATTGCAGCTGCCACATATCCACCAATGGGGGGAAAGCAGTATATAATATCTTGAAGTAGTACCTCAATTTTAGCAGCGCATATACAGTGGGTAAGTATTCAGACCCCCTTTTTCACTCTTTGTTATATTGCAGCCATTTGCTAAAATCATTTAAGTTCATTCTTCTTCCTCATGAATGTACACATAGCACCCCATACTGACAGAAAAACACAGAATTGTTGACATTGTTGCAGATTTATTAAAAAAGAAAAACTGAAATATCACATGGTCCTAAGTATTCAGACCCTTTGCTGTGACACTCATATATTTAACTCAGGTGCTTTCCATTTCTTCTGATCATCCTTGAGATGGTTCTACACCTTCATTTGAGTCCAGCTGTGTTTGATTATACTGATTGGACTTGATTAGGAAAGCCACACACCTGTCTATATAAGACCTTCCAGATCAAAATGCATGTCAGAGCAAATGAGAATCATGAGGTCAAAGGAACTGCCTGAAGAGCTCAGAGACAGAATTGTGGCAAGGCACAGATCTGGCCAAGGTTACAAAAAGATTTCTGCTGCACTTAAGGTTCCTAAGAGCACAGTGGCCTCCCTAATCCTCAAATGGAAGACGTTTGGGACGACCAGAACCCTTCCTAGAGCTGGCCGTCCGGCCAAACTGAGCTATCGGGGGAGAAGAGCCTTGGTGAGAGAGGTAAAGAAGAACCCAAAGATCACTGTGGCTGAGCTCCAGAGATGCAGTCAGGAGATGGGAGAAAGTTGTAGAAAGTCAACCATCACTGCAGCCCTCCACCAGTCGGGGCTTTATGGCAGAGTGGCCTGACGGAAGCCTCTCCTCAGTGTAAGACACATGAAAGCCCGCATGGAGTTTGCTAAAAAACACCTGAAGGACTCCAAGATGGTGAGAAATAAGATTCTCTGGTCTGATGAGACCAAAATAGAACTTGGCAGAATTGTTTGCCAATTCATGGATAAACATACATCTAACAATCTTATATGCATAAATTCTCAAACCAAAAAAATAAGGTGCATATACATCAATCAATAAAGTGCTTTTATGCTCTGTGCAACTTCAATTAATCACTCAAAGTCCAATGTGTATATATCATATATTGTCCCAGTGAGGTGTTCACAACCATGCATCGGAACAGTGATGGTGGGTATCTCCTATTCACTCATGCGGGGATGGCCAGAGTATGAGCTTACCAGATGGATCTGATCCCTGTTACCTTATGGCAACCTGGATCCTATAACGCTTATTTGTAGATATGGTGTCAGGAAGCCCTCTAGTCCACTCTCCTCAGTAACAGGGTAACCTGTATATCTTGGGATAGGTATTTAGAGCAGAAACAAGGGACTCCTCATGGTGTAGTAGTTTAAACCAGCCATTTCATTTATTAAAATAAGTTAAAATCATATACAAGTCAGTTAAAATATAACATTGCCCTATATGACAGCCGCATGCACTTTTACCAGATAGAAGGTGTCACCAAGCTTGTCAGGTTACATATAATGTTGTCCCTTCCTGGCATGTGGTCCGACTACCGGCGTGCGTTCCACGGCTATACTCCACAGTGAGGCGGCGTGCGTGTCAGCTTGACATGTTTCGTCATTACGTTGACGTCTTCGGAATCTAAGTGCAAAGCACGAGCTGCAGTGGAGTGCACACGTCAAAAACCAAGAAAGGTCTCTGGCTCCTCCTGCTTCCTCTTCTGCTGCTGCAGTCTTGGCCTCTTAATCCACCTCTGTAGTGACAGTGGCACATGCCACGCCGCAAACAGAGGATCCACCAGCCAACTGGGTCACCAACAACCATCTCCACAATGTCCCGTGGAAGCGTTCAGCTTTCTATCTCCCAAACACTGAAGCGGAAGTACCTCCTTACCTACCTGCGATCCCTGGCCCTGAATTCCAGCATTTCAAAATTCCTGGCCTTTGAAATGCTGTCATTCCGGCTGGTGGAGACGCAGAGTTTTAAAAGCCTTATGGTGGTGGCTGTCCCACAGTACGTCGTGCCCAGCCGCCATTACTTTTCCAGGCAAGCCATCCCTTCCCTGCACAACCATGTGGGTGACAAAATCAGGTGTGCACTGCGCAATGCCATCTGTGGCAAGCTCCACCTAACTACCGATACGTGGACCAGTAAGCACGGTCAGGGACATTATATCTCCCTAACAGCACACTGCATAAATGCAGTGGTGGCTGGCCCTGAGGCGGATAGCAGTTTGGCGCATGTCCTTCCACCACGAGGATTGCAGGGCGCTTCAGTTTGCCTCCTGTTCCTAACTCCTCCTACTCCGCTTCCTCATCCTCTACCGCCTCCTCTTCCGGTCAGCGTAGCACCTTCACCATCAACTTCAGCACAGCCAGGGGTAAACGACAAAAGGCAGTTTTTAAAAATTGCCTGTTTGGGTTAAAAACCACACACCGAGCAGAAGTTTTGGAGGGGCATTGAACAGCAGACCGATGAGTGGTTGCTGCCAGTGAGCCTCAAGCCCGGCCTGGTGGTGTGCGATAACGGGAGAAATCTTGTAGCAGCTCTAGTTTGACACACAGCCCTTGCCTGGCGCATGTGCTGAATTTGGTGGTGCAGAGGTTCCTTAGAAATTACCCCGATATGTCAGAGCTGCTGCAGAAAATGCGGGCCGTCTGTGCGCACTTTCGGCGTTCTCACCCTGCTGCTGCTCACCTGTCAGCGCTGCAGCGTAACTTCGGCCTTCCCGCTCACCGCCTCATATGTGACGTGCCCACAAGGTGGAACTCCACCTTGCACATGCTGGCCAGACTGTGCGAGCAGCAGCAGGACATAGTGGAGTTTCAGCTGCAGCACGCACGTATGTCTCCGCAACGACCGACGAGTTTCCTACATAGTAACTTGTGCTGATTACTAGGTGGCCACCCTGCTGGATCCCCATTACAAGGACAACGTACCGTCCTTAATTCACTCACTGGAGCATGATCGGAAGCACACGCTGGTAGAAGCGCTGCTGGTGGCATTCCCACCTGACAGCGGGGGCACAGTGGAAGCACAAGGCCAAGGCAGGGAAAGAGGAGGAAGAGGTCATGAACGCTGCCAGGGCACCGCCAGCACCTCAGAAGGCAGGGTTAGCATGGCCAAATGTGGAAAAGCTTTGTCAGCATGCCACAACAAGCAGCAGCACCAGCAGCTGATATGGAACGTCTTAGCAGGAGGCAGCATTTCACTAACATGGTGGAGCAGTATGTTTGCAATCGCCTAGACATACTGAATGACGGGTCTGCCCCCTTCAACTTCTGGGTCTCCAAGTTGGGCACATGGCCTGAGCTTGCCCTTTATGCCTTGGAGGTGCTGGCCTGCCCTGCAACCAGTGTATTATCTGAACGGGTATTTAGCACGGCTAGGGGCATTATCACAGACAAGCGCAGCCGCCTGTCCAGAGCCAATGTGGACAAGCTCACATTCATTAAAATGAACCAGGCATGGATCCCACAGGACTTGTCCGTACCTTGTGTAGAATAGACATGTATACTGGCCTTACCCAGCCATTGTTGTATTTGATCTTTCTTACTCTTTTGGGGTGTACCCTAATTTAAAAAAAAATGTAATCAACAACCAAAACCAGTGTTGGCTACCTCGTCCTCCTCCTCCACTGCCGCCGCCGCTTCCACCTACACCGCCATATCCACCGCCACCTCAGCCTCCTACTCCATATGGGCCTTGTCCTCCTAGATCAAGATGATTATTTTTTATTTTTCTGTTTTTTTATGTTATTTTAAGTTATTTCCCTATCCACATTTGTTTGCAGAGCACTTTCCATGCTCTTAAGATGAGTTTGTTGCCATTTGCAGCCCTCTAGCCCTTTCCATGTTTGTTTTAGAGCCATTTTAGTGCTCAAAAGTTCGGGTCTCCATTGACTTCAATGGGGTTCGGGATCGGGGTAAAGTTCGGGTTAAGTCCGGTTCACGAACCCGGACTTTTTTTTCAAGTTCGGCCAGACCCGCCGAACCCAGACATCCAGGTGTTCGATCAATATATATATATATTTTTTTTATAACATAGGCTACTTTTATATGATGTTGACCCCCCAAAGAAAGACCTCGTTCTTTTAGATATAGATAGTATCTGTGTGTTAACAGCCTGAAAGGGAGTAACCACCTCAAACCAGCTGTCCATATGTTACAGTGGTACACAGGCTTCATTCAGAGGATTATGCCGACATTAGAACATGAAGTGAGGGAAGTTTACTTGCACAATATAAAATACTGTAAGTGTCTAGTTGCACAGATAGGCGTATGTCTTTGTAAATAATGTAAAAAAGAGAAACGGTTCGCAAAGGAATAACACATATTTCTGTTTGAGGTTTGCAAAACGCACACTGCCATAATGTTATAAAATCAATAACAAATATTATGACTAAAAAAATAGTTTGTTAAATAAGAAAATGGGAGTTTCCTTCTTGCAGTGCCTAACCCGTATCTCAAATGAATCCTTTTGGTGCCAAAGAGAACAATAATATATTACTTACACTGGAATTCTAGCAACAAAAGCCTGATTAGGCATTATCATGCATGTGCATTTTTACAAGCCAACAATGTTCACTACTCATGTTTTTATTATACCTATACATTTTAATAGAGCATTGTATCTCAAGATCAAACATACATATGTATAAATTTACCACTTTCCTTTTCATTTGTCTTCATTTTAATGAAGCAGTAAAAAAGCAGTTGTTATTCCTCTGTTGGAATATAAATGTGATAGCAGGCCACCACTCCCTTTATTCATATAATACCATACAATTCAAAGAAAAGACCAACACACAATAAATGGCATTGGAAAGGCCACGGCACTTTATTGGCATATTAACACAAAATTTTAAATTCAAATCTTCAAATTATTTATTGATAGTAAAAATACGAATTCTTTCAATACTAACATAACAAATGGGTCAGTTATGAGAACTCGAGCTTAACTTTACAGCAATTACAAACCCCCCTTGGAATAACAAGTTGGCAGCAAACCTCATAAAGTACTAGCGACAGGCGGGAGGGAGGGAGCTTCCTAATATACAGGAGGTCCAGTGTGAGGAAAACCCATATCCCACAGACCTTTATATAGGGTCAGGAACATTCCAGAATATCCCAGCACATTCCAGGAATTCCTATTGGTTTGAATTCTGGCTGCAGAAAATCTCCACATTTTCTTAAAGGGGAAAAGCCCTGAAATTATTGATTGTAAATATACAAATCCTTTCAATACTTATATAACAAATGGCTCAGTTCTGAGAACTCAAGCTTAACTTTACAGCAATTACATGCCCCACTAGCCGGCACTTGTTCCAAGAACAAATTCAGCCTATCCCAACCCCGTGGCCCTTTCAATGCAATTCTGCAGACCTAAATTTAAGATGTCTAGGCCAACTTCTGATAAATGAATGCCATCCTGGTGATATAGCCCTGCAAATCCTCCTTCTAGAGCCACATGCCTGTAAGAAAAGCCATCTAGAAGAGGTAAGTATTTTTCCATTGCTCTAATAATCCTTTTTATGATTTCTCCATTACCTTGTATTGTGGAAAATGCAGCAAAGCTAATCTGGGAACTATTTCTGAAAATATAACTTTGGTTTCTGGTGAAGTCAACTTAAACCTATATAGATCATTTTTTATTGCAACCAATAAATCCAAAGTCTTCATTCTACCTAAATCATTACCTCCTAAATGCACTATTAAAAACCAATGGAGGAGGCCAGATTTGATATAATTTTAATAACTTAAAATAAAGTTGGCACCACTGCAAACCTCTCATACCCTTCCATAACACGTTGAAATGCGCAGGTGACATGGATACATTTTCTGAATAATTCCGCTGTGCTGCTCTCTTACGCGCCCAAAATATATATATACGAGTGCCCAACGATCCAAATGTAGCAAGACACACCTAAGAAGTTAAAGAAAAAGATTAGGATGAATGTATAACTGAAAACCCTTGGATTCCCACCTACCTAAAGTCTTGATGTGGTCGACCCAATAGACCCCTCCTAGCAGTTTCTGATGTGGCTCCAATTCTAAAGGAATGAATGGTAAATTTAAAATGATGTAAACCTAAATATTTAAGACCTTTTTTGAAAATGAAATCAAATTGATATCTAGTGAGAGGAGTCCTATCTATGTAAATAAGTAAGTGGCCTGGATAAGAAGGATGATAAGAAAGATATTGCTGAACCGTCTTAACGGGACAAATACTGCTATCCTGATCTTCTGACATTGAAATTACCTCTTCCTAATTGGTCAGTCTTTGACTTTTTAATGCAAATCTTAAGAATTGGCTCCCAAATAAGGATCTGGTCCATATAAAGACCATTACCAATATTTTTCTATAGGGGAACTAATTCTGATATTCTTACAGTGCTGAAAAATGCCAAACTGAATGCTGTTTTAAAGAGTAAGGCCTTATACTGTGAAAAACAGATGAATGGAGTAACTTGAAGATGCTGCATTAAATTTGCCCTGCATATAGATCTTCTAACATCCAGAGTGAAATGCATCTTCTTGTAACCCTTTAAGGCTTGTTTAACTGAAAAAAAAAATGAGTGCAAGCCAGAAGTTTCTTTAGCGAGAGTTTCTTTTTTCTTTAACTTAAAGTTTTTACTATGTGGCTAAATGAGCACCATAATTTCATTAATGAAGATAAAAATAGTTAAATGTGACTTAAATGTGAATAATCTGCCTAAGAATATGGGGCCACTGAATCCTTAATAGATTGAAAAACTACCATCAGGTCAGACTCTACAAGTGTTCCAGGCATATGACCGACTGTATCTGCATTGGGATGAAGTTGGCGGAAAACTGGAATCTGCAAATGAGTGTGTTAGATTTCCAAGGAGAAAATTTTGCTTTCAACCAGATGTTACATTTTAAGCATAAAAACACCAAGTGACGTAATACCTGTATGACAAAAATAGATTAAGATGATAAGCAGTTAACCGCAAACATCACTCCTTTATTATCTGTATGTAAATATATGTCTGTTAGCAAAACTTACTCCCCATAGTTCAATTGCTACTACCACCGGAAATTTTTTGTAGCTTTTTTAAGTACCAATCCCTCAGGCCAGTTCCCGCAGCACCAGTGGGATTCCCAGATGGCTGCAAAACCTTTTGATCCTGAAGCATCTGTGAATAAATTAAAAACATTAGAATCCAAAAAATCCTCCTGAAAAAAAGGACCTGCCATTGAAATCCTCCAGAAACCTATACCAGACCATCAAATCCTCTTTATGTGAGTTAGTCAACCTAATATGTGAAAAAGGTGATTTTAAGCCTTCTGTGGCCAAGTAAAGTCTCCTATAAAATATTCTCCCAACAGGCATAATTCTACTTGTAAAGGCTAGAAGACCCAATAATGATTGCATCTCCCTTAAATGGACTTTCTTACACCTTATTAAATAAAATCTTTGATTTAAATTTTTTTATTTTTTTTCTAGCGGTAAACACATTTCCATTACTGCTGTATCTATCAAAATCCCCAAAAATTCTAAAGTAGCTTTAGGAAATATTGTCTTTTCAAATGCTAATGGAACCCCATGAAAATTATGTGATATCAAAAAATAAATTAAGCAAACGATAACATTTATGTGAACATGAAGGACCTAAGAATAAAAAATCATCCAGGTAATGAATCACACTGTTGCAACCGTATTCAAAACAAATTACCCAAATTAAAAAAAGATGAAAAGTCTTAAAAATATGAACAGGATAATAATATGAGCAGGAAAAAATAAAATCCATCCAAAATAAAAACCTAAGGAGTTGAAAGCCACTGGGTCAATTGGCAGAAGCCTAAAAGCAGATTTAACATCCGCCTTAGCCAATAAAGCCCCTGGACCAGCTGTTCTAATTATTGGTATGGCATCTTCAAAAGTTGAATAAGAAACTGAACACAAAGAACTGTCTATGTCATCATTTAATGAATTTCCCTCTGGGAATAAAAGGTGCTGTATCAATCTAAATGTATTAGGTTCTTTTTTGGGAACTACTCAAAACTGGCAATATTCGAAAATTCCTAAATGGGGGATATTTAAAAGGATCAGCAATTCTATTTTCTGCAACCTCTTTTCAAATTTTTTTTCTCTTACTACTAGAGGAAAATGTAAAAATGACTTCAGATTTTGGACTACCTCACAACCAGAACCTAAGAAACTCAGGGAGTGGGAAACCAAATGTGAAACATTCAATTATCAAATTGTATAACTAAGGGGCCCTGCGCTTACGGATATTAAAATAAAGTACTGTGCATAAAGCTGCTAGCTGCAGTGAAAAGTGCTGGTGCTCTTTTAAAAATGAGGGATGTGAGTGCAGCGCTGCTTTAAAATTATAAATCTATAAATATATATAAAAAATATAGAATTGTGCAATAACTTATTACATCTGTGGTGATCTTCAAAGGAATAATATGAAGTGTACAATCATAAAAATCTAATATTTATACACAATGTGTTCCAAATAAATAAATATATAAATAATTGTCCATAAATAAATCTTTCCAAAATGCTGTGACTTTTTCCGATATTCATAAAGTGCTTGAGTGTTCAAAATGTGCAATAAGCGGGGTTTCCCCCTTAAGATGTCTGCTTACCATCAACTGGATGTAATCAGGCATGGAATAAAGGCTTTACACTCTGTTTTTCAATTGGTGAGTGAGGAATATTTGCTGGAACCTCAAGATTCATCGCCCCCGTATCCTCAAAAAGAGAAGCTTTTCATGGTGAAGTTTGTTTTAAACAACACATTTATTGGGTACATGGCGGGGATTTATACTCACAAACAACAAAATAAAACAAGCAGAGAGCGGCTCGGTGGTGTGCTGCTCCCGCAGCATACGATCCTCCGGCCGGGGATCACGTGGTACTCGCTCTACCTATCGCTAGACGCGTTTCGCTGTGACACACAGCTTCATCTGTAGCTGATTTGTGAGGGGTACCACTCGATTAAATATGCTACATTGCCACTCCTCCTTTCTTTCAAGTCCAGAGACTTGTTACATTACGTTTAATATGTTGCAACCCTTCGCTAATAGAATGGGTACATCGGAGTGTGTGCTATCTGAAAACATGCCATTTAAAAACAATGCTAATCTTTAATTGACTACTCGAAGTTTATTTAAAAACAATGGCTCAATTATCATGGGTCAATCAGGTGTGCAAACACACTCCCTGTTCACTACTCATAATGAGTCTTATGTGTTTTTGCAATTACAATTGGTTGTAGCCCATACATCTTGCGATTGGTCATGAGCGATTCCATGAAAAATATATTACATTACAATATAGCTCATAGTTCAGAAAATATATATATATATACTGTTTACAAGGCTGGAACTCAGTTTAATCCATAAAAAATACATTAAGGCTTCTAAAACACTTTAAAATGTGCTAAAATTAATAAATACTACAAAATTATTAAAAATCATTAATAAAACAATTAATGTCTATTTCAACATTCAAACCTTTAGGTGTCATACTATCTAATTTATGGATCCACCATGTTTCATTTTGAGATATGGCTCTCCTCATATTGGTCCCTCTCCAATGTTTTTCTATCGTGTCTATCGCACAGAATTTTAATTTACTAGGGTCTTTATTATGTACAATTCTAAAATGATTGGACAAACTGTGCTTTTTAAAACCTTTTTTGATATTCGCAATATGCTCTCTGAGCCTGATCCTTAGTTCTCTGGTGGTACGTCCTATGTACTGGAGTCCACATTCACACTCCAGTAAATAGGTAACGTGGGTGGTCCTGCATGTAATGAACTTTTCAATTTTATATTGTCGCTTGGTGACATTCGATTTAAAGTGCGTTTCTTTTTTAGATTTGTTGTTCTTTCTACATGTGCGGCAAATCACACAATTTCCGCATCTATAAAATCCTTTTTGATCTAGGAAAGTCACTGTTTTCTTCGGAGGGTCGGGTATGTTTTTAGCGATTTTGTCTTTCAAGATAGGTGGTCTTCTATAGATGAATTGAGGTTTTTTGGGTAAAATATTCTTAAAAACAGGGTCTCTCATTAAAATGGGCCAATGGGTTTTAAAAATGCTTTCTAATTGCTTGTACTGCTGGTTAAAATCTGTACAGAAGGCGGTTTGATGGGTCTTTTTAGGTTTCTTGCTGGGTTTTAATAATTCTTTTCTGTCCATATTGACGATTTTTTGTTGAATCTGATTCAAATTTGCAGTTTTGTATCCTTTATCTTTAAATCTTTGCAGCAACATGTCAGACTGCTGCAAATAATCATTTTGGGATTGACAGTTTCTCCTTAGTCTCAACAATTGTCCTTTTGGGATTGCTGCTAACCAATTAGGATGGTGATTGCTATTAGTTGGTATGTAGCTGTTTCTGTCCGTACTTTTGAAGTACGTTTTTGTCGACATATGGTTATTTGATTTAAAAATAGTGAGATCTAAGTAATTAATTTCTTGTTCATTTATTGTTGCTGTAAAAGTAATTTGGTATCTGTTTGTATTCAAAGACTCTATATATTCAGATAAGGATTCTTGCGAACCCTCCCATATGATTAAAATATCGTCTATAAATCTTTTAAAAGCTTTTAATTGGGGGTGGGGTTTGTTAAAAATATATTCAGCTTCCCATTTATTCATGAATATGTTTGCTACTGTGGGGGCATACTTAGCCCCCATAGCTACGCCTTTGGTTTGCTTATAAAAGTGCTTGCAGTGCCAAAAATAATTATTGCACATGGCCCATTCTAAAATGTCTAATAAAAACTCAATTTGGGATGGCGGTAATTTCTTATCTGCCTTCAAGGCCCATTTGACTGCTGTTAAGGCGTCTTTTTGATTTATGTTAGTATATAATGAATTTACATCCACACTCGCTAAAATTGTATTGTCATTTATTTTAAAGTGCTCAATAAAATTTAGCACATCTCTGCTATCTTTGAGGTAGGATGTTGTTTTCTTCACTAGTGGTTGGAGATGGAAATCTATATATTCGCCTACCCTTGCAAAAATCGATTCTATTCCATTTATAATCGGACGTCCGGGTGGCTTCTCCAAATTTTTGTGAATTTTAGGTACCTGATATATAATTGGCATTTTCGGTGCTTCAGGTATCAGGTATTTCATTTCCTTTTTATTCAAAATATCATTTTTGTACGCCTTTTTTATTTTTTTGGTTAGCATTGCTTTGAGTTTGTTTAGAGGATTGGCTTTTAATTTCTCATAAGTCTCACTATCATATACTATTTTATCCAATTCATCCATATATTGTTTCTTGTCTAGAATTACAATTCCTCCTCCTTTATCCGCAGGCCTTATCACTATATTTTTCTTTTTTTCCAGAGATTCTATACTTTTTTGTAATTTTTTACTTCCTGGGACTGGGTGGATTGAGATATTTTCTATATCTTGTTGTACCATAAGCTTGAATACATCTAAGCATTGGTTGTTCGCCGTTTTTGGATTGAATGTTGATCTGTTTTTGAGTCCACTGTGTACAATATCACTTACTTGTGGTTGCTCTGTTCTGTCATTTATTTTATTGGCAAAGAATTTTTTGATATTTAATGTTCTTACAAATTTTTGCAAGTCAATGAAAGCCTTGAATTTATTTATATTTTTAGGGGGGGCAAATTTAAGCCCCAAATCTAAAATTCGTAGCTCCTCATCAGTCAGAGTTACGCTACTTAAATTGTAAATACCCTCTCCTAGTTTGTTCGTTTTCTTTTTCCTTTTCCCCCCTCTACATCCTCTTTTCTTTCGCTGTGTTGAGGTTGTGTTGGGGGTCCTTGATATGGGGGCTGTGCCTGCTGATAGCCTCTGGGTCTCCAGTAATAAGGGTTGCCCCTTGGTGGGCCCCAATAGGAGCCTCTTCCTCTGTTGCCTCTCCACGGAGGTCTGCCCTGTCCCCTGTTCCAAAAATCCCCCCGATAAGAGGGTTGATGCTGGTAACCTTGATGGTAATAGGGCGGGGGTCCTCTAGGTCTCGGGGATGGGGAGTGCTGATATATTGGTTCAAACCTATTGTGTGTAGGTACATTGTATTGTGGTGAATCAGCATATTGTTGAGGGGTTTTATTAATTCTGGAGGTGCTTGGGGTTGGAGTGTTTGAGGGGAAGGGTGATGATACACTCTCCCTTTCTGGTGATGATTCTCTTGACTCAATAATTTCCTCCTCCATTAATTCTTGCCATTTATAGATGTTACCTGCCTTGTAATCAGTTAAATCTCTTTGGAATTTCTTAATTTTTTTCTTTTGCGTATCTTTATCTAATTTTGATATAAACTCTTGTATACTTTTCATTCTATCTTTGTATTCATTTGTATTAGCATGTGGTTGTAATGTTTCTTTTAAATTAAGAATCTTGCTTTCCAACATTTTTAATTTATTTTTTCGTCTTATTAAAATAAGATCCAGTAATTTTTGTTCACATGTATTAAAAAAGGTATACCAACTTTCATTGAGTTCCTTATTATCTAGACCATCATTGGGGGCCAAATCCCAACGAAGTCTTCTCGGTGTCATACCTTCCTTAATATATTGTTCTAGTGTTGTGATATCCCACCACACCCTTACTTGTTTATCCAGGGTGTGTTTTAGTGCTTTGCAGCTTTGGCCAATATCTAATGTTGTGGGATTACTGGAAAATAATTCCTCTGTATTCATTTTTCTCTTTGATATAAAGTCAAACAATTCCATAGCTGCTAGGGTAATAAAGTTTAGATAAACTTTAATAAATGTATAACTAAGGGGCCCTGCGCTTACGGATATTAAAATAAAGTACTGTGCATAAAGCTGCTAGCTGCAGTGAAAAGTGCTCTTTTAAAAATGAGGGATGTGAGTGCAGCGCTGCTTTAAAATTATAAATCTATAAATATATATAAAAAATATAGAATTGTGCAATAACTTATTACATCTGTGGTGATCTTCAAAGGAATAATATGAAGTGTACAATCATAAAAATCTAATATTTATACACAATGTGTTCCAAATAAATAAATATATAAATAATTGTCCATAAATAAATCTTTCCAAAATGCTGTGACTTTTTCCGATATTCATAAAGTGCTTGAGTGTTCAAAATGTGCAATAAGCGGGGTTTCCCCCTTAAGATGTCTGCTTACCATCAACTGGATGTAATCAGGCATGGAATAAAGGCTTTACACTCTGTTTTTCAATTGGTGAGTGAGGAATATTTGCTGGAACCTCAAGATTCATCGCCCCCGTATCCTCAAAAAGAGAAGCTTTTCATGGTGAAGTTTGTTTTAAACAACACATTTATTGGGACCAATATGAGGAGAGCCATATCTCAAAATGAAACATGGTGGATCCATAAATTAGATAGTATGACACCTAAAGGTTTGAATGTTGAAATAGACATTAATTGTTTTATTAATGATTTTTAATAATTTTGTAGTATTTATTAATTTTAGCACATTTTAAAGTGTTTTAGAAGCCTTAATGTATTTTTTATGGATTAAACTGAGTTCCAGCCTTGTAAATAGTATATATATATATATATTTTCTGAACTATGAGCTATATTGTAATGTAATATATTTTTCATGGAATCGCTCATGACCAATCGCAAGATGTATGGGCTACAACCAATTGTAATTGCAAAAACACATAAGACTCATTATGAGTAGTGAACAGGGAGTGTGTTTGCACACCTTAATAACCCATGATAATTGAGCCATTGTTTTTAAATAAACTTCGAGTAGTCAATTAAAGATTAGCATTGTTTTTAAATGGCATGTTTTCAGATAGCACACACTCCGATGTACCCATTCTATTAGCGAAGGGTTGCAACATATTAAACGTAATGTAACAAGTCTCTGGACTTGAAAGAAAGGAGGAGTGGCAATGTAGCATATTTAATCGAGTGGTACCCCTCACAAATCAGCTACAGATGAAGCTGTGTGTCACAGCGAAACGCGTCTAGCGATAGGTAGAGCGAGTACCACGTGATCCCCGGCCGGAGGATCGTATGCTGCGGGAGCAGCACACCACCGAGCCGCTCTCTGCTTGTTTTATTTTGTTGTTTGTGAGTATAAATCCCCGCCATGTACCCAATAAATGTGTTGTTTAAAACAAACTTCACCATGAAAAGCTTCTCTTTTTGAGGATACGGGGGCGATGAATCTTGAGGTTCCAGCAAATATTCCTCACTCACCAATTGAAAAACAGAGTGTAAAGCCTTTATTCCATGCCTGATTACATCCAGTTGATGGTAAGCAGACATCTTAAGGGGGAAACCCCGCTTATTGCACATTTTGAACACTCAAGCACTTTATGAATATCGGAAAAAGTCACAGCATTTTGGAAAGATTTATTTATGGACAATTATTTATATATTTATTTATTTGGAACACATTGTGTATAAATATTAGATTTTTATGATTGTACACTTCATATTATTCCTTTGAAGATCACCACAGATGTAATAAGTTATTGCACAATTCTATATTTTTTATATATATTTATAGATTTATAATTTTAAAGCAGCGCTGCACTCACATCCCTCATTTTTAAAAGAGCACCAGCACTTTTCACTGCAGCTAGCAGCTTTATGCACAGTACTTTATTTTAATATCCGTAAGCGCAGGGCCCCTTAGTTATACATTTATTAAAGTTTATCTAAACTTTATTACCCTAGCAGCTATGGAATTGTTTGACTTTATATCAAAGAGAAAAATGAATACAGAGGAATTATTTTCCAGTAATCCCACAACATTAGATATTGGCCAAAGCTGCAAAGCACTAAAACACACCCTGGATAAACAAGTAAGGGTGTGGTGGGATATCACAACACTAGAACAATATATTAAGGAAGGTATGACACCGAGAAGACTTCGTTGGGATTTGGCCCCCAATGATGGTCTAGATAATAAGGAACTCAATGAAAGTTGGTATACCTTTTTTAATACATGTGAACAAAAATTACTGGATCTTATTTTAATAAGACGAAAAAATAAATTAAAAATGCTGGAAAGCAAGATTCTTAATTTAAAAGAAACATTACAACCACATGCTAATACAAATGAATACAAAGATAGAATGAAAAGTATACAAGAGTTTATATCAAAATTAGATAAAGATACGCAAAAGAAAAAAATTAAGAAATTCCAAAGAGATTTAACTGATTACAAGGAAGGTAACATCTATAAATGGCAAGAATTAATGGAGGAGGAAATTATTGAGTCAAGAGAATCATCACCAGAAAGGGAGAGTGTATCATCACCCTTCCCCTCAAACACTCCAACCCCAAGCACCTCCAGAATTAATAAAACCCCTCAACAATATGCTGATTCACCACAATACAATGTACCTACACACAATAGGTTTGAACCAATATATCAGCACTCCCCATCCCCGAGACCTAGAGGACCCCCGCCCTATTACCATCAAGGTTACCAGCATCAACCCTCTTATCGGGGGGATTTTTGGAACAGGGGACAGGGCAGACCTCCGTGGAGAGGCAACAGAGGAAGAGGCTCCTATTGGGGCCCACCAAGGGGCAACCCTTATTACTGGAGACCCAGAGGCTATCAGCAGGCACAGCCCCCATATCAAGGACCCCCAACACAACCTCAACACAGCGAAAGAAAAGAGGATGTAGAGGGGGGAAAAGGAAAAAGAAAACGAACAAACTAGGAGAGGGTATTTACAATTTAAGTAGCGTAACTCTGACTGATGAGGAGCTACGAATTTTAGATTTGGGGCTTAAATTTGCCCCCCCTAAAAATATAAATAAATTCAAGGCTTTCATTGACTTGCAAAAATTTGTAAGAACATTAAATATCAAAAAATTCTTTGCCAATAAAATAAATGACAGAACAGAGCAACCACAAGTAAGTGATATTGTACACAGTGGACTCAAAAACAGATCAACATTCAATCCAAAAACGGCGAACAACCAATGCTTAGATGTATTCAAGCTTATGGTACAACAAGATATAGAAAATATCTCAATCCACCTAGTCCCAGGAAGTAAAAAATTACAAAAAAGTATAGAATCTCTGGAAAAAAAGAAAAATATAGTGATAAGGCCTGCGGATAAAGGAGGAGGAATTGTAATTCTAGACAAGAAACAATATATGGATGAATTGGATAAAATAGTATATGATAGTGAGACTTATGAGAAATTAAAAGCCAATCCTCTAAACAAACTCAAAGCAATGCTAACCAAAAAAATAAAAAAGGCGTACAAAAATGATATTTTGAATAAAAAGGAAATGAAATACCTGATACCTGAAGCACCGAAAATGCCAATTATATATCAGGTACCTAAAATTCACAAAAATTTGGAGAAGCCACCCGGACGTCCGATTATAAATGGAATAGAATCGATTTTTGCAAGGGTAGGCGAATATATAGATTTCCATCTCCAACCACTAGTGAAGAAAACAACATCCTACCTCAAAGATAGCAGAGATGTGCTAAATTTTATTGAGCACTTTAAAATAAATGACAATACAATTTTAGCGAGTGTGGATGTAAATTCATTATATACTAACATAAATCAAAAAGACGCCTTAACAGCAGTCAAATGGGCCTTGAAGGCAGATAAGAAATTACCGCCATCCCAAATTGAGTTTTTATTAGACATTTTAGAATGGGCCATGTGCAATAATTATTTTTGGCACTGCAAGCACTTTTATAAGCAAACCAAAGGCGTAGCTATGGGGGCTAAGTATGCCCCCACAGTAGCAAACATATTCATGAATAAATGGGAAGCTGAATATATTTTTAACAAACCCCACCCCCAATTAAAAGCTTTTAAAAGATTTATAGACGATATTTTAATCATATGGGAGGGTTCGCAAGAATCCTTATCTGAATATATAGAGTCTTTGAATACAAACAGATACCAAATTACTTTTACAGCAACAATAAATGAACAAGAAATTAATTACTTAGATCTCACTATTTTTAAATCAAATAACCATATGTCGACAAAAACGTACTTCAAAAGTACGGACAGAAACAGCTACATACCAACTAATAGCAATCACCATCCTAATTGGTTAGCAGCAATCCCAAAAGGACAATTGTTGAGACTAAGGAGAAACTGTCAATCCCAAAATGATTATTTGCAGCAGTCTGACATGTTGCTGCAAAGATTTAAAGATAAAGGATACAAAACTGCAAATTTGAATCAGATTCAACAAAAAATCGTCAATATGGACAGAAAAGAATTATTAAAACCCAGCAAGAAACCTAAAAAGACCCATCAAACCGCCTTCTGTACAGATTTTAACCAGCAGTACAAGCAATTAGAAAGCATTTTTAAAACCCATTGGCCCATTTTAATGAGAGACCCTGTTTTTAAGAATATTTTACCCAAAAAACCTCAATTCATCTATAGAAGACCACCTATCTTGAAAGACAAAATCGCTAAAAACATACCCGACCCTCCGAAGAAAACAGTGACTTTCCTAGATCAAAAAGGATTTTATAGATGCGGAAATTGTGTGATTTGCCGCACATGTAGAAAGAACAACAAATCTAAAAAAGAAACGCACTTTAAATCGAATGTCACCAAGCGACAATATAAAATTGAAAAGTTCATTACATGCAGGACCACCCACGTTACCTATTTACTGGAGTGTGAATGTGGACTCCAGTACATAGGACGTACCACCAGAGAACTAAGGATCAGGCTCAGAGAGCATATTGCGAATATCAAAAAAGGTTTTAAAAAGCACAGTTTGTCCAATCATTTTAGAATTGTACATAATAAAGACCCTAGTAAATTAAAATTCTGTGCGATAGACACGATAGAAAAACATTGGAGAGGGACCAATATGAGGAGAGCCATATCTCAAAATGAAACATGGTGGATCCATAAATTAGATAGTATGACACCTAAAGGTTTGAATGTTGAAATAGACATTAATTGTTTTATTAATGATTTTTAATAATTTTGTAGTATTTATTAATTTTAGCACATTTTAAAGTGTTTTAGAAGCCTTAATGTATTTTTTATGGATTAAACTGAGTTCCAGCCTTGTAAACAGTATATATATATATATTTTCTGAACTATGAGCTATATTGTAATGTAATATATTTTTCATGGAATCGCTCATGACCAATCGCAAGATGTATGGGCTACAACCAATTGTAATTGCAAAAACACATAAGACTCATTATGAGTAGTGAACAGGGAGTGTGTTTGCACACCTGATTGACCCATGATAATTGAGCCATTGTTTTTAAATAAACTTCGAGTAGTCAATTAAAGATTAGCATTGTTTTTAAATGGCATGTTTTCAGATAGCACACACTCCGATGTACCCATTCTATTAGCGAAGGGTTGCAACATATTAAACGTAATGTAACAAGTCTCTGGACTTGAAAGAAAGGAGGAGTGGCAATGTAGCATATTTAATCGAGTGGTACCCCTCACAAATCAGCTACAGATGAAGCTGTGTGTCACAGCGAAACGCGTCTAGCGATAGGTAGAGCGAGTACCACGTGATCCCCGGCCGGAGGATCGTATGCTGCGGGAGCAGCACACCACCGAGCCGCTCTCTGCTTGTTTTATTTTGTTGTTTGTGAGTATAAATCCCCGCCATGTACCCAATAAATGTGTTGTTTAAAACAAACTTCACCATGAAAAGCTTCTCTTTTTGAGGATACGGGGGCGATGAATCTTGAGGTTCCAGCAAATATTCCTCACTCACCAATTGAAAAACAGAGTGTAAAGCCTTTATTCCATGCCTGATTACATCCAGTTGATGGTAAGCAGACATCTTAAGGGGGAAACCCCGCTTATTGCACATTTTGAACACTCAAGCACTTTATGAATATCGGAAAAAGTCACAGCATTTTGGAAAGATTTATTTATGGACAATTATTTATATATTTATTTATTTGGAACACATTGTGTATAAATATTAGATTTTTATGATTGTACACTTCATATTATTCCTTTGAAGATCACCACAGATGTAATAAGTTATTGCACAATTCTATATTTTTTATATATATTTATAGATTTATAATTTTAAAGCAGCGCTGCACTCACATCCCTCATTTTTAAAAGAGCACCAGCACTTTTCACTGCAGCTAGCAGCTTTATGCACAGTACTTTATTTTAATATCCGTAAGCGCAGGGCCCCTTAGTTATACATTTATTAAAGTTTATCTAAACTTTATTACCCTAGCAGCTATGGAATTGTTTGACTTTATATCAAAGAGAAAAATGAATACAGAGGAATTATTTTCCAGTAATCCCACAACATTAGATATTGGCCAAAGCTGCAAAGCACTAAAACACACCCTGGATAAACAAGTAAGGGTGTGGTGGGATATCACAACACTAGAACAATATATTAAGGAAGGTATGACACCGAGAAGACTTCGTTGGGATTTGGCCCCCAATGATGGTCTAGATAATAAGGAACTCAATGAAAGTTGGTATACCTTTTTTAATACATGTGAACAAAAATTACTGGATCTTATTTTAATAAGACGAAAAAATAAATTAAAAATGTTGGAAAGCAAGATTCTTAATTTAAAAGAAACATTACAACCACATGCTAATACAAATGAATACAAAGATAGAATGAAAAGTATACAAGAGTTTATATCAAAATTAGATAAAGATACGCAAAAGAAAAAAATTAAGAAATTCCAAAGAGATTTAACTGATTACAAGGAAGGTAACATCTATAAATGGCAAGAATTAATGGAGGAGGAAATTATTGAGTCAAGAGAATCATCACCAGAAAGGGAGAGTGTATCATCACCCTTCCCCTCAAACACTCCAACCCCAAGCACCTCCAGAATTAATAAAACCCCTCAACAATATGCTGATTCACCACAATACAATGTACCTACACACAATAGGTTTGAACCAATATATCAGCACTCCCCATCCCCGAGACCTAGAGGACCCCCGCCCTATTACCATCAAGGTTACCAGCATCAACCCTCTTATCGGGGGGATTTTTGGAACAGGGGACAGGGCAGACCTCCGTGGAGAGGCAACAGAGGAAGAGGCTCCTATTGGGGCCCACCAAGGGGCAACCCTTATTACTGGAGACCCAGAGGCTATCAGCAGGCACAGCCCCCATATCAAGGACCCCCAACACAACCTCAACACAGCGAAAGAAAAGAGGATGTAGAGGGGGGAAAAGGAAAAAGAAAACGAACAAACTAGGAGAGGGTATTTACAATTTAAGTAGCGTAACTCTGACTGATGAGGAGCTACGAATTTTAGATTTGGGGCTTAAATTTGCCCCCCCTAAAAATATAAATAAATTCAAGGCTTTCATTGACTTGCAAAAATTTGTAAGAACATTAAATATCAAAAAATTCTTTGCCAATAAAATAAATGACAGAACAGAGCAACCACAAGTAAGTGATATTGTACACAGTGGACTCAAAAACAGATCAACATTCAATCCAAAAACGGCGAACAACCAATGCTTAGATGTATTCAAGCTTATGGTACAACAAGATATAGAAAATATCTCAATCCACCCAGTCCCAGGAAGTAAAAAATTACAAAAAAGTATAGAATCTCTGGAAAAAAAGAAAAATATAGTGATAAGGCCTGCGGATAAAGGAGGAGGAATTGTAATTCTAGACAAGAAACAATATATGGATGAATTGGATAAAATAGTATATGATAGTGAGACTTATGAGAAATTAAAAGCCAATCCTCTAAACAAACTCAAAGCAATGCTAACCAAAAAAATAAAAAAGGCGTACAAAAATGATATTTTGAATAAAAAGGAAATGAAATACCTGATACCTGAAGCACCGAAAATGCCAATTATATATCAGGTACCTAAAATTCACAAAAATTTGGAGAAGCCACCCGGACGTCCGATTATAAATGGAATAGAATCGATTTTTGCAAGGGTAGGCGAATATATAGATTTCCATCTCCAACCACTAGTGAAGAAAACAACATCCTACCTCAAAGATAGCAGAGATGTGCTAAATTTTATTGAGCACTTTAAAATAAATGACAATACAATTTTAGCGAGTGTGGATGTAAATTCATTATATACTAACATAAATCAAAAAGACGCCTTAACAGCAGTCAAATGGGCCTTGAAGGCAGATAAGAAATTACCGCCATCCCAAATTGAGTTTTTATTAGACATTTTAGAATGGGCCATGTGCAATAATTATTTTTGGCACTGCAAGCACTTTTATAAGCAAACCAAAGGCGTAGCTATGGGGGCTAAGTATGCCCCCACAGTAGCAAACATATTCATGAATAAATGGGAAGCTGAATATATTTTTAACAAACCCCACCCCCAATTAAAAGCTTTTAAAAGATTTATAGACGATATTTTAATCATATGGGAGGGTTCGCAAGAATCCTTATCTGAATATATAGAGTCTTTGAATACAAACAGATACCAAATTACTTTTACAGCAACAATAAATGAACAAGAAATTAATTACTTAGATCTCACTATTTTTAAATCAAATAACCATATGTCGACAAAAACGTACTTCAAAAGTACGGACAGAAACAGCTACATACCAACTAATAGCAATCACCATCCTAATTGGTTAGCAGCAATCCCAAAAGGACAATTGTTGAGACTAAGGAGAAACTGTCAATCCCAAAATGATTATTTGCAGCAGTCTGACATGTTGCTGCAAAGATTTAAAGATAAAGGATACAAAACTGCAAATTTGAATCAGATTCAACAAAAAATCGTCAATATGGACAGAAAAGAATTATTAAAACCCAGCAAGAAACCTAAAAAGACCCATCAAACCGCCTTCTGTACAGATTTTAACCAGCAGTACAAGCAATTAGAAAGCATTTTTAAAACCCATTGGCCCATTTTAATGAGAGACCCTGTTTTTAAGAATATTTTACCCAAAAAACCTCAATTCATCTATAGAAGACCACCTATCTTGAAAGACAAAATCGCTAAAAACATACCCGACCCTCCGAAGAAAACAGTGACTTTCCTAGATCAAAAAGGATTTTATAGATGCGGAAATTGTGTGATTTGCCGCACATGTAGAAAGAACAACAAATCTAAAAAAGAAACGCACTTTAAATCGAATGTCACCAAGCGACAATATAAAATTGAAAAGTTCATTACATGCAGGACCACCCACGTTACCTATTTACTGGAGTGTGAATGTGGACTCCAGTACATAGGACGTACCACCAGAGAACTAAGGATCAGGCTCAGAGAGCATATTGCGAATATCAAAAAAGGTTTTAAAAAGCACAGTTTGTCCAATCATTTTAGAATTGTACATAATAAAGACCCTAGTAAATTAAAATTCTGTGCGATAGACACGATAGAAAAACATTGGAGAGGGACCAATATGAGGAGAGCCATATCTCAAAATGAAACATGGTGGATCCATAAATTAGATAGTATGACACCTAAAGGTTTGAATGTTGAAATAGACATTAATTGTTTTATTAATGATTTTTAATAATTTTGTAGTATTTATTAATTTTAGCACATTTTAAAGTGTTTTAGAAGCCTTAATGTATTTTTTATGGATTAAACTGAGTTCCAGCCTTGTAAACAGTATATATATATATATTTTCTGAACTATGAGCTATATTGTAATGTAATATATTTTTCATGGAATCGCTCATGACCAATCGCAAGATGTATGGGCTACAACCAATTGTAATTGCAAAAACACATAAGACTCATTATGAGTAGTGAACAGGGAGTGTGTTTGCACACCTGATTGACCCATGATAATTGAGCCATTGTTTTTAAATAAACTTCGAGTAGTCAATTAAAGATTAGCATTGTTTTTAAATGGCATGTTTTCAGATAGCACACACTCCGATGTACCCATTCTATTAGCGAAGGGTTGCAACATATTAAACGTAATGTAACAAGTCTCTGGACTTGAAAGAAAGGAGGAGTGGCAATGTAGCATATTTAATCGAGTGGTACCCCTCACAAATCAGCTACAGATGAAGCTGTGTGTCACAGCGAAACGCGTCTAGCGATAGGTAGAGCGAGTACCACGTGATCCCCGGCCAGAGGATCGTATGCTGCGGGAGCAGCACACCACCGAGCCGCTCTCTGCTTGTTTTATTTTGTTGTTTGTGAGTATAAATCCCCGCCATGTACCCAATAAATGTGTTGTTTAAAACAAACTTCACCATGAAAAGCTTCTCTTTTTGAGGATACGGGGGCGATGAATCTTGAGGTTCCAGCAAATATTCCTCACTCACCAATTGAAAAACAGAGTGTAAAGCCTTTATTCCATGCCTGATTACATCCAGTTGATGGTAAGCAGACATCTTAAGGGGGAAACCCCGCTTATTGCACATTTTGAACACTCAAGCACTTTATGAATATCGGAAAAAGTCACAGCATTTTGGAAAGATTTATTTATGGACAATTATTTATATATTTATTTATTTGGAACACATTGTGTATAAATATTAGATTTTTATGATTGTACACTTCATATTATTCCTTTGAAGATCACCACAGATGTAATAAGTTATTGCACAATTCTATATTTTTTATATATATTTATAGATTTATAATTTTAAAGCAGCGCTGCACTCACATCCCTCAATTATCAAATTGGCTTTCTCCCGGTTTGGATATTATTCCATCTAAGGAAGCATTCTTAGAAGCCTCGCCAATATTTTCCCACTGTGATTGAGCCATATTATTGCTCTTCCTATAACATTTGACTACTGGGTAACCTCCTGTACTAAATGAGCAATCGTGTCTATAATGGCAAGATGAGCCCCACTTGAACTGGAATTCGGTAAATGCGAAAAATGCAAAAACCTTGCAGCCAATTAAAGAATCACCTTGGAATTGATTTGCGTATTTTATCCTCCGCTTTTTCATCTTTTTTTTTTTCAGATTTTACTGTAAACTCCTTAACAGATGGGAGCAGTGAAACAATATCTATGAACTCTCCTCTCCATATTTTTTCCTTGATTGGAATTAGTAAGTGAATACCAAGGGATGAAACCTCACACGGCATCACTTCTTTAAATCATGTTTCAGGCAAATGCATTCTGGACACAGGCACAGGGTTTTGCATTATTTTGGAAATATTCAGGTTAGTGTCAGCAGCGCCCAATGTGTCATTTTTTACTGTATTGTTTTTAAAATTAGACATTGCTTTTATTAATTCAGACAGAGAGCTTACTAAATTGGAAATAACAGACATCTGTGAAAACTCACCCTGAGCAATATTCTGCTGTACACCCTGTGCTGGAGTATTAATGAAGCCCTCAGCTCCTTCAAAATCAGTCTGCCAACTTACTTTAGACAGCTGTTCCTTGGGAAAAATTCCTAGAGGTACATTCTTCAACAAGCTGTACTGAGCCAGCTTACTCCTGTTGCCTAGCAACTGCTGAGGCTGAAGGAGGTGTGGGAGAACCCTGTTCTCCGCTCATTCCCCTAGACCTGCTTCTCCTTCCTCTGGAGCTGGACCTGAATACTGAAGGAGAATGCCTTTTCTTTGTGATATGCCGGCTGGGTCTGGCTCCTGCGCCGCCCTCCTCATGGCCACTGTCCTTCTCATTCTGCTCCTCCTCCCGCTTAACTGTCTTTCCACTCCCTCTTACTGGCGGCTTGCTCCTCTGTGTGTGACAGTGATGGACATGCTCCCCTGGCTCCCATACACTAGGACACTGTTGGCTTAGAGCTTAACCTGCTACAGCCATTGCTTCCATCTCCTCTTCTTGTTCTCCAGCTAGAGCTAGGCATGGCCTCAGCCAAGCTTCCCTGCCGTTGCTTTCTGCTTTCTCTAAAACGTGTCTGATGAGGGTCTTCATACTGCCGTATTCCATCTTCTTAATATACAAGAGGTTCAGAGTGAGGAGAACCCATATCCCACAGACCTTATATAGGGTCAGGAGCATTCTAAAATATCCCAGCACATTCCAGGAATTCCTATTGGATGGAATTCTGGTTGCAGAAAATCTCCACATTTTCCTAAAGGGGAAAAGCCATCTCTTTTTTTTAATAACAAAACTACCTCAGTCAAAAGGGGCACCACCACTAACCAATACAGGTGGGCCCAAAATGTTGTGCCCCCCCCCCCCCCTTTTTATATTTTATGGTTTCATCATAACCTCTGTATACAGTCTATGCTATGATTACCTGATTTTCAAAATAAAAACCAGGAACACCCTACTGACCACACCCAGTTTTAACTAGCTAATAATATCACAGTCCCATTTGTACACAGATCAACAAAACAAAGTGCCTCCTTTTCATAACGCCATTAAGCAATTGACCACAGACTTTTGGAAAAAGAGGCAATCATTTAGGGTATAAAGACAAAATTTCCTGGGTACCATTAGAAGTGAACTGATGCAGGGAGCATGCATGGCAAATTGTAGTAACAGTGTGAGGTGCTTAAAGGGGTATGGGTAAATAAAACCTGAGCCTACTTTATTTTGGGAAAGTAATGCACAGAGTGCTGGGATCAGGAGTAGGTAAAACACAGAGATCTGAGTTCAAGAGTAAGTAACATGCAAGATCTGAGCAAAGCTATATACTTTAGGAGGATTTTAATTCATGCTATGTAGTTATGAAAGAATGTTTTCATACACCTGGCCAGAGTAAGGCCCCAGAGGTAACTTTTACCTTTTTTTTTTACAATTTAAACTTTTAAATATATCTGTGCTCATTGGCATGATTTGATAAGTCAAGTGTCCGCCTCTTATTCTCTCCCTCTCTGAAGGTTTCCCTGGTGAAAGCAGATTCACACTGCACAAGGTCCCATCCCAATATATTGTACTGCTGCAGTAAACTTAGATATGTGAATTGCAGTCTCTTTGGGGTCAGGACAGCTTTTCTCTGGCTTTTAGCTGTGTGGGACAACTATGAAGTGTGATTGTTGGGTTTGTTCCTGCACAGTTGAAAAGCCAGAGAAAATGAAAAAAAGCCTACCACCAGAGAAATGGATTTTTGTGCAGGAGGATATGGAATTGCAGTGCCATATTTGGTTGATGCCTGTGCTGTTGAATTATTAACAACACAGCCAGGGACATGGATGGGGACAGACTTCTCAAAATGGGGACGAATGGTAACCATAGTATATGCCATTCATCTGTAAGTATTTAACGCAAATCTCCCATAATTTTCAGAGGATTTTCCCTGTTTGCCCATAATTTTCACAGAAGATTCACCAGTCCTATTTAACAAGATTCACACATCAACCATTACCAATAAAGATTTGCCCACTTTACCATTATTTTTAAAGAGGATTTGCCCTATGTGTAATGTGACAACTCATGGTGGAATCATGTTTGCTACTGGAAACTCTCTATTATGTTATGGGCAACTGCAAATGAGCAACTCTTGTTGAATTTTGACATGATAACTCAATTCTTGTTTGTCATTGAAATCTCTCTTTTATGTTGTATATTACTTTTGATGGATGAATTGTGTTAAATATGATGGGTAAATACAAAAGTTGGTCAAATAGGGTGAATAAAGTGCATCCTCTTTGGAAATGATAGGAGAATTCTCTAAAGTACACCCAGACAAATGTCTAGCAAACATCTGATGTCTGAATTGTGCAACTAATCCTTTGCATACAGAGCCCTTAAAACTGTACTTACCTTCAGTTTTGTACAGTTGTACAGGCTTCTCTCCTGTACTGAAATTGTGGACTTCTCACAGTGTGCATTTGAGACTGCCACAAGTCATGGAGGCTCATCATCACATGTGGATGTTATTTGGAGCAGTCTGCATGCAAATGAAACATAGAAACATAGAAAAGTGATGGCAGAAAAAGACAGAGTAGTCCATCGAATCTGCCCTTGTTTATCCCAAGCATGTTTAAAGGCATTTATTGTTGACTGTCTCACTACCTCTGCTGGTAGTTTATTACAAGCATCAACTACCCTTTCAGTAAAATAATATTTTTCTAAGATTACTTTTGAACTTACCTCTAGTTGTAACGCTGAGCGCTCCGGTCCCTGCTTCTGGACCGGAGCGCTCGCAGCGTTCGTTCCAGATCCACTCACCTGTGCCCGCTTCGGCTCCCTCCTCCGCTCCCCGCTCACATGGTTCCCGGAGCGCGCGCCCCTGCACCATAGGGCGCGCGCGCGCAGGTCGTTTGAAATTTAAGGGGCCTGTGCACCAGTAATTGGTGCCTGGTCTAAACCTCCCTTCCTGTTTCCTGTGACCTGTTTCCTGTGACCTGTGACCCGTTTCCTGTTTCCTGTGACCTGTTTCCTGTGACCTGTTTCCTGTTTCCTATATAAGTGACCTGCCCCTTCCAGCCATTGCAGGATCTTTGTTGCCTTGTTGCCTTAGTGAAAGCGTTATTTGTGTAATCCTTTGCCTGTTGCCGAACCCTTTGCTAACGACTATCGCCTCTGAACCTGTGCTGCCTGCCCTGACCTTTGCTACGTCTGACTACGCCTCTGCCTGTCCCTTTTGTACTACACCTATATCAGCAGTCAGTGAGGTTGAGCCGCTACCAGAGGACACGACCTGGTAGTTACCGCCGCAGCAAGCCCATCCCGCCTTGCGGCGGGCTCTGGTGAAAACCAGTAACTACTTAGAACCGATCCTCCGGTACGGTCCATGCCAATCCCTCACTGACACAGCGGATCCACTCCCTGCACCGCTTCTGCTACTAGTCCGGACCCTGACAGTAAGATCCGGCCATGGATCCCGCTGATGTGCCTCTGCCTAGTATCGCGGACCTTACTAAAGTTGTGGCCCAGCAGTCGCAGCAGATCGCTCAGCAAGGTCATTAGCTGGCACAGTTGACCGCCATGCTGCAGCAGCTTCTTCCAGCACAGCAGCAGCCGCCTCCACCGTCTGCATCTGCTTCACCACCGCAGCCTATGGCTGCCGCCACTTCTAGAGTCCGTCTGTCCATGCCGGCAAAGTACGACGGTGATCCCAAGTTGTGCCGCGGATTCTTATCACAATGCTCCCTTCACCTGGAGATGTCGGCTGACCAGTTCCCCTCGGAGCGAGCCAAGGTGGCATTTGTCGTTAGCCTGCTTTCGGGGAAGGCCCTGGCCTGGGCTACACCACTTTGGGACCGCAACGATCCTGCCACTGTCAGTGTCCAGAGTTTCTTTGTGGAATTCCGGAGTGTTTTTGAGGAGCCAGCCCGGGCTGCCTCAGCAGAGACTGCGTTATTGAACTTGTCCCAGGGGAGTTCCTCTGTCGGAGACTATGCTATCCGTTTCCGCCCCCTGGCTTCGGAACTCTCCTGGAATAACGAGGCGCTCTGTGCTACCTTTAAGAAAGGCTTGTCCAGCGCCATAAAGGACGTCCTGGCTGCACGAGAAGTCCCTACCAACCTGAGTGACCTCATCCATTTGGCCACCAGGATTGACCTGCGTTTTGCTGAGCGACGAGAGGAACTGCTACAGGAAAAGGGAAGTGCTCGTCCCAGACGCTTTCCTCATCTGGCGCCTATCTTCCAGCCTCCACCGCAACCCTCTTCTGGGCCTCCCGCCGAGGAAGCCATGCAGGTGGATCGGTCTCGCCTGACCACGCAAGAAAGGAACCGCCGTAGAGACGAGAACCTCTGTTTGTACTGTGCCAGTACTGAGCACTTTCTAAAGGACTGTCCTCTCCGTCCACCGCGTCAGGGAAATGCTCGCACCTAGTCAACGTGGGAGAGGCGTTGCTAGGTGTGAATACCTCCTCTCCACGCATTACGGTACCCGTGCGGGTTTCCGTGTCCGCCAAGATCTCCTTTGCTGCCTCTGCCTTTCTGGATTCCGGTTCAGCCGGTAACTTCATCGACGCCTCGCTGGTGAACAAGTTCCACATCCCTGTGGTTCGTTTACTGAAGCCCATCTTCATCTCCACAGTTAATGGAGAGAGACTCAACGGTATGGTGCAGTTCCGTACAGAACCCCTCCAGATGGACATCGGAGTCCTGCATTCTGAGCGATTGGAGTTTTTTGTGTTACCCTATTGCACCTCAGAACTCCTCTTGGGTCTGCCCTGGCTCCAGCGCCATTGTCCCGTTCTGGATTGGACCTCCGGAGAGGTTCGAAGCTGGGGTTCGGCTTGTTTCGGCAGATGTCAAGTCGGTACGAGTCAAGTCTGCACCTGTTATTTCTCCTCCTCCCGGTCTGCCTGAACCATATGCGGATTTTCCAGACGTTTTTTGCAAGAAACAGGCGGAGGTGTTGCCTCCACATAGGCCATATGACTGCCCCATTGACTTGCAACCTGGCACTACGCCGCCTAGGGGAAGAATCTATCCTCTCTCCCCTCCAGAGACTCTAGCCATGTCAGAGTATATCCAGGAGAACCTGCAGAGAGGGTTTATCAGGAAATCCTCTTCTCCTGCCGGAGCAGGATTCTTCTTTGTTGCGAAGAAGGACGGTACCCTTAGGCCTTGCATAGACTTTCGGGGTCTCAACAGCATTACTGTAAAGAACCGTTACCCTCTTCCCCTGATTACAGAACTCTTTGACCGGTTACAAGGCGCCAAGTACTTCACCAAGTTGGATCTCAGAAGGGCCTATAACCTTATTCGCATCCGAGAGGGTGACGAGTGGAAGACGGCTTTTAACACCCGAGACGGGCATTTTGAGTACTTAGTCATGCCTTTCGGGCTCTGTAACGCTCCAGCGGTCTTCCAGGAGTTCGTTAACGACATTTTCCGAGACCTGCTCTATACCTGTGTCGTGGTCTATTTGGATGACATCCTCATCTTCTCTACTAACTTGGATTAACACCGTGCTCATGTCCGCTTAGTACTCTCCCGTCTCAGAAAGAACCGTCTCTACGCTAAATTTGAAAAGTGTTTGTTCGACCGTACCAGCCTTCCCTTCCTGGGCTACATCATTTCTGCCAAGGGACTACAAATGGATCCTGCCAAACTGTCTGCCATCCTGGACTGGCCTCGTCCCTCTGGCCTTAAGGCCATCCAGCGATTCCTCGGATTCGCAAACTATTATAGACAGTTCATCCCGCATTACTCCACCCTTGTGGCACCAATTGTAGCCCTAACCAAGAAGGGGGCTAACCCGAAATCTTGGCCGCCCCAGGCCGAGAAGGCCTTCAGCGCTCTTAAGTCTGCCTTTGCCACCGCCCCAGTTCTGTCCAGACCGGATCCTACTAAGCCGTTCTACCTGGAAGTAGACGCTTCCTCTGTTGGTGCTGGTGCTTTGCTCATGCAAAAGACTACGAGAGGCAAGTCGGTTACTTGCGGGTTTTTCTCTAAGACTTTCTCTCCCGCTGAAAGAAATTATTCTATTGGGGATAGAGAATTACTCGCCATCAAGCTGGCCTTGGAAGAGTGGCGGCATTTACTGGAAGGATCGGTACATCCCGTGAACATCTACACGGATCATAAAAATTTATCTAAGACTTTCTCTCCCGCTGAAAGAAATTATTCTATTGGGGATAGAGAATTACTCGCCATCAAGCTGGCCTTGGAAGAGTGGCGGCATTTACTGGAAGGATCGGTACATCCCGTGAACATCTACACGGATCATAAAAATTTATCTTACCTCCAGTCTGCTCAGAGACTAAATCCCCGCCAAGCTCGCTGGTCTCTATTTTTTGCCAGATTTAACTTCCGGATCCACTTTCGTCCAGCGAGCAAGAACCTCAGGGCCGATGCCCTCTCTCGTTCGTCTGATGTCACAGGAGAGGAAGTCAAGCCACAGCACATTGTGCCCCCGGAATGTCTGGTCACCGTGGCACCTATAGACTTGCGAAACCTCCCTCCCGGAAAGACCTATGTTTCTCCCCGTCTTCGCCTAAAGGTTCTTAAGTGGGGACATTCTTCTCTTCTCGCAGGACATCCTGGCGTCCAAAAGACTCTACAACTTATCTCCAGGAGATATTGGTGGCCATCCTTGGAGAAGGACATCTCTGAATTTGTACAGTCCTGCTCTGTATGTGTCAGAGACAAAACCCCTCGCCAAAGACCCGCCGGCTTTCTCCAGCCACTTCCCATACCAGAGACCCCTTGGTCCAATATCGCGATGGACTTTGTTACAGACCTACCACCATCTCACGGGAAAACGATAATTTGGGTCGTCGTAGATCGCTTCTCGAAGATGGCGCACTTCATCCCGTTGCCAGCCTTACCATCCGCACCTCAGTTGGCCAAGCATTTCCTCCGACACATCTTCCGGTTACACGGCCTGCCTTCACATATTGTCTCCGATAGAGGAGTCCAGTTTGTGTCCAAGTTCTGGAGGGCTCTCTGTGGACGGCTTAAAATCAAGCTGGATTTCTCTTCTTCATACCACCCCCAAACCAACGGACAAGTAGAGCGGGTCAATCAAATCTTGGGCGACTACCTTCACCACTTCGTTTCCTCCCGTCAAGACGATTGGGTCGACCTCCTCCCGTGGGCGGAGTTCTCCTATAACCACAAAGACTCTTCCGCCACCAACAAGTCTCCCTTCTTCGTGGTTTACGGTCGTCATCCTCTGCCTCCTCTGCCGTTATCCTCCTCCTCCTTTGTAACCTGCAGTGAATGACCTGGTGCAAGACTTTTCTGCCATCTGGCGTGAGACGCGCCTGTCCCTCTTACAGGCCTCATCCCGCATGAAAATCCAAGCGGACAAGAAACGTCGGTCTCCTCCTGTCCTGGTTCCTGGGGACAGAGTTTGGCTCTCCTCCAAGTACGTCCGCTTCAGGGTTCCTAGTTACAAGCTTGGTCCTCGTTATTTGGGACCCTACAAGGTCAAGAAGAGGATCAATCCTGTGTGCTACCAACTCCATCTCCCTCCCTCCCTTAAAATTCCCAACTGTTTTCATGTCTCCCTCCTCAAGTCTGCGGTCTTTAATCGCTTTTCCCCCAAGAATCTTCCTCCCACGCCTGTATCCGGTACCTCGGATGTCTTCTCCGTTCAGGAGATATTGGCCTCTAAATTTGTCAGGGGGAGAAGATATTTTTTGGTGGACTGGGAGGGCTGCGGTCCTGAAGAGAGATCCTGGGAGCCAGAGGAGAATATCTTGGACCGTAACCTCATCCTCAGGTTTCTGGGTACCAAAAAGAGGGGGAGACCAAAGGGGGGGTACTGTAAAGCTGAGCGCTCCGGTCCCTGCTTCTGGACCAGAGCGCTCGCAGCGTTCGTTCCAGATCCACTCACCTGTGCCCGCTCCGGCTCCCTCCTCCGCTCCCCGCTCACATGGTTCCCAGAGCGCGCGCCCCTGCACCATAGGGCGCGCGCGCGCAGGTCGTTTGAAATTTAAGGGGCCTGTGCACCAGTAATTGGTGCCTGGTCCAAACCTCCCTTCCTGTTTCCTGTGACCTGTTTCCTGTTCCTGTTTCCTGTGACCTGTGACCTGTTTCCTGTTTCCTGTGACCTGTTTCCTGTTTCCTGTGACCTGTTTCCTGTGACCTGTTTCCTGTTTTCTATATAAGTGACCTGCCCCTTCCAGCCATTGCCGGATCTTTGTTGCCTTGTTGCCTTAGTGAAAGCGTTATTTGTGTAATCCTTTGCCTGTTGCCGAACCCTTTGCTAACGACTATCGCCTCTGAACCTGTGCTGCCTGCCCTGATATTTGCTACGTCTGACTACGCCTCTGCCTGTCCCTTTTGTACTACGCCTATATCAGCATTCGGTGAGGTTGAGCCGCTACCAGAGGACACGACCTGGTAGTTACCGCCGCAGCAAGCCCATCCCGCCTTGCGGCGGGCTCTGGTGAAAACCAGTAACTACTTAGAACCGATCCTCCGGTACGGTCCACACCAATCCCTCACTGACACAGCGGATCCACTCCCTGCACCGCTCCTGCTACCAGTCCGGACCCTGACACTAGTTAGTTCGAGGTCATGTCCCCGTGTTCTTGATTTTGGTTTGATATTGAAAGAACATCCCTCCTGAACCTCATTCACCCCTTTGATGTATTTAAAGGTTTCAATCATGTCTCCTCTTTCCCTTCTTTCCTCCAGACTGTACATATTAGGTTTCTGAAGTCGCTCTCGATATGTTT
This sequence comes from Pelophylax lessonae, assembly GCF_965119305.1. Taxonomy (NCBI): domain Eukaryota; kingdom Metazoa; phylum Chordata; class Amphibia; order Anura; family Ranidae; genus Pelophylax; species Pelophylax lessonae. Next base: position 462,111,275 of record NC_138770.1, on the reverse strand, counting down.
TATCCCCCAAACCTTTTGTTACCTGTCTCTGGAATTGTTCTATTTTATCAATATCTTTCTGGAATTAAGGTGTCCAAAACTGAACATTTAGTATTCTATATGAGGTCTCACTAAAGATCTATATAGGGGAATCAGGACCTCTTTCATGGTCCGGTCCATCTGTCGCCTCCCCCCCCCCCCAGCCCATAAAGCACCAGCTGCCACTGCACAACAATTAGCTTATTTTTCTTATACTCTTCTACATACACTGCTTGCATTTAAAAATATATTTATATATGTTAGGGATGAGCCCAACATCCCCCTGTCCAGTTCGCACCAGAACATCTCAAACAGGGAAAAAGTTCTAGTGAACATGCAAACTCTATTAACCACTTTACCACCGGAGGATTTTCCTGCTAAAAGACCAGGGGTTATTTTGCGATTTTTTACTGCGTGACTTTAACGGACAATCGCGCGGCCGTGCGACGCTGTACCTAAACGAATTTCACGTCCTTTTTTTCCCACAAACAGAGCTTTCTTTTGGTGGTATTTGATCACCTGTGCGATTTTTTGATCACGCGCTATAAACAAAAAAAGAGCGTAATTTTTGCAAAAACAACAATATTTTTCACTTTTTTTTATATGAAATTCCCCCCAAAAAAAATGTAAAAATCAAAATTTTTTAAAATTTTTGGCCAATTTGTTTTACGCTACCTATGTTTGGTAAAAAAAATCGCAAAAAGCGTATTTTGATTGGTTTGCGCAAAAGTTATCGCGTTTACTAACAAAGGGAAAGATTTTTGTCATTTTTGGTGTTTTTTTTTTTAACGAGTAATGGCGGCGATCTGCGATTTTTTTTTGCGGTACTGCGACATTGCGGCGGACAGATCGGACCCTTGACTGACATTTTTGACACTTTTGGGGGTACCAGTGACATTACTGCAGTAATCAGTGCTATATATATGCACTGTTACTGCAAAAATGACACTGGCAGGGAAGGGGTTAACAGTATTGGACAGGGAGGGGTTAAGTGTGTCCTAGGGGCGTGATTCTAACTGTGCAGGGACAGGTCTACTAGTGTAAAAGCAAAGATCAACAGTTCTACATAGTAGAACTGTTTGATCTTCACTTTTACACAGGGAGAGCTGACAGGTGGCTTGTTTACACAAGCCGCTCTGTCTTTCTCCCGCTGTAGCGGCGATCGTAGTGTGACCGGCGGACATCGGGTCCGCCAGTCACACTCCCGCACTCCTCCGTGAACGAGCCGAGGCGGGCGCGCGCCTCAGCGGGCGCGCGCCCGCCCGCTATTGGCTCTGGAAGGAGTGACAGGCGAGCGACGTAGACCTACGTCACTCTGCCTGGCCGGGGCCGACTGCCGCAGTAAATATACTGTGCGCAGTCGGCAAGCGGTTAAAGTCTATGGGACACGAACATGAAAAAACACAAAAGTCCTCATTTTAAAGGCTTATATGCAAGTTATTGCACACCTGGGTACTGCCCTGGGGGACATGGATCAATGCAAATGAATTAAAACAATCATTTTTAAAGGAGCAGTGATTTATTAATGCATAAAGGGAAACAATAAAAATAAAAAATTCCTTTAAATATCATGCCTGGGGGGTCCCCTAATGTGCCTGTAAAGTGGCCCATCTGTACGATGTATAGAGCCTGCTGCAGTAATACTGATGTTTATAAAGGAAAAAATTTAATTTTGTTGGGTCTGGTATGACTTCTCTCTGCTTTGACAGATCTTATACACTATTTTTTTTTTTTTTTTTAAAAAGGACTTGTCGAAAACTGTTTCCTGTGGTACTTACTTTTTGACAGTTTTTTGGTTAATGGGTAGGGGTACTATTTACCCGATACCCATTCACATAGGGGGGCGGGATCTTGTTATAGGGGCCTTCCAGATTCCAATAAGCCTCCCACCCGCAGACTCCCAAAACCACAGCCCAGGGTTGTCGGGAAGAGGCCCTTGTCCCCAAAAACATGGGGACAAGATACTTTGGGGGGCACCCCAAAGCACCCTCCCTACATTGAGGGCAAGCCGCCTGGTATGGTTCAGGAGGGTGGGGGGTGCTCGCTCGCCCCCCCCCTTTCCTGGCCTGCCAGGCTGCCAGGCCAGGCTACATGTTTGGATAAGGGTCTGGTATGGATTTTAAGGGGGGACTCCACGCTGTCATAAGGTTCCCATTAACCACTTAAATGCAGGGCAATTTCACCCCCTTCCTGCCCATACCAATTTTCATCTTTCAGTGCTCAAAAGCGTCTACAGGGAATCTTGGTCAGCTTGACATGGCACTGCTCCCGGTCTTTAACATTGGTGTCTATGGCAAATCTTGGTCAGCTTGACAGGGCACTGCTCCTGAACCATAAGTGACAAGGACACCAAACTTGGGGAGCACGGGGAGGGGACCCAGGACTACAATATATCCATACATTTTAAAAGTGGAGCATGCCTGTACACTACACTGACTGCACTAAACTGACTCAACTCACTGTCCACGAACTACCTGCCTTATCTCCATTGTCACACACTATACACGGCTGCCGTGTAAGCAGCAGCCTTATATAGTAAGGGGCCTGAGCCATGATGGCTCTCGCAGTACATTGTGCTGTGATTGGCCAAAGCATATAGGTCAGGTGCATGCTTTGGCCAATCATCAGCAATCAATGCACTGCAAGAGCGCAGTGCATTATGGGGCGCTCATCGGTGGTCAAACTTTCCGCCAAGCACCCCATTTGTTTGTGTGTTCAGCGAACACACGAACAGTTGATGTCCGTGTTGAACTTATGTTCGACTCGAACACACAGCCCTAATTGATGTATTTTTACATTAGTTTATGTCTTTTATGTCTGCCTTATGTTCAGCTTTAAACCTGTAAAAAAGATAAGCATTAGAGCAGTGATAGGTTAGCTTTGAGAGGTGGATAACTATCTGAACAACATGAAAGAGATTCAAGATTGCTGGGGTTTGGCGCCTTTTTTTTTTTTTTTTTTTTAAGAAATTACCTAGCAAAGTCTAACTAAACAGTAAGAATATAAAAACTTAGCCTATTCTATAAGTGGTCAGTGTCAGTCAGTAGAGCAGTGGACAGTTGCAGTAGGGCAGTGGACAGTGTGTGGATTGTTTTAGTAGGGCAGTTGATTACGTCAGTAGTAGTAATAGTAGTAGTAGTAGTTACGTCAATACTAAAGAAAGGGTTGTGCGATCTGCAACATAAATAAAACCTGACATCTTAAGGTAAGACTCATCCAATTAAAACAAAGTTTAAAAGCCCAAGGTATTTATTTCATGTTTAAAGGTTTGCTAGAAATCTGTGCTGCACAACAGTACTATACGGAGACCATATGTCCTTCAGTGCCAGTTCACACATATGCAATGTCAGACATCGCATGTGATTCAGAGCGCACTGCTCTGCAAATCACATGCCATGTCTGTGTGTTGCAAATTCAGCCATAGGTGTTCACACCTATTGCGATCCGATTCATGTCCGAATTGACAGTTCGCACTGCGAATGTGGTTAACTTTGTATTGACACCCCCAGTGATTAACATATGACAGTGTGAACTGCCTGCGAGTTGAGTGCGATTCGCATCACATATGTGTGAACCGGCGCTCAATATCACACTTTGTTCTCTGTTATTCCCTCCTAGCCCCTGGATTTGTGTAGCAGTGGGGACCACTGACTCATAAAATGTATCTGCTGCTATTTCCTATTTTATTCCAGTAAGGATACAGTTAGATTTTTAATACTTGAAAGATATGAATAGAGATGTATACACCAGGCTTCCTGAGGAAGAGATGTAAGATTTGATTACAAACACCTGTGAATGTTAAACATTCTGTGAAATCTATGCAAGTATCATTTCCCTGGATCAAAGCTCTATTGATTTGATGCCCTTTACATATTTATATACTTATTGATAAACACCTAACTGCTATTTCTCCCAAGTTCATGAGCTGAAATCAGGCTACTCATTAGTCCGGTGCAGAGGTTTATGTATGCATGATATGTTACTTCCATGTGTATGTATTCATCCTAGTGCTGCTTCATTATTTTTGCTTTGCTTAAAGGTGCAGAAAGGGCAATTTCAGACTACAAGTGTAATCAATCAGTGAACTGCTAATGCTATTTTTAAAGAATGTAACTAAATAAAAAAAAAAAACACAGGCTAATCAGTATGTGTTATTCTGGATTTTATATAATTCACAGCACCAGATTTCAACAATAAGGCCCCTTTCACACATACGGTCCGCTCAGTTCATCAGTTCAATCACGTCAAAATGTATCAGTTTTTCATCCGTTTTTTCATCTGTTTTTTCATCGGTTTTTTTCGGTCTGTTTTTCTTTCGTTTTTTCATTGGTAGTGGATGTAAAAAAAAATGGATGAAAAACTGACCATTTGTCCGTTTACATCCGTTTTTCATCCGTTTCTTTGACGGATGAAAAATAGGGCATTCATCCATTCCAAAAAACGGACATTGACGGAAGCGGATGAAAACGTCTGTTAATGGATGATCATCCGTTTTTACATAGAGATGCATTGATGTCTGTTTTTCATCCGTCAACGGATGGATGAAAAATGGACAAACGGACCGTATGTGTGAAAGGGCCTTACTCACGTGTTTCTGGCCTTGTCAACTACCAGTCAATTGATTCATTGCTGTTGAGCCTCCTCTCAGCGCCTAATGCCTGGTACACATGATGAGATTTATCGGACGAATGATCGTTCATTTTTTTGGGGGGGTTTTGCATGCTAAACTCATATTGAAAATGAAGAGGTTACTAAAGTTACAAAAATTTTCATACAGCAGAACAAAAATTCTGAAGTGATGTATTGTATTGTATTGTATTTGTATTGTATTTTCAGACAAAAACTAAAACCACTTGCTGACCACCCTATAGCAGTTTTACCACTACAGGGCGACAGCTGTGCTTAGCCTCACGTATATATAAGTAATCCCGCAATTGCGCCTGCAGGGGGTGCACACACTGCCAGCGTGCCTTCTGTTGTGATTATTCACAGTAGAGATCGATCTGCAGGCGCTGGGCACTCGATGTCTGCCAGAGACTCAGCCTATGTAAATAAGGTTCCGTTCTGAAAGGGGGGAAAGGATAGATATTGTGTTCCTGCAAAGCAGGGACTCAAATCCATCTCTTCCCCTAGTAAAAGCAGCACACATAGAAAACACAAACACTGGCTAGGCACACAATTGTTTGATCAACCTAGAGGTTTAACCCTTTCCCAGCCAGTGTCATCATTACAGTGACAGTGCATATTTTTAGCACTGATCACTTTATTAGTGTTACTGGTTCCCACAAAGTGTCAAAAGTGTCAGTTAGTGTCCGGTTGTCTGCAGCAACATTGCAGTTACTCTATAAGTCGCTAATCGCCGCCATTGCTAGTATAAAAAAAATAAAAATAAATACAAATTTCAATATATATCCCATAGTTTGTAGATGCTATAATGTTTGTGTAAATCAATCAATATACGCTTATTGGGATTTTTTTTTTTTAACAAAAGCATGTAGCGAATACATATTGGCCTAAATGTATGAAGACATTTACATTTTTTTCAATTTACTTATTGGATATGTTATATAATTCAGTGCTGTTTTGCAAAAAATGGCCTGGTCATGAAGGGGGGGGGGGGTAAATCTTCCAGAAGACAAGTAGTTAAACAAAAAACATACGATCTGGCATGGTATGAGAGAAATTTTTGCGCTTGTCCCATCAGATAATATCGGATGACCTGCCACGATCATTTCTTGAAAGCTGTGTACTAACAATCACAATATTATTTGGTCGCTTTGAAAGCGGTATTTTTCATACATTTTTCTGATTGTGTGTACAGGCCATAAGTCTGGCCATACAACATACAGCTTTCTTATTCAATTTCCTTTAGATTTACCTTCAACTATGTAGTGCAAGTGTCCACCTGATTGCATACTAATTGAAAGTGTTTAGGTTTGACCTCATATTATATGGTTTTGGTAAACCTAAAGAAAAGTTGTACAAGAAAATTGTATAATGTGTGGTCAGCCTAAGACCTTGTTTACACTTTCAGTTCACTGAGCCTTGTTATTACTGCCCCCCCCCCCCCCACTCACTCCCAGTTAGGCCCTGTTCACACCTGAGCATTTTTCAGCTTGTAAAACGCTTGTTTCTGAAGTCTCAAAACGCCAAACAAGCAAAATCCCATTCATTTCAATGGCCCCTGTTCACATCTGGCCTGAAGCAAAATGCCTGAAGCTCAAAAAGTACATGAGCTTCTTTTTTGGCAGATTGCACGCGTTGTTTTTGTTAAATGTTGATGTCTTCCTCCAAACACCTGCAAAAAACACCTGAAAAATGCCTGAAAAAACGCCTAAAAAAACGCCCCAAAAAAAAAGCCTGAAAACTATATGCTCAGGTGTGAATGGAGCCTTAAGCTGCAAAGGCAGTACCACCCATCAAACGCAATCCATTGAACTAACCTAGTTGCTTTGCAGGTGACTGCAGCATGGCAGTACAGGTTTTTAGGTGTTAAAACAAGTGGTAAGGAGGAGACATAATACTTTCTCACCTCCTGTCAAACAACCTCTGAAGAGCAATCCACGCAAATCACCTTTCAGAGGGTGTCACAAATGTAAAGAGGCCCTTAGTGAAACAAACAAAATTGAATGGAATCGTTGGGAATACCTAGCCAAATTCGGTATATTAAATAAATAAATTGGTGTGCATACCACTTTAAGAAAAAATATGTGAGTGCAAACAAAATATTAATTTAAAAAAACAAATAGAACTGAACTTTCATTTATCCATGTGACTAAATTAATCTACGTGACCCAAAATCTATCCATGTAACAACAAATCAATATTACAATTTCATTCATCAACGTGGCCAAGTTCATTCACATAACCCAAATTTGTCCATGTGATCAATGTGATAGTCAATCCATACTCATGAGACACATATAAAATATAAAAATTGCATACACCGATTAAATATATGAAAACAATCAATGAACAGTGACACAAATAATATATATGTATATATATATATATATATATATATATATACATACATACATATATATATGTATGTATAGCGAGTCCACAATTCAGCCCAAAAAAGGCTTGCAAAAAGTTCACTATGATCCCAGCGATAAAAGGTGCTCTCAGTGCTTCAAACAATAAATATTAAAGTGCTTCAGTGCTCTGTGTCTCCTCTGATGCACAGCCTCTTACCAGAAGGTAATGATCTCAAGTCATGGAGATCAAAAAAGCATTTGAGCTGTTAAAATAGCTCCCCAGTCTGCTTCCAGGAACTCAGGAACTCCACAGGAATTATTCACCGCTGGTAATCAGATGTCACCAGCAGCCATATGAGCCCAAACAAAACACAGGAGAAGGCTCACAGTGTAGTAAACGCAATTATTGTTTATTTAAAAGCAAATCTACTACTACAAGCATAGAAAATATCAAACATGTACAAATGAACAGCACTGCCGTGGGACCACCAGCCTGCGTAGTGACGTCACCGAGCCCCTCCATCTCAGCACGTTACACCCAATGTTCTTTTCTACTCCAGCCATCTCAATGTGCTTATCTCTCACTTATCTCATCTATAAATGTGTAAAAAAAACATGAAATAGTTTTATTCAATATACAGGCGGCCCCCGGTGTACAAACACCCGACTCCTACTTAAAAATGGAGAGAGACAACAGGAAGTGAGGAGAAATCTCCCCATAGGAAGGGAAATTCACTCCTGTAGGAGTTCTCATGGGAAAAAGATGTCTTCACTGAAGCTTTATCACCAATCATTGTTTCCACAACAACCCAAAATTTTCAAAATCCAGTTGTTGTAGGGACAGAAAGTGAGGTGACATCTTCTGAACAGGGGTACAGACAGCAAAACAAATGGTACAGGGGTTTTAACCCTTCCCTATGCTATCCAAAAAACATAAAAATTATTCTTTTGGCTGGGGCGTGGCTGGGATGTGAAGCTGAATGGACGCACTGAGCTTGAGCTCCGATCCTGACAGCTACTGCCCTGGGAATCCCTCTCTCATCTTGCCACCCCTTAAACCTCACCCTGGGTTCCAAGAAGGTGGGCGACACCTCATGGGCTCCTCAGTTTTCACCGGGGAAGCTGCGCTCCTCTAAAATCTCCAGGAGTTCCAGCCGGGTCCCGTGGCGGCCATCTTGGACACGTGACCTCCTCACCTCACCATGTCTGCCCGGACTCAGACTGAAGTGGGCCTGGGCGGCTCATCGGATCCATCTCCATCCGACATCCTAGAAGCCATCAAAGCCTGTAAGGACACCCTGACGGTCAAGATCGACTACCTGGCGACTGACATTAGCCTTCTCCGATATGATCTTGACAAATTTTGGTCCAGAATGTCAGAGGCGGAGGATCGCATCTCCCATCTGGAAGACTCCACAAGGGCTGACTCCAGAGAATTACATGCCCTCCAGCTGCAAGTCAAGGCGCTCCAGGACCGAGCGATTGATACTGAAAATCGCCTCCGGCGCAACTACATCCGCATCCTGCGGCTGCCGGAGCAGGTGGAGGGCCCCAGGCCTGCAGAGTTTGTGGAGACATTCCTAACCACTCTCCTGGATCCTCCCGCCATGCCCCCCACCTTCGTAATGGAAAAGGCACACAGGGTCCCCCGGCCCGACTGTTTCTCCTCAAGCTACTTAACTATCAGGACCGGGACTGCATCCTTGCTGCAGCATGGGCCAAATTGGACCTCAGCTTTGAGAACGCCAGTATCATGCTGTTCCCAGACTACTTGCTGGAGGTACAATGGAAACGAGAGACAAAGGCATCAAGTTTAGTCTCCTCTAGCCCAGTAGACTCTGGGTGATCGATGGTGACCGTACCCACTTCTTTGACACTCCGGAATCCGCGAACTCCTGGCTAACCCCCTACCTACTACTGAATGTCCGCCCACCTGACCTCACCACTGACAAGATTACTGCAAGTATACGGGCATGGCCCCCATTTTCCTTCCCCCCTCTGTGACTTTATCTTGTACTTGGTCCGCATCCTTCATGCCCCCCAGCTACCCGCTTCCTCCCTTTCCCCCTGTCCATGCCTAAGGGCCTTCCCTCATGTCCTGGGGGGCTAGTATCCCGTGTCCTGTCCCCCCTCCCCCTCATAGTTGCCAAGGTGCCTTCCATGACTCTCCTGATTTATCCCCCTTCATCTCCCACTGTTTGTTTGCCGATCACAACTTCAGCTTCTTACACTGGATGCCCGCTACTTCATGGCAGAGCCATGTGTGTTACCAATGTTCCCTTGTCCTTACTTGGATCTCCCCTGGGATTGTTCTGCTCTGGTCCCCCCTCTTTTTCCCCCCTTTTTGCTTTTTTGGGACTGTTATTATTTTTCGCTGTTGTACTGACCACTACCAGTTGGCAGCCTGCACCCTGCACAAGAACTGTGGCTGTTTGTCAACAGACAGTAGTAGTGACGGCCAGCCCTTTAGGGTATAGACCGTTCCCTGGCCTCCCCCGTGTGGTTTTGGGGGACACCAGGAAATGGTAGGGTAAGCACCACGTGCTTGGGGTGTTCTGCTCAGTCATGTTTGACTATTTTTTTTTTTGGTTTTATGTGTTCAAGTGTTTGGTGCACAGGTTCCTGCTTGGTTGCTATCTACCTGATGCCACTGTCCTGCCCCATAATTGCTGCAGTAGACCTCTCTTTATTCCCCCAATATGGCGTCACGTAACCAGCGCACTTTCTCAGTGATCTCCTGAAATGTGCGCGGCCTGAATTCTCAATTTAAGTGGGTGTTTCTTTTTCAATATGTTAAATCCTATAACCCCTCTATCCTGATCCTACAGGAGACGCATCTGGTGGGCAGCAAGCTGCAATCCCTGAAAAAAATGTGGGTACAAAAGGCTTTTCATGCCTCATACTCTACTTATGATAGAGGTGTATCGCTTTGAATGCATAAGTCCCTACCGGGAGTGGTGGTTGCGGTCCATATGACCACTCAGGTAGATACGTCATCCTGGTATATTCCCTGTGGCAGCAGAGGTATATTGTGGTGGGTGTCTACGTCCCCCCGCCTTTTAAATCTGAGGTCCTCTATACTATCCTGGAGAAGATATCCGCTTATTGTCCCGCTAAGATACTTCACTTGGGGGACTTCAACGCCATCCTTTCCCCAGACCTGGACAGACCTACGCCACCCAAGGCCTTCTCGGGGGAGCTCCTTAATTGGATGCTGGCGGCGGGTGTCCAGGAGGTTTGGAGGTGGAAGTACTCCTTGCAGAAAGCCTATTCCTGCTTCTCTACCACATACAAAACGTCTTCCAGAATTGATTATGCTTTTGCCAACCCAGTCATGCTGACTGATGTGGAGGAGATTGGGTATCTGCTCAGTGGTCTGTCCGATCACAGCCCCATGTTGGTCAAGTTGCGCTCCGGTTGTGACCGCAATGGCTCTATGTGGCACCTGGGTGCCCAGTGGATTGGCCAACCGGACGTCTCGGCACAGACCCTACCAGCGCTGCTGGAGTACTGGGACACTAAAACTGGCTCATCTTTTCCTGGAGTGGTGTGGGATGCGTTCAAGGCATTCACAAGGGGATACTATATGTCTGCTATCAAAGCAGTTAAGCTCCAGCAGTCTGCCACTGTGTCCACACTGGAAGGGGTGGTCTTGGAGCCTTCTGCCCGCTATGGGTCTCTAATTTTGAGGGGCTCCAGGCTTCCAAAAGGGAACTGCATCTCCACCTTTCTGAAATAACAAGGTTGTCCATGTATGAATCGAATCCACGCTTTTTCAAGCATGGTTACGGGAATGGTAGGTTGCTGGCGGTTTTGTCTCAATATGATGCCCCCTTGACCTTGGGGCCCAAGCTTACCTCTCCCACGGGGGGAGCCATCGCCTCCCCGGAGTAGATTTTGGAGGAGCTTTGTGCCTTTTACTCTGATCTGTATACTACCACTCTCCCCCTGACCTTCGCCCCGAGGTTCTTTTCCCCCTCTTGGAGCCGATTGCCCTGGGCTGGCTGTCTGACCAAGAGAGGTCTGGGCTGGTCCAATCGATTACCACGGAGGAGGTGCAGGCTGTGATTCAATCCATCCCCAGAGGCAAGGCTCCCGGCCCAGATGAGTTGCCCATCGAATTTTACAAAACCCATTCCGGTCTTCTGGCCCCTCTGCTGGCCTCGCTATTTAAATTTCAGGAGCAAAAAAGTAGTTGTAATAGCACCATCAATGTATGCATTTGATCAATATTGTTAAAATAGTTTGATATGGTCACAACATCAATAAACTCGACGCGTATCGTGGCTCGAGTATGCCACTTCATCAGGAGTAGATGTCTGATCTATAAAAAAAAATATATATATGTATAAGGAGATGGCAAAATGATGGTAAATGAAAATTGGAGAGAAGAGAGAAAGGAGGCAATAGCCTCAGATCACTAGCACTTACATTGCAGTAAAGTAAATGCTGGCACTGGCAATGAGGCATGGCCCCTGGTGTCTCCCACGGGAGCTGAGGGTACGCAGTACAGGCAAGACAAAGCCGGACACGTTAAATACATGGAGAGTGTGGGCTGAATTGGATGGAATAAGGTTGTGTATGTAGCAGCAACCACAAAGAAAGAATCTGTAAAAATATGTAAAAATATATATATAGTAGATATGTATAAGGAGTATATCTTAGTTAATATAATTAAAGAGTCATGGTGCTGCTACCATAGTGAAAATGTGTCTGATAGCAAAAATTAAATGTGACACAGATAGAGCTGTGAGAAATATGTGGAAAATGTGAAAGGCTGATAGCCTGAGGAAAGTTAAATAGAACCACGTGATGGAATGTAAAGTCTCAATGGAGTGAAAAAATATAAGAAATGCTTCACCAATCTGTTTCTCTACCAATTTCCAGTGGTGTTCTGGTATTCCTTTCTTTTCTATGATATGTATTAGTTCACACTTTTTTTCTTATATTTTTTCACTCCATTGAGACTTCACATTCCATCACGTGGTTCTATTTAACTTTCCCCGAGCTATCAGCCTTTCACATTTTCCACTTATTTCTCACAGCTCTATCTGTGTCACATTTAATTTTTGCTATCAGACACATTTTCACTATGGTAGCAGCACCATGACTCTTTAATTATACTAACTAAGATATACTCCTTATACATATATCTACTATATATATATATATATTTTTACATACTTTTACAGATTCTTTCTTTCTGGTTGCTGCTACATACATAACCTTATTCCATCCAATTCAGCCCACAATCTTCATGTATGTAACGTGTCCGGCCTTGTCTTGCCTGTACTGCGTGCCCTCAGCTCCCGTGGGAGACACCAGGGGCCATGCCTCGTTGCCAGTGCCAGCATCTACTTTACTGCAATGTAAGTGCTAGAGATCTGGGGCTATTGCCTCCTTTCTCTCTTCCCTCCAATTTTCATCTACCATCATTTTGCCATCTCCTTATACATATATATATATATGTTTTTAAAGATTAGACATCTACTCCTGATGAAGTGGCATACGCGTCAATTTTTTTGATGTTGTGACTATATCAAACTATTTTAACAATATTGATCAAATGCATCCATTGATGGGGCTATTACAACTACTTTTTTACTCCTGAAATTTGTCATTCTGGTTTTATGGATATTGGATTGAGACTATTCACTAGTCTTTTTTGTATTACTCTGTTTATGTATATGTATATTTTTTCTATATGGTTTTCTTACCTGTATGTATTCATCAATAAATGTGACCTTTTTCCTGAAAGCCTTGCCACATCTCTCATTTCAAGTCCTAACCTTTTCTCTTTTTTTGCTCCATCATAGATCAGGATCAGACCAGCTTTATGGCACGCAGATCTACAGACATTAACCTCCGCAGATTGTACACAAACTTACAGGCACAATAAATCGAGAAGGCATTCAACTCGGTTGAATGATTTTTCCTGTGGGAGATCCTTCACAGAATGGGCTTTCCCCTTCTGTTTATCAGGTGGCTGCAGACAATATACAGGTCGTCAGCGGCTGCTATTAGTTTGGGTGGGAGACTGCCCTCCTCGTTCCCGCTGTCGCGGGGCACGCGGCAGGGCTGCCCTCTCTCTCCGGCCCTACTTGCTATCGCCATGGAACCATTGGCGGAGGCGCTCTGCGCCTCCCCACATGTTAAAGGCCTGCAGGTGGCCCCTAATTGTGAAACTGGTCTAAGACCTATAGAAATCTTTTTATTTTCTGCAAAAGAGGTGCATTAATGGTATATTGGTACATAGGGGAGCTGGAATTTAGAAAAGCAGGGGCTTAGTCACTACAGACATGTTTAAAAAAAGTGTAAAAAGGGTTTGATTCTTTGGAATCCAATTACTAAAAGCAAATAGACTAATCACTTTGCAAGGGGATTATCCCCAGAGTTTTGTGAATGATATGAAGCTCTGCTAAATATCTCAATCACATGCAAGCAAAAATTTTTTTTAACCACTTTAGCCCCGGAGGATTTGGCTGCTCAATGACCAGGCCCTATTTTGCAATTAGGAACTGTGTGATTTTAACGGACATTGCTCGGTCGTGCAACACTGCACCCAAACGAAATTGACGTACTTTTGTTTCCACAAATAGAGCTTTCTTTTGGTGGTATTTGATCACCTGTGCGCTTTTTATTTTTTGCGCTATTAACAAAAAGAGAGCAACAATTTTGAAAAAATAACAATATTTTTCACATTCTTTTATATGAAATTCTCTAAAAATCTAATTTTTTTTAACATTTTAGGCCAATTTGTTTTCTGCTATATATTTTTGGTAAAAAAAATCGCAATAAGCATATTTTGATATGTTTGCGCAAAAGTTATTGCGTTTACTAAGATTTCTATCTTTTTTATTGTTTTTTTTTTTTTTTTACTAGTAATGGCAGTGATCTGCGATTTTTTGCGGGACTGCAACATTGCGGCGGACAGATTGGGCCCCTGACTGACATTTTTGACACTTTTGGGGGTAACAGTGACATTACTACAGTAATCAGTTCTAAAAATATGCACTGTTACTGTAAAAATGACACTGGCAGGGAAGGGGTTAAAATTACTGGTGCTCAAGGGGTTAAGTGTGACCTTAGAGGTGTGATTCTAACTGTAGAGGGGCGTGGCTTATGAGATCATCACAGAGAGATGCGATCCTATATCTAGCAGGATCACATAGCCTCTGTGATGATCTAAGGGAGAATGACAGACGGCTGTGTTTACATCAGCCGTCCATCCTTCTCTCTCAGCTGCGGGAGATCACGAGTGGCCGACGGCCACCGGTCACATACACTGGCTCCACAGCTAACGAGCGGAGGCTGGCGCGCGCTCGCCCCCTAGAGTCTCCTGAGCAAGCGACGTAATACTATATCGCTTTGCCCAGGAGAGGCTACCTGCCGCAGTAAAACTGCGGTGGGTGGTCGCTAAGTGGGTAATTTTAATTTTACATGACTGCATATTCTTTGAAAAGTGAAATTTTACCGCATTCACTATACTCTGGAGAAAATTCCCATGCAAAGTGCAACTTCCCTTACAAAATGAACAGCCTATCTGCCTATAGTAAATCAACCCCTTTCTGTACTACCAGGTATAAAATTGAGCTTACCAGTAAACAATAGAAAACTAGTTCAAAGATGCATCTCTAGCCACTTTAAGACCAGGCCTATTTTTGACACTTGTTGTTTACAAGCTAAAATCTGTTTTTTTTTTTTGCTGGAAAACTACTTAGAACCCCCAAACATTATAAACTTTTTTTTTAGCAGAGACCCTAGAGAATAAAATGGAGATCATTGCAATATTTTTTCTCACACCGTATTTGCGCAGCGGTCTTCCAAACGCAATTTTTTGGGAAAAATATTCACTTTTTTGAATGAAAAAATAAGAAAACAGTAAAGTTAGCCCAGTTTTTCCATAATGTGAAAGATAATGTTATACTGAGTAAATAGATACCCAACATGTCATGCTTCAAAATTGCGCAAGCTCGCGGAATGGCGACAAACATTGGTACTTCCCAACATTGGTAATCCCCATAGGTGACATTTTAAAAATGTCTACAGGTTACCAGCTTAGAGTCACAGAAGAGGTCTAGGGCTCAAATTATTGCTCTCGCTCTAACGATCGTGACAATACCTCACATGTGTGGTTTTATCACCGTTTACATATGTGGGCGGGACTTACGTATGCGTTCGCTCCTGCGCGCGAGCTAACGGGGACAGGGCACTTTAATTTTTTTTTCTTTTTTTTCTCCTATTTATTTTATTTATTATTTTTTATTTTTACACAGTTTAAAAAAAAAAAAAAGGTGATCATTTTTATTCCTATTACAAGGAATGTAAATAAGCATGACAGGACCTCTTTATTGTGAGATCTGGGGTCAAAAAGACCTCAGACCTCAAAACTACACAAAAAAAAAAAAAAAATAGCTGAAAAAAAATCGGCCTTTAAACCGGTTGCTAGGCAACACCGTTTGACGTCGCTCCGGTCCTCCAAGAATCCGCCATTGGGACCACCCTTATCTGAAGGCCGACCGCCCGCCATTTAAAAAAATACCGTTGTTATGGCAGCTATCTGCTGCCATAACCTGGGTATTTAGCGTCAAACGACCAATGTAAATAGTCGCTGGGCAGTCGGTAAGTGGCTAGATTTGCCTTTATCACAGAAAATCTCTTAATGTATGGTAGTATAGTGTTTACTCATTCCATTCTTATTGATAGGGATAGTGATAGCATCTTGTAGTAATAATGGGGTGTTAAGCTGGCCATAGATAGGTAATATTTTTATTCGGCAAAATCCATTAATTCCAAAATCATATGTTGAAAGCAAGCAACATTTTCTGAACAAGAAATTAATGTCCTGAGAATTTTCTTACAAATTTTTCTAAAACTTTTCCTAAGAATTTTCATTTGAAATTCTATCCATCTATGACCAGCTTTAGAGGCTTGAAAGATTAGTTGTAAAATAGTTGCCTTTCAAACCTTCTTTGAGAGGTTTGGATCACACCTTGGAAGTCACAAACTGCCTTCTGATGGTTACCTTTTTAATCCACTCATGCAGTGCAGTGTGGACATTCTCAGGGCGTATTGATTAAAAAACTGGAAGGAGGGATGGCGCATAGCAGTAATACTATGCTATGCGCCATCCCTCCTTCCAGTTTTTTACTCTATGCAATTCATCCTGTGCCAAGGGATTTGGCAGCACTGTGCGTGGCAACTATTATACTACATTTTTCTTGCATCATCTTTATCATTTAACTATTGTGGGTCATGGCTCCAGTACTCCTATAGGAGGTTGTCCGGAGGTCCAGGGCCAGGACTTTTTTGGTTGTTTTTTTTCAGGGCGTATTGATGTCTATTCAGATTTTAATAGATTTGCAAAGAACATTCAGAAATGATGCTGCGCTGATGCATATGATAGTTGATTAACCAAAAGTATTCACTGTGATGATTTTATAAAAAAAAACATGGAGTTGATTTACTGAAGAAATATAAGCTGTTCACTTTTAGATACAATGAACCCTTTCGCTGCCAGACCCTGTGCTCCACTTTTAGACTTCTCAAAACAATATTTTTGCTAAAAGTACACTAAAATCATTATTAACACAGCTCATTTTACAAAATTCCTACTAAATATAAAACCTGTTCTGAGTTAATAAATTAGAAAATCATTGGCGTTAAGCACCAACAGTCCTGTGCAGTGGAAAGGTTTAAAAAGACCTAAACTAGATAAATATATAGATCAATATATGTGATCAATTCAAGTGATCCAAAAATTGTGGAATTCAAAGTTAATAAATGACTACTATTTGTGTATTTTAGATTGCACACTTTTTGCAAAATGGTGAAAATCGAACAAATGCAAAAATGGAAATATCCAAATTCCTCAAAAAATCTAGAAGTTTTCATTGTTCCCTTACAGCTTTCAGAGTTTAAGACCTCCTCCCCCAAACCATATATTTACACATGAACTGTAGAATAAAAAGAAGGTGCTACTGATTTTAACGCCCTGCGATATTTGTGAACATTTATATCAAAACAATATATAGTCCCAAAAAATTCTCTAAAATACATTTTTAGCAGATATAAACAAAGCAAATTTTACAAAATTCCTGCTAAATTCCTACTAAATATAAAAACTTAACCTGTATTGAGTTAATAAATAACAAACATTTGTCATTTTAAAATTACGCCTTTTTCCAAATGGTGAAAATTGAACGGTGAAAAATTTTAATAACCACATTTCTTAAAAAATCTGAAGGTTTTCATTCTTCTCTTACAGCTTTCAGAGTTTAACGACCCCCCAAACCATATATTTTCTGAAAGCATAGGACCAGTAGAATAAAAGGAAGGTGCGTCTTAATTTTTTAGGGCCCTACGATATTTGCAAAAATGTTTACCAAAGCAATATTTTTGCTAAAAATACACTAAAATCCTTATTAGCGGATACAAACACAGCACATTTTAAAACATTCCTGCTAAATTCCTATTAAATATAAAAGCTTAACCTGTATTAAGTTAATAAATAAGGCATTTTTGTAAATTTTAAATTGCACCTTTTTGCGAAATGGTGAAAACTGAACGTGCACAAAACTATAAATAACCAAATTTCCCTCTAAAAATCTGAAAGTTCTAATTTTCCACTTTTAGCTTTCAGAATTTTTAAAGACCCCCAAACTATACATTTTCTGAAAGCAAATGGGCAGTAAAATAAATGGAAAGTGCTATTGATTTTTACGGCCGCGATATTTGCACAAATGTTTACCAAAACAATATTTTCGCTAAAAATGCACTAAAATCATCATTGGCAGATACAAACACAGCAAATTTTACAAGATTCCTGCGAAGTTACTTCTAAATATAAAAGCTTAACCTGTATTTAGTTAATAAATAACAAATATTTGTAAATTTTAAATTGCACCTTTTTGAGAAATAGTGAAAACCGTGAAAAAGTGGACGTACGCAAACATTTCTTTAAAAATCTGGAGGTTTTCCTTTTTCACTTACAGCTTTCAGAGTTGATAAAAGACCCCCCAAACCATACCATAAAAGTTAAACCTATATTGAGTTAATAAATAACAAATATTTGTATATTTTAAATTGTAAAATGGTGAAAACTTAAGGTATGCAAAACTGTAAATAAAACGATTTACTCCGGAGGGTGCCATTTTTCACTTACAGCTTTCAGAACTTGAAAAGACCCCTGAAACTAGACATTTTCTGAAAGCACATGACCCGTAGGATAAAAAAGTGCTACAGATTTTTTGGGCCCTGCAATAATTATGCAAATGTTCATCATATTGCTATTTTCACTAAAAATACACTAAAATCATTAACATTGCACATAAGCACAACATAATTTACAAAATTCCTGCTAAATTACTACTAAAGCATCATTCTTCACATGTGGCATACTAAAGTGTATGCTCATAGGGGGCCATGTTTACCTGCACAGCAATGCACAGGTGTTTCGTGCATCCCGTACAGGCAGTCCCGCAACCGCTGCACAGGCATAGCTGCTGTTACTAATCTAAAATCCATGTGGGTGTGGGTTCACAACCCCAAATGCAGACAGTGTGAGCTCAGGGACATGGATGTTGACCTGCATGCATGTCAAATTGGGAGCAACAGCTCAGTTCATGCAGTTGCTACATCCCAATTGACATCAATGGGACTGCCTGCACAGAAATGCACAGAACACCTGTGCATCCCTGTAAAGGTACGCTGTGTATGCCCGGTGTGAACAAGGCCTTAGGCCCCTTTCACACAGGCATACTGATCAGGTCTGCCTATCCGTTTTTCAGGCATGCCCAATCAGACCATCAATTGTTTTCTATGGAGAGGCTGATGTAAATGGACATGTTACATAGTTACATAGTTTGTGAGGTTGAAAAAAGACATCAGTCCATCCAGTTCAACCTATGATTTGTGTGTGTGTTAGTACATTGTATACCCTTGTATGTTGTGGTCTTTAAGGTGCCCATCTAATAGTTTTTTGAAACTATCGATGCTCCCTGATGATGCGACTGCTTGTGGAAGCGAATTCCACATCCTTACTGCTCTGCTCTGACAGTAAAAAACCCCTTACATATTTTAAGGTTAAACCGTTTTTCCTCTAGTTTTAGTGAGTGGCCACGTGTCTTATTGTATTCCCTTTATCTGAAAAGTTTGTTTCTTATGCTAGGGTCCTCACCAGTACAGTATTTGTACATTGATATCATATCCCTCCTCATGCGTCTCTTCTCCAGAGAGAATAAGTTCAATGCTTGTAGTCTTTCCTCATAGCAGATGCCCTCCATTCCCCTAATTATTTTTGTTGCACTTCTCTGGACTCTCTCCAGTTCCAGCACATCCTTCCTGAGGACCGGTGCCCAGAACTGGACAGCATACTCCAGATGTGGCCGGACCAGAGTCTTGTAGAGTGGGAGAATAATCTCTTTATTTCTGGAGTGAATCCCCTTTATTATACATGCCAGTATTCTGTTGGCTTTGCTTGCAGCGGCTTGAATTGCATGCCACTGCCAAGCCTGCTGTCCACTAGGACCCCCAGGTCCTTTTCCATCTTAGATTCACCCAGAGGTTTCCCCCCTAGTGAGTAGCTTGCTTTCGTGTTTCTGACGCCCAAGTGCATTACTTTACATTTTTCAACATTAAACCTCATCTGCCATGTAGTTGCCCACCCCATTATTTTGTTCAGGTCCGCTTGTAAGATTTCCACATCCTGCATAGAAGATATTGGCATGCTTAGTTTAGTATCATCCGCAAATACTGAGATTGTACTCGATATCCCCTCCTCTAGATCATTTATGAATAAATTAAACAGGATTTGCCCCAGGACAGAACCTTGGGGGACCCCACTTTCAACAGCCACCTAATCCGAGTACTCCCCATTAATCACCACCCTCTGGACTCTCCTCTGGAGCCAGTTCTCTATCCAGGTACTTACCCTATGGTCCATACCTACATTCCTTAGTTTGTACAGTAAGCGTTTGTGGGGAACGGTGTCAAAGGCCTTTGCAAAGTCCAGATACACCACATCCACAGGCTTACCTTTATCTAGGTGGCAGCTCACTTCATTGTAGAAGGTTAATAGATTGGTTTGGCAAGAACGATTTTTCATGAATCCATGCTGATTACTACTAATAATACCGTTTTCAATACTAAAGTATTGTATATGGTCCCTTAACATCCCCTCCAAAATCTTGCAGACTACTGATGTTAGTCTGACCGGCCTATAGGTACCCGGGATATATCTCGGCCCTTTTTTAAATATTGTTACCTCGTTGGATTTTTTCCAATCAGCTGGCACCGTACCTGCCTGTAGACTATCCTTAAAGATCAGGAATAATGGTCTGGCAATCACCTGGCTGAGCTCTTTAAGAACCCTCGGGTGCAAGCCATCCGGTCCCGGTGATTTATTTATGTTAAGTTTCTCTAGTTTAGTTCTAAGTCTATCTTCTGTTAGCCATGGTGGTACTTCCTGAGGTGTATTATTTCGTTTAGCCTTACAAGCTGGGTTAGTGTAGCCCCCCGATTCTTTTGTGGACGTGTCCATTTAAACCCGCCTGCATCCTATCCGATTCAGTCCATTAAAAACAGACAGATGGGGATCCCATTCCCCATCCATCTAGCAAAGCGGATCGAATAGCATGGGGTGGAAATGGACAGGTGGTCCATTTCCATCCAACAACCTCATAGAGAACAACGGGCTGTGTCCATGTCCGCTCTGCATCCCTACTGATCAGACGGATCTTCTTGACAGAGTCGGCTCCATGTTTTTTTTTTTGTTTTACTTTTTAATTTTTTACAATCATATTTATCATTTTTTTGTATTTTTTGGGGGTCTTTGGTGAGATATTAGAGGTCTAAACAGACCCTCATATCTCTTTTTATGAGACAGAGAAAGGGATATAAGAAAGCCCCCTTCTCTGCAGCACATGAATGCATGAATGAAATAAGTAGTCTGTATAGAGACTCCTTATCCATTCATAAACTGACAGTCTGACATAGTAAGCACTCTGTTTACTATGATCAGCTGATCAGCTGTCAGTGGACTTAGGAGCGATCGTTAGTGATCACTGCCTAGG